>NC_136261.1:220295218-220945218 GCF_964187855.1 Myxine glutinosa | reverse complement strand
AAATGGGGGCAATGAGGGCCGAAGCGAGGGGTACTAGTGAGCAATTAAGAGATGGGTTAAACAATATGGACAATAAATTTGAGGGGTTAGACAATAATTTTAAGGGGTTGAACAATAAATTTGAGGAGTTAGACAATAATTTGAAGGGGTTGGACAATAAATTTGAGGGGTTAGACAACGGGATAAAAGGGGTGAATAATGGGTTAACGGGGCTAGAAGACAGGATGGAAGGCAAATTGCAGGAAATAGGGGAGCAATCCACCCGGGAAATCAAACAAATGGGGAACCAGATAGAGGAGGTGAAAATCGGGTTGGAAGCCAAATTGGAAGCCCAGAGGAATGAATTGGAACAGATGAGGGCGGCATCTACCAAAGAGATGGGAGAAATTGGGGAGGAGATAAGACGAGGTGTGAGCGAGGAGTTCGCGGGGGTACGCGAGGAGGTAAAGCGAGGTGAGGAGCGTATGGAGAAAGAGGTGAGGAATAATACGGGGGGGGGGGGCATAGAGGACCTGACAAGGGAGTAGAGCAGCTGACAGTGGGACAAAAGGAATTAGTGGAACAAGTGGAAAAGAACACTGCGGTAATCGGGGGGTTAAAAGCGATGCAGAAGGAGATAAAGAACGAACTCATAGCGACGAGGAGGGAATGTCAGATGGTACGTGAGGGGTAGACAAAGCGTTTGGACGAGGTGACAGAGGCAATGGAGACGAAGGACCGGGAGGTGAGGACGCATATAGAAACGGTCAAGGTGGCCTTAGAGGACGAAATTGAGGAGATGCACCGGGAAATAAAAGAGGTGAAGCAAAAGTTGGAGGAAGTGGAAGAGGGGGTGAGTGAAATTAAGAAGAGACGGAGGAAAACTAAGAGGGAGATAAAAGAGGAGGTGATGGAATATGTACAAGGTCGGTGCTCAAATCGTGATGGTGTGCTTGCTAACTAAATAAAGAGTTTGCAGGTGGCGGAGGAGGAACGGAGACGAAGTGCCAAGGTGAGTGGCGATATACTCGGAAATGTATATGGTGTGAGGGGAGATTCAGTCGGCTTGGGGGTTGGTTTGTACCCGGGTGTTCGTGAGAGGCCGCTGGTGAAGTGTGCGACAGGTACCGAGTGTGAAGGAGGAGGTGTGCGAGGATGTCCGACTATGGGGTGTGTGAGGAAAAAGTGCGCGCCGAGGAGTGAGTGTGCTGTCGAGAGTGAGTTGGTCGTAGCGTGTGTGCGGGGGGGGGGGGGGGGGGGCACATGGAAGCGCGTAGTGGGGAGTGTTACAGAGGATGTAACGGGAGAGCGCACACCTGTGGTGAGTGTTACGGAGGGCGTAACGGAAGAGTGTGTGCGAGAAAGGTGTGTAACAGAGGAGTGCATGATAACAGAGTGCGCTGTCAAGAGTAAGGGTGAATGCGCGATCGAGTGTGGTGGTGAAAGCAGTGAGAGTGACACGGAGCACAAGTTGGTTGTGGCAGGTGAGCGAGAATGTACACCTGGAATGGAAGGATGCACACCTGGAATGGTCGAGCGCGTGTGGGAATGCACACTCGAGTTAGTAGTCAAGCACGTGATTGAGTGTGCAAGTGAGTGCACACCCGTGGTTGTCACCGGGGATGTGACCGAGGAGTGAGCGCGAAGAGGTGTGTTGGTGAGGTGTGCGAACGACGAGTGTGTGCTAAGGTGTGCGGTGGTCAGGTGTGTGACAACGTCTGTGAGCGGAACAAGAACGAGTGCTGTGACAAAGTACGCGGGGTGTACCGGCGGCGTTGGAGCACCGAGCTCGGTGAGGATGAAAGGGGTCGCGTATGCGTGTGAGTCTGCAGGTGAAGCATCGACGTTAACCGGGTTAGCGGTTAGATCGACTTTTAGCCGAAGCGAGCCCTCGGTTCGTGCCGGGCGTTGTGCGCCGTGGGGACAGGCAGGGATCGTAACCACGGCGGTTTCAAAGGAACCGCCTTACGGGATCCATGCCGAGACTCGCTCCGAACGGTGGCGTCCGTGCTCCACTAAGCGGAGCGGGCGGCCCGGTTCGAGGAAGGGTCGGCACGGCGACCCCTTGTGGTTGAGACATCCCGGCAGGGCGAGATCGGGCCATCGGACGGCTCCGTGCCGAGATGGTGCGTGGAATCTCGGCCCGGGTAAGCCCCCTTCCCTGCACCGAATGCCGGACGAATCCAACCGCCGGCAACAAACCACCCGCATTGATTGCTCGGCTTTGCGAAGCCGAGCTTTGGAAATGAATTGGCGCACCGAGAGGCTCAAGTGAGTAGACGTGTGAGGGGGGTAGCAATAGTGAATTTGAAAAGCAAAATCTGATGATTGGCAGATTGATGATTGGTAGAATGATTGGCAGATGATTGGCAAATTTTTGATTGGCTGGAATTACATGAGCAAAATTGGTAGTGAGAGATGCCCGATGTGGTGGGATGGCAACTCTGCCATCTCTCACACAGCGGGGGCAAATGAGCAATAGTTTTATGGGGTTTGGCAGTGAAAACTAGCCTGGGAGGGTTAGGATTAATGTGTAGGGATCTAGAGAAGATGACCATAGGTAACGGTAAGGTTAAGTAGTGACTTTGGACAGGTAGTCGGGGACATAGAGAGGGTAGTTGGATGATAACAACGAGGGAGCGCAATAGTTTAAAGGGGCGACGGGGAAGCGCAAGTTTCAGAGGGGAGTAGTCAGATCAGATGATGCCGCGTGTTTGAGGATCGGAAGTGTATGGAGCAGTGCATGAGTGAGTAATTGGTGATTGTGTGTTGTGTTGACCAAATGGTCCAGGGAGGAAGGAGGGTGCAGGAAGCACCAGGAGGAGTGATTGCACAGGTGTGCAAATACAGGTGTATGGAGAATGGTTGTGTGGAATATATGGAGTATGGAATGGATGGTCGTGGTGTGAGTATGGTGGAAACTGTGGAGTGGAGTGGATGGTGCAAAGGTGTGGATGGGGGAAAGGATGGACCCCATCACGAATACCCGGGGAGGGTAGTTTAAGCATTAGGTAGAGGGTACAGGTAAATTGTGGTTGGATATTGGCGTCTGTGGTGCGTGGTGGAAGAATGGAGTTTGGATGGGTGCATTAGTGATGTGGAAATGGCTGGGCGTGTGGCCTGTTAGTAGGTGTAGTTGAATGGGCACTCCACCACTGTGAGGATGTCGGCCAGGTGAGGCCGCAGGTGGGCTCTGGGAGCCGTTAGAGTTGTGGATGGGGCCCGAGGATCCGGAGGACGGACCCGGGTAGCCCAGTGCCAGAGAGGGCACCGAGTGGGGAGAGCGCCAGAGGGCCTACCCCAGTAGATAGGTTAGGATAAGGAGCAGGTAAGCTCGGAGGCAACTGCAGTGGTGGAGGTGTGCAGGTGGGTAGACCTGCTGGGAGAGCCACACGACCCAGTCCTGAAATTGTGCAAGGGCACAGGGAGTTGAATCCGGGGAGTGAGACCCCAAATTGATGAAGCACCAAAGTTTGGTCAATGGGAATTTGGTTCTTAAAACCGCATAGAGTAAGTTGGCCAATGGATTGGCAGGGAAAGACCCCGGGTAGTGTAAAGTGAGTTAATGTCATTTAGAAGATAGTTAGGATTAAGAATCTCCTCGCACCATCTACATCCACTCACCTGAGGTGACAGGTCTACCACACCATGCCAGTGACAGGTCTCCCAGCAGGTCTACCACACCATGCCAGGTTGTTTTTATTCTTTTTTTTGTGCAAATGTTTTGGATTGTGAGACGCATCATGACGTGGGTGTGATATTGTGCTTTGTTGTTCCATCTCTCCCTCCTTATGAGGGTTGATGATGAATTGGGTGATGGCAAATTTGGTTAGAGGGATTGTGGGGACGAATTTGGTATAGGGGAAATATAGGGGAGACGAGACAGTAGTGACGAATTTGTAAATGTGTAGATTTTTGTACATATGGGGTAAGGGCAAGGGTAGAGTAGGTAACAGGGGGGGTGACATACGGTAGGGACGAGCTTTCTCACTTCGCTCTCCGTACGCACCTCGTCTTGCATTACCTTGTTTGATGTGTACCCTTGTGACCTTACCCCTCACTCACCTGTCTTCTATCCCCTTGTCTCCCACCCGAGGACTGTGCTCTCTGGGCACGAGGGGAGCATGCGGGAGTCCGCCATTGTGTGCCCGAACTCTTGCAACCACAGCTGCCTGCATCGATGCACCACGTATGGACCACATGTCTGTGGCTGAGCACCACTGATGGACCCCACGGGTTGGGGCATGGCCCCTCTGCTGGAACCGGCCATGATGGCCCGAGATCTTTCTGGCGGACCTTGGTAACATGGCACCTATGCCATACAGGTGAACCACTCATAGTCGGTCCCTGTGGGCCATAAATAAAAACGGACACGTTTTGTGCATTTCATTTTATTATGTCCAAATAGGCCGCCAGTAATAAGATGAAGAAAGACAACATCAGGAAGAACATTGGCCAGCAGAGGGAGCCGAAGAGTAAGAACACCACCAGGGGTTTGTTTGGTTATTTTTATTATGAACTGTGGTGACTGTGCACTGATTGGTGCTTTATGGTGTTTTGGTGCGTTTTTGGTGCTTTATGGTGCATCGATGCAGGGCAAGCTGTCTCCCCCCAAAAAGAACAATTACAGGTCCTGGGTTAGTTTTGTAAATACAAGTAGCGTCAACTGTAAATAATGCTCCCCCATCGTTCATGTTGTAGTTTGAAGACAATTCTGCAATTCGGTTAGCTGTGGGCGTCAATCTGTTAGATAGGGTGCAATGCAGCAGCGGGACATATTTATTTGTGTTTTAAAACTGTCACACTCAGGGTCAGGTTAAATGTAGAGGGAACTACACCTACGTGCCACACTAAAGGTAAAAGTTTAATAGGCCCGGGGCGTGCCTAAGAGGAGGAGGGTGCAGTGTTGTGGATTTGAGAATTGTGTTGTGTTTTTTTATTATCGTTGTAAGTGTAATGAAGCTTGTTGTAAATATCACCCTACAGTTTGTGTATAAACGTCAAAGGTCGTCCCCTTAGTTATTCCAGATACAATCACGTAGCAAATCATAGATTTCCTTTTTTAGTAGTTATCTCCTTATTCTGTGTATTAGGTTAAGGTTCTGTCTTCCATCAGTTGACACTGCATTGCATCAAATTGCAACAAGGGAGAATCCCTTTTCAAATTCCCCAAAGCCTCCATTTCCAACCGCATTCCCCTTTTTGTCAGCCATTGCCAACTGCATTTGGCGGTTTTCTGCGTGCGGTTTTCTGCATTCGCCGCTGCTGCTTTGGGACCGTCTTTTTCGCTGCAAGACTCAATTGAGCACGAGGTCATCTCGGAGCAGAAGGTGGGAGGAGTCAGCCCAGCGCCAGGAACAAGGCGTGGCCTTGCCAACGCCTCCGCTAGGGGCAGGATCGGTGAGCCCTCGCGGCCAATCAAGGCCGAGGCGAGCTCACCGATGGGCGTGTCCTGGAGGCCGGCGGCTTGATCGCCCCAGGCGCAATAAAAGCGTGCGCGCAAGCCTTTTGGAATGCGTGAGAGAGTTGGCAGTGCACCGAAGCCCAGTCGAGTCCATTCCAGTTGAGGAGGAGCGGAGAGTCCAGTGGAGCGGCTGACCAAGGAAGCCCCCACAGTAGATGAGTGAGGAGTCCACCGCCGCTGAATGCACCGCAGCTGGGTGGGGTTGAGTTTCTAACGGCAGTTCGACCCGCGGCCGCGAAGCAACGCCGCCGGACGAACGAGTGTGGAGAGTCGGCGGCTGCTCCCTCCCGGCCCGATCGTCCTCTGGTCCGAGCTGAACCTTCCCCCCTTTCCAGCCACTCGTGCCTGCCTTCATTGCCCATTCGTGTGAGTCTGTCTTTGTTTGTTCTGTCCTGGGTTTGTAAGTAAGACTGCACTGTAAGTAAGCTAGCGTTGCACTGTGTCATTCTGGTCCATCCCTCTGTCTGCAATTATTTTCTTATTCTTCCTTCTTCCTTGGTTTCTTTGATTGTGTAAATAGTAAGTCGTAAATAAATCATATTTGTATTTCCTACCTTTGTTCTGCTTCTTCTTCACATCCGTGTCGCTTTAGTGATTTCCCAATTGAATACCTGTGGCACGATTTGGCCAACGTTCAGGAATCGGGTCAAGTAATTGTTAATAGTTCGTGCCGCGGTTGCTAAAAACCACTCGGCAATTAACATCTGTCCGCGGTACGAACGGGGCTGCGCACCTGCCTTTCCGGAGGTAGCTGTGTAGCGCCAGGAGCGGAGACGGCCAGTGAAAATAGAAGGGGAGATTACCCCCCCCCCCACCCCTAAGGGGAGTGCCATACTCCGGCTCCGTAACAATATATATATATATACAGTTACGTGAAAAAGTAAGTACACCCCATGTAAAGTTTTGACTTTTTCAACATATTTCAACATACAGCTATTTGATCTTCATTTCAACAATATTGAGAGATAAAGGTGATATTGAAGTGCGGTGCTATGCGCACGACCTGTTTGCCAAGAAGATAAGCAACAATGCGGGTAACCAAAAAGAGACTTTATTCCAAAGCTCTACTATAGCACTGAGGTGCTCGGGGCTGCGCGCCCCGTGTATATCCCGAGGCCACGCCTACCCCTCGGGCGTGGCCGACACCCTCTTGGTGCGCGGAATGATGTCACCGCGCCAGCGAGCCATCGTGTCGGCCACACGCGCCCCCCCAGAATTCCCGTGCACCTGAAGGGTCAGTTTGCGGGGCAAACGGATGACCAGGCCGAAGCGCCCTCTGGCGGCTGGCGGCGTCTGGGATGCCGGGATGTCATCTGGGATGCCTCCGGCGGCACCTGGGATGGGTGCAGGACCAGGGGGGAGGGGCGTGCCGGCGGGGCCAGGCGGTGCCGGAGGTCCGCCCGCCGGGGGGCGGCCCCGCCGTGGGGGCCGAGCCACTGGCGGGGGGTGGTCCACGTCGAGGTGGGCCGGCTTGAGGCGGTCCACGGAAACGCGGTCAGGAGTACCGCCGATGTCGAGGGTGAAGTGTTTCGCCCCGGTCTCCAGCACGCGGAAGGGCCCGTCGTACGGAGGCCGTAGCGGTGTCCGGTGGGCGTCGTGGTGGACGAACACGTACTCCGCCGTGCGAAGCTCCGGGGCGACGTGCGTTGGCGGCACCCGTGGTGCGCCGTCGGCACCGGGGCGAACCTCCGGGCGGTCTCCTGCAGTGCGGAGCGCTGCTGCGCCGTGGACCATGGTGCCGTGGAGTCGGGGAGGAACTCGCCCGGCACCCGCAGCGGTTGTCCGAAGACCAACTCCGCCACGGATGTGCGCAGGTCGTCCTTGGGCGCCGTCCAGAGGCCCAGCAGGACCCAGGGGAGCCTGTCGACCCAGCCGCCGTCGCGGAGGGTGGCCCGGAGCGCGGCCTTCAAGGAGCGGTGGAAGCGCTCGCACAGGCCGTTGGCCTGGGGGTGGTAAGCCATGGTGCGGTGCAGCTGGACGCCGAGCCCCCGCGCGACCGCCCCCCAGAGCTCCGAGGTGAACTGGGGGCCGCGGTCAGACGAGATGTCTGAGGGGGCGCCGAACTGGGCAACCCAGGTGGCGATGAACGCCTGCGCGAGGTCCGCCGCCATCGTCGCCGCCAAAGGCACGACCTCCGGCCACCGGGTGGTGTGGTCCACCATGGTGAGGACGTGGGTGAAACCCCGTGAGGGGGGCAGAGGTCCCACCAAGTCCACGTGAACGTGGTCGAACCGACGTTCGGGCACCGTGAACGGGGCCAACGGGGCCTGGGTGTGGCGGTGCACCTTCGCGCGCTGGCACGCGAGGCACATCCTGGTCCAATCACGGACGGCCTTCCGGAGGCCATGCCAGACGAACTTGTCGGCGACCAACCTCTGGGAGGCCTTCGTGCCCGGGTGGGACAGGCCGTGGATGGCGTCAAAAACCCGGCCCGCGGGCACGATGGGGCGAGGCCGCCCGAGGGAGACGTCGCACAAGAGGGCCGTGCCCGCGCCGCTGAACGACACCTCGGTGATGCGGAGGCCCATGACGGCGGTCCGCAAGGCCTGGACGTCGGGGTCGGCGGTCTGGTCTGCCGCCATCCGGGCATAGTCGATCCCGAGGTGGACCGCGTGGGTGACGGACCGGGAAAGGCAATCCGCCACTGGGTTGTCCTTTCCCGCGATGTGCCGGATGTCGGTCGTGTACTCGGACACGGCCGAGAGGTGACGCTGCTGCCGGGCCGACCATGGCTCGGCGACCTTGGCCATCGCGAAAACCAGGGGCTTGTGGTCGACGAAGGCCGTGAACGAACGGCCCTCGAGCAGATGGTGGAAGTGCCGGACCGCCAGATGGAGCCCGAGCAACTCGCGGTCGAAGGTGCTGTACCGGCGTTCGTGCGGGAGAAGCTGCCGGCTGAAAAACGCCAGCGGTTGCCAAGCACCACGCACCTATTGCTCGTGCACCGCGCCCACCGCGTAGTCCGACGCGTCGGTGGTGAGGGCGATCGGTGCATCGAGCGCCGGGTGGCGCGAGCATGGTGGCGTTAGCCAAGGCGAGCTTCGCGCCTGCGAACGCCGCGTCCATCTGCTCGGTCCAAACAACGTCACCTTTGCCCGGCTTCCCCCGGAGGGCCTCGTGCAGGGGGCGCAGGAGCTGGGCGACGCGGGGCAGGAAACGGTGGTAAAAGTTTACCATGCCCAGGAACTCCTGGAGCCCCCTGATCGTGCGGGGGCGCAGAAACCCTTTGACCGCCTCCACCTTTGCCGGTAAGGGGTTGGCCCCGTGCCTGGTGACGCGGTGCCCCAAAAAGTCGATTTCGGCAATGCCGAACCGGCACTTGGCGGGGTTTACGATCAGGCCATGCTGGCCCAGGCATTCGAAGAGCGTGCGGAGGTGGCGGAGGTGCTCTTCGCGGGACGCGCTTGCGACGAGGATGTCGTCCAGGTAGACGTGAACGCAATCCAAGTCGCGCAAGACACTGTCCATCAACCGTTGGAACGCCTGAGCCGCATTCTTCAACCCGAAGGGCATCCGAAGAAACTCGAAGAGGCCGAATGGTGTAATTTCGGTATGTCCTCCGGCCTGACGGGGACCTGGTGGTATCCGCGGATGAGGTCCACCTTAGAAAAGAAGGACATTTTCGCCAACCGGGCGGAAAAGTCCTGAATGTGAGGGACCGGGTAGCGGTCGGGGGTGGTGGCATCGTTGAGGCGGCGGTAGTCTCCGCACGGCCACCATCCCCCGCCGGGTCTTTGGCACGATGTGCAGTGGCGACGCCCAAGCGCTCTTGGAGCGCCGTATGATGCCCAGCCGCTCCAGCGTAGCGAACTCCGCCTTTGCCACCGCGAGCTTCGTCGGCTCGAGGCGGCGTGCCAGGGCGTAGACCGGTGGCCCGACGGTGGGGATGTGATGTTCCACCCCATGCTTGACGGCCACCGCCGAGAAGGTGGGCCGCGTGAGGGCCGGGAAGCTGGCGAGGAGGCGGGTGAACTCGTCCGCTGCCGGAAGCGTACAGACCAACCTCGCCGGGACCGAACCGCTCAGCAAGCCGCTTGGCGAGCCGCTCAGGGAGCTGCCCAATGAACTGCTCAGCGCGCAAGCAAGCGAGCTGAACGTTTCGGCCTGGACGAGGCGTCTATGCTTCACGTCCACCAACAACCCATTTGCACATAGGAAGTCCGCACCGAGCAATGCCATGGCACGCTGGCGGTTACGAACGTCCATTGAAAGCGTTGCCCTCCGAGCCGCAGGGAGAGGCAGCGCTTCCCGAATGTGCGTATGGGTGTACCCTTGGCTGCAAGCAATGCGGGGCCCCGGTCCGCGGTTCGCTTGTCGGTCATGGAGGCGGGGATAACGCTCACCTGTGCGCCTGTGTCGCAGAGGAAGCGACGCCCAGACAAGGTGTCCGTGACAAAAAGGAGGCTGCCGGAATGGCCGACGCTCAGGGCCGCGACCGAGCGCCGGCTTGGTAGTTTCCCGACTTGCCAAACGAGCACGGCGGGCAACAATTCCTAGCCTTGTGGCCAAACCTGGCGTGGAAACGGCACCAGGTTTGCGGCGGAGGCGGAGGCCGCAGTTTTCGCGGTGGTGGTGGGCGGGGCGTGGCGGCGGCCACGAGGTGTGCATCGGCATCAGCCTCGGGATCCACGAGGTGTGCAGCAGCATCAGCCTCGGGATCCGCGACGGCCGCACCGACTCTCGCCCGCGTGTCACAAGCCGCGAAAAACTTGTCGGCCTCGACGGCCAGAGCGCGGGGTTCCTTTATTTTGGAACCGGCCAACGTGAGGCGTACCTGTGCCGGTAGCTGGCGTAGAAAGAGCGCTCGGAATAAAAAATCCGGGGCTTTGTCACCCAGCAACGACAGCATGTGATCCATCCGCACCGATGGTCGTGTGTCGCCGAGTTCGGGAAGGTCCAGGAGGCGGTCGGCCCGTTCGCACTCCGTGAGGCCGAACGTGGCGATGAGGAGACGCTTGAGCGCCTCGTACCTGTGGTCGGCCGGTGGGTTCCGCAGGACTGACACGACTCGGGCGGCTGTGCCGGGCCCGAGGGCGGCGATGACGTGGTAATAACGCGTCTCATCCGCCGTGACGCCTCGCAGTTGGAACTGTGCCTCGGCCTGCACGAACCATACCTCGGCCTGAGCTTCCCAAAACTCAGGGAGCTTCACCGCGACCGCGTTGTTTGACATTGGCGCGTTCTGTTGGTCAGCGGCGGCTGAACCAGCGTCGAGGTCACCAGTGAAGTGCGGTGCTATGCGCACGACTTGTTTGCCAAGAAGATAAGCAACAACGCAGGTAACCAAAAAGAGTCTTTATTCCAAAGCTCGACTATGGCACTGAAGTGCTCGGGGCTGCGCGCCCCGTGTATATCCCGAGGCCACGCCTACCGCTCAGGCGTGGCCGACACCCTCTTGGTGCGTGGAATGATTTCACCGCGCCAGCGAGCCATCGTGTCCGCCACAATATAATATAACAAATATCATGAAACATTTACATTTTGTAGTCCATTGTATAATTTAAAAAACATAAATGCAAATTTCGCATGTGGAAAAAGTAAGTACACCCCTACATTTATCACTACTACAAATACCTAAAATTAGAATCAGGTGCACCAGCTCAGGTGCAAATGATTAGAACATTGTTAGAGAGGATCTTGGAGGAACCTGTCTTATTTGAACCTCAGACATTTAGTTTGGTTTTCTCTTTGTTGTTGAAGTGTGCGGCGTCACCATGCCTAGATCAAAAGAGCTCTCTGAGGCCTTCAGAAAGAAGGTTATAGATGCCTACGACTCTGGAAAGGGATTTAAAAAGGTCTCCAAACAATTTGAAATCAATCATTCGACTGTCCGGAAGATCATCTACAAGTGGAGAGGATCCCAAACAACTGCCAACTTGTTCAGGCCAGGCCGCCCCAGCAAGTTCAGCCCGAGAGCAGACTGCAAGATGCTGAAAGAAGTCTCTAAGAACCCCAGAAGGTCATCACTGGACCTACAGGTAGCTCTTGCCACTGTTGACGTCAAAGTGCACGAGTCTACCATTAGAAAGAGGCTGCACAAATTTGGAGGTGTGCCAGGAGGAAACCTTTGCTGTTCAGAAAGAACATCAGGACAAGACTAAAGTTTGCCAATGAACACCTAGGCAAAGACCAGCACTTCTGGAACAATGTGCTCTGGACAGATGAGTCAAAGGTAGAGCTATTTGGCCACAGCACCAGAAGACATGTTTGGTGAAAACCAAAGACAGCATTTGACCAAGAACCTGATACCAACTGTAAAGCATGGTGGAGGAAATATTATGGTTTGGGGCAGCTTTGCTGCATCAGGGCCTGGGCAGCTCACCATCATATAATCCACTATGAATTCTTCATTGTACCAGAGGGTGCTTGAGGATAATGCGAGGCCATCTGTCGGAAAGTTGAAGCTCAACCGAAGGTGGACCTTGCAACATGACAATGACCCTAAACATACCAGTAAATCCACCAAGGAATGGCTGAAAAGAAAGAAATGGAGCATTCTGGAATGGCCAAGTCAAAGCCCGGATCTAAATCCCATCGAGATGTTGTGGGGGGATTTGAAACGAGCTGTGCATGCAAGAAACCCCTCAAACATCGCACAGCTGAAATAATTCTGCATGGAGGAGTGGGCAAAAATTTCTCCCAGTCGATGTCAGAGACTGGTAGACAGTTATAAGAAACGCCTACTTGAGGTTGTTTCTGCCAAAGGGGGAAATACCACCTATTAGAGCCAAGGGTGTACTTACTTTTTCCACATGTGAAATTCGCATTTATGTTTATTTAAATTATACAATGGACTACAAAATGTAAATATTTCATGATATTTGTTATATTATATCTCCTTTATCTTTCAATATTGTTGAAATGAAGTTCAAATAGCTGTATGTTGAAATATGTTGAAAAAGTCAGAACTTTACATGGGGTGTACTTACTTTTTCACGTGACGGTATATATAATCCTCTGACTGCCGGTATCACTACCCCCACAAACATAACAATATATACATATATATGTGTTTATATATATATATATATATATATATATATATATATAGATCAGCGAGTACGCCAGTACTCTCTATGTAGGGATGGCGCGGAAAAAAATGTCGGTCCAATCTGCTACTTTCAAAACTAAAGTTGGATTGTCTTCTTTAAAAACTTGCTTTTTTTTTTTTTTTTTTTTTTTGTATACACAAACGAGGCTCGTGAAAGAGCTAACATTTATTTCACAAACAAATCAAACAGACAAACAAAATATATAAAAAGAGGGAGCGGAAGACAAGATGGGGATAGAAGGGGAAGCACACAAACACAACATTTGAGAGCAGGGAGATGTGTGGGAGAGGGCTTGGGGGAAGGAGGCGTGGGAAGGGGGGTGAGGGGTGGGAGAAGTATAAAACACAAGGACACCAAGGACTTCCAGGACAGAAGTTGGTATTTCAAAAAAGTGGATTTGGGGTGAAATTAGCGGGAGTAGAAAAGATCAAGGTTTTGGATGGGGGAAGATAAGAGATGGTGGTGAACAGCTGTTTTAAAGACCTGGAGGGTGGAGTGGCATTGAAGAGAGTGAGGGAGTTTGTCCCAGAGGCGGGAGAAAAGAGGAATGAAGGAGTGAAGGTGAGCAGAGAGTCTTGATTTTGGCAGTTTAACCATAAGAGGGTTGCAGGCAGATCTTGTGCGACCTGCAGGAATAATTGGGGGACAGAGCCCAGAGAGAGCTGGGGGAGCAAGGCCGGAGAGGGGTCGGTAGAAGACAAAGACCACCAACCTGCCTGCGGTGAGTGAGTGAAAGGCCCTTGGAGAGTTAGCTTCGTCGCGGGGAGATTCCAATGATTCTGAACGCTTTGGTTTCAACAGCGTGAATATGAGCTAGGTGTGAGGCAGGAGCACCAGCCCAGAGGGGAGAGCAGTATTCCATTGAGCTGCGGATGAAAGCCTTGTATGTGGTCAGGAGCTCAGGTGTGCCAAGGAAGGACTTCGCACGACGGAGGATGCCCAGTCGGCGACTGGCTTTGGAGGCCAGATTTGAAATGTGGTTTTCCCAGGAAAGATCATGGCAGATAGTGAGTCCCAAAAGCTTGAGTGACAGAACTTCTTGGAGAGGATTATTCAGAAAGTGGATGGGAGGGTTGTCTAGTCGGTCTTTTTGGAGAGACATAGTAAGAGTGTGAGAATTGTCAGGATTGAAAGACATGTTCCACTTGTTTGACCAGTCTGTCATTTTGTCCAGGTCTGCGGAGAGTGAGGAGGCTGCAGACTGCCGATCTGAGGGATGAGGAATGGAGCGACAGAGAGTAGAGTCATCAGCAAAGAGATAGAGAGGCTTTTCAAGAGAGTCAGAGAGATCATTGATGAAGACCAGAAAAAGCACAGGGCACAGAACACTGCCTTGGGGAACTCCAGCCTGAACAGGAAGAGGAGATGAGAGAAACCCATTCAGGGCCACACGTTGACTACGACTAGAGAAGAAGTCCGCCAGCCATGCGTGGAGATTTCCATGGATACCAAAGGAGGAGAGTTTGGTGAGCAGAGCGGGGTGCCAGACCGTATCGAAGGCACGTGATATGTCAAGGGAGACAGCTCTAATTTCCTGTTTGGCATTGAGGACCTCCATCCATTGTTGAGAAAGCAGAAGCAGCATGTCCAGAGTAGAGTGACCAGGTCTGAAACCAAATTGATGATCAGAGATCAAGCCATTGGAGAAGAGGAAGGATTTCATATCCGAAGCAATGATGGATTCCATGACTTTGCTGATAATTGGGAGAAGGCTGATTGGTCTGTAGTTGCTAGGATCTGTTTATTCACCTTTTTTGTGCAAAGCGGTGATGTTGGCTGATTTCCAAGCAGATGGCAGATGACCTTGAGCAAAAGAGAGGGTGAAGAGAACAGGGAGAGGGAGTGAAAGAGCGGAAGAACAGGATTTTAGGACCCGTGGGCTGATGCCATCAGGTCCAGTTTCAGAATCAGAGTCGAGGGTTGACAGAAACTTTTCCACCATGTCAGGAGGAAAGTACACAGAGTCCAGGAGCAGCTGGGTACGACTGGGTACGGTGGGTACAGAGAGGGATGGGTTTGGGACACAAGATTTAGAGGCAAACACAGAGTTGAGGCATTCAGCTTTTTCACGTGCGGAGTCAGCCGTGTAGCCGTTTGAGGTGAGGGAGGGGATGGAGGGGGAACAAACACCAGAAACAGATTTGACGAGACGCCACCAGGATTTGGAAGAGGGAGACAGATAAGAGAGTTCGGTCTTGAGAACAGAGAGATATTGTTTCCTGGCTCTCCTGAGGGTGGACACACACTTGTTTCGGGCTTTGTGAAAGGAAATGAGATTTCCTTCCATTGGATTTGCTTTCCAGGAGACGAAAGCAAGTTGTTTCTGGGCAATAGCCTCACCACAAGATTCCATGTACCATGGACGGAGGAAGGGTATGACAACTAAAGACGAGATGGGATAAATCTGTGCATGAGAGAGAGCAATTTACTTTGGAAGAATTCCCAGGATGAGTTGATGTCAGAGGCGGTAGAGATGGGAGACCAGTCCAGATGATTGATGGCTGCTTGAAGAGCGTGCCAGTTGGCCTGAGTGAAATGCCAGACTCGTCGACGCCGAGGAGGCTCTCTGAGAATGGTCAGAGAGATGTCCACTTTAACAAGCACATGATCAGATGAGCCGATTGGAGCAGAAGAAGAGCAGCAGACATTTTCAGTGAAGTTAGTCATAACCAAGTCCAGAAGAGAAGATGCTCCGTTGACTGAGATCCGGGTCGGGAAATTGACAGATTGTGTCAGTCCCAGTGAGTCGCAGAAGTCCTTTGCTGAAGAGCCATGGCTGGTGAGAGAGGGACCCACACCCAGCCAACTGGCATGGTGACAATTGAAATCACCACATATGAGGAAGAGAGAGTTGGGATGGGTAGATAGAAGTTGGTCCATATTATCAGACAGCGAGATGCAGATGGAGTCATCACTGTTTGGTGGACAGTACAACACACATATGAACAAAAGGTGGGAGCGAAGGGGAAGCCGTAGCCAAAGGTATTCCTGGGGGTGAGGTGGAGAGAGGGCAGTGCAGGGCGAGTGAGGAAGAGAGTTTCTTTTATAAAGATAGCAACCCCACCTCCAGGACGAGGCTCAGGTCTATCATACCGGAGGAGGGAGTAACCTGGGAGAGATACCAAGGAATCAGAGACATCATGGAGGAAAGTTTCTGTGAAGCAGATCACGTCTGGTTTGTCAGAAGCAACCTGTATGGATAGATCAGTCAAGTTTGAGCGAAGGCCCCGGATGTTTGAGGTCCATACCGTTAATGAAGAGGAAGGGGGAGCATCGGATACAGAACAGGGGGGAGGAGGGGCAGGGTAAGATGTGGAAGAGGAGGAAGTGGTAGGGAGAGCTGTTGAAGGTGTGTCAGAGATTTCAGAATAGCTTGGAGAAAGGGAAGAATGGAGCGGACAAAAGGTTTGATGGTGATTGGGTGAGGCGCAGTGGTGTTATTTGAGGAGGGGGAAGAGCGAGGCAGTTCTCATATGCTTAGGCTACATATGAGAGCCTACCTGGTCTGTTCAGCTGATTGTCGAGGTCGGGATCCCTTTTCAGTTCTCCAGACCAAGGCAAAAGCAAAATAAAGCAAAAACACGGTATCGCTCAAACCCGGGATTTCACTTCTTGTTCATAATAATCTTCAGACGGCATATTTCCGAGCTACCTCTATCATTATCAATGGCAATGATTCTGCTACCATTCGCCAGTTTTACTTCCTGCAACATCCTTTGGTATTATAATTCCAATAGATTGAAAGGATTCCACGAAAAGTACGTAAAACTACATTCCTTTATGAAAGAATAGGACTGGGGTAGGCGTAGCTTTGACTGTCAATCAACTTTATGGGGGCGGAGCTGCTACACATTTGCCTCAGTGACGGCATTATGCTTGATAATGTGGGATCAAATAATATCAGCATAAATATCATGTCTCGGGAAATACCTTGTTTTTCAGTTTTATATTCATGAAAAAAAAATAAGCCAGTGCTACACCTAATCACGAACCCTCTTGTCGCGGGTCAAAGTAAAAGCAAACCACGTGATCAATAAACCTTCTAGAGTCATTGTTTCTCGGCGCCAGATTCGCTGCGTCGGCGCATCACTTATCCCGTGGTATAAAACAGCCTGAACAAGGAATCCACTCAAATTAAATCTACTATAAATGGAGGTGTATGTGTGTGTATGTGTGCGTGTGTGTGTGTTTTTGTGTGTGTTTGTGTGTGTGTTTGTGTGTGTGTGTGTGTGTCATACTTTTTCACGTCTATTAATTAATTACCGTGAAATGGGGTGAATAAGGACAACAAGGTGAATAGGGACACAAACTGAAAAAAAGTTAGGAAACTTTTTTCGCTGAAAATTGATAACCCCACTGATTTGTTGATATTTGGGTTGGAAGTGTTTTCATGTTTTTTGAAAAAGCAACTTATAGTCCCTATTAACCCCATATATGGGTTAAATAGGAATAAATAGGATTTTTATGGCTGTCCCTATCTATGCCCTTGTGGTGGGCACAAGGGGCAATAATTCCGCACACCAGTGGGTGGCGCGAGCGCCCAGGCGGGGACCGATGGCACATGCCCCGCCCTTCGACCGATCGGCCACGCCCGGGGACTAGGCGTGGCCTCGGCACATATGCGGGCTCTAAGCTCGAGCCCGCTCAGTGCTGCAGTTCGAGCTTTCGAAATAAAGACTCTTTTATTTTAACAAACGCGTTGTGGCCTACCTCTTTGGCAAGCAAGTTGTGTGTGCGCAGCACCACACTTCACTGGTGACCCCGATTGGTTCAGCTGTTGCTGACCACCGAACGCACCATGGCCACCAACGCCGTCGCAGTAAAACTCCCAGAGTTTTGGGAAGCACAGGCCGACGTGTGGTTCGTGCAGGCTGAAGCTCAATTTCAGCTTCAAGGCATAACGGCGGACGAGACCCGTTACTACCACGTGGTCGCCGCCCTCGGGCCCGGCACTGCCGCCCGAGTCGTGTCCATCCTGCGGCGTCCGCCGGTCGACCACAAGTACGAGGGCACTCAAACGTCTCCTCATCGCCACGTTCGGCCTCAAGGAGATCGAACGGGCCGACCGCCTCCTGGACCTTCCCGAACTCGGCGACACACGACCATCCGTGCGGATGGATTTTATGCTGTCGCTGCTGGGTGACCAAGCCCCGGATTCTTATTCCGGGCACTTTTCCTACGCCAGCTACCTCTACAGGTACGCCTCGCGCTGGCCAGTTCCAAAATAAAGGAACCCCGCGCCCTGGCCGTAGAGGCCGACAAGTTTTTCGCGGCTTGCGACACGTGGTCGAGTTACGGTGCTGCCGTAGTGGATCCCGGGGCAGAGGCTACAGCGTCCCTCCTGGCCGCTGCCGCGCCCCGCCCACCACACCACCGCCGAGAACACCGCGGCCGCCACCGCCCCCGCCGCCGCAAACCTGGTGCTATTACCACGCCAGGTTCGGCCACAAGGCTAAGACGTGTCGCCCGCCATGCTCTTTTGACAAGTCGGGAAACGACCGGGCCGGCGCTCATTAGCGGCCCTGAGCGTCGGCCATTCCGGCAGCCTCCTGTTCATTACGGACACCTTGTCCGGGCGCCGTTTCCTCTGCGATAGAGGAGCGCAGGTAAGCGTCATCCCCGCCTCCACGTCCGACAAGTGAACCGCGGGCCGGGGCCCTGCGTTGCTTGCCGCCAACGGTACACCCATCCGCACATTCGGGAAGCGCTGCCTCTCCCTGCGGTTCGGAGGGCAGCGCTTTCAATGGCCGTTCGTGTCCGCCAGCGTGCCAATGGCATTGCTTGGTGCGGACTTCCTATGTGCGAATGGGTTGTTGGTCGATGTCAAGCGCAGACGGCTCGTCCAGGCCGAAACCTTTAGCTCACTCGCTTGTTCGCTGAGCGGCTCGTTGAGCGGCTCACTGAGCGCCTCACCGAGCGGCTTGCCAAGTGGCTTGCTGGAAGGTTCCGTCCCGGCGAGTTTAGTTTGCACGCTTCCGGCAGCGGACGACTTTACCCGCCTCCTCGCCAGTTTCCCGGCCCTCACGCGGCCCACCTTCTCAGCGGTGGCTGTTAAACACGGGGTGGAGCACCACATCCCCACGGTCGGGCCACCGGCCTATGCCCGGGCACGCCGACTCGAGCCCACGAAGCCTGCCGTGGCAAAAGCGGGGTTCGCCACGCTGGAGCGGCTGGGGATCGTACGGCGCTCCAACAGCGCTTGGGCTTCTCCTCTGCACATTGTGCCGAAGCCCGGCAGGGGATGGCGGCCGTGCGGGGACTACCGCCGGCTCAATGATGCCACCACCCCCGACCGCTAGCCGGTCCCACACATTCAGGACTTTTCCGCCCGGTTGGCAAACACGACAGTGTTTTCTAAGGTGGACCTCATCCGGGGCTACCACCAGGTCCCCGTCCAACCGGGCGACATCCCGAAGACAGCCGTCATCACCCCTTTCGGCCTCTTCGAATTCCTACGGATGCCCTTCGGGTTGAAGAATGCGGCCCAGGCATTCCAGCGGCTTATGGATAGCGTCTTGCTCGACTTACCTTTCCTGTTTGTCTACCTGGACGACATCCTAGTCGCGAGCGCGTCCCGGGAGGAGCACCTGCTCCACCTCCGCATGCTTTTTGAATGCCTAGGCCAGCATGGCCTAATCATCAACCCCGCCAAGTGCCGTTTCGGCGTCGCCACCATCGACTTCTTGGGGCACCGCATCACCAAGCACGGGGCCGTCCCTTTACCGGCCAAGGTGGAGGCGGTCAGGGATTTCCCGCGGCCCCGCACGATCAAGGGGCTCCAGGAGTTCCTGGGCATGGTAAACTTTTACCACCGCTTCATGCCCCACGTCGCCCAGCTCCTCCGCCCCTTGCACGAGGCCCTTCGGGGCAAGCCGGGCAAAGGTGACATCGCATGGTCGGAGCCGATGGCCGCGGCGTTCGCGGGCGCAAAGCTGGCTCTGGCCGACGCCACCATGCTGGCGGACCCGGCGCCCGATGCACCGATCGCCCTCACCACCGACGCGTCGGACTACGCGGTGGGCGCGGTGCACGAGCAATGGGTGCGTGGTGCTTGGCAACCGCTGGCGTTTTTTAGCCGGCAGCTTCGCCCGCACGAACGCCGCAAGAGCACCTTCGACCGCGAGTTGCTCGGGCTCCACCTGGCGGTCCGACACTTCCGCCATCTGCTGGAGGGCCGCCCGTTCACGGCCTTCGTTGACCACAAGCCCCTTGTGTTCGCGATGGCCAAGGTCGCCGAGCCATGGTCGGCACGGCAGCAGCGCCACCTCTCTGCCATGTCCGAGTACACGACGGACATCCGTCACGTGGCGGGTAAGGACAACCCGGTGGCGGATTGCCTTTCCCGGTCCGTCGTGCACGCGGTCCACCTCGGAGTCGACTATGCCCGGATGGCGGAGGCCCAGACCACCGACCCCAGCATCCAGGCCTTGCGGACCGCCGTCACGGGCCTCCGCGTCACCGAGGTGCCATTCGACGCCACAGGCACGGCCCTCCTATGCGACGTCTCCCTCGGCCGGCCTCGCCCCATCGTGCCGGCTGGCTGGCAGCGCCCAGTGTTCGACGCCATCAACGGCCTGTCCCACACTGGCACGAAGGCATCCCAGAAACTCGTCAGGGCGAAGTTCGTCTGGCATGGCCTCAGGAAGGACGTCCGCGACTGGGCCAGGCCAGCAAAGGTCCACCGCCACACCCAGGCACTGTTGGGCCCGTTTACGGTGCCCGAGCGTCGGTTCGACCACGTGCACATCGACTTGGTGGGACCTCTGCCCCCCTCGCGAGGGTTCACCCACCTCCTCACCATGGTCGACCCCACCACACGGTGGCCGGAGGCCGTCCCATTGGCGGCGACGTCTGCGGCTGAGGTGGCGCAAGCCTTTATCGCCACTTGGGTTGCCCGGTTCGGTGCCCCCTCGGACATCTCATCCGACCGCGGCCCCCAATTGACCTCGGAGCTCTGGGCCGCGGTGGCGCAAAGGCTCGGGGTGAAACTACACCGCACCACGGCCTACCACCCCCAGGCCAATGGCCTGTGCGAGCGCTTTCATCGCTCCATGAAGGCCGCGCTCCGGGCCAGCCTCCGCGATGGCGGCTGGGTCGACAGACTCCCCTGGGTCCTGCTGGGCCTCAGGACGGCGCCCAATGACGACCTGCGCATGTCCTCGGCGGAGCTGGTCTTCGGGCAACCACTGCGGGTACCGGGTGAATTCATCCCCGACTCCACGGCTCCTTGGTCTGTGGCACAACAGCGCTCCACCCTTCAGGAGACCGCCCGGAGGTTCGCCCCGGTGCCAACGGCACACCACGGTTGCCCGCCTTCCCACGTCGCCCCGGAGCTTCGCACGGCAAAGTAGGTGTTCATCCGGCACGACGCCCACCGGGCACCGCTACGGCCCCCATACGACGGGCCCTTCCACGTGCTGGAGACCGGGGACAAATTTTTCACGGTCGACATCGGCGGTGCCCCGGATCGCATTTCCGTGGACCGCCTCAAGCCGGCCCACCTCGATCCGGACCACCCCCCGCCAGCAGCTCTGCCTCCGCGTCGAGGCCGCCCCCCGGCGGTCGGACCCCCGGCACCCCCGCCAGCAGCTCTGCCTCCGCGTCGAGGCCGCCCCCCGGCGGTCGGACTCCCGGCACACCCCCAGCCCCGCCGGCCCGCTACCCCCCAGCCCTGCACCCATCGCCAAGGGGCGTTTCGGCCGGGTCATCCGGCTTCCCTGCAAACTCACCCTTCAGGTGCGCGGGAATTCTGTGGGGGCGCGTGTGGCGGGCACAAGGGGCAATAATTCCGCGCACCAGTGGGTGGCGCAAGCGCCCAGGCGGGGACCGATGGCACATGCCCCACCCTTCGACCGATCGGCCACGCCCGGGGACTAGGCGTGGCCTCGGCACATATATGCGGGCTCTAAGTTCGAGCCCGCTCAGTGCTGCAGTTTGAGCTTTGGAAATAAAGACTCTTTTGTTTTAACAAACGCGTTGTGGCCTACCTCTTTGGAAAGCAAGTTGTGTGTGCGCAGCACCACACTTCACCCTATTTGTATTACCTATGGCTAGTGGGGTTGGGGATTTGGGAGAGGGAGGTGGAAGCAGGGGTGGAGGGGGAACAATTATGTTATTGTGGCGGACACAAAAGCCCACTGGCGTGGTGACATCATTCCACGCACCAAGTGGGCGGTGGCCACGCCCGAGGGGTAGGCGTGGCCTCATGATATACCCCGGGCGACCAGCCCGGAGGAGTTCAGTGTTACAGTGTAGTCTTACAATAAAGACGTTTATATGTTACCGCTTGTCCGCTTCCTCCTTGCTCACAAGCAGCGCGCATAACGCCGTGCTTTACTGGTGACCCTCGACGTTGGATCTGCCGGAGCGATCCTTCCACACGCGACGCCATCGCCATGGCCGCCTTCGTCAAACTTCCGGAATTTTGGGAGGCTCAGGCCGAAGTCTGGTTCGTCCAGGCCGAAGCCCAATTTCAGCTTCGGCACCTCACCGGCGATGACACGCGCTACTGCCACGTCGTCGCCTCCCTCGGGCCCGGCACGGCCGCTCGAGTTGTGTCCGTCCTTCGCCACCCACCGGACGGCCACAAGTACGAGGCACTCAAGCGGCTACTCCTAGCCACGTTCAGCCTCACGGACGACGCACGGGCCGACCGCCTCCTGGATCTCCCCGAGCTCGGTGAGACGTGCCCGTCGGTCCGAATGGACCATATGCTGTCACTGTTGGGCGACGAAGCCCCCGGTTCGCTATTCCGGGCGCTTTTCCGTCGCCAACTTCCAGCGCAGGTTCGCCTCGCGTTGGCCGGGACCGGGCTAACGGAACCCCGAGCATTGGCGGCCGAGGCGGACAAGTACTTCGCCGCTTCGGACACGCGGGCGAGCGTTGGCGTGGCCGTCACGGCCTTCGACGCTGCTGTTCCACAGCATCATCTTCTACAGCACGCTGAGTTTCAGCAGCATGCTGATACGCACCTCGTGAACGCCGCCACGCCCCGCCCACCGCCGCGGCGAAAACCGCCACCGCGGGGAAACCCGTCGACTCCACCGGCCTGGCGGAGCCAGCCGCGCTCCTCCAGCTCCACCACCTGGTGCTGGTTCCACGCCAAGTTCGGCCACGAAGCTCGGCGGTGTCATCCGCCGTGCTCCTTCAACGGGTCGGGAAACGCCCGGGCCGGCGCTCAATTGTGGCGATGAGCGCCGGCCGTTCGAGCAGCCTGCTGTTAATAACGGACACCTTCTCCGGGCGCCGTTACCTGTGCGACACGGGAGCACAGGTGAGTGTCATTCCCGCCGGCACGTCAGACAAGCACGCCGCGGGTGGGGGCCCCGCGCTGCTTGCCGCGAACGGGACGCCCATCCGTACGTACGGAAAACGCTGCCTCTCTCTGCGGTTTGGAGGGCAGGTTTTCCGATGGACGTTCGTCACCGCCGACGTGCCCATGGCACTGCATGGCGCGGACTTCCTGTGCGCTAATGGGCTCCTGGTCGACGTCAAGCGCAGACGGCTTGTCCAGGCCGAGACGTTCAGCTCGCTCGCATGTGCGTTGCCCAGCTCAACGAGCGGCTTGCCAAGCGGCTTGCCGAACGATTCGGTTCCGGCCACGTTGGTCTGTACGCTTCCGGCAGCGGATGCATTCACCCGCCTCCTCGCCGGCTTCCCGGCCCTCACGCGGCCCACCTTCTCGGCGGGGGCCGTCAAGCACGGGGTGGCCCATCACATCCCCACCGTCGGGCCACCGGTCTACGCCCGGGCACGCCGCCTCGAGCCGACGAAGCTGGCGGTGGCAAAAGCGGGGTTCGCTACCCTGGAGCGACTCGGCATCGTTCGGCGCTCAGAGAGCGCTTGGGCGTCGCCGCTGCACATCGTGCCGAAGCCCGGCGGGGGATGGCGACCGTGCGGGGACTATCGCCGTCTCAATGACGCCACGACTCCCGACCGCTACCCCGTCCCCCACATTCAGGACTTTTCCGCCCGTTTGGCGGGCAGGTCCTTCTTCTCGAAGGTGGACCTCATACGCGGCTACCATCAGGTCCCCGTCAGGCCGGAGGACGTCCCGAAGACGGCGGTCATCACGCCATTCGGACTCTTCCAGTTCCTGCGCATGCCCTTCGGTCTGAAGAATGCGGCTCAGGCGTTCCAGCGACTGATGGACAGCGTCCTGCGCGACTTGGATTTTGTCTACGTCTACCTGGACGATATCCTCGTCGCCAGCGCGTCCCGCGAAGAGCACCTACGCCACCTCCGCACGCTCTTCGAACGCCTGGGCCAGCATGGCCTGATTGTGAACCCCGCAAAGTGCCGGTTCGGCGCCGCCACAATCGATTTTCTGGGGCACCGTGTCACCAGGCACGGAGCCGTCCCCCTGCCGGCCAAGGTGGAGGCGGTGAAGGGGTTTCCGCGCCCCCGCATGATCAGAGGGCTGCAGGAGTTCCTGGGCATGGTGAACTTTTACCATCGGTTCCTGCCCCGTATCGCCCAGCTCCTGCGCCCCCTGCACGAAGCTCTCCGAGGTAAGCCGGGCAAAGGCGACGTTACCTGGACCGAGCAGATGTACACGGCGTTCACGGGCGCGAAGCTCGCCTTGGCTAACGCCACCATGCTCGCGCACCCGGCGCCCGATGCACCGATCGCCCTCACCACCAATGCCTCGGACTACGCGGTGGGCGCGGTGCACGAGCAATGGGTGCGTGGAGCTTGGCAACCGCTGGCGTTCTTTAGCCGGCAGCTTCGCCCGCCCGAACGCCGTTACAGTACCTTCGACCGCGAGTTGCTCGGACTTCACTTGGCGGTCAGGCACTTCCGCCATCTGCTCGAGGGCCGGGCGTTCACTGCCTTCGTCGACCACAAGCCGCTGATCTTCGCGATGGGCAAGGTCACCGAGCCGTGGTCGGCCCGGCAGCAGCGTCACCTCTCGGCCGTGTCCGAGTACACGACGGACATCCAGCACGTCGCGGGGAAGGACAACCCGGTGGCGGATTGCCTTTCCCGGGCCGTCGCCCACGCAGTCCACCTCGGCATCGACTATGCCCGGATGGCAGCGGACCAGGCCGCTGACCCCGACGTCCAGGCCTTGCGGACCGCCGTCACGGGCCTCCGCGTCACCGAGGTGCCGTTCGACGGCGCGGGCGCGGCCCTCTTGTGCGACGTCTCCCTCGGGCGTCCTCGCCCCATTGTGCCCACGGGCTGGCAGCGCCAGGTGTTTGACGCCATCCACGGCCTGTCCCACCCGGGCGCGAGGGCCTCCCAAAGGCTGATCGCCGACAAGTTCGTCTGGCATGGCCTCCGGAAGGCCGTCCGCGGCTGGGCCAGGACATGCCTCGCGTGCCAGCGCGCCAAGGTGCACCGGCACACCCAGGCCCCGTTGGCCCCGTTCACGGTGCCGGAACGCCGGTTTGACCACGTCCACGTGGACCTGGTGGGACCTCTGCCCCCCTCGCGGGGTTTCACCCACGTCCTCACCATGGTGGACCGCACCACCCGGTGGCCGGAGGCCGTGCCCTTGGCGTCGACAACGGCGGCCGATGTCGCGCAGGCTTTCATCGCCACCTGGGTCGCCCGGTTCGGCGCCCCCTCAGACATCTCATCCGACCGCGGCCCCCAGTTCACCTCGGAGCTCTGGGGGGCGGTTGCGCAGGGGCTCGGGGTCCGGCTGCACCGAACCACGGCCTACCACCCCCAGGCTAACGGCCTGTGTGAGCGATTTCACCGCTCATTGAAGGCCACCCTCCGCGACGGCGGCTGGGTCGACAGGCTCCCCTGGGTCCTGCTGGGCCTCCGGACGGCGCCCAAGGAGGACCTGCGCGCATCCGCGGCGGAGTTGGTCTTCGGGCAACCGCTGCGGGTGCCGGGCGAGTTCCTCCCCGACTCCACGGCACCATGGTCCGCGGCACAGCAGCGCTCCGCTCTGCAAGAGACCGCCCAGAGGTTCGCCCCGGTGCCAACGGCATGCCACGGGCACCCACCGACGCACGTCGCCCCGGAGCTTCGCACGGCGGAGTACGTCTTCGTCCGCCACGATGCCCATCGGACACCACTGCGGCCCCCGTACGACGGGCCTTTCCGCGTGCTGGAGACCGGGGCGAAGCACTTCACCCTGGACATCGGCGGTACTCCTGACCGCGTTTCGGTAGACCGCCTCAAGCCGGCCCACCTCGATGTGGACCATCCACCGCCAGTGGCCCGACCCCCACGTCGGGGCCGCCCTCCTGCGGGCGGACCCCCGGCACCGCCCAGCCCCGCCGCCACGGCGCCCCCCGGTCCTGCACCCATCCCAGGGGCAGCCAGGGGCATCCCACCTGGTATCCCTGCACCCCGGACGCCGCCGATCGCCAGGGGGCGCTTCGGCCGGGTCATTCGTCTGCCCCGCAAACTGGCCCTCCAGGTGCGCGGGAATTCTGGGGGGGCGCGTGTGGCGGACACAAAAGCCCACTGGCGTGGTGACATCATTCCACGCACCAAGTGGGCGGTGGCCACGCCCGAGGGGTAGGCGTGGCCTCATGATATACCCCGGGCGACCAGCCCGGAGGAGTTCAGTGTTACAGTGTAGTCTTACAATAAAGACGTTTATATGTTACCGCTTGTCCGCTTCCTCCTTGCTCACAAGCAGCGCGCGTAACGCCGCGCTTTATTATTTTTTTTAAATAAAAAATTATGCCAGACACCCTCCATACGTGAGCACGTCTATAAAGTTTGTTCTACAACATTTGTAAATCAGTAGAACATCATCTACTCAAATATTATAATAATTATTCAGACGGTGTATTTCTGAGCTGGGCCTCTCTCAATGGCAATGACTGGAGTTTCACTTGGTGCAGAATCCTTTGTTATCATTTGTTTCTCCAGTTCATTTCTCCAGTTAAATATTTACAGATACTCTGAGAGCGTGTTCTCTTGTACTCAACCGACGCCATCGTATTATGACAAGGCCACGCCCTTCCCCACGCCTACTCGATCAACCCTGAACCGTGCTATGCGCATGCGCAGATAAGAAAGCGTGTCACCGGTCACGTGTACAGTGTGCTTGACTAACGTCTTTCTGATGATTTATAGTGATGTATTTTTGTCTGGCGAGAATCTACTCAAGTATTACCGAGGTCTTCTGATTTCCCAGAACCAGGATTTGGATACTACAGTTAAATACTTATATCTTGTCTTGATAAAGTTCTTCATTGAAGTTAATTTTACAAAACTATTATCAGAAAGTGCGCCGGCACTGTCGACTCCACGTACAAACGTAGGGATGATGCTGATAAAAAAATGTCGGCCCCACCCACTGATACAAAACAAAGGTTGGAGTATCTCTTCGTACTCTCATTGTAGTTTATCGAGCACATTTGCATTACGAATGTATAATAAGTTTTATTGACACTTCAAGTAAGCAAAATAGTCTAGTAGGAAGACTAGGTCCCCCTGCACCCCCCGGAGATATACTTCTAATCAGTGTTTCTAGATTGGAAACAATGTGTAGAAAATGACTAGCTATGGCCCCAAGCTGAAAAAATGTCCCACATACCATTTTTATGCAAATTACTGCTGCCATTATCAAAAAAAGACTAGGTCCCCCTGCACCCCCCCGGAGATATACTTCTAATCAGTGTTTCTAGATTGGAAAAAATGTGTAGAAAATGACTAGCTATGGCCCCAAGCTGAAACAATGTCCCACATACCATTTTTATGCAAATTACTGCTGCCATTATCAAAAAAACGATTTTTGACATATCTCAGCCAATATTGCAGATAATTGAAAAATGAAGGTGTCTAGACCCATGTTTTGAAGGGCATAGATCATGATAGAACTATTCATAACATGATTACATGTGTCTATGGTATACTAGTATGCTAATTAGTGCTTTATTTACAAAATAATCACAGTTTTACGAAATAATAGACTCATATTAAGGTCCGTCTACACAGACGTTAACACAAAGTTTTATTTTTCTAAATACCCTGTGAAATTCACCGAATGCCCTGTGAAACCTGGGATTCTTCTCCAGCTTTTTCAAGGGCCCGACTTTTCCCTTCCCTTTGAAGGCACTGGTGCAGTCTTCTCCGCTGAACACATAGTACCCCAGGAGAGTGGCACAGTAGTCCTCTCCCAGGGATTCTGCCAGCTCAGAGACGTTGACAAGTTGGCGATGCTTCCCTGACCCTGTATCCAGGTACACCGTCAGCTTGATGTTGTGGGCATGGTGGAGCAGGATCAGGAGGATGTCTGTGTCCGGTGTTCTGACTACAGCGTTCTTGTATCCGATGGTAGCAGCATGATGGAGGTACAGAACCACCCTGGTATCAGTCTCTTCCTGGTTGCTGTAGATCGTGGGGAGTTCACGTACCTCGACCTGAAACACAAAAAGGCACCGCATTTCAATCACCAGTCACTGCCAGTTTCAGTATATCTCCGGGGGGTGCAGGGGGACCTAGTCTTTTTTTGATAATGGCAGCAGTAATTTGCATAAAAATGGTATGTGGGACATTTTTTCAGCTTGGGGCCATAGCTAGTCATTTTCTACACATTTTTTCCAATCTAGAAACACTGATTAGAAGTATATCTCCGGGGGGTGCAGGGGGACCTAGTCTTTTTTTGATAATGGCAGCAGTAATTTGCATAAAAATGGTATGTGGGACATTTTGTCAGCTTGGGGCCATAGCCAGTCATTTTCTACACATTTTTTCCAATCTAGAAACACTGATTAGAAGTATATCTCCGGGGGGTGCAGGGGGACCTAGTCTTTTTTTGATAATGGCAGCAGTAATTTGCATAAAACTGGTATGTGGGACATTATTTCAGCTTGGGGCCATAGCTAGTCATTTTCTACACATTTCTTCCAATCTAGAAACACTGATTAGAAGTATATCTCCGGGGGGTGCAGGGGGACCTAGTCTTCCTACTAGACTAAAACAGTAAAACCCACGAGAGTGTCTTTCACGTGTCCGGCCGCGCATAAATTCACCGAGAGGCTCCGCCCCTCCCCTCTGTCCCCGCCCTTTTGGTCAGAGGGAACCCACACCAGTTATTTTGGGAATTTCTAAGTGCAGGTCCTTGTGTGGCCTGAGGCTGGATGAAGACATTACTCTTTGAGAAACGAGCAATAAGACAGAGCTGCAAGATACAGTCAGGGTTATGTAAGACAATATAGGAACACATGTGCAGTGTTTGACATTGCTGACTAAGATATCTTGGCCCTTTTGCTCCAAGATTGGGTATCCACTGAGTACAATATACCATTGTCTTATTACACATTGTAAAAAATTACAGAAACAAGTGAATACTTTTTTTTATACTAAATTAAAAAGGCAATGTCGGGATGACAAACTACAGTCTAAAAAAGGTCCTAAACAAGATAAGGATGGTGTTGGTTTAGAGAGTAGCTAAAAGTATTGCCATCACATAACAATCCCTACATCACTGCCTCCAGACTATTGTCGAGGGCTAGGCCTAGCTAAAGGTATTAGAAGCTCCCATATTTCATTTCTGCATAAGTATAAGAAGCTCTTATATAATTTCAGGGACATCTTGCAGCTTCAGTTGTCTTTCCAACTTTTCTTTTTTATCAACTTAGAGTAACCAATCACAAATGCAGATAATTATAGAATGTTGTTATTAGAGATGTTCATGCAATTTGTAAGAAGTTGATGATCATGTACTGATATTATAACATTATACTCGGACTGCTAATTTGCACAGTCTCAGTATGTGGCTACACTACAAGAGTAATCAAGTACTGTGGTAACAAGTGAAATGTTTGTAGAAGCTTGAAGCAGTAATTGATGAAGTGTAAATGAGGCAGTGATGTAGGGATTGTTATGTGATGGCAATACTGCAAGCCACTCTCTAAACCAACATCATCCCTAGCTTGTTTAGGGCCTTTTTTAGACTGTAGTTTGTCATCCCTACATTGCCTTTTAAATTTAGCATACATTTTTTTCTTCACTTGTATATATATATATTGTTGCGGTTTTAGAACCCACACTTGTAAATATGACATCACTTGTAAATATGACAAAGTTTAAAGGTAGCACCCCTAGTTAGTCCACAAGCAACACGTAGGCCACCATAGGAACTCAGTTATTTCATTAGTATGTGTTTTAGATAAGGCCGTGTTTCCAATAGCTGAATCTGCATTGCGTTGATCAAATAAGAGTAGGACCATTCCGTCCATTTTGCGACCTCCCTCTCCAAGCGACGCCATTACGCGCTTCTGCCAGCAGCGTTCGCTGCCTTGCGCTGAAGCTCACTCAAACGCCGCCATAAGCCATGCGGTTAGGCCCGAGAAAAGGGGGCGGAACGCCAAGAAGAAGGTGTGGCATGTCAACCAGCCGTCAAAGGCGTGGCCGGTAAGCCCTCACCAGCCAACCAGGGCTGAGGTGAGATCGCCGACAGGCGTGGTTTTGAGGCGCGCGGATAGATTCTTTGCTCGCGTTATATAAGCACGAACGCAAAGCCCTTTCACAGGACTCTCGCGAAGCACTCGATTGGAAGGGTTGGCGGTAAAAAGGACTGCGCACACGAACTTGGACTTTTGATGAGAGCGCTGGTCGTAATGGGTCTGATACGGAGAGCACCTTTGTGAGAGGACTCGGATGGGAGAGAGCGCATTTCAAAGAACTTGTATGAGACTTGTTGAAGAAGAGCGCGCTTTTATTAGAGAACATTGGAGAGGGTGCGTTTAGCACGACCGTACAAATATTACGTACGCAGGACACCAGCCTCCCCCCCGCTATATATAAGGTCCGGTCGCGTTCAACTACACGCGGAGCTGCCTGCCGGGTTTCGCCGATGGACCGGAGCCTGGACTGGAGTTGACTGGAGCCTGGATCCTCTACCTGACCAGCTACCAGCTACAATCCCCGTGTGAGTGTGTATGTTTGTCTGGGGTATTAGAGTAAGATTATTTTAAGACTGCCCTGTGTACTGCTTTTTCCTCTTCCTCTCTTGTACATCCTTTTGTTTCCTCTTCCTTCTGTATATTTGTAATAAACCCATCTTTGTTCTTCCTACCTTCTGGTTTCCTCTCCATCCGATCGCATCCGTCCTTTCTTCCATTGGGTAAATGTGGCACGATCTAACCACTCAGAATCGGGTTTAGTCTCTTTGTTAATAGCTCGGATTGCGGATTGCTATCCGCTCGGCATTTTCCATCGTATCCGTGGTTCGAGCGGGAGTTATTCCTTCGTTTCCGGCTGGCGTTAGTACTTAGGTAGCAGCGAACCCCTAGGCCTAGCAAACCCTACCTAACGCCGTGCCGGGAAGGACGTTATAACTTCCAGGACTCGGGTCGGCCAGCTAAAAGGACAAGGGGATTAACCCCCCCCCCCCTTGATAAGGGGAGCACTGACCCCCGAGATCCATAACAATTGGTAGTCAGGAGTTGGGATTTGGAACCTGGGACTAAATTTTTTAGACCAAATTGTGGACACCAATTGTGCTATTGGCCGTAACAATTGGTGTCTGGGAGCGGGATTTGGACCCGAACCAAATTTTTTATATCTGGAAAAATTTGGTCAAAAATTACGAGCGGCCGAAATTGTATTACCATCTAAATTTTAAATCGTGCCATGGATAACCAAGGCGATCGGATGCCGGTGGGGGAAAATTGGGAAATAGAAGAGGGGTTAGAATCAACCCAGGACCCCAGGGAAGAAGTGGGAGGGATAGAGGAAGAGAATGAAGAAGGTGCGGTCGTGGGGGTTGCAGGCGCACAAAATGGCGGCGCCTCGCACGTGGCGGCGAGAATCAAGCCCACAGCGCCAATAGATATGGGCTTATTTATGACCCACATGATGGCCTTTATGGTCAAAACGGAGGATAGTCTGAAAAAAATGAGTGGGCAACTGGACACCCGAGGGGAGGAAATAAAAGAGTTGGGGGACAACTCCACTCGGGACATAAATAAATTGGAAACGAGAATGGGGGAGCAATTGGGAAGTCAAATTGGGGGATTAGAAGTCAAATTGGGGGGGTTCGACAGCAAATTTGAGGGATTAGATAGCAAATTTGTGGGATTAGACAGCAAATTGGGAGGATTAGAGCACAAAGTAGGGGGCCAATTGGAGGACGTAAATGGCCAAGCCCGGGAAATAAATGAGGGGTTAGCGAGGGACAAAGCCACGTATGAAATAAGAGCACTGGGGAGGGACAGAGACCGCAGATCTGGCGGAAGGGTTGCGGGGGTATGTGACGAGGTAGCGAGGCTTGAGGAGCCCGGGTTGAGCGAAGTTGAGCAGGGCAAAGTCACGTGGACCGGGGTAGAGATCGTGACCTCTACGTATGGGGAAGTCGGCGGCCGTGGTTCGGCGACCGCCGAAGTAGAGAATTTTATTTTATTAGCACCAGCTGTCGTCGAGCTTAACAAGGAAAAAGAAATCAAAGAAATTATAGTCGAAATTGAAATTGGAGAGACGGCAGGCATAGAGGCATTATCGGAGATGGAGATGGAATGTGTACAAAGTCCGTGTTTGCATCATGATGCCATACTTGCTAATCCTTATCAAGATTTGCAGGTGCGTGTGGAGAAGAGGATCCCGAAGGTAAGCCGGGCTGTATATGGCACGAAAAGATTTGGCGCGAGAGGATTTTTCGCGCGCTTGGGATCCAGACGTCACCCGGGCGCTCGTAGAAGGTCCGTGGTGCACTGTGTGAGTGGAAATGGCGCGCATGTGCGGACGGTGCCGGAGCGCGAGTGTATTACGGAGAGTGAAAGCGAATGCACATCGGAGTGTATGTGTGATGAATGCGGTACAGAGTGTGCATTGGAAGAGAGTGGGATGGATGAGGAGAGTGTGCGAGGATGCACACCTGAGTTGGTTTTGGCGAGTGTGCGGGAGAGCACACCAGAGCGTGTTATTGGGTGTGCAAAAAAGTGCACACCCGTGGGTAAGGGTGCGCTGAGTGGGTGTGCAACAGAGTGCACACCTGTGGTGGTTACGGAGTACGTAACGGGGGTGAGTGCACGCGAGGAGTGCGTGCAAGAAAGGTGTGTAACGGAGTGTGTGAGTGTGCCTAGGTGGTGTGCACGAGAGAGTGCAGTAATGGAATTTACGGAGTGTATGGGATGTACGAGAGGCGTTGGATCGCCGGGATGTATGAATAACAAAAGGAACGCATGGTGTGAGAATGCGACCGGAGCATCGACGCTGACCGGGGCAGCAGTTCGGCTGACGAGTAGCCGACGCGAGCTCTCGGGGCGTGGTGTGCTTGGTGTGCGGTGGGAACCGGCGGGGATCATTGCCGTGGCGATCTCGCAAGGAGCGCCGTGCACGATAAGGGCCAGGCCCCACCCTGCACGGCCGGTCCCACGTTTTGCCAGGCAAGGCGACCGGCCCGGTTCGAGGTGAAGTAGGAGGGTTCGGAGCGGCGCCCCCTGGCCGTGGCGGCGCTCCGGCCGGGGAAGGCTGGGCAATCGCGCTTGGGAGCGAAAGGCCCTGCGTAGGGATGGTGCCTGGAGCCTTGGCCCGACAAAACCTCCTCCCCTGAATGTGAATCCCGGACGGACCCAACCTGCAGGAGACTGACCATCCGCACGGATAGCCGGCTTTTCGAAGTCGAGCTGTAAAAAGGCATTTCCACCCCGAGAGGCTCAGAGTTGTGGATGATTGGTAATAGTAGTAGTAATGGCAATAGTGATGTAGAGGGATGGTAGCTCTACCATCCCTCACATCCTTTGGGGGCAGAGGAGCAATAGATTATGGGGTGGCAGAACAAACTAGCCTGGGAGGGTTAGGATAAATGTATAGGGACCTAGAGATGACCATAGGTGACCAAGATTTAAGTAGTGACATTGTACCTGTAGTGGGGACGTAGAGTAGAGTAGTTGGATGATAACGACGGGGGATGTGCATAGTATAAGGGATGACAGGGAGAGCACTAATATTAGGGGAGATAGATAGCCAGATGATGCTGTGTGCATGAGAATCTTTGTGGTGAGGGTGATGAAATGAGGCATTGCGAATGTAAGTTCTTGGTAGTGCTGGTGAAATGAGTCAATGCTCGAGAGGGATGTGTGTGTGTGTTGGGTGATTGACCTGCATGATGTGCAAGTGAAGTACAGGTGTGTGGAATGAATGGTGTGGAGTGAGTAGTGTGGAATACGTGGAGTGGAGTGTATGGTGCGAAGGAGTGGATGGGGGAAGGATGGACCCCTTCACAAATACCCGGAGAGGGTAGTTTAAAAGTTAGGTAAAGGGAGTAGGTAAATTTGGTTGGATATTGACGTCTGTGGTGCTGGAAGTAGCAAGGTATTGCTTGGTTTGGTGCATGAGTAAAGTGAAATGGCTGGGCGTGTGGCCTGTTAGTGAGAATGGTTAAATGGGCACTCTGCCACTGGTAGTCTGTGGGCCAGGTAAGGCCGCAGGTAGGCTGTGGGAGCCAGGTAGTAGAGTTCAGTGGGGCCCGTGGATCCCGAGAGAGGACCCGGGTAGCCCGATGCCAGAGGGGGCATTAGTGGGGTAAGGGAGCCAGAGGGCCTTCCCCAGGTTAGGGTGAGGAGCTAGGTAAGCTCGGGTGGCAACTACAGTGGCGGAGGTGTGCAGGTGAGCGGACCTGCTGGTGAGCCGCACGACCCAGCCCTGAAATTGTGCAAGGGCACAGGGAGAAAAACCGGGGGAGTGAGACCCCAAATTGGGAGGCACCACAGGGATGGTCAATGGGAATTGGTTTTTAGAACCACATAGTGTAATGATGGCCAATGGATTGGCAGGGCAAGACCCCGGGTAGAGTAAGTGTTAATGTCATTTAGAAGATAGTTAGGAGGAAAATCTCTTCGCACCATCCGCATCCACTCACCTAGGTGACAGGACTCCACACCAGTTTTTGCAAGCATTTGGAATGTAAGACGCACCAGGACGTGGGGGAGGCATTGTTTGAAATTCCATCTCTTCCTCCTTAGGAGGGAGTGATGACGGATTTGGCATTAGGGGAGATATGGGAAGGACAAGACGTTAGTGACGAATTTGTAAAGTTGTAGATTGTGTAAATACGGGGTAGGGGCAAGGGTAGAGTAGGTGACATGCGGGGGATGAACGCTAGGGACAAGCTTTCTCGGCTCGCTCTCCCGCGCCCCTCATCTTACATTACCTTGTATTGATGTGTACCCTTGCGCCCTTGCCCCCCGCTAACCTGCTTTGTCTTCCTTCCCCACTCATGGACCATGTTCTTTTGTGCCCGAGGGGAGTGTGCAGGTGCTGCGGATTGTGCGCCCGCACCCTTGCTGCCTCCTGCCTGCACTGATGCACCATATGGACCACACGTTCTGTGGCCTGGCACCACTTATGGACCACACGTTCTGTGGCCTGGCACCTCTGCTGGGACCGACCATTGTTGCCAGCGGTATCTGGCTTGCGGACCATTGTTTTAAGTGGCATCGATGCCATGCAGGTGGACCACCTGAGTTGGCTCTGCTGGCCATACAAATAATAAAAAGCGGACGCGGTGTGTGCCCTTTTTATTAAATAAATAACATCAAGCAAGAAGACAGCCAGAAACATTGGCCCAGCAGAGAAGAGAAGAAGAAGACACCATTTATTATTTTTGAAATGTGTTTTGTGCCTTTTTCATGGATGTTGCCTTTATGGTGCTTGTTGGTGCATTTTTTGTTTACTATGGTGCATATTGGTGCATATGGGTATGGTGTATCTGTGCAGTGCATGGCAATGGCATTTTCCCCTTCTCAAAAGTTCTTATTTTCCCACAAAAGACAGGTCCTGGGTTGTAGTGTAAATAATTAGTGTACTGTAAATAATGCTCCCCACGGGCTAAATGTTTTGTTTGAAGACCATTCCGTAATTCGGTTAATTGCGGGCATGAGTCAGTTAGGTAGGATGCAACGCAGCAGGTGGGACATATCTAGTGTTAAAACTGTCACACTCAGGGTGAGGTTAAAAGTAGAGGGTAACCACACCTAAATGTCACATGAATTTAAAAGATGGCGTGCTCGGGACGAGCCTGGAAAAAGGGGGGGGGGGGGGGTGCAGTGTTGCGGTTTTAGAACCCACACTTGTAAATATGACATCACTTGTAAATATGACATTCAAGTTTAAAGGCAGCACCCCTAGTTAGTCCACAAGCAACACGTAGGCCACCATAGGAACTCAGTTATTTCATTGGTATGTTTTTTAGATAAGGCTGTGTTTCCAATAGTTGAATTTGCGTTGCGTCGATCAAATAAGAGAAGGCCCATTCCATCCATTTTGTGACGTCCCTCTCCAAGTGAAGCCATTACGCACCTCTGCCAGCAGCGTTCGCTGCCTTGCGCTGAAGCTCGCTCAAACGCCGCCATAAGCCATGCGGTTAGGCCCGAGAAAAGGGGGCGGAATGCCAAGAAGAAGGTGTGGCATGTCAACCAGCCGTCAAAGGTGTGGCCGGTAAGCCCTCACCACCTAACCATGGCTGAGGTGAGATCGCCGACGGACGTGGTTTTGAGGTGGGCAGATCGATCTTTGCTCGCGTTATATAAGCACGAACGCAAAGCCCTTTAACAGGACTCTCGTGAAGCACTCGAGTGGAATGGTTGGCCGGTAAAAAGGACTGCGCACACGAACCTGGACTTTTGATGAGAGCGCTGGTCGTAACGGGTCTGATACGGAGCGCACCTTTGTGAGAGGACGTATGAAATATCCAAAGGATATTATCCATCATACGGATGGATGGGGAGAAAATAAGAACAACTACATGAACTACACTATGGGAGAGAGCGCATTTCAAAGAACTTGTACGAGACTTGTTGAAGGAGAGCGCACTTGTATTAGAGAACTTTGGAGAGGGTGCGTTTAGCACGACCGTACAAATATTACGTACGCAGGACACCAACTTTCCCCCCACACCCCCCCCCTCCCCCCCGCTATATATAAGGTCCGGTCACGTTCAACTACGCGCGGAGCTGCCTGCCGGGTTTCACCGCTGGACCGGAGCCTGGACTGGAGTCGACTGGAGCCTGGACCCTCTACCTGACCATCTACCAGCTACAATCCCCGTGTGAGTGTGTATGTTTGTCTGGGGTATTAGAGTAAGATTGTTTTAAGACTGCCCTGTATACTGCTTCTTCCTCTTCCTCTCTTGTACATCCTTTTGTTTCCTCTTCCTTCTGTATATTTGTAATAAACCCATCTTTGTTCTTCCTATCTTCTGGTTTCCTCTCCATCCGATCGCATCCGTCCTTTCTTCCATTGGGTAAATGTGGCACGATCTAACCACTCAGAATCGGGTTTAGTCTCTTTGTTAATAGCTCGGATTGCGGATTGCTATCCGCTCGGCATTTTCCATCGTATCCGTGGTTTGAGCGGGGTTTATTCCCTCGTTTCCGGCTGGTGTTAGTACTTAGGTAGCAGCGAACCCCTAGGCCTAGCAAACCCTACCTAACGCCGCGCAGGGAAGGATGTTATAACTTCCAGGACTCGGGTCGGCCACCTAAAAGGACAAGGGGGGATTAACCCCCCCTTGATAAGGGGAGGATTAACCCCCCCTTGATAAGGGGAGCGCCGACCCCCGAGATCCGTAACAATATACTGTATATATATATATATATATATATATATATATATATATATATATATATATATATATATATATATATATATATAGTACAGGGTGATTGAAAAGTAACTCCCTATTTTAAAATATTTAGAAATTATTTATTTATTGTAATATGTTTCCCAAATTTTTAGGGTTTGTTCCTTCATGTATGAGAAATTAATCTCTGTTGGTTTTTTTTCAGATTATTTTTGTTTGAAATTCGGAAGCCCTACAAACATGGCTGGACGTCTTACCCTGCAGGAGCGTGCCCAGCTAGCGGCACGTTACGAAGTTTGGAAATCCGTTGTTCAAGTGCAAAGATGGTGGAGGACCATTAAAGGTGCACATGCTCAAGTTGAGGCAAAGACGATCAAGAATTGTCATGCAAAACTCATGGCTACAGGATCTGTATCTGATACTCGAAGAAGCGGTCGCCCTTCCAAGTCCAGTGACCCGGAGACAGTGCAAGCAGTTCAAGAAATGTTTACACATAGCCCAAGAAAGTCAATTCGACAAGCAGCAAGGGAAAGTGGGCTCTCCTTTCACACAGTACGAACTGTGCTCAAAAAGGAGCTTAAATGGCATGCTTGGAAGCCGCACTACTGTCAAGCACTCTCTGCTGAAGACTGCGACATTCGCATGGAGTTTGGGGAGGTGATGCTGGCTTGGTATGAAGATTGGTCTGAACTCTTTAAAAAATATCCTCTGGTCTGATGAAGCGGTATTTCACATCGGTGGGTTTGTGAACCGTCACAACTGCTATTACTTGGCAGGAGAAGATCCTCGTGTTATTTCTGAAAAAACGCAATATCGGCCCAAGGTAACGGTGTGGTGTGGAATGACTTCGGAAAGGATTGTAGGTCCCTTCATTCTTTGCGATACCATGAATGCCAAAAGGTACCTCACCATGCTGCAAGACGAAATCTGGCCAATTTATCAGTGCTTCGGAGAATGTTGAAGATTTGATTTTCATGCAAGATGGCGCTCCTCCACATTTTGCTATTGTTGTTCGTGAATGGCTGAATGCCCACTTCCCTGGGAGATGGATGGATCGTCGTGGTCCGTATGAGTGGCCAGCCAGGAGCCCTGACTTAACACCATGTGACTTTTTTCTTTGGGGTTGGGTAAAAGAGCAAGTCTACTGTACCAAACCAACGACTTTGGAAGAACTTGAAGGGCGAATACGAGAAGTTATGTCTTCCATCCCACAAGAGTTCCTGGTGAAATCAGTTGACGCGGTTCCCGGGCGGCTTGAGAAGCTGGTGGCGAATTCTGGTGCCCATGTCGAATTTTAAATAAAACCTCTAGTCCTTGAGCCAGACCAAAAGTAATGCTCCGGCGGGGGGAGTAATTCTCATTATGATTTTCCATTAGACCAATGTCTCAAGTGTCAGAAAAGGTGTGATGCACATCTGAGAACGGTAGCTTAGTGCCCGGATGGACGCCATCTTTGAAACCACCCAGCTCGAAAATGCCCATTTGGTGGGGTACATTGTTGCATGTGTATCTGGACTTCTATACTAGCTATCGATGTGCGGTTGACGACTAAATATACGTCCGATGTGTACCGTCTAAATAAAAAATAATATGACGCATTTTGTTTTAGATTAATTATTATAAAAATCAATTATCGAAAAAAAATCATATATTTTTCAATATTTTATTATTAGACTTGTACTTTTTTTAGTGAAACAACACTGGTATGATTTTCCAAATTATGCATTGTGCTACACCGTTTATCTGTCTTATAAAAATAACTCAAAAACTAAAACATATCATCCACCACGAGTTTACAACAAATAAATGTAAAGAGGCATAAAATGACTTAGGCCGCCGCTGGCATTATCTATTCTGACGATAACGCAAGTTAGGAATGTCGTACGGAGAGGATTTTAACACCATACGATATCTAATAAGCAGGCGGAAATTGTTACATAGGAAATCTGCACTTTGGTGGCCATCTTGGATTTCAAAATGGCCGCCAATTATATTAATTATTCATTACTAGAGTTTGGAAAGACGTATGGAGCTGATTTTAACACCATACGATGTATATTCCTAATAAGCAAGTGGAGGTATCATTGAACATGTCATGTTTTAGTCAAATAACACCGGTATGATCTTCCAAATTATACATTTTGCTAAACCGTTTATCTGTCTATGAAGATTTTCAGGCAATTTGGCCTGCATTATAATAGAGAACAACATATGCTATACAATATACAGTGCACACAAAGTTAATCATCAGAGTCGCCATCAGAGTCATTGGCATCCTGAGCCACGATAGCATCATCCTGCACCATGTTGGAGCATCCCTGCAGCTTACACACAACAGTGCACTTCAACCCATTCAGTATGCAGGAGCAATCTGACGGTCGACACGTCCTTCTGCATGTGCATGAGATGAGATTCAAGACGACATCTGGAGCTGGTAGACCCGCCATCCATCGGATTGTGAGCGAACCGCCATCATCGAGTTCCCAACCATGTCCTGCTGATGGTGTTGGGACGTCTGGTAGGTTTTCAAGGCTGCGTCGCCAGATAGCCGCCTGATAGTTGGCCCTAAGCGTATGCTGCATCAAGGAGTCTTCACAAGGCGGCAATTGTCCAGATTCGATCTGGCCCTTCTTTGCACAGAACATGTGATAACGGAGCGAATTAACACCGACGATCTTCGTGTTCTTGGCGTACAGCTGACACGTGAAGGCCTGAATGCTATTGAAGACGTCTGTTGGTACATTCCACGAAGATCCCAGATCTGTGAATGCTTGAAGATACAGCTCATTCGCTTGCACAAGCTTCAAAGCCTTTATCTTTCCTTGGCTAGCCAGAGCACTCACAGTGTCACACCCGCTCCATGCATGAAGCCCTGGCAATGCACTGCAAACTCCAGACCCTAATACCGCAGCCAACTTTCCAACGTCGATCATTCTGACTCGAACCTTTGTTCCTCGTCTGATGAAGAGCTGACTATCGATGGTTCTGCTGAGATGAAGACTGATGATCAGAACGTCGGTGTCATCTGCCACTAAGATGATCGTCTTGTAGTGGGTAGCGGCGTGCTTTGCGTGGAGAAACATACGCGTGTCTGCTTCCTCGTGGCTACATTCGAGTGCTTACACCAACTTCCACCTATCGCGGGTCAGTACCAGACATTTTTCACCACAGGTGACATACAGTGTTCTGTTGCCTAGCTTTTCGCGATTTGTTTCATGTTTCCACGACTCCGCCAGAAACACAACCAGTTTCTCCTTTGTCTGGCTGCAAGCAAGGAGATGCCGCCAGTTCATGATTTTGTGTGCGGGTCTGATCTCGCTGAAACTGATGCCTTCATTTGAACCGCGGTTCACATGCTCAGCTGCTTTGATGGATTCTTCTGTGTATGTGTCAAAGACAACATCGATGCGCTCACTGCCTTGACCAGCGTGAAGCGCTGCAGCAAGGATGCGGTCAGATAGTTCTTCGAACGTGTCGTTCTCGCCATGCATCTTTTGTATGAGAGCCATCGCATCAATTATTGTTGCACTTCGCTTGTCAACGTTCTCGGCTGGTTCCACAAGACCTTCCATGTGTTTCGCAAGTGCAGCTTTGTTCGTTTTTTTCATTGACCCTTTCACGCTCAAGCTGAAGTGATGACATGATGTTCAGAGCTTCTCTGAGGATTTCTTGCACTGTTGCCATATCTGTGGCAGGCGCGTTTATAGTCCGGCAGGTAGCCAACTACATCTTCCGTCACCTGAACACGATCTCTAGTCATGATGTTGAAACCAGTCCACGAACTGATTGTCTGGTCGCATGGTTCCAGCATGCGAGTTGTCGTGGAAGTGTGTTTGGGACTCGAGACTCCAATGACCGGAAACAGGTTTACAAAAGATCAAGACTTTATTAACTACTAGTTCACTTGTTTCAATATAATAAGGAACTACAATACCATAACGAATTTAGTAATTCAAGTCGTTGGTTCTTCCTCATTGGCCGGTGCTCTCCTGGCGCTGCTTTCCCATTGCATACTCGTTCGTCCGTCGGGCAGATGTTCTCGTGGCAAGTCCTCCTGACTCAAAGTTTGCTCTTGCTTATATGGGCAAATTGGAGTTAATCCTCCGTGCGCTGAATGTTAATCCTCCGTGCGCTGAAGCTCCTTGGTCATCCACAACCGCCTCCCTGCTGGGGAGGTTCTTCACCCTCTTTGCATCCCGATGTCCAAAAACAAATAGTGCGGGCTTGGGAATGTGTGTTAGCCCGGGGTCGTAATAAAGGTGGACAAAAGGACTCCCAGCTTCGACAGAGCGAGATACATTCCTGACATTCTTACAACCACCTGCTAGTACCTGCTTCCAACCAATGAGTTATACTGAGTTACAATCAATGAGTTACATTTCCACAATTCCCTCATCTTTTTGTTTTTGTTTATATTAACCATTAATCTAAACATCAATAAAAGTAAACAATCAATCACTACAAGTAAACATCAATACAAGTATAAGTAAATATCAATACAAGTATAAGTAAATAATCAATCACTACAAGTAAATATCAATACAAGTATAAGTAAATATCAATACAAGTACTCAAACCACAACTTTGGTAATTACATTCCCTTGGGCATACACCGTCATCCTGCAAGAATCACAAAACATTTCGTTGGTCATTGACTCCTTCCATATTGTTCAATCTATTGCATTTGCATCACAAATATCTTTTCAAAACAACACTTCACCATCACCAAGATACAACAATTTCACTTCATTTTCAAGTTTTGTAAAGCATCTGCAACATCTGGCAAAAACGTTTGCCTCCACACAAATGTTGACTCTTTGTTTGAAAGGAAGGGCTGATCACTTGTGTTTGAATCCAGGTATGAAACATTTTCTGTCTTCATAACACCTGCACTACTTTGTGTAGGATTTCGCTGTTGTGGTAACAGTGCGGAGTCATAGACTGACCCTGCTCTCCATGTAGCATTCTTGCCACTTTTGCTGTAAACCATAATAATTCCTGAACAAGGCCTTCGCCCAGTTGTAGTCGACTTGCCTCTTCCCTCATTATGAGTGGGCAGCAAGTATTGGTGTGACGTTGATTGGCCAGCAAGATGTGGAACAGGGATGCCGGATGCATCCACAATGATGTTGGGACCATGGTGTTCAGGTCATCCATGGTCCATACCATGAGCAACCAGCGGAATTGTGCACAGCTGTTGTGAAAAGGCACAGCCATTTGTTTGCAGCTCCATGCTGGCTCCCCGCAAGTTGGTGAAGTAATAACATATGTTCCCGCATTTCACAGAGGTTGCAGGTAAAATGTCGTTGTCCTGCAACTTCTGATGTGATGAATGTTCCAAGCCTTCGAACAAGAGTAAGTGATCGCCTTTCTTTCATATGTTGCAGTGTGATCCAGGCAGATGGTCACATAAATTTCCTTGGTGAAGGTAAGCATCCATCTCCAAGTTACACGGGAGAATGTCTTCATCATTCTTTGAGAAAGAGGGTGTATGCCACGATTAACTTCATTTTTTAGCCACAAATTTTCTTTCTTTCTTCTTCCCAATTCCGTTAGCAATCCCTCCAAAATGTGATCTCGTCTTATCCTTATGCTCAGTCATATCTGAATCTGCTTTCCGCACACACTGAATCAGATAGGGTACATCTTACCATGAAATCAGCATAATCATGTATATCTTCCGACAGTTTCACATTCAACAATTTGTTGTTTTTCCTTAACACAAAAAGTTATATTCATTTATATGCGTCACACAAATAATATTCAATCAGGTATGTATTTTATTACTAAACTAAGAATAGCATTGTATATGATTACAATCACAAACGGGAATACCTAATTCCCAACAACAATTTTCCCAAACCAACAAATTAAGCATAATGTATAATTACCATAATTCCTCTCCACTTTTTCTTTTCCCTCTTTTTTTTTTTTTTTTTTTTTTCCTAACAGTGTGTCACTCGTGGTGATATGAGTTCATTGATATTGTAATTGACACAACTCATAACATTGTCGTTATGCCATTATCTTAATTCTACTGTTTATGTCGCCATAAAAGTCTTCCTTTTTTGGTTCCACATTTCTTTCCTCATTTGTCACTTCATGTGTTATCATCGTGTTGTTGGTTACCTTATTCAAACACACCGTCACTAAGGCTTTCAAGCAAGCCACCACTAAAACAATTGCCAATATAACTACTAAACCAACAAACAAGTCTGCTACTCCTTGTATATATTCATATCTATGACATAGTTATATGTCGATGACATTTAACATTATATACCAAACTAACAAGCTTCCTAAAAGGTAAATAAAGAAAATCCCTTAATATGTAACATAATCAGATTATTTGTCTTACCCTGATCCCCCTATCTCCCGGGGTTGAACTCAATCCCCTGATCATGGGTGTAGTTGTGATACATTTTTTTCACTCATGCTGTATTAATATCAGCAGGTAATTGTATGTCATGTAGGCAAATAAATGTCACTATTCCAAGTAGGAATATCACATGTTGAAAATGTAATGTTTATCAATGCAAGGGGTGTTAAAATGTAATTCAAATGACTGTAAATCATGACTATCATTTTTCTACCACTGAATGTTCTGCTGGGCTGCTAGGTGCAGCCTCATTTTCTGTGGGATCGTCCACCTTAGCCCCATGTGCTTGCTTGCAATGAGAGGCATGAATCCAACTTTCTATTTTGGGTCCATATTTGTTTCTATTCTTATCAATCTCCTATGGTTTATCAATTCGTTCCAAGATACCGCAACCAAAGGTTTTAACCAAAGCTCTACCAAACTATTTCCAATTTGAACAAAAATGCCAGTGAAACAATGATTCGAAGGATTAACTTCAAGGGGTCAATAAATTTATTCTATAGCCAGATCTAATTTTCCCATCCAATAGTTTGCCTTGCCACATGTCATATTATAACACCTTAATAAACCTTCGAAAAAATGTTTCCCATCTCAACAAATTTCCTTTTTACAAATAGCCATGTGTAACTTACGTATTTAACTACAATTTCCTCTCAATTTGTTTGGCCTAACTGGCCGCAAAAGTGGCTGCCAGCATGCAGTACCGTTTTTTATCTACCAAGGAAGTGTTCCACACAAGACCTCTACCAAAATGTTGTTTGTAAAAACAAATCTGGGATTTCTGATTACATGGATGCACACTCTCAGGACATTTTCAGGCTGCTGTTAACAATCCACTACGATGACTTAATTCCTTTACCCACAATCAAATAATTAGTACAAATTGAGGATATTATCCTTATCACATTCTTTTATAGATTCATTATGTTGGATCTAATTTTTTCCAATAATTTTCCACTGCTGTAAGGCGGAACAATAGCTCTCATAAGTCTTAGTAATATCGTACTTAATTTGCCCAGCAGAGAATAATTTATTTACTATCCTTTCTCATCTGTTAACCAGTGACTTTGTTTAAACTCCAGAACTGAAAACCCACAATAGTTCAAACCAGCAAAATTTTCTTTACTCTTTTCCCATATCATCTATGCCTAAAACACATCCATACATACAGCACAATTTATATGCTGATAAAATTCAAGTTTATATATATAAAATCCATGAGCAGAGTATTCTGGGAAGTCAGTGTAAGACCTCTCCCAAATTTGGATGATTTTGTACTTCCTCATTTCCTTTTATGAAGCTCATATCCATAAATAGATGTTATTCTCATATACATTCTATCAAAAATGGAATCCCAAAATTACTCACAATTTTACTATTAATTAATGGCTGCTCATAACCCAGCACATCAAATTTTTATATTCCATTTCCCTTGACAAAAGAGATAATGCTCATAATCAAATTATATTTCTATTTTATTTTACGGATTCTCTGGATATTCAATCCCATCCACATATCCCAATCCCATCCACATATAACTATCCATTTCCAGACAGGCACACTGTCGGTGTCAACAATCTTGTAAGATTGATACACAAAAACACACACACACATGCATTATGCATATTTGTTTGCGTTGGAACCATTATTTACAGATCAGATGGGTGTCAATTTTATTTCAATTTCATAAAATTTGTCAATCAAATTCAAAATGCTTATAGACAAATAAACCAAAAGTCCATTCTTAGAAAACCCTTATGATGTCACATTGAAATTACCCTTTCTGCCTTCACAATAATCTATCCAAATTTTGACTACACACCCATTTGCATGTCAGTCGACCATTGACCTATCAATCGTGCGGAACAATAGTCCGAAATTCCCACCTGATCATCATGTGACTCTTGTTACTTGGTTTGCCAAAAATTGCAACGCAATTGTTCCAAACTTTGTAAATTTAAAATTGCTGTGCCCAAAATAGAAGATCCAATTTTGGCATTTGATCAATTAATTATTAATTTGTTAACAAGCAAAAAGAAAAAATGAATCATTCTTGCTCTGAAAACTTTTCAGACACAAGAATCATCGACAGTTATTCATGTTTGTCCAGTAATCGAATCTGTTGAGGCCAATCATCATTTGGGATTTGCAGCAATGAAGGCCTAATCATTGTCTGAGGTATCGGTCAGCACTGGTACCCTTGATCTTGGTTTACCCTATTAACTTGTCTTCCTTTTGGTATACGGACATCCTCTTTTCCAATGTCCCATCCGTCCACATTTGAAACACCGGTTTCTGTCGTTGTCTGATCTGTGCACCTGTGCACTTGTATTGCTGGGCTGCATCTCTACATCCCTGAGTTGCCACTGCAATCTCTCGTTATCTCCTGAAACACGAAAAAATTCTCTGTACCGTCCTTTTTGGGGAGACAACAGGAAATCTGATGGGACAACTGTCACTTTCGTTCCTAATTTCGAGGGCAGTTGTGCATTTGTCTCCTCCACTGTATCCTGTATCCTTTTTATTTTAAGTTCTAGATCCGTTATCCGTTCTTGCTGTTCCCATTGTCTGGATTCACCATCCCAAAGATGGAATGCAAGCCAGTCTACCGTTAGATTCTGTCTCTTCCTGGCTTTCAATCTTTGTTCCAATCTTTCCAATCGACTTCGCTCGAATGTACCATCTCTTGGAAACTCCTCATCATGTCCCTTTGTCCACAAATACCAATTCTCGACCTGTCTTATAGCTTCGGCACCATAACGGTCGTACATATGATGTGTACAAGTACCTTTTTGTGGAATTTCTGGTTGTCCTTGTGTATTCTTGCAGGCTCCATTTCCCATTCTGCCTTTTATCAAAGTAGCGTTGGATGTGTTGTAGCTTGTTCCAGGTTCCTCTAAAGCTTCACTCGTACCTCCAGGAAGGATCTCTCCACCTGTTCACACGGTGATTTCCAGAGAATCTCCCTCAGCTGTGGCTTTTGCACAATCCAATCTCACAGATCAGTATTTGCAGATGAGCCGGAGGGTCAGTATGAAATGGGTGAATCCTCAGGTGTCCGCTCTGTTTGACGGGGAAATCACACAATGGTAACCGCACATATATATCTGTATATAAACTCACCACCTTGCTCAATTTTCCCAGGTTGTCTCCACATTGATAATATCTCGCAAATATATCAAAGCTTCTTTCTTGAGACCGCATTTTCATCAATCAAACAATCAATATATTCAATTCAATTTATTCAGTTCAATTTATGCAATTAAATTCAATCAATTAGATTCAATCAATTAACAATTCAATCAATTATTCAATTTCAATTAATTCATCAATATTCATCAATAAATCAAATTAATCATTTTGAATGACTCCTTGCATAAGCCCTTTCCCCAATGATGTCAGGACAGGTCCATCCATTGACTGAGATCGACTCATCGGTCGTCACCTCTGGTTCGTACCTCATGTCAATTGATGAATCACCGTCCTGTCCTAGGGTCATATCTGACATATTTCCCCATTTTGCCTGGTCTCCACAAATTTTCTTTGCAACCACTAAAGGCAACTCATCCTTCATTCGTGAGACAGCCAAAATGGATGGCAGATATTAAAGTTCATTGGAAAAAATATCTCATCATTTTTTTTTTTCTTTAATAGTACCCAAAATCTCTTGGCAATTTAAATTTCGTAAAACTACTGAAATAAGACTGTAAAATTCCTTCAATCATGCTAAATTTTGAAGCTCCATTGCTTGTAACACCCAATTTATCCCATAGGGCTTGAAAGTTCTTTCCCAAGTTCATGCAATCATTCTGCATTTGAACCCTATGATATCATTCATAATAATCATCATGATTTTATAGTCATGGTCATATCATAATCATCTATTTAAAACGAACATTTCCTTTATCACCACAATTATGTGGTATAATCAACAATAGAATAAAACTGTACATAGCAACAGGCTACCTCATGGCCACTCAGTATACCTATTGACAATAAGTCATAACAATATCGAATAATCATTGAACAATTCAAAAATCGCTTCCACTGCTCCAGCCGCAGCATTCGTCATTTTGTTTGCTCATCCGCATGACCAAAACGAAATAAAGGGAGCTCAACCATTACACAGCGCTTTTAATGGCGCATGCCATAGAAACTCAACGCAATTTCGACTCAGCCAGAAAACGAGCAAATTTTGCAGGATGTTAACTGGAATTAGTCGTGAAAATATATCCAAAATACACAAAAAATACACATCCACAAAATAAACAACAAACCCAAACAAACCCAAGGTCGACCCTCTTACACAGTAAATTACATCATTTCAGCATCGTATTGATTGCTGAAATATTCCAGGGTTTATACATACCTTAAAAGAGGTATGCGTGGTGTTGCCCCCTCCCACGTTTATTCCAGGGTTTATACACACCTTAAAAGAGGTATGCGTGGTGTTGCCCCCTCCCACTTTTAATTCCTCATTAAATTACTTATTAAATTACTTATTAAATTACTTATTAAATTACTCATTAAATTACTCATTAAATTATTCGTTAAATTACTCATTAAATTACTCATTAAATTACTCATTAACTTATTCGTTAAATTACTCATTAAATTACTCATTAACTTAACTTACATAGTTTCAGCATTGTATTGATTGCTGAAATATTCCAGGGTTTATACACACCTTAAAAGAGGTATGCGTGGTGTTGCCCCCTCCCACTTTTAATTACTCATTACATCGTTTCCATTAAAAAAAACATCGCTTCTACTGCTCCAGCCGCAGCATTTGTCACTTTGTTTGCTCATCCGCATGACCAAACCGAAATAAAAGGAGCTCAACCATTACACAGCGCTTTTAATGGCGCATGCCATAGAAACTCAACGCAATTTCGACTCGGCCAGCAAACGAGCAAATTTTGCAGGATGTTAACTGGAATTAGTCGTGAAAATATATCCAAAATACACAAGAAATACACAAAAATACACTCCCACACAAATAAACAACATTTATTCCGTTCAACAGAACAAACATTTCCTCTATCATGACACGCATGTCTTCAAAATTATATGACCAAGAGAAAAAGTAAAATTAATTAAAACTGCGGGCAGTGATGATCCGGGGACCATACCGCTCCATCCTGATTGGACGAGTGCGTGCTAGAGTCGTTAACAACGACAGTCCAGATCCGATTGTTCAAAATTTCAACTCAATCGATCGAAAAATGAACGCAGGGATGCATTTTAAAGGTGTGGTGTTACTAACTGAGTTGCCACGAATATGGCCACGAAATTGCCAATATGGCCATCACAAAATATTTTCCTTAATCAATTGGCTCATAGCATAACCAATCTGCAAGTATTTCATCCGAAGATGTATCTCTCAGGAATTTTAATTAAATAAGTCATTTATAAATCAACGAGTTAATTTATTAAATGATTAATCAATAAATCAATATTTTCCTTGACAGCCACATCACTTGGTCAGTGTCATGTCCAAATATCAGCTTCCTTACTCAAAAGGTGCCTGAGTTAATGTAATGTAATTACTGTAATAAGATTACTGCAATTACTGTAATGATTACTGTAATTACTGTAATTACCGGAACTGTAATTACTGTAATTACCTCAGGTAATTACTGTAATGTAATTACTGTAATGTAATAAGAAATGTAATTAATTAAATAAGTACTTCATTAATCGTTAATAATGAAATAATTCCTGAATTCTCATTCGATTCACTTGACATTCGAATGTCCCCAAAACGTTGGAGCAAAACGTTGCAACAACGAAAGTGAAACGTTGTAGCGACGTTGTGGAAATGTTAGCAAAACCCAACATTTGAATGTTCCCATTCATTCCAACAACAAGTTCCAACAACAAGTTCCAACAACAAGTTCCAACAACAAGTTCCAACAACAAGTTCCAACAGCAAGTTCCAACAACAAGTTCCAACAACAAGTTCCAACAAGTTCCAACAGCAAGTTCCAACAGCAAGTTGCAACAACAAGTTCCAACAAGTTCCAACAACAAGTTCCAACAACAAGTTCCAACAACAAGTTCCAACAGCAAGTTCCAACAGCAAGTTCCAACAACAAGTTCCAACAGCAAGTTCCAACAAGTTCCAACAACAAGTTCCAACAACAAGTTCCAACAAGTTCCAACAACAAGTTCCAACAGCAAGTTCCAACAACAAGTTCCAACAGCAAGTTCCAACAACAAGTTCCAACAAGTTCCAACAACAAGTTCCAACAGCAAGTTCCAACAACAAGTTCCAACAGCAAGTTCCAACAACAAGTTCCAACAGCAAGTTCCAACAACAAGTTCCAACAGCAAGTTCCAACAACAAGTTCCAACAACAAGTTCCAACAACAAGTTCCAACAAGTTCCAACAACAAGTTCCAACAACAAGTTCCAACAACAAGTTCCAACAAGTTCCAACAGCAAGTTGCAACAACAAGTTCCAACAAGTTCCAACAACAAGTTCCAACAACAAGTTCCAACAACAAGTTCCAACAGCAAGTTCCAACAGCAAGTTCCAACAACAAGTTCCAACAGCAAGTTCCAACAACAAGTTCCAACAGCAAGTTTCAACAACAAGTTCCAACAACAAGTTCCAACAACAAGTTCCAACAAGTTCCAACAGCAAGTTCCAACAACAAGTTCCAACAGCAAGTTCCAACAACAAGTTCCAACAACAAGTTCCAACAACAAGTTCCAACAAGTTCCAACAACAAGTTCCAACAAGTTCCAACAGCAAGTTCCAACAACAAGTTCCAACAACAAGTTCCAACAGCAAGTTCCAACAACAAGTTCCAACAACAAGTTCCAACAACAAGTTCCAACAAGTTCCAACAGCAAGTTCCGAAAGCAAGTTGCAACAACAAGTTCCAACAAGTTCCAACAACAAGTTCCAACAACAAGTTCCAACAACAAGTTCCAACAGCAAGTTCCAACAGCAAGTTCCAACAACAAGTTCCAACAGCAAGTTATTATCACATTGCAATGACCTCTAAACATTCCGAAACCAATATCCCATTAAAAAATCCCATTAAAATCCCATATTTTATCACCCTTTGCATTGTTGAAAGCAATTAATTCCATAACTTAATATTACCTCAATTTATATATACTAGGGCGTGCCCGCACGTACGTGCTCGCCCGTACGTGCTTGCAAAAAAAACATGCGTGCAAGCAACAACAAAAACTTTGAAACCACGTGGCAGTTACGACCACAGAACCACCCTCCTATTTGCATGGAATGGTTTGGTCCATTCGCAAAGCCAAAACGAACGACTTGCGAGTACGGTGACCATACCTTGGGACCCCCTTGTCCGATTAATTTCAAACCTTGACAAATTTTCCATTCCTTCCCTTCCTGATCTTTCGTGGCATCTCTGCCATTAAAATCCCATATTTTGTGAGCGTGCCGAATCAGTAAGCATCACCCCTTCTATGAGCCTCGACCAGAGGGTGGTTGTTACTCACAAACACCATTTCCTGTAACTATCTCTCACTAGGGCATGCCCGTACTATATATATATCTAAAATTATATCCCCCGCCGAGCAAGTCGCTGGCTCCAAGTCGAGTGCTTTGAACAAAAAAAAAAAGTACTCTAAACGGTGGTTTTTTTATTCAACCGTGAAGCATGTCTCAAAGGCTTCTTGATGGACCTGGACAAAATTTGATGCAATTTTTTTCTCAATCGCCATCTTTCATCATAATTCTGGACCGGCATGAGGGGGGTTGTCTGTCATGAATTTATAGGCATGGCGGGAAAACTGAAAAAAATTATTTATTTAAAACGGGTGTACACGATTGTACACGTGTACGGAAGGACCTTACCGAACCGGCAAACAAGTCGCTTCATGCACATCAGTGGTGCGTTTCTTCGTGGCGCGTGTCAGAAGAATTACACAGCGCAGGAAAAATACGTATTTACAGAAATCGTTAAAAAAAAACTCGGATAATCGCTAAAATCGTTGTGGCCGGTGTACCATATTGGAAATATATATATATATAAGTATAATTCCGTTTCCCGGTTCCCTGTCGCTCGCCAAGCGCCGATCAAGTCAAGTGCTTCGAACAAGTGCAAAAAAAAAAGTAGTACTTTATCCGTGTGCTGGTGGGTAAACGAGTGTACCGGCCTTACACGTCCTGGAAGCAGATCGTCCCATGGTGCACTCATGGCACGATCTTGCTCCTAGTTCATGGTAAGGCTTCTAATAACCAGCGTCGAACTGGCGCATCTATTTACACAGCGCAAAAATACGTTACACTCCTCGGATTATCGTTACGTTACCTATATCGTGGTATCGGTGCGTAGGGAAGTCCAACACCACCTCCTCCACCATGTATGTACAAAAACTAAACACAGGTTCGTATTTCATAATGGACAATCCCCAAGAAGCCATGCTTACCTTGGCGATGTCCACTCGATCCACGTACGGTAGCCACCAAGTTGTCGTGGAAGTGTGTTTGGGACTCGAGACTCCAATGACCGGAAACAGGTTTACAAAAGATCAAGACTTTATTAACTACTAGTTCACTTGTTTCAATATAATAAGGAACTACAATACCATAACGAATTTAGTAATTCAAGTCGTTGGTTCTTCCTCATTGGCCGGTGCTCTCCTGGCGCTGCTTTCCCATTGCATACTCGTTCGTCCGTCGGGCAGATGTTCTCGTGGCAAGTCCTCCTGACTCAAAGTTTGCTCTTGCTTATATGGGCAAATTGGAGTTAATCCTCCGTGCGCTGAATGTTAATCCTCCGTGCGCTGAAGCTCCTTGGTCATCCACAACCGCCTCCCTGCTGGGGAGGTTCTTCACCCTCTTTGCATCCCGATGTCCAAAAACAAATAGTGCGGGCTTGGGAATGTGTGTTAGCCCGGGGTCGTAATAAAGGTGGACAAAAGGACTCCCAGCTTCGACAGAGCGAGATACATTCCTGACATTCTTACAACCACCTGCTAGTACCTGCTTCCAACCAATGAGTTATACTGAGTTACAATCAATGAGTTACATTTCCACAGAGTCATAATCCATACGTGATTTCGGCGCTGCGCAAGGGATGTTGCGCCTGCAAGAGTGTCAGAAAGATCTGCAGGCTTGATTGCAGGTGGGCCCTCTCGTTTCCCACCGCTGTATATTGGAACTAAATCGCTGGATGACGGGATAGATCGCTTCTTATCTGCTTTGGATACTGCCGATGGAGGTTGGGGCGGCAAACACGACTGCGACTTCGGTTGGACGATGATACCGTTGACGCGATGCGATGTTCCGCCACCACTCAGCGATTCCTCTCGCCTGTCGATGTTATCGAATGCTAATACAGTCGGGACCGAAGGGTGCACATGTGACGGAAGTGGTACTGTATCTTTCTCCACACTTGCTAATTTGTCTATGCATAGCGCTGTCTCGATTTCTTCCAGAACTGTGTACGAACATCCGTGCCCGAGTCGATTCAATATTCTGATGACCTCTGTATTACCGGTGAGCGTTTTCATGACCCACGGAAGTAGGACATGCTTCGATGTTCTGATGGTACCCCGGTGTACAGCATTGATGATATCTTGAGCCATCGACCATACCAGTGTGTCGGCACGCGCAGAGCTACCCCCACTCCCGCAAATCAAAGTATGCAGAAATACACGAAGAGAATCTGGTATCTTCACGTAATCTGAAGTGAGTTCTGCTGGCTGAGGCGGCCAACGTTCATTGTAATGAGCATCTTTGATCTGGTGTCGCAGTGAAGTAGCTGCACGCACAATGTTACTTTCACCGTCCGTTCGTTCAAATGCTTTCACTTCTGCTTTCAGGTTTACGCACTCTGCAGCAATCTCTCGCTTTGTCAGATTATCGGGCATCAAGTATACACGGTGTTTCACATTGAAGAAGATGAGCGATTCTCCAAACTCTCTTTGTAATGTGCGCTGCAGATTCTTCTTGATGGAGTCACGAACATCAACTGAAAATGTATCTGAAGACAGGATATCTGTTGCAACATCAACTATTGGAACAATCCTCGGGTTCAAGAACAAGTCAGTGCGAATGAAATTGAATATACATCGTATCATTTCTTTTTTCTCGATATTATCTTCAATGTCAGTTTCTACTTGAGGTTTTTGGGGCCGTGTGTAGTTTCTATAGCAGGAGAAGTGGTAGTGAGCCTCAGCTGCAACCATATCTCGTGTAGTCAATGCCAAAACTCTCTCATCATTGCGAGCTGTCGCAGCATCTCTTATTGTCTTATCTGCTCGAAGTTCAACAGCCAAGACAACTGTTTCACGGGTACGACTGCCTTTTATGAATTTTGAAGCACGCTGGCAAAAAATGCATTTATCATCGTAGACCGTTGAAGTTGATCCTGTCTCTTCCCGTGATGATCGCCGTCGCACCGCATCGCCAGTATCAACTGAAGAACTTCTAGCTGCATTGGTCAAAGTAGCTAGGTGGTTTTTGTGAGTGAAGTCTGATCTACAAGCCCTATGGTATAATATTGGAATATTAGGAAGTTCAACTGCGCCTTCTTGGACTAGCTTTAGAATTGGATAAAAGTTTCTAACTGCGGCTGCGTCACACAATGTCTTCCAAGAACTGTTGCCCGCTGCCTTGCTTAGTTCAGAGAGTGGCGACTTCTTGCTGCACAGGATGCACGTTCCGGACTCAGGTTCAATCTTCGCCCGTTTCGCCTCGACACTGGCCATCTCAGCTGAAAGAACAAAAAGACTGACGTTAGATTACTCCGATATCCGAAAAGCTCGCCAGCTTACATAGACATACTCATCCAAGTCAGTGAACATGTTAGATGGCGCCACAATACAACTCTATAATAGAGTTGTATGTGGCGCCATCTAACATGTTCACTTTTAGTTCTTAAGCCACCCACCCCCCCCCCCCCCCCCTCAGAAATTAATCAGGTCACCGCAACAAATCTCAGACTGAGATATAGAATATAGAATATAGATATAGAATAGACTGACGTCACTTTCGGCACTGCGTTCTGTGGGTTGATTATCGGCGGGAAATTCCAACTGACATAGTTTCGGTTTGTGGAAAGTGCATGCCTTTTCATATATTTTTTGTGTACACTCGTGGTGGATGATATGTTTTAGTTTTTGAGTTATTTTTATAGACAGATAAACGGTGTAGCACAATGCATAATTTGGAAAATCATACCAGTGTTGTTTCACTAAAAAAAGTACAAGTCTAATAATAAAATATTGAAAAATATATGATTTTTTTTCGATAATTGATTTTTATAATAATTAATCTAAAACAAAATGCTTCATATTATTTTTTATTTAGACGGTACACATCGGACGTATATTTAGTCGTCAACCGCACATCGATAGCTAGTATAGAAGTCCAGATACACGTGCAACAATGTACCCCACCAAATGGGCATTTTCGAGCTGGGTGGTTTCAAAGATGGCGTCCATCCGGGCACTAAGCTACCGTTCTCAGATGTGCATCACACCTTTTCTGACACTTGAGACATTGGTCTAATGGAAAATCATAATGAGAATTACTCCCCCCGCCGGAGCATTCACTTCAAAATATGGCCGGTTGGCTCAAGGACTACTCATGCTATACGCTTTCTTCTTATATCCATTTCTTGTAAAAGTTATAGTTAAGAAATAAATTATAAGTATTTTAAAATAGGGAGTTACTTTTCAATCACCCTGTATATATATATATATATATATATATATATATATATATATATATATATATATATATATATATATATATATACACACACACACATATGGTTCATTGCTACCTCCTTGGTGTGTACACCGAATGACCACAGGATCGCTTCGAAAAAGCCTGCACTCTGTGCACACTGCAAGAATCCACAATGCACGAGTTAAAAAGAAATTGTGCCACTTGCTAAACGCCTAATCTCGCTCTCCATCTCAGCCCATTATGGAATTGAAATGAACCATTGTGAGTGCGATGTACGCGTTAGAAATGCGTCCAGGTTCCTGGGAGAATTGCCTGCGTCCCAGGCGCACCCTTAACAATGGACTTTTAGTGGGAAAAAAAACTTATTTCCGCGACATGGCCTCAGTCGATTATCTGCTCGCCATTCTCTCTCTCTCTCTCTCTCTCTTTCTCTCCCTGCCTTTCTCCTCTCTCTCTCTGGCTCGCTTCGCCATTCTCCTTTTTCTCCTCATTTTGTCTTTCTGATGAAGCCTTGCATTTCTGCTTAAGTTTGATAAACATCAACCTTACGATTAAACAGAAACACATGTTTATGTCTGATGCCTAAAAATCTGATTTGCACACTTCTGCTTTGGGGTTGTTGTTGTTGTTGGTGTAAATTATTTGGGGAGTTCTCGCTGGGTGGGAGTCCAACCCTAACCCTCCCCAAGCCCACCTACTTGGGGTTATATATCCAGTTTTTACTTCCTGACAGTTTGCTTCTGTATCCATCTTGTCCACCCCATGTCCGTTCCTGCCCCCCATTCCTCCCCACATCCTTCATTTGTCCAATTCTCTCTCTATTTTGTCCTTCAACCCTACTGTTGGTGTCTGACCCTCTTATTTTGCTCTTCCCTTTGTTCTGTTACGTCCTGATATGTTTTATGTTACAGCTCCCCACACCCCAATCCTTGCTATCTCTGTTATTGGGTTGTAGTTAATGCAATTACTCTGTAAATATAACACCAAAACTAAATGAAGAAAAGTTTTTTCTGCTCTGTGGGCATGTATAAAATGAATTCAGTGAATGGAGTTGAACCTTGAATTTTGTTCAACTTGAAACTTGTACCAACAATAGCATAACTTTCAAAAAAACACTGAAGGTAATAATTGAGCAGTGTACTTAGATGTCATGACGCCATAAAGATGGAAGGAGGTGGTGTTCTCAATATATTACTTAAAATAAAGATATATTTTTTGGATAAGACATCAAGTTGAAAACTCAAACTTTTTATGATTCTGAAATAAGACTTCATCACTGACAAAATTTAGTATTTCGCCTCTGTGGCACTTCTAGTACGATGGAGCACAGATCTCTCCAAGCAGGTTGCTTGACACTTCAATCTTCCTGGACATTCACTCTTGATTCATGACACTATATATTTTAATGTGGGAGGCTGTTCTTCCTTTTGAAACAAACTCTTCTGTTATGCAATATGAGATGCTCACTTGCTCGAAGTTGGTGTTGTTGATCGAGGTGGCCACTTGTGGACTGGCAGTCTTCCTGGACATGGACATTGGACATTCATGGCAGTCTTCTGTATTTTTCTTCATTTCAGCACCACGGACAGTGAGAAGCATGAGCAAGAAAACCTAATCTTCAGGATCGGCACGTCGTTCCCCACCCAACTACGGGATTATGAGCACTTTTTATTCACTTATACCTTCTATCTTTTACAACTTATCAGCCGTTTTTCTGTTCCTCATCTTTTGGCGTTTTATTTTGTCTTTATATCTATCATACCTCTCCTCCTTTTTATCCCTTCTTTTGTAGTTGTTTTAGTTTATCATCTCTCATATTGTACACCGCTCCTTTCCTACGTCATTGCCGGGCACCGAAGGGGGCTTGGAAATGACGCACACTGAAAGGGAGTTCTCAGTTTTCACTCTGGTTGTTTGTTTGTTTGCTTTCTTGTTTTCTTGTTTGTTTGTCCGGGCGATATCTCAGCCATCATTTGAGCTAGGAAGCTGAAATTTCAGCACAATAGTGAGTAAGTACTTTGTCAAAAACAGTTTTTTGTCTTTTGATTAATCAATTAATTGATTAGTTACTTAATTATTATCGATTAATTCAGTACTTATTTATTTCCTTTCTCTTCTGAGCAGCATTATCTCAGGCACCTTTTGAGCTAGGAAGCTGATATTTGGATGCGACAGTGACCAAGTGATTTGGCTGTAAGGGCTATTTTTGATTTATTGATTAATCAAATAAATCGATTAATTATTTAATTATTCGATTAATGATTTAATTACTTAATTTTCAAAAAGTTACAGCTTCGAATGAAGCACTCGTGGTTTAGGTATGCTATTAGCCAATTGATTAAGAAAATATTTTCTGATCATCATTTATTGATTTTAATTATGCAATTAACCAATCAATTGTTGTACACCTCTCCCTACCAATACAGTCTCTATGAGCTAAAGGCGCCCGGCAATGCCGCACTGGAGGATATTTATTTATTTGGTATGGGGGCGGTGTACTTTGAATGTATCTGTACTTGTTTCCCTTTTTTTGCCTCTTTTTGTTTTTTTTCCTTATTATTCCCCCTTTTCTCCTCTCACTCTTAGTCACCTCTTTGTATACATAGTCGTTGCTTGTGGAAGAGCTAGTATTAGTACACTGAACGGATCAGGACACAACAAGACAAAAGGAAGAGTTTAGAGAGGGGGGAAACACCAACAACAGAGTTGAAGGCCAAAAGAGCCTTAACCTCCACCTTCCACACTTCTGATATCCGCACCTCTGATATATCAACGTTCGCTCCATCCCGTCTCCTTCTTTGGCTCTAACAAGGGTTAATGCTTGAAATGACAGCTTCTTGCTTTCCATGACGGTTAGCATACTTCAAACAATGTTCTGTTAATTGCATCCACCATTCTATATCTTTGATGATGTGGAACGATAGTAGCCTTCACGGTTAAGTCTACTATTTTTGTTTACTATTTTGATGGAGAACTAGCAGGAGTTCCCGGCGTTGCCGGACCGGGGGTGAGGAGGGGGGGATTGGGGGGGGGTGGGGCGGAGGCAGGGGAGGGAGGGGTGAGGAACGGAGTGGGGGGAGTGGAAGGGGGTTCATCACCTTTTCGTTGAATATATGCTGGTGAATGTGCCGTTCATCACGTTTCTGAGTTAAATGTGATGTTAATCAGGAAGAAGAAGAAGCCGAACTACCAAATTCGTACACTTCCAGAATTTTTTGATTTATTTGTATCGAAATGTCTGGTAATTGTTTTGTATTTATTTATGCGAATGTTTACTTGTATATAACTTGACTTTCATCTCTCCGATGTCACTCCTTTGTACAAGATAGGTATTTTTTAACGAGGGTGTTCATCAAAAGTTGTTCTTGCATTCCTTTATTTATTATTACCTGTGCCAACTTGGTTATGTTTTCACCCCTGTCTGGTTGTTTGTCTATATGCAAGATATCTCTAAAAGTTGTGGATGAATTCGGATGAAATTTGGTGGCCAGGTTGGGTGTGTGACAATGACGAAATGATTACATTTTGGTGAAGATCCCAATCCAGATTCAGATACGAGAATTTTTTAAAGTGATTCTTCACCATTGGGAAATAGGGCCAAAACTATATAATAATAGTATGAGATCTCGAAAGGCTGTCGATGAGTTGGTTAGTTTACAAGAACAAGCCAATTTGATTTTGTTTAAGGACTGGATCTAGATCTGGCCCATCAGTGGGATACAAAACGTAAACTGTTCATCCTCTCTATCAAGTGCCATTATAGTTACCCTCGCCAGAGGAGAGGGTATTGCATTTGTGTCCGTTTGTTTATTGCATTTTGTGTTTGACACTACGTGTGTGCACCGGGCAGTCATGTGTATTAAAAAGGCTCCGCCAACTCCAGATTGCATCTTGACAAATAACCAGGAACTCTAGCATTGGAGGAGGGCATTCGGCCCATCAGGCCTGTGCTCCTCCAAGCGCAGATTCTATCACCCTGCTATCCTATCTACCTACAGAGCAGATCCCATCTACCTACAAGTCCTGCCAATATCGCTGCACCCTTTAAACTCCAGTGCTGCTTTATACCTAGCTAATTCCAATTTAGACCTATCGACTCTTTCTGCTGCCACTACCTTTCCATGGAGACCATTCTTTACATGAACTACACTCTGAATGAAAGACCCATACCTTAGTACTGTCTTAACTCTCCTCCTCTTTACTCTCAAGCTTTGGCCCCTGATCCAATTACTGTCTATTTTGCTGAAAAACTCTTCTGCACTCATTTTATCCACCGGTCCCCTTCATTATTGAAAAACATCTCAATGAAGTCCCTTCATAATCACCTCCTTTCTCATGTGTAAAGTCCTGTCTCGTGCAGCCACTCCTCAAAGCCAAGTCCAGCTAGCACCGGAATCAATGTAGTAGCCTTATGGTGAAGCCTCTATATGGCATTTATTTCCTTCCTCAAAAAGTGACCAAAAGTGCACACATTATTCTTGATTAGGTTTCACTAAATTTGTGTGCAATGTTAAAATGACCTCCTTTGTTTTATAATTTATGTCGCTACCAATAAAACCTAAAAAAAAAAACCTACTTGCTTTGGATATTATCGCTACCTGGCATTGCCCTATCTTCTGACCACCCCACTACCCCAACCCCTGTATCTATTACCACCCCCAGATCCTTCTGCTGTGTGGCAACTTCCAAGACATTCCCTTGCATTATGTAGTCCTTATTTTCATTACTCCTACCCATAATGGGAAGAGAAGAATGGAAAGACAGAGAGTGGGACGCAGAGAAAAGGACAAGGGAAAAAGAGAGATGGAAAAGTGCAACAGGAGAGGGAAGGCCACTAATTTGACAGATTATTGAAATGCATATTTCAGACAAATGCAAGTAACATGTGTCCTTCCTTTCCAGACAAGTTGGCATACCTTTTCAATTAACGAGGCATGAACATAAATGATAAAATTCACAGATTTCAGCAAATAATGAACTAATGTAAAATGGTAAGGTCAGCCAAGTTAATCTCACTGGATGGTACATTTGCTCACGTGACAGATTAGAAATCAACTGAGATAAAAAAGGATAATGTGGAAGCTTATTAAAAGGAATATGAAAGCATAGTTAATAAGGATCCTATTTTAGATATGGCTGGATTTAAAAACTTGCATACAGTGTTTATAATCGACTTGAGTGCCAAAAAGGAAATGAAAGCAATCCAAGAATCAATATTTATTTGTCCATTCAAAGTGGGGAGGATGAATAAATTGATGCTTTTTCAAAAAAGACCAACACATTTACTGTACATCCAAAATGATACTCATAACTGGTCAAATAAATGTAGATGCAAATATATGGTAATAATATTTGTATTCATGAATTTTTTGTCGAATGTAAGAACGTAAGATAAATGTTGTTTTAGTTTTTCTTTTGATTATGTTTATGATTACATGTATATATAAATATAAATATAAATATATAAATATATATATATACGTACAAATCGCACCCCCTAACTTGAGGAGGAAGCAAGGCACAGATCGAGTCTCACCCCAGCAATTGCTGCACGACCTGTTAGCAACAAGTGTCACCTGCCACGCTGACACATTGTCTCTGCCCAGCTCATCACCAGTTAGGGGGTTTGCAGTCAGGAACATTAAATTTAACTAAAGAAGCACACTAACCCTATGACATGATGCTGACATCATGTGCATAAATTATACCAACACAACACCTCTAAACTAGGAGGCATCGGTATGGTACTCAAGTCTTTGCAGACTGAGATTAAAGCTCTATGGTCACAAATAGACAAAGGCAGAGATGTCGATCTAGATTTCGCCCTTACTATGGGCCTTATGAGGCCTGCCTTTTTATAATAAAAAAGGTAAAAAAGCAAACAATTAAACAGCTTTGGACGTGCACCTTGACCTCACGGCCAAGGCACACCATCTATCAAGACTGTCCCATTGGCATACACATGCACCTCAACCCAAAGGCTGAAGGACATGGTCAGTCAAAACACATGCATTCTGATCCCAAAGGGCCAGAATGCATGGTCATACAATTGGACCCCTCCTCCAGAGGAGTGAGTCCCCACAACTTCAACACCATGCCGGCCCGCCAAGGGCTTATTTTCCTCTTATGAGGCTGCTTTTTTTAAGAATAAAAAAATGTAAAAAAATCAAACATTTAAACAGCCTTGGACGTGCACCTTGACCCCATGGCCAAGGCACACCATCTATCAAGGCTGTCCCATTAGCATACACATGCACCTCAACTCAAAGGCTGAAGCACATGGTCAATCAAAACACATGCATCCTGACCCCGAATGGCCAGAATGCATGGTCATACAATTGGACCCCTCCTCCATAGGAGTGAGTCCCCACAACTTCAAAACCATGCCGTCCCGACGAGGGCTTATTTGCGCTTTTAGGGCCCGCGCTAGGGCCTGCCTTTTTTACGATGAAAAAAGGTAAAAAGTCAAACATTTGAACAGCCTTGGACGTGCACCTTGACCCCATGGCCAAGGCACAACGTCAACAAGGCTGTCCCAATAACAATACACATGCGCCTCAACCCCAAGGCTGAAGCACATGGTCATTCAAATACATGCATCATGCCCCCGAAGGGCCACAATGCATGGTCATACAGTTGGACACCTCCTCCATAGGAGTGAGTCCCCACAACTTCAACACCATGCCGTCTCGACGAGGGCTTATTTGCGCTTTTAGGGCCCGCGCTAGGGCCTGCCTTTTTTACGATGAAAAAAGGTAAAAAATCAAACATTTGAACAGCCTTGGACGTGCACCTTGACCCCATGGCCAAGGCACAACGTCAACAAGGCTGTCCCAATAACAATACACATGCGCCTCAACCCCAAGGCTGAAGCACATGGTCATTCAAGCACATGCATCATGCCCCCGAAGGGGGTTTTGGTAAAATGTTGGTAAAATTTAAATTCCTATTACATCATAATTAACATATTTTATTCCCCATGGAGAGTTCTTTACAATGAGCCATGTCTCAATTATTTCTATTCAGTGCTTTCGGAGGTATAGAGGAGCAAAGTTTTTCGGTTTTTCCAAGATGGCGGCCGAACTACGTGATCGATGACGTCATCATTATTTTTTTCTCCACCAGTTTATGCCGACATAGCGCTCAAGAAATTGCATCTTGATTGGATTAAGTTTTGTACTTGTCGAATTATCAAATTATGACGTCATAATGGAAGCCTTCGACCGAGAGAGTTAAAAATTGGGCACAGTCTATTCCAGGGAAAGACAAATATGTGTGCAAGGTTTGGTGATTCTACATGCAATGATGTAGACATAGTGCCGTGCACAAACAGACAGACAGACAGACAAACAGACAGACAAACAAACAAACCAACCCATCAACATACTTGCCGGAATCTTTTCCGGCAAGTAACAAACAAATGGATTAAAATGCAATACCCTCTCCTCAGGTGAGGGTAAAAATACCCATTATGATGTTCTATGACAATGACACAAATACTGCTTTCAATGAGAGCACATGGAAGTGTTTACATCAATTTTAGGACAGAATACATGTTAACAAACAGCTATATATTGGAGCTATTGCTCAGTGGGTTATTATTAGGGTTACATAACCATCGATAGGGTGCAACCCCCAAATGGCAGCTATCACTGCTGGGTGGTCGCGATACATTAGCATAAGTGATGGCGCAATGTCGATATATCGTCAGAATATTGATACTTGGAAGGATGACAATCCAATAGCAAAATATCAATAAAAATATCAAAAATATCATTGTACTAAAACTAGACTATGCAATGCCTTATATGTGGGATTCAAGTAGACGTGCCATTTATGGACTTCTCGCCCAACCACTAGGCCTCGATTTTTTTTATGGCTCACCATTGTTGACCCTGTGCTCTGTGACATGTGCCGTGTGGTCAATCATTTGGATGTTTGGCCAACATAATCGGCTACACAATCATTTCCTGGTATGCTTTAGACAACATTATTTCTGTCGAAGTTGTTCACGGTGTCCTTAGATTTTGACAACTGCGCTCATAAGGATGCTTGTGGTTTGACATTGTACTGCTGTAGGATGCAGTTTGCCGTTTTGGAGAAGTGCTATATGTGTGATAGCACCACTCCATTTGTTGACTCACTTAGTCTGTTGCTGCTGTGGTTGGGTGTGTAGCAACTGGTGAAAGGAACTCATCTGTTCATAAAATATCAGGCAATTCTTCATATTCTTCCTTACAGATTTGCTCAAACTCTGTCATGTTGGACAGCAATCATCAAGTTTTTCCGCAGATTGTCAATGGGGTTTAGGTCTGGGCTTTGGCTGGTCCACTCAAGGACTTTCACCTACTTGTTCTGAAGTCATTCCAGTGTTACTTGGGCTGTATGCTTGGGGCCTTTTTTTCTGTTGGACAATTTTTGACAACAATTTTGTTGTTTTGATTTTGTTTGATTGTTTTGACAAATTGTTTTGTTTTGACAATTGTTTTGACAATTGTTTTGACAACAACAACAATTTTGACAACAATGACACAACAACAAGACAACAATCATAGAACAATTTCCTGTTGGAACGTAAATCTTCGCCGCAGTCTTAGCTCTTTTTCACTCTGAAGCAGGTTCTGCTCAAGGATTCGCCTGTATTTGGCTCCATGCACCATGCATTGTTCCCTCTATCCTTACAAGTCTCTCAGTCCCTGTCGCTGAAAAGCATTCCCATAGCATGATGCTGCCACCACCATGCTTCATGGTAGGGATGGTGTTAGATGGGTGATGAGCGGTGCTCAGTTTCCACCAGACGTAGAGCTTTGCATCCAGGCCAAAGAGTTCAATTTTCGCATTATCAGACCACATAATTGTTTGCCTCATGCTCTGAGTCATTGACGTGCCTTTTTGCAAACTCCAGGCATGCTGTCATGTGTCTTTTTCTCAGAAGTGGCTTCCTTCTAGCCATTCTCCCATAAAACCTAAATTTGTGAAGTGCTGCAGAGACTGTTTTACTTCGGGCAGGTTCTCCAAGCTCAGCCAAGGAACTCTCTAGTTCTGTCAGAGTGGTCATTGGGTTCTTGGTCACCTCGCTGACTCAGATCCTTCTTTTCCGGTTGCTCAGTTTGGTCGATGTGAATCTCTAGGAAGAGTCGGAGTAGTTTCATATTCTTTCCATTTCCTAATGATGGAGCTCACTGTGCTCTTGGGAACTTTCAACACTTTATAAATTGTTTTATGCCATTCCCCAGATCTATGCCTCCTCACAATTCTATCTCAGATTTCTACAGAGTAGTTCATTGGACTTCATGGTAGAGTTTCTGCTCTAACATTCACTGTCGACTGTGGGACCTTATGTTTGTGATATTACATTTTTATAAGCAATTTAATTTGAATATTCAAGTTGAAAAAAAAATGTTTTCAAAAAAATTTCAAAGAATTAAAACAAACAAACAAAAAAACCCCACTAAAAACACTTAGGACATACCACATGGGAAAAGTAGAAAAATGCTGAAAGTTTGGTACAATTTCACAAATTTTTGACGGAGTAGTTCAGTGACAAGACAGGACAAGATACAAGTGCAGGACAAGGCAGACACTGCACATATATTGTATAGGAAGTACGATTGATCACTTACGACTGACTCGTCAATATCCAATGCTGTACTGTGCTGTTAAGCGTGGGAATAACAACACTTGTGTGAAATAACTACACAAATGTGGAATATGGCTGAGGCAAATACAATATAAAATATAATTTGCATCAATAAATGCTTACAAAAATCATAAATATCGAAATCCAAGAAATATAATTATTTTATGTAGGTTTAAAGACTTAAAATAACGCAATACCTTAAATCACAACTGTTCTGAATTATAGATCAGTACAAGAGTAGAAACGATCCATCATTACAAGATCCAACATCACACTTCGGATTAATTTTTATAAGCAAGGATGTGGAGTTCACAGCAAGAGAGCTTCCCACATTATAAATCTTAAAGGCTAAATTACATCTCTCACCTGCAATTGACAGAAGCAATCAATCTCTCACTTAATCAATTGCCCCCAACTGTAACTAGGATTATTTGGGGACAGTGCTGGCTAAATGTTGAGGAAATTAGACTGGCATTCCCAGGATAGTAGGTTCTCGTCTTACATCTTAGTATGAAATCGGTGGCTAATAGAGCATATAATGTGTGCACAAGTCTTTCATAAACTGCCTGGATTGGCCTGACATTCGACTGGAGCTGATTGGGCAGGAATTTGGAATTTAAATATGGCGGTGGTGATAAGTCATCTACTTTTCATGAAAACCCGCTTGGGATCTTTACTGTCTACCAGCTCATGCTAGCTGTCTGTGATACCCTAATTCGACAGTTTATAAGTCCATTCGAAATTCAAAACCAGACTAGAAAGGTCAAAGGTAGGTGTGCTACCTTTGTGCTGGCATGGAATAGGTTGATAACCAATGTGAAATGAATGTGGGTAGATCAAGCACCCAATAAGGAATGGTCTATGTTAATCAGTGTTGTAATCCTGCTTCAACAGTCCTTGGATATTGATGAGTCAGTCCTGCAAGTGACCAGTGAAGGCCTTGACTGAACAACATAACATATCTGAGAATGGCCCGAGTAGCCTCGGCATTGTTGCGGAACCCATGGGGTCAGCGCAAGATGATCCATTTTATCAATGGATGACCAGAGACTGTAGAGTTCTATCCTTTATCCAGAAGGACTGTGCTTGGTATGGAGTATAGAAGTGAGCTTGGGTAGTCGTCCTTGGGCTTAATCTCGCTCGACGATACAATGCCAGATGTTGCGTCCTCACTCACTCTCAATATCGTTCTTTGAGTCGTGATATATTCTGTCAGAGAGATCTCCTATGAGTTCAATGTTACTCCATGGATGTTGTTGACGTCCTGCTCTTGGCAAGCTGCCATTCATTAGGAAACGGATCTTAGGACCATCTGGTCCTTCTACCTCCCCCATCACTCCATAGTGTGGCAGGACAAATGACCTCTGCACTCCATACATAGTGTGACAGGACAAATGCAATGTGCATCCTTTGTCCGGGACCCTCTGCAACTCCGCAAGCTTTTTGTCGATCCTTATGGTGGCGCTCCATGTCATTCATCGTCCTGGCAATTCTATGTTACAAGGCGGAACCACCCCTTTGTGAAAATCCCCATGCCCACTTGTTGTCCGTTTACAAAAGCCATTGTAACCTATGATCCAGTATATTTGGAGGGAAACTAGCATCCCTCATCTCTCCAAAGTACCATGCCAGTTCAATCACACAAGGCCTTCATTTAAGTGTTGCTTTTTTTATGTCTCGTCTTGCAAGTTCCTCTGTTTTATAAACCAACATGCCTGCTTCTGCTGCGCATTATACTGAAATGTGCATGGAAATGAGTGCTAACTCCCCTGGTATGCTTGTGATTAATTTACATGCTGCTACATCTGCATATATACTTTTTGTGTATGAGTGTATATGGGCCAAACATAATGGGGATAGAATAGCTTCAGGTAGGTGTAACGTTCGCAATAATAAATAAGCTGAGATTCCAATTCGTCCAAATCCCTTTATTCCTTGGTCAACATGGCGCCAGGCGAGCACACACAGTTGCGGCGCTTGCCATTGGCTGCTTCAATTAATGTAATCAGCATCAGTCTATAGCTATACTATAAGAGTATATTTAGTTTGTCTGTGTGTCTGTCTGTGTGTCGCCATTTTCCCCAGAGATGGCTGAATGGATCTTCGTCAAACTTTCAGGGGTTTATCAGTGCCGTGGAGTGTTTTAGACCAAAAAAAAAATTTAAATATCTGAAAAAGAGGTCGATATTTTGGGGGATTAAAAAATCACTCTATAGTGCCTAAACCGTTTTGATTAATGACAGTTATATACAAGTACACATACGCATAAATAAATACAAAACAATTGCCAGACATTTGAACACAAAAAATCAAAAAATTCATATTCAATAAAACCATTCCGGAAGCAGTCAAAGTTGGTGGTAAGTCTTCTTCTTCTTCCTGAACGTCATCATACTTAACTCAGAAACGTGATGAACGGCACATTCACCAGCATATATTCAACAAAAAGGTAAAATGATGATTTGACATTTGTGATGAATTCGGATTTGGATGTAATTGCTTTTCTTTTATATTTGCCCTAATTTCAAATATGTTTATGTTTCTTTTTCGCTGGAGCAACGCCGGGTACTCCAGCCATAAACACTTATATACTTTACTCGAGGTACAAATACAAATACAATTTTGTCTGGGGGGTAACATAGGCTATGTGACCACGGCCTCATTCGGGGGTGTGGGGGACCGGGAGAGGGACGTAAATTCTCTATGTAAATGTGTACCGTGTAGCGCCACCTGGTGATGGTGTCAGAGGGTATTACAATTTCCGTTTTACCTGGGCAACACTGAGGTTAAAACACTCTTCGCACGGGTAAATGTCCTCCTTTTCCTTCACCACTCCCCCCAAAACAGAGGGGCCTGTCAAAGCAACCCCCCCCCCCCAAAGATGTATATATAGTATATCTTTCCCCTCCCTCTCTCCTCACCTCCCTCTCTCCTCACCTCCCCTCACTTCTCCCTACCCCTTCTACTCCCCACATTGCCTTCCTCTCCCCTCCCCCACTTGCCTCTCCAGCAACGCTGGGTACTTCAACTAGTATTATTATAAGACATGCGATACCTCCCCATTTTCACTTCTAATAATTAAACTAAATTTCTAATAAAATTAAACATAACCAAAGTAGAACAACACAACTGAGTTACAGGTTGTAAATGAAAGAGAATAACATGAAATGAGAAATGCTGGGGGAGTGGGGCAGTAGGAGGGTTCACATGTCACACAGACCTCGTGGTGCGAAAGACTTGGGATGAAGCCACAGCTACTGTGGGATTTGCTGGTGGAATAGTGGAAGCCAATTCCATTCCTCTGACCCAGGCTCCAGGGTTGTACAAACTGGTGACAACTCAAAGCCACGCACTAATGTAGGAACAGGCCCTGCCGTGTTTTGGAGATGATATCTAGTTCTACAAAAGACATTTCTCGTCATCGCAGACTGGGCCGCGTATGACCTGGCCCTTGCATGACACACAGTTACCCTGGCTCGACTCCATACGCCATTTTCCTTGATGTGAACAGCCTGAACGCAGTAATTTGCTTCTAGTTCCCCCAGGAGATTGATTACTTTTGTTTTTCCTGCACTTGTAGTCGTAGCTCTGTTCTGATGTCCATCACCACTTTGGGATACAACAGGTGTGCAGATGTGGGTAATCTTGACTTTGGCCTTCTACTGTTCAGAATCTGAGCAAGAGAGTATTTCAGTCCAATGCTTGGAGTATTCTGGTAATCCACCAATGCAATATATGGATCTGATCGTCTGCTTTTCTCATCAGCTGTTTGATGGTCCCAATGGTCCTTTCACTCATGACTTTGGACTATGGGTATCGGGGACTAGAGGTCACAATTCTAAATCCCCACACCTTGGCAAACTGTTGCTGCTCTCGACCAGCAAACGGCATGTTATCTGAAATCAAATCATCAGGAATACCATTGTGTGCAAACAGAGATTTTCTAGTGAGTAACAACAGCACCCACTACCTGTCTTTCAGCAGACATATTTCGGGAAATTGGAAGTAGTAATCCACAATGCACAGGTAAGTTTTGCCCCCGAAACTCAAAAAGGTCTGTTCTCAAAATTTGCCATGGATGCTCTGGAACTTCATGAGGCATGAGAGGCTCCTTTTGGTCATTCAGACGATACCAGGTACATTTGCTACAGCGCGCCTTCAATGTCCTTTGAGATGCCAGGCCAGTAGACTATTTCTCATGCCCGTGCCTTACTCCTGTCTATTCCCATGTGACTTCCGTAGAGATCAGTCAGGCCTTCCTTTTTCATTCTGGCCGAATGACGAGTTTGTCGCCCAGGAACATTAGTCCCTCAGTCTCATGAACTCCATCCTTCATACTCCAGTAATGGCGACCACGCTCGGGAACACACTGTTTTGTGGTCCGCCATCTGTATTTTCCAAGTCTCTGCAGCTCCACAAGGCAGTCATCCTCTGATGTTGCTTGCTGCATTTCCTCTAACTTCTCTTTGGTCAGGGAAGAGATTTGATGAAACGAGGCTCCGTCGGTATCAATTTTTTCTTATATTGATATATCGGTGGGTTCATACCACTGATGAAACTGGTGCGAAAGCGATGAAACCGGTCCAGCAGCTGAGGGGGGTGGGGGGTGTAGCTTTGGGTTTCTCTTGTGTGTACGATGTGTAACTGTCGTTACAGCTGTGGAGGAACTCTGGGAAGAGTTTGAAACAGCAAAAGGGCTTACCTTGTGCAGCATTTCATGGTTGCATTTATGCAGCTTTATTCGGCAAGAAGAGCACAAGAGGAGTCCATATATATGCGTGTATGTATGTATGTATGTATGGTATGTATGTATGGTCATATATATATCTTCTTCTTTAACACCCACCAACACATGCAGGCAGATGGGACTCCCAGTTTAACCTCCATCCGAGGGAGGCACATACATTAATGAATCACCCTGCATATATATATATTTATTTATTTTTATATATATCTATCTATATATATATATATATATATATATATATATATATATATATATATATATATATATATATATATATATATATATATACTGTATATATATATATGTATATATATATATATATATATATATATATATATATATATATATATATATATATATATATATATATATACATATATATATATATATATATACATATATATACATATATATACATATATATATATATATATATATATACTGTATATATATATATATATATATATATATATATATATATATATATATATATATATATATATATATATATATATATATATATATATATATATACAGACTTGGCATTTAATATGGAATATTTTCTTTTTCTTGACTTGGGTTTACTTTCTAAACTCAGTATATCAATCTGGTGAGTTTATTAACGCACAGGTTGTAAACCTGGTTAACGCACAGGTTGTAAACCTGGTGCGTTATAGCGTTTGCCTGGGAATTTCTGTCTCTCCAAAAGTGAAGCTCCGTTTCTGTCGCTCAGATGTGCAGCCAGTTTCTGTCGCTCAGATGTGTAAACATGACGTCATCAAATCTATATTTAGGCTAACCATGGGCTACCCCTTTGGCTGGTACGCGGCCGCTCGCTAGTACATAATATAGGATATATTTGTTATATGTTATGTTATAGGATATATAGGATATATGTTATATGATATAGGATATATATAGGATAGGTTATAGGATATATATGTTATAGGATAGGAATATAGGACCCAAATGACCCAGAGGACCCAAATGACCCAGAGGACCCAAATGACCCAGAGGACCCAAATGAACCAGAGGACCCAAATGACCCAAATGACCCAAATGACCCAGAGGACCCAAATGACCCAGAGGACCCAAATGACCCAGAGGACCCAAATGACCCAGAGGACCCAAATGACCCAGAGGACCCAAATGACCCAGAGGACCCAAATGACCCAAATGACCCAGAGGACCCAAATGACCCAGAGGACCCAAATGACCCAGAGGACCCAAATGACCCAGAGGACCCAAATGACCCAGAGGACCCAAATGACCCAGAGGACCCAAATGACCCAGAGGACCCAAATGACCCAGAGGACCCAAATGACCCAGAGGACCCAAATGACCCAGAGGACCCAAATGACCCAGAGGACCCAAATGACCCAGAGGACCCAAATGACCCAGAGGACCCAGAGGACCCAGAGGACCCAAATGACCCAGAGGACCCAGAGGACCCAGAGGACCCAGAGGACCCAAATGACCCAGAGGACCCAGAGGACCCAAATGACCCAGAGGCCCCAAATGACCCAGAGGACCCAAATGACCCAGAGGACCCAAATGACCCAGAGGACCCAAATGACCCAGAGGACCCAAATGACCCAGAGGACCCAAATGACCCAGAGGACCCAAATGACCCAGAGGACCCAAATGACCCAGAGGACCCAAATGACCCAGAGGACCCAAATGACCCAGAGGACCCAAATGACCCAGAGGACCCAAATGACCCAGAGGACCCAAAGGACCCAGAGGACCCAGAGGACCCAAATGACCCAGAGGACCCAAATGACCCAGAGGACCCAAATGACCCAGAGGACCCAAATGACCCAGAGGACCCAAATGACCCAGAGGACCCAAATGACCCAGAGGACCCAAATGACCCAGAGGACCCAAATGACCCAGAGGACCCAAATGACCCAGAGGACCCAAATGACCCAGAGGACCCAAATGACCCAGAGGACCCAAATGACCCAGAGGACCCAAATGACCCAGAGGACCCAAATGACCCAGAGGACCCAAATGACCCAGAGGACCCAAATGACCCAGAGGACCCAAATTCTATGTATGTTTCTATGATGATGTATGTTTTGGTGAAAGTACATAATGTGAATACTAGTAGCAATTTTACATAATTTCAAATCTTGACCCGAGATGATAATTATGCTACATCATAATTTCCATGTGCCAACCTGGGCGGAATCCAAGTGGATTCACTTGACTTGTTTTACCCTTCGGTGATGTCTTTGTTGAAAGAACCATGCCACTGATTGTCTTTCGCAGCAAGAAGTCAACAACAGGATTATATCACCGGTGGCGTGACAAAATGTAAGGACAGGTACATTTGACGATTGGCTTCACAATCGGGTATATAAGGGTTGTTGCGTTCTGTATTAGTGGAAAACAACTGCTGCACGTCTACAAAAGTCATTGCCGCTTCCTCTGGAGATGGTCCGTCAACTTGACAATGCTGTTTGTCATGGAGTGGTGGCGTTTACGAAATTCTGGCATGAAACAGCGTGCTATTGCTCGATAGTATGGCATCACTCAAGGTCAGGTGTCAAAGATCCTGAAACGAAATGCTCAAAGGGGTGTCCCTACTCCAATACCGAGGCCAGGACATCCACACAGACCCACAAGGAGAGATGATCGCCAGCTGCACCGGTTAGTCTGCAATGGCAGTACCAAGTCAGCTAATCGGCTTAGGGCTGAGTGGCAGCAACTGACAAATGTGCCTGTATCCAGAAAGCTAGTCAACCAACGACTGGTTCAAGCAGGCTATCGTGCCAGGCGTCCCCTGAGAAAGCCACGCCTGACCAGACAACACAGCCAGCGCTGATTGCAGTGGGCCAGAGAGCACCGTCAATGGCAGCCAGGACACTGGAATCACGTGACCTTCAGTGACGAGTCTATATTTCTGGTTTATCGTCAAGATGGCTGCGTCCAAGTGCGCAGACAAGTGCATGAAGCCCACGACGAAGATTGTATAGTGCTAAGAGTCCAAGCTGGAGGTGGTGGGGTGACCGTTTGGGCTGCTTTTCATGCAGGGGGAAAAACTGACCTGGTTGTTCTGAATGGAAACCTGAACCAGTTCAAGTACAGGGTCATTCTGGAAGAAACATTACTTCCATTTGCTCGTGCAGCCTTTCGAGGAATCTTTGTCTTCCAAGATGACAATGCACGGCCTCATTGTGCTCGCATGATCCAACACTTTCTTGCTGACCGTGGTGTAGAGCCTTTGGCGTGGCCTGCCATGTCCCCGGATATGAATCCGATAGAGAACTTGTGGGCAGAATTAACACGTCAAATCGACAACTTGGACCAGCAGCCTACCACTGTGCGTGAATTGCAGCAGACTATTGTCACTGCATGGCAAGCGATTCCTGTCCAAACCTTGGCAAATCTCGTGACCAGCATGCCTCGACGTGTACGTGCTCTCCTGAATGCTCGTGGGGGTTACATGAAGTACTGAACTGTAATTTTACTGTCCGTAATCCCAGTCATAATTTAGCTTTTGTTTTTGTTGAATTTTTTTTTGGCTAATTTGCAAAATAAAGAGATACTTCTGGAAAACGTACAGAAGTTTAACACAGTACTGTCTGTGAATTGAGTTCCATATCAGTTTACATCACTTTCAAGGATCAATTTATTTGCTTCGAAATGTCAAATGTGGTTTTTGTTTCTTTTAAAGGTCACATTAACAAAATCTAGAATAGTTTCAACATAATTCCAACGAACTTTTGGTTCTAAGTCATCTTGAAAAGCAAGTTCACCAAAAAAAATAATCCATATTAAATGCCAAGTCTGTATATATATATATATATATATATATATATATATATATATATATATATATAATGGTATCTGTAATCTGGTTCTCCAACCTAATGAGCGGACAACATGACGTCATCGCCATGCACGTCCGCCTTGCCTGCAAAGTTCCAGAGGAACCATCTAGCAGTGCGTCATTACGGATTATAAATTCAGATACTGTCACAAGTGCATGCAAAACTCACAGTTACCGACCTGGTTTCGCCCTTGTTGGGGCTTCATCAGGGCAACGCAGTGAGGCTTTCCATACACTTGTAACTCTGTGACCCTTTCGATTTTTTTTATATCAGTCACTATGCGACCTTCATATCATCGGTGGAGAACGTAATGACGTAATGGGAGTTGGTTGCGGTTGGGAGTATGACGTATCATCCGTAATATCGCTCTGCGAGATGGTTCCTCTGGAACTTTGCAGGCAAGGCGGACGTGCATGGCGATGACGTCATGTTGTCCGCTCATTAGGTTGGAGAACCAGATTACAGATACCATTATTAGTAACTCCCAACCGCAACCAGGTCGACTCCATATGATGAGTGGATACCAGAGATAACGTTACCGCGTGGCAGGCGGTGCTTATCGCTCCCAGCAAGGTGCAGCAGCAGCTGTATGGGACACCTTGCTGGCGGTTCTCCACCGATGATATGAAGGTCGCATAGTGACTGATATATATATATATATATATACTGAAACGCAAAAGAAACTTACCACCTTTGAAACCTTTAAATATCAACAATAACACTGCGTGTAGTAAATGTGTGAACTTATTTGTGGACAATAGTGTCCTCACTGTCAGACAAAACGGTCATGGATGGTCACTTGAACCTTCAATGGTCACTTCATAGCACAGCTGTTGAACAGCCGTTTTGACTGTCAGTGATTAGCCAAAGGGTATGGGATGATTTTAATGAGCTACACGTGATGTCTTGATATTGGCTTTAAAAAGGCCAGTGCAAAATGGGCATTTTGACCGAAAAATTTGACCATTTTGACCAACTTCAAAAAGACCGAAAACACAAAAGAAACTTACCACCTTTGAAACCTTTAAATATCAACAATAACACTGCGTGTAGTAAATGTGTGAACTTATTTGTGGACAATAGTGTCCTCACTGTCAGACAAAACGGTCACGGATGGTCACTTGAACCTTCAATGGTCACTTCATAGCACAGCTGTTGAACAGCCGTTTTGACTGTCAGTGATTAGCCAAGGGTACGGGATGATTTTAATGAGCCGCACGTGATGTCTTGATATTGGCTTTAAAAAGGCCAGTGCAAAATGGGCATTTTGACCAAAAAATTTGACCATTTTGACCAACTTAAAAAAGACCGAAAACGCAAAAGAAACTTATCACTTGTTTGAAATGTAATAAAATTGTAACAGTTCAAAATAAAACAAACCAACAATTGCTTATTGAAACATTGGCATTTTATTGATGACATGTCAAGTTTTTGACCAAGATACACCATCTCATCAGTTTGTTCTACAGTACAGAACAGCACAGGGTGCAATGTCAGTCCCCTTTCAATAGCGTGTGTGGCCACCATAGTTTTGGATACAGGCAGTGCATCATCGGCGTATACTGCCTACCAGTCTTTGGATGGATTGCTGCTGGATTCTGTCCCACTCAGTCCTCAATGTCTGAAGCAGCTCTGCCAGTGTCCTGGCCCTGCCAACTACGCGTCTCCCAAGCTCATCCCACAGGTGCTCTATGTGATTCAGGTCAGGGGAGAGCGCAGGCCACTGCATGGTGTTAATGTTCTCGCCTTGGAGAAATGCAGTGGTAAAGCGAGCAGCATGGGGACGAGCGTCGTCATGCTGAAAGGTTCTCAGTTCTGGGTGGTCTAGCAGGAATGGCAGCAGATGAGGTCGCAGGATGTTATCCACATACCGCTGGGCGTTAAGATTCCCATCCACAACCACCAGTGGCGTCCTGTACCGGCCTGATATGGCGGCCCACACCATCACACTTGGGCCACCCCACCTGTTGGCTTGACGCACGCAACAATCGGCATATCGCTCGCCAGTTCTTCTCCAGACACGCTCACACCCATCAGGACTGTCCACACAGAACCTTGACTCATCGCTGAAAGCGACCTCGTTCCACTGCGCCAAGGTCCACCGGTGATGCTGCTGGCACCATCTCTGTCGGTTGCGGCAATGGGCAGCCGTTATCACGGGGCCTCTGTATGGTCTTCTGGCAGTCAGACCATAGTCATGCAGTCGTCTTCGTGCAGTATCATTGGAGATCCGTGGGCTTGCATGCCCCGGAGTTTCTGCCGCAGTGCGGGATGCTGGACGGAATCGATTTTGACTTCGGACCATCTGCCTGTCCTGCCTTGGTGTGGTGACTCTTGGCCTCCCTGATCGAGGTCTGTCATCTGCAGAGTTGTGGAGGGTGTCTCTGACCACCAGGGCCGATATCGTCTGGTGTGAACAGCCAAGGCGATGTGCCACCTCACGGTAGCTCAGTCCGCCTTACAGCATGCCCAGGGCACGCTGCCGTTGATCCCTTGACAATCGTGGCATGTTGATTGAAATGCCCATTTTGCACTGGCCTTTTTAAAGCCAATATCAAGACATCACGTGCAGCTCATTAAAATCATCCCGTACCCCTTGGCTAATCACTGACAGTCAAAACGGCTGTTCAACAGCTGTGCTATGAAGTGACCATTGCAGGTTCAAGTGACCATCCATGACCGTTTTGTCTGACAGTGAGGACACTATTGTCCACAAATAAGTTCACACATTTACTACACGCAGTGTTATTGTTGATAATTAAAGGTTTCAAAGGTGGTAAGTTTCTTTTGCGTTTCAGTATATATATATATATTTTATATATATATATATATATATATATATATATATATATATATATATATATATTTATATATATATATATACTGTATGTATATATATATATATATATATATATACTGTATGTATTATATATATATATATATATATATATATATATATATATATATATATATATATATACTGTATATATATATATATATATATATATATATATATATATATATATATATATATATATATGTAGGAGTTGCGGATGACGAGAGGACGAGACACTTCTCAGCTGTTCAAAGCTCCTTTATTCGAACAGGAACTAACTCGCGACCGGAACACATACATCTTTTATGACGCAAAATCACTCTTCAGGGGGCGTGGCTCCAACAACCGCGGGCACGCCATGCCCACCATCAAAAGCCCCACTGGTCCCGTGCCTGTGGATTATGTCCCAATGGGGTAACCTCCACATGCACCCCCCACCCCCCCCCCCCCCTCAGAATTCACTCGCACGGCCAATGTCAGTTAACGGGGGCCTTAACCACCCGGACGAAACGACTGATGACCCGAACAAGGACTGTTAGTGGCTTGGCGGTGGGCGGGCCAAACGGGGACTTACCCGATGGGGGACAGCACCACCATGGGGGTTGAGCCAACCGAGGGGGCTGGTCTAGGTCCAAGTGAGCCGGCTTGAGGTGGTCCACCGAAAGGTGGTCCGGTCTGCCGCCGATGTCGACAATGAAGGACTTGTCCCCGGCCTCAAGAACGCGGAAAGGCCCGTCATAAGGCGGCCGAAGCGGCCCCGGTGTGTGTCATGGCGAACAAAGACGTACTCCGCTGTACGTAGATCCGGCGGGACGTGGGCTTGAGTCAAACCATGTTGAGATGTGGGCACCGGTGCAAACCTCTTGGCATTCTCCCGGAGAACCGACCGCTGACGGGCAGCAGACCAGGGGCTTGTGGCGTCAGGCATGAACTCCCCAGGAACCCGCAGCGGCTGGCCATAGACGAGCCCCGCGGATGAGGACTGGAGGTCTTCCTTAGGGGCTGTCCTGAGGCCCAACATGACCGACGGGAGTCTGTCGGCCCAACTGTCATCACGGAGGCTGGCCCTGAGAGCATCTTTCATAGAGCGATGGAACCTCTCACACAATCCATTAGGCCTGGGGATGATATGCAGTCGTGTGATGGAGCTTTACCCCCAACCCCTGGGCGACCGCACCCCAGAGCTCTGAAGTGAACTGGGGCCCCCTCTCTGAAGAGATGCCCGAGGGGGCGCCAAAAACGGGCAACCCAAGTGCCGATGAACGCCCGGGCCACATCGGCGGACGTTGTAGATGTGAGCGGGACGGCTGCTCCACCTGGTGGTCCTATCAACCATCGTGAGGAGGTGGGTGAATCCCCGCGAGGGGGTTGGGGCCCTACCAGGTCCACATTAACATGGTCAAAGCATCGCTCCGGCACTGTGAATGGCACCAATGGGACCTGGGTATGGCGATGCACCTTCAAGCGTTGGCACTCGACACAGGTGTTGGCCCAGTCACGCACATCTTTCCTGAGCCCGTGCCAAACGAACTTCGCCGCCACCAACTTTTGCGACGCCTTACTGCCCGGGTTAGAAAGACCGTGGATGGCATCGAACACCAGCCGTCTCCAGCTGGTGGGTACGACAGGGCGAGGCTGTCCCAAAGATACGTTGCACAGTAGCGTGGTGCCCGTGTCCTTGAACGGCACATCAGACAGTCGAAGCCCCATGACGGCCGCCCTGCAGGCCTGGACATCTGGGTCGGAGATCTGATCAGCCGCCATGTGGGCGTAATCGATGCCAAGGTGAACCGCGCCAGTTTTGGACCGAGGGAGACAATCGGCGACCGTATTATCCACCGAGTCGATGTCTGAAATGAACAACAAACTGCCCGGACGGCCGACGCGCATGGCAGTTAACGAGTGCCGGCCATCCCGTTTCCTGACTCGCTGAAGCTGCAGGGTGGCCGGCATGCTTCGGCCTTGGAACCAAACCTGGCGTGGTAAAATCACAAGCCTGGCGCCTTCCGCTGCTGGGCCGTAATGGCGGCCGGCGACGGTGTCCGCCAGCGTCGCAGGCTCGACGGGGCCAGGGTCCCATGCAGCCGCACTACATTGCTGTCTTGTCTGCGGACTTGTCTTGTCTGTGGAGAAAAACTTGTCTGCTTCCCTGGCCAGGGCGCGGAAATCCTTAACAGACGATTTGGCCATGGCTGTCCGTACCCGACCGGGCAGCTGTTGCAGGAACAGTTCTTTTGAAGAGGAAACATGGTCGGTGGCTGCCCAGGAGAGACAACATGTGGTCCATAAGCTCCGACGGCTTGGAGTCGCCCAGCCCGGGTAGAGAAAGTAGTACACGGGCGCGCTCAGCCTCAGTGAGCTCGAATGTTACGAGCAGCAGTGCCTTTAGCGTCTCGTACTTGCGGTCCTTCGGAGGATCCCGGAGAAGGCTCACCATTCTGGCCGCAGTGGAGCAGCTGAGCGCAGACACGACATAATAATACTTCGTGTCGTCAGCAGAAATGCTCCGAATGGCGAATTGTGCTTCAGCTTGTGCGAACCAAACGGCCTCTTGTCGTTCCAAAACTCCGGCAGTTTAATCGAAACTGCGCTTGTCGCCATGTTCGTTTGAAGCTCCGAAAACGTCCGAGAGCAAGACAGGGTCACCAATGTAGGAGTTGCGGATGACGAGAGGACGAGACACTTCTCAGCTGTTCAAAGCTCCTTTATTCCAACAGAACTAACTCGCGACCGGAACTCATACATCTTTTATAACGCAAAATCACTCTTCGGGGGGCGTGGCTCCAACAACCGCGCGCATGCCACGCCCACACCATCAAAAGCCCCACTGGTCCCATGCCTGGGGATTATATCCCAATGGGGTAACCCCCACATATATATATATATATATATATATATATATATATGTATATATATATATATATATATATATATATATATATATATATATATATATATATATATATATATATATGTATATATATATATATATATATATATATATATATATATATATATATATATATATATATATATATATATATATACTGCAGTAAAGTATTGTTACGGTCCGCGGATAAGGATGTTGTTTGCCGAGCGAAGGCACCGCGGCCGAACAGTTGTGCCCCGACTAAACCCGATTCACCCAAACGTTGGCCGTATCGCGCCACAGATACTCAATGTGGAAAAGACTAAGACGACGAATGCAAAGAGGAAGAAGAAGAAGACGTACAGAAGAGTAACGGGGTTTATTATTATTTACACACACATAAGCAAAAAGAGCAGTCACGGGTATTTACAGTGGACATGAAAACGCAGGTGACACAGTGAAAATTACTAGCTTATACAGACTTAGTTACTACCCAGGACAGCACGAACAAAACAAACTCACGTACGCAAATGGGGAACTTGCAGGCAGGAATGGCTGGAAAGGATGAGCAGGTGGGATCACAGGGCACAGCGAGCAGGTCCACTCCGGGCGGGAAGCGGGGAGCCGGCAGCTCCTTGTAATCCGCTTTACAGCGCACGCCGGCAGGGTCACTCGCTGCCCCGTCAGGGCTTCACGCGGCTGCTTGAAACGGGGCTGGACTCATCTGCCGTATCTCTTTGCAACTCGTTCGTAAAAGTTCCTCTGCTTTCTCTTGGACCCTTTCTTTGTCGTGTACCTCTCCACGCAGCTCAGCTCGTATTCCCTTCCTCTCACTTCTCTCCAGCGCGGGACTGACACGCCCTCTCCCCCGTGCTCTGTTTCGTGACCTTGTATGGTAATCCCACGGGGTTGTCTCCTTATTTGGGCATCGCGCCGACGGCACGCCCCTCGTGGCGAGCCACGGGCTTGTTTCCTTATTTGGGCATGGGGCTACACAGCCCCGCCCTTCGTGGCGCACCCTGGGCTTGCCTCTCCCTGGCGACCCCGCCCCTCCTGTTCAAACAGAGCACGGAGCACATATTCACTATAGCAGTGAATTGAGAGGGCGTGCACCCCACGCTTGTGAACTGCTTTACCCACAGATGGAGAGTTTGGCTGGGAAATGGAATTATTGAAGGGGAGCTATTCTTAATTGATTCGGTGCAATGGAGTGTCATTCTAATGGAAGACAAGGCCTTACTCTAAAACACATAATAAGATATAAGCTACTGAACAAGGGTTTTATCGTGTCCTGCAATGTGGTGTTTATGGAATTAACTACCGAGATGCCCTTTTTATCTTTACACAACTCCGGAGGCAGGAGGGGCCATATCCAAACAATGTTCATCACCAATTTACCACTACAATACACACAATCAAAAAAATGCAATCCTCATAACCGCAACAGTATGTTTGTTTGTCCTCTTATAACTCGAGAACTACTCATCGCAGAGAAAAACCAAAGGCATATTCGGAATCAGTACGTCTCAGAGCAACTACAGCACACCTTAAAATTAAAAAAACTTCGGGTTTTAAAATTAGCGTATTAGCGCAGAATTAGCGTATTAGCGCAGAAACGCTAGCAGAAGAGGGAGGGAATCGAAGGGAGGGAGCGCAGCGCTCCCTCTAGTGCTTCGCAGCGCCAGCGCTTCTGTTAGCGTAATTAGCGTATTCGCGCAGAAACGCTAGCAGAAGAGGGAGGGAATCGAAGGGAGGGAGCGCAGCGCTCCCTCTAGCATACATCTTTTAGCTCTAGCATACATACAGAGCGCAGCGCTCCTCCCCTCCTCTTCCCCCTCCCCTCCTCTTCCCCCTCCCCTCCTCCTCCCCCGCCCGGCAATGCCGGGTACTTCTGCTAGTATATAATATAGATACACATATATGCACTAGCTGAAGTACCCGGTATAGCCCGGAGGGAAATTCAATGCAATATGTATTGAAATATTAATTCAGATTCGAAAATATCATGGTAGCACAGAGGCAGATCACTTACACACAAACTTTGTCTTCATGATGTGGGAATGCAAAATAAAAATGGATGGTATTTATGGAATACTTCCCCGCACAGTCGACTTGGTGCGAGCCAACTTTTATGTTTAAGGTTTTTTGTCTTTGATCCAATATGGTTGAAAGAACATGTGACTGATGACGTCATAAATGTACATTCTCCAAAAGAATTGTTGTCCTGCTGGAACTATGTTGAGCATTGTCCTGTTGGAACGTAAATCTTCACTGCAATCTAAGGTCTTTTGCACTCTGAAGCAGGTTCTCCTCAAGGATTTGCCTGTATTTGACTCCATTCATTGTTCTTTCTATCCTTACAAGTCTCCCAATACCTGCTGCTGAATAGCATCCCCATAGCATGATGCTGCCACCACCATGCTTTGCGGTAGGGATGGTGTTAGATGAGCGATCAGCTGTGCTCGGTCCCCCCCACCCCTCCAGAGGTATCACTTTGCATTCAGGCCAAATATTTCAATTTCCGTCTCATCAGACCACATAATATTTTGTGTCATGCTCTCAGAGTCTTTCACGTGCCTTTTTGCAATCTCCAGGCATGCCGTCATGTGCATTTTTCTCAGGAGTGTCTCCGTCTGGCCACTCTCCCATAAAGCCCAGATTTGTGAAGGGCTGCAGAGACTGTTATGTTTCCAGCAGGTTCTCCCATCTCAGCCAAGGAACTCTGTAGTTCTGTCAGTGGTCATTGGGTTCTTTTTCACCTCCCTGACCAAGATCCTGCTTGCCCGTTGCTCAGTTTGGTCAGGCGGCCAGCTCTAAGAAGAGTCTGGGTAGTTCCATATTCTTTCCATTTCCTAATGATGGAGCTCACTGTCCTCACAACTTTCAACAATCTACAATTTTTTTACACCCTTCCGAAGATCAATCCTCTTTATCATTCTATCTCGGAGTTCTACAGACAGTTCCTTGGACTTCATGGTCTGCTCTGACATACACTGTCAACTGTGGGATCATGATCATGATCATGATCATGATCATGATCCAATCAATTGAATTGGCCGCAGGTGGACTCCAATGAAGTTGTGGAGACATCTCAAGGATGATCAAAAGAAATTAGATACACCTGAGCTCAATTTGGAGTGTCATAGCAAAGGAGTTCAACACTGATTGACTCAAGACATTTCATCTTTTCTTTTTTAATTGATTTGTAAAAAGATATCTTTTTTAAAAATTCCACTTTGACATTATGGGGTATTATGTGTATATCAGTGACAAAAATATGTCAATGTAACCCATGTTAAATTCAGGCTGTAACAGAACAAAATGTGAAAAAGTCAAGGGGTGTGAATACTTTCTGAAGGAACTTTAATTCAGGTCAATTATATTTAACTAATCGGTAATTTATGACAGGCAAACTCTTGAAAGGGGGATGATTTCGTATGTGGAATGAAAAATGAGGATTGGGGGGGGGGGGGGAGGGGAGGTTTTAGAGAAGGATCATGAGGTGTTACTGTTTGGAAGCTAAATGGGGAGGCACTGGCGATGGATGAGTAGCTGGAGTTAAACACACACACACACACACACACACACAACAGGTATTTTAAGGCCATTTTCCCTGCTAGAGCGGGTGTTAGCCAGCTGGAGTTAAAGAAGGGTCGAAAGATGTATTGATAGATGGAGGGACGAAAGATCGAATGAAAGATGTATTGATAGACGGAGGGATTAAAGATGGATTGAAAGATGCATTGATATATGGATGGATTAAAGATAGATTGAAAGATGGTTTGATAGACAGAGGGATTAAAGATGGATTGAAAAATGGTTTGATAGACAGAGGGATTAAAGATGGATTGAAAGATGGTTTGATAGACAGAGAGATTAAAGATGGTTTGATAGACAGAGGGATTAAAGATGGATTGAAAGATGGTTTGATAGACGGAGGGATTAAAGATGGATTGAAAGATGGTTTGATAGACGGAGGGATTAAAGATGGATTGAAAGATGGTTTGATAGATGAAGGGATTAAAGATGGATTGAAAGATGGTTTGATAGATGGATGAATTAAAGATGGATTGAAAGGTTTGATAGATGGAGGGATTCAAGATGGATTGAAAGATGGTTTGATAGACAGAGGGATTAAAGATGGATTGAAAGATGGTTTGATAGACAGAGAGATTAAAGATGGTTTGATAGACAGAGGGATTAAAGATGGATTGAAAGATGATTTGATAGATGGAGGGATTAAAGATGGATTGAAAGATGATTTGATAGATGAAGGGATTAAAGATGGATTGAAAGATGGTTTGATAGATGGATGAATTAAAGATGGATTGAAAGATGATTTGATAGATGGAGGGATTGAAGATGGATTGAAAGATGTTTTGATAGATGGATTAATTAAAGATGGATTGAAAGATGGTTTGATAGACAGAGGGATTAAAGATGGATTGAAAGATGGTTTGATAGAGAGATTAAAGATGGTTTGATAGATAGAGGGATTAAAGATGGATTGAAAGATGGTTTGATAGACAGAGAGATTAAAGATGGTTTGATAGACAGAGGGATTAAAGATGGATTGAAAGATGATTTGATAGATGGAGGGATTCAAGATGGATTGAAAGATGGTTTGATAGACAGAGAGATTAAAGATGGTTTGATAGACAGAGGGATTAAAGAGAGATTGAAAGATGATTTGATAGATGGAGGGATTCAAGATGGATTGAAAGATGGTTTGATAGACAGAGGGATTAAATATGGATTGTTGAACTAAAAGATGGAGAGTCGGTACCCTGGCCAAATTCCAAGTTCACGGAATTCCTGGTGTCGTCTCGTGGTTGGCCCTTGCTGCACTCCCAGCATGCCAAACGAATGGAAACCGACCTGGAGGCAGGATACTCCTATATGTACCTCCTATAGGTCAATTCCGACATGATGGACATATCCTTTGATGGACATAAACAGTCCGATCAGCCGAGAAATGACACATGGAGACTACATTCGACAGACAGCGTACTCATCAACGTCTTTCCTGTGAAACACCAGGGTGGGAGGTTGTCTTCCGTATGGGAATTGAATCCAAACTAGATACAGCACTTAAAAAGCGAGTATTGTACACGATACCGCTGAGCTATAAATCGTGTTCGGCCCGGATGACAATGACTTTATTATATGTTATTTTTTGTTGATTTTTAAGCAGTGAAGCCGCTTCAATATTCGCCTATTTCCATCTGTCCGTCAAAAAATGAAGAACCGAATCCACTGTGCTTAATTATTCAGGGCTCTAAAGTGTAAATCGAATTGGCAATTCTAATGGTAATTCTAAAGGGTAATTCTAATGGTAATTCTAAAGGGTAATTCTAATGGTAATTCTAATGGGTAATTCTAATGTGTAATTCTAAAGGGTAATTCTCATGGGTACTAATAGGTAATTCTGATGTGTAATACTAAAGGGTGATTCTAATGGGTTCTAAACGGTAATTCCAAAAAGGTAATTCTAATGGGTAATTCTGAAGGGTAATTCTAATGCATAATTCTAAAGGGTAATTCTAATGAGTTCTAATGGGTAATTCTCATGTGTAATTATTAAAAGGTAATTCTAAAGGGTAATTCTAATGTGTAATTCTAAACGGTAATTCTAATGCGTAATTCTAAAGGGTGATTCTAAAAGGTAATTATAAAGGGTTCTAAATGATTCTAAAGGGTAATTCTAAAGGGTAATTCTAAAGGGTAATTCTAAAGGGTAATTCTAAAGGGTAATTCTAAAGGGTAATTCTAAAGGGTAATTCTAAAGGGTAATTCTAAAGGGTAATTCTAAAGGGTAATTCGAAAGGGTAATTCTAATGGGTTCTGAAGGGTAATTCTAAAGGGTAATTCTAAAGGGTAATTCTAAAGGGTAATTCTAAAGGGTAATTCTAAAGGGTAATTCTGAAGGGGAATTCTGAAGGGGAATTCTGAAGAGGAATTCTGAAGGGTAATTATAAAGGATAATTCTAAAGGGTAATTCTAAAGGGTAATTCTAAAGGGTAATTCTGAAGGGTAATTCTAAAGGGTAATTCTAATGGGTAATTCTAAAGGGTAATTCTAAAGGGTAATTCTGAAGGGTAATTCTGAAGGGTAATTCTGAAGGGTAATTCTAAAGGGTAATTCTGAAGGGTAATTCTAAAGGGTAATTCTAAAGGGTAATTCTAAAGGGTAATTCTAAAGGGTAATTCTGAAGGGTAATTCTAAAGGGTAATTCTGAAGGGTAATTCTAAAGGGTAATTCTAAAGGGTAATTCCAAAGGGTAATTCTAAAGGGTAATTCTAAAGGGTAATTCTAAAGGGTAATTCTAAAGGGTAATTCTAAAGGGTAATTCTGAAGGGTAATTCTGAAGGGTAATTCTAAAGGGTAATTCTAAAGGGTAATTCTGAAAGGTAATTCTAAAGGGTAATTCTGAAAGGTAATTCTAAAGGGTAATTCTAAAGGGTAATTCTAAAGGGTAGTTCTAAAGGGTAATTCTAAAGGGTAATTCTAAAGGGTAATTCTAAAGGGTAATTCTAAAGGGTAATTTTAAAGGGTAATTCTGAAGGGTAATTCTGAAGGGTAATTCTAAAGGGTAATTCTAAAGGGTAATTCTAAAGGGTAATTGTAAATGGTAATTCTGAAGGGTAATTCTGAAGGGTAATTCTGAAGGGTAATTCTGAAGGGTAATTCTGAAGGGTAATTCTGAAGGGTAATTCTGAAGGGTAATTCTGAAGGGTAATTCTGAAGGGTAATTCTAAAGGGTAATTTTAAAGGGTGATTCTGAAGGGTAATTCTGAAGGGTAATTCTGAAGGGTAATTCTAAAGGGTAATTCTAAAGGGTAATTCTGAAGGGTAATTCTGAAGGGTAATTCTGAAGGGTAATTCTTAAGGGTAATTCTGAAGGGTAATTCTGAAGGGTAATTCTAAAGGGTAATTCTGAAGGGTAATTCTGAAGGGTAATTCTGAAGGGTAATTCTAAAGGGTAATTCTGAAGGGTAATTCTAAAGGGTAATTCTAAAGGGTAATTCTAAAGGGTAATTCTGAAGGGTGATTCTGAAGGGTAATTCTGAAGGGTAATTCTGAAGGGTAATTCTGAAGGGTAATTCTAAAGGGTAATTCTGAAGGGTAATTCCAAAGGGTAATTCTGAAGGGTAATTCTGAAGGGTAATTCTAAAGGGTAATTCTAAAGGGTAATTCTGAAGGCTAATTCTGAAGGGTAATTCTAAAGGGTAATTTTAAAGGGTGATTCTGAAGGGTAATTCTAAAGGGTAATTCTAAAGGGTAATTCTAAAGGGTAATTCTAAAGGGTAATTCTGAAGGGTAATTCTGAAGGGTAATTCTGAAGGGTAATTCTAAACGGTAATTCTGAAGGGTAATTCTAAAGGGTAATTCTGAAGGGTAATTATAAAGGGTAATTCTAAAGGGTAATTCTAAAGGGTAATTCTAAAGGGTAATTCTGAAGGGTAATTCTAAAGGGTAATTCTAAAGGGTAATTCTAAAGGGTAATTCTAAAGGGTAATTCTAAAGGGTAATTTTAAAGGGTAATTCTGAAGGGTAATTCTGAAGGGTAATTCTGAAGGGTAATTCTAAATGGTAATTCTAAAGGGTAATTCTAAAGGGTAATTGTAAAGGGTAATTCTGAAGGGTAATTCTGAAGGGTAATTCTGAAGGGTAATTCTGAAGGGTAATTCTGAAGGGTAATTATAAAGGGTAATTCTAAAGGGTAATTTTAAAGGGTAATTCTGAAGGGTAATTCTGAAGGGTAATTCTGAAGGGTAATTCTGAAGGGTAATTCTAAAGGGTAATTCTAAAGGGTAATTCTGAAGGGTAATTCTGAAGGGTAATTCTGAAGGGTAATTCTTAAGGGTAATTCTGAAGGGTAATTCTGAAGGGTAATTCTAAAGGGTAATTCTGAAGGGTAATTCTGAAGGGTAATTCTAAAGGGTAATTCTGAAGGGTAATTCTAAAGGGTAATTCTAAAGGGTAATTCTAAAGGGTAATTCTGAAGGGTAATTCTGAAGGGTAATTCTGAAGGGTAATTCTGAAGGGTAATTCTAAAGGGTAATTCTGAAGGGTAATTCTAAAGGGTAATTCTAAAGGGTAATTCTGAAGGGTAATTCTGAAGGGTAATTCTAAAGGGTAATTCTGAAGGGTAATTCTAAAGGGTAATTCTAAAGGGTAATTCTAAAGGGTAATTCTAAAGGGTAATTCTAAAGGGTAATTCTAAAGGGTAATTCTAAAGGGTAATTCTAAAGGGTAATTCTAAAGGGTAATTCTGAAGGGTAATTCTGAAGGGTAATTCTAAAAGGTAATTCTGAAGGGTAATTCTAAAGGGTGGTCCATGTTTCAACTCAATCGTTCGAAAAATGAAAGAGATGTGTTTCAAAGGTTTTCTTTTATCCAATATGGCTGCCTTGTCACATAACCTATGATGTCATCCAGAGGATATACATCAAGTCAAGTGGCATACTATGAGTGGTCCAAGTTTCAACTCAATCGTTCGAAAAATGATGGAGATGTGTTTCAAAGGTTTTCATGAAATTCAATATCGCCACCTTGTCACGTGACCGGTGACATCATCCATTTTCATAAATTTCGTTTGATATTTTTTATTGCCAGACCATGTGACCGATCAAATAAATCATATTCAAGCTCTTATTCATGTGTAGAGGCTACCAACAATGTTTTGTGTTAATCGGAGAATTTTTTTTTTTTTTACCTCAACGTATCTGACAAACCGCTTCACCCATGACGTCATCTTCTACAACTTTTTGCACCATGGGTAGTCGATCATAACCAGTCTGTATACTTGGTCCCCTAAAAACAATAGGAGACCCAATTTATATACTTGGTCCTCTAATAACAATAGGAGAACCAGTTTATATACTTGGTCCTCTAATAACAATAGGAGACCCAATTTATATACTTGGTCCTCTAATAACAATAGGAGAACCAGTTTATATACTTGGTCCTCTAATAATAATAGGAGACCCAGTTTATATACTTGGTCCTCTAATAACAATGGGAGACCCAGTTTATATACTTGGCCCTCTAATAATAATAGGAGACCCAGTTTATATACTTGGTCCTCTAATAACAATAGGAGAACCAGTTTATATACTTGGTCCTCTAATAATAATAGGAGACCCAGTTTATATACTTGGTGCTCCAATAACAAGAGGAGCCCCAGTTTATATACTTGGTCCTCTAATAACAATAGGAGACCCAGTTTATATACTTGGTCCTCCAATAATAATAGGAGAACCAGTTCATATACTTGGTCCTCTAATAATAATAGGAGACCCAGTTTATATAATTGATCCTCTAATAACAATAGGATACCCAGTTTATATACTTGGTCCTCTAATAACAATAGAAGACCCAGTTTAGATACTTGTTCCCCTAATAACAATAGGAGACCCAGTTTATATACTTGATCCTCTAATAACAATAGGATACCCAGTTTATATACTTGGTCCTATAATAACAATAGGAGAACCAGTTTATATACTTGGTCCTCTAATAACAATAGGATACCCAGTTTATATACTTGGTCCTCTAATAACAATAGGAGACCCAGTTTATATACTTGATCCTCCAATAACAATAGGATACCCAGTTTATATACTTGGTCCTCTAATAACAATAGAAGACCCAGTTTAGATACTTGTTCCCCTAATAACAATAGGAGACCCAGTTTATATACTTGATCCTTCAATAACAATAGGATACCCAGTTTATCTACTTTGTCCTATAATAACAATAAGAGACCCAGTTTAGATACTTGTTCCCCTAATAACAATAGGAGACCCAGTTTAGATATTTGTTCCCCTAATAACAATAGGAAACCCAATCTGTATACTTGGCCCCGTTAATACCAAATTGAACGACGTCTTTAAGACACGGGTACGAATTTTTTCAGACACCGGAACTTTTCGAAACAATATTGTAAACGACATTATTAATAACTAGCCGAAACCCGTGGAACATCCACGGAAGGGAGGATGTGTTGTATGGATAGAGTGTACCATTATGGATGGCATAGGGGATTTGCTTGTCCGAGTAAGAGATAGGAAGAAAGATCAATTTTCACTTGTGCAAAAATGCTACTCACAATTACATCGCCTGTGCGTCGGCCTGTGATTGAGCCAGAGAGTTGGCCTGTGAGTCAACTTCCTTTCCAATGTCTGCAAGAATTGAAATACTGATTGTGAATGTGTAAAATTATATGAAAGAAGAACATGCATATCAATAGACAATGCCATCGAAAAGGAGAGCAGCTGTCAATAGAAAAGGATGTCTGACATCAATTTGACATTATTGCACAGGAAATGACAAACAAAGAAACAGTTCATTTCCATCGGGTAATATTATGATGAGAGATCAGCCGATACCTTTATTATGTCCATCAGCATCCATGGCACTTAGAAAAAAAACGCAGCATCAGCCAGCCGCAGCCAACTATCACGTACCATCTCGAAGTCAATGCCATCCTTTTATCTCTTCGTATACAAGTACAACTCACTGATCGCAACGTCACTCCATTTAACTTTATTAAAATGACGATAAAGACGTGAAACCCGTGGAACATCCACGGAAGGGATATCGTTCGTCTGTTTTCAGCTCGTTATCTTTAAGCTTCCTTACGTCTCGCCACCTGCTACACCTCTCTGAGTTACGAGGATTTATGCAACGCACCCCGAGTATCGCAACGTCACTCCATTTAACTTTATTAAAATGACGATAAAGACGTTTCCTTATATATCCTAATTTCAAATGTTCAAGGGAATAAAAAAAGCTTACTTACGTCTCGCCACCTGCTACACCTCTCTGAGTTACGAGGATTTATGCAACGCACCCCGAGTATCGCAACGTCACTCAATTTAACTTTATTAAAATGACGATAAAGACGTTTCCTTATATATCCTAATTTAAAATGTTCAAGGGAATAAAAACACCATTTGGTTCACACCACCCATCACACCACTCGACTGTCCAATCAGCGGACGGCTCGCATCGCCTTCGCCCAGCAGACGCCAATACGATGGTGTCGTAAGATGGTGTCGTATCGGCCGATAATCGGATGCTTTTGGGTCCCAAAGTCGGCGAATTCAGATTTTTCGAGTATGGCTGTATGTGATAAACAAAGAGCGCGGTTCGTAGATGGAAAATGCATTAGTGCCGTGAGCATCGGGTCACTGGGTGCGGCGTAAAAGGGATAACAAAGTCGAGTCCTTACGGTATTATTATATAGATTCATTTGACTGCAGTGTCACACACAAATATTGCTGGGTGATCCATGGGTGAGTGGAGGAGAAGGAGGAGGAGGGGGAGGGGTGTCAGGATAGCTCAGAGGTACACTTAGCTGTTGAGCTTGGGTTCGAATTCCGACGCAGCTATAAGCTCTCATTCTGGTGTCTCACAGGCAGGGTGATTTATCAATGTGTGTGCCGTCCCTCGGATGGACGTTGTAGATCTCACGGTGTCCTTCGCGAAGAGTAGGCGAGCTATCGCCGTCACCCTGAACAAATGACAAATTCCTGCTTTAACCTACAGGGGGCTCCGCACAAGCGGCACAGCGGCACCCCATCAAATGATGCTACTTGCAGCCATGTGCTGCATAGGAGAGATGATCTACCAGGTGGAGACTCCAAGCAAAGTCATGATCTCACCTGTGCCTCCATTTATATAAAACTAGGGCATGCCCGTACTATATCTATATCTAAAATTATATCCCCCCCTCTATTTACATGAAATGGTTTGGTTCATGAAATGTTTTGGTCCATTCGCAACGCCAAAGCGAACGGCGAACGTTTTACATGAAATGGTTTGGTTCATGAAATGTTTTGGTCCATTCGCAACGCCAAAGCGAACGGCGAACGGCTTGCGAGTACAGTGACAATCCCCCCGGGGTTTTAATTAGTTTTAAAACATCGTTTAACGCCAACATAGCGCCAACATAGTTTGCAAACGTGAAATAAATGAATACGCTCTCAAATGTGCCATCCGAGGCAGAGTGTGTTCGCCACGTTCGGCACACGCGATAGCTCGCTGCTCTCTGATTGGTTGAATCGTTTTTTGGACATAGCTCGGTAAGTAATTGTCCGATTAATATGAAACCTTGAAAAGGCACATCCTCGGGTCCCCAGCAATATACCTGGCAAGTTTAAAGTATATCGGACCCGTGGTTGTCGAGAAACAGCGGTCACAGACAAACAAACGTACAAACAAACAAACACACAGAGATTACTGGAATTATAGATAGATGAATGACCAACTGATGCACCCTAATTCTGTTACAGAGCGTTGGGGCTGCCGAAGCAGTTTCTTGGCAAGGATTATATTGGATTGGATTGTTTGCCATTTCCCTCCCAACAGGCAGGAATTTGTAATTTGTTCAGGGTGCCGGCGATAACTCGCCTACTCTTCGCGATCTGACAACGTAGGATCTGTAACGTCCCGTTTAACGTCCATTCGAAGGACGACACACACATTGATGAATCACCCGACCTGTGAAACACCTGGATGACAGTTTCTAGCTGGGTCGGGATTCGAACCCAGGCTGGACAACTTAGACATGAGCTTTCTATTCTGCCAGTCATGATTATAAAATATGACTCAAAAAAAGCAATTGCCATCCCACTAACGAGGAATACGAACTAGTCGAGGAAAGACGAGTGACGTACCATACCTCACTGTTTTGCTCCGACGAAGGGTAAAATGGCCGAAACGTCAGCCTCACCTTGCTTCCCATAGTTGTAAATCTCCTATTGGCGAAATTCATGGTTTTCCGCTTTACACACCGTAACCCTTGACCCACACACGCGCACACACACACACACACACACACACACACACACACACACACACACACAAACACGCACGCACACACACACACACACACGAACATCTCAGCCACGATGCAGAGCGAACCAAGCACAAGGACATCAGGGTTTACGCCCCATTTTGTACAACGCTATTCAAGCTTTCATGTGTCCAAACCTCTTTGCATATTTGTACAATGGAGCTGTGACTGCGAATTATATAATTTGTTACAATACCATAACGTAATGAACCATTCTAAACACCATCTGTTTGAAGATCTCGCCTTGCCCGAATCAATCGGGCTCGTTGAAACTTTGGGACGCTTTGATATAACTTTAATTTTCTCTGATTTATTAACCAGACGATATTTCTCCGAGAAAGACGCGAGCACATGGTTCCGAAGGCTTCTCATTGGACGATTGCTCACGAAGCGACGCCCCTTTGCACTTGTCGACCAATGACCTATTAGGTGGGCGTGGTTATCGTAAGAAGGGAGGAGGGAGCAAAAGCGACAGAGAAGGAAAGTTTGTTTCTGTCTCTCGTTCACGGAGCGCTCCATGAGACGCACTGACGGCGGCTCCGACACGGCTCGCTGCGCTACTGGAACTGGCCTCACGGCCCCAGGCAGCCTGCCTGGAGACCATTCGAGAGCCCGGAGACCTTGATCGACCCGACCCGCAAGAAGGCAGAACTCGAGAGCCTGAAAATAGTGACTCGGGTATCTGAGAACTTGGGATTTCCCGAGCTTCGTTAAAGCGACCGTGGGCAGTGCGTCCCCCTCCGGACATGCTCCGCCGCGGGGGGCAGTGACCGTAGTCCACGGAGTCGGAGCCCGTTGGCGTCGCACGGTGAAGGTATGTCGAAGCCTGCGGAGCATGTGAAGCGTCCCATGAACGCGTTCATGGTGTGGTCTCGCGGCCAGCGCAGGAAGATGGCGCAAGAGAACCCGAAGATGCACAACTCGGAGATAAGCAAGCGCCTGGGGGCCGAATGGAAGCTGTTAAGCGAAGCCGAGAAGAGGCCTTTTATCGACGAGGCGAAGCGTTTGAGGGCCTTGCACATGAAGGAGCACCCGGACTATAAGTACCGCCCCCGGCGCAAGCCCAAGGCGCTGCTAAGGAAAGAACGCTTCGCCTTCCCGCTGCCCTATCTCCCCCATGACCCCGAAAGGCTCAAGACCGGAGACCTGCTCATGGCAGAGAAGAGCCGAGCCTTCCTGCCGCCTCAAATGACCATGGGTGCACCTCCGCTGTCGTACCCTCTCCTAGAGGCCGCAGCGCTCGGATCGGCGTCGGGGCTCCCCAAGCTCGGGGACATGGCGTTCCCGTACAACGCGCTCCAAGCGTACCCGGGCTCGGCCTTTTGCGGCCACCCTTCTCCCGGAGGGTCTCCGGGTTACGTTATCCCGTGCGGATGCCCAGGCTGGTCGGCGGCGTCGACCCCGACCCTACAGCATCCGCTCGCCTACATCTTACTACCCGGAGTGTCCAAGGCCGGACTGGAGCCGTACGCGACGCACGCCGCGAGCTTGTGAGCAGCGTAGTGGAAGTTGAGAGGCCTGGAGCTGCGAGATGAAAGCCTGGAAAAGCGCTGGACTCGAAACTTTTGTTGGTTAAAGTATCAATTTAAAGATATTGCGAAACCAGACAGAACGAGCAAAATTCGTGTCTGCATTTCATGTTGTTGTTAAAGATTTATCCTCTTTGATTGAAGCGAATTTATCCTGTTTCCCTGTCGCAATAATGGCGAAGTTGACCAGTGGAATCCAGACGCCTTGCCCGTGGATGTGCGGACCAGGCCGGGTGTCGGGGTCCACGACGCGTATTCGGCGCATCTCCTTCGAATGGCACCCGAAAGCACTTGCTCGTCCGCCTCTTGCAAAATGCGTAAAATTGCAAAATTTGCAGTCGCGCCCGTTAATCGATGAGCGCTTTAAGTTGTGAATATAATTTTGTAAAAAACACGCGATTCCACAACCTCTCTTCCGTGTCGTCGTTGAGGTATAAGGGAAATGTATTGACAATTTTGGATTGAGAATTTGCTAAAACTGGGATATTGGATTCATAGATGGGAGCCGAGGCTCCGTTGTAGGTAATGAACGGAAAGCGACTTTGCTTGTGCTCCCCCTCCCCATAAAACCATCAAAAGCTGCGGTTTAGAGATCTCGGCGAAAGATCGCACACGCTGTTGGAAGGGGAATGCCGGACGGGTCGTGGGGATCGGGTTGAGGACGGCTCATAGGAAGGAGCAAAGGTCAGGTTCAACGGGGATAAAGGGGCGAATGCGCATCTTCAGGGAGTTTTGCGCACAAACGCGAGAGCGGCCAAAGCTTCGGTGTTTATCCCCAATCAGAAAGCACAACTTAGGGACAATTTTTTTTTCCAAGACAACTTAGGGACAATTTTTTCCCCAAGACAACTTAGGGACAATTATTTTTTAAAGACAACTTAGGGACAATTTTTTTTTCCAAGACAACTTAGGGACAATTTTTTTTCAAGACAACTTAGGGAAATTTTTTTTTTTTGTTTTAAGGAGCAAATATCCTCGATAACTAAATTAATATGAGCCCAAAGGGAGACTTCAATGCACGTGTAGGACGAGCTGCTCGGGCTGGATCTAGGTACGCAACGCACTTGCAGGTAACGCACAAGAGGGTGGTCTCGCTCTCTGCGAGGGCAAAACTACGAGGGACTTGTAAATGTTTATTATGTACACACGTGGCCAGTTTGAACCTGGGCTTATCCCATGATGCCGATCGTTTGGTGCCAATTTGCAGGAATCCCTGTTTATACCTATCGATACACGTTATTATGCACGACAGGTTTGCGGCGCCGTTTCGCTCACGATCCCATCTCGTTTTATTAATCTTTTTCGAATCGTGCGGCCAGTTGGGCAAGTGGGAGATAAATGTTAATTTTAATAATTATAATGGTAATGTTGATGCTATAATGATCGTAATAATAACAGTAATTTGAAAGGGCCTGCTGGATGAAGCAAAAAGCTTGTGTTATTTGCATATTACGCGCTTTGCTGGACTTTACGAACAAGGTGTAAATTTATATAGATATTTACTCAGCTACGGACTTACTGATCCCACTTCATGTCCCTTAGATTGCATTGTGATTGTAGCATATCCGATCCTAATGCCCCCTCTACGTTCCGGCTTTTTATTTAATTTCATTTTCAACACCCCCATGCTTACATGCTTCTCCTGTCCTCCAGCACCCCTCTCACCCCCGGACCACCATCCCCTCCTTCTTCTCTGCTTTTTCCCGAAACCTTGCAATAAACACTGTTTGAACCAACAAAATGGCTGTGCAGACAATCTGTAGAACGGGAGGATGTTCCGCTCAATCTGAAGCCGTCTCCGTGGTTTTGTTTTCGATAACTTGACGCCTTCATGTGCAATTCCCGTTGCCCCTCTCGGTCTTATCGTGTCTTTCTCACGTGTTCTATCCCGACAAGAGTCCGTAATGCAGACGCATGTATGAAGAACTTCACCGGCTGTTTGTTTGAGATGTGACGCGTCACGTGACGGGGGCGTCATTTTCACGAACAGTACTTTTTGCAGAGTTTGGATGCTGCAGAAGTAGTTTCTTGGCAAAGGTTATACTTTGTGGTGTGCCATTGCCTTCCCAGCATCGTCTATCATTTTAAATGCTGAGCGTCAAGCAAGGAAGCAGCATGCACCATCTTTAAGTTTTTGGTATGACTCGGACCCACAGGTGTTCGAACCACAGACGTCCCAGATCGGACGTGGCAGACCCCCTAACCATTAGGCCACCGAGTCTGGTGATGGAGACCCGGAGGTCTTGTATCGAACCACAGACGTCCCAGATTGGACGTGGCAGACTCCCTAACCATTAGGTCACCGAGACTGTTGATGGAGGCCCTAAGGGCCTGTATCGAACCACAAACATCCCAGATTGGACGTGGCAGACTCCCTACCCATTAGGCCACCGAGTCTGGTGATGGAGACCCGGAGGTCTTGTATCGAACCACAGATGTCCCAGATTGGATGTGGCAGACTCCCTAACCATTAGGCCACCGAGTCTGGTGATGGAGACCCGGAGGTCTTGTATCGAACCACAGACGTCCCAGATTGGACGTGGCAGACTCCCTAACCATTAGGCCACCGATTCTGGTGATGGAGGCCCGGAGGTCCTGGATAGGCGACCCGAGCATGACTTCCTCGACCTTGATCTTGGTAATCGTTTACCGAGAGTGGTTTTGGTCGGCGCGTATTCTCGAAGTCTCATCAGAGAGTTTCCCAATAAATGAAGACGTAATCGAGCCAGGAGTGAGTGGATCCTTGTGCACTCCAAATATTGAGGTCCTTCCTGTATGAGGTTGTTGTATTCGTTGTCGAATCACGGCACATGCTCCTGCAGTTCGTGAATGTACGCGACAGGTTGCAAAGACGGTGTAAGTGTTGCTAAACGATAACTATTTAACGAATGTGCTATTCTTTTCGTAATTTACCTTTTATAGTTATTTCAACTGGAACGACCATACCTATTACTCGTATAACCCGCATTTATTAAACAACCTTTGTACGTGTGTCGGTAAACGGATGATATTACACAAGGAATGTTCGTAAAGGACAATCGTTTTATGAATGTACAATCTCCAGTAAATATTGTGAATACCGACTGCGGCGACTCATAAGACACCAACCCTACTATCACACGGCTGGCAGGATAGGTGTGCATTCTCACCTTTGAGTTGTCCCACCTTGGTTCGAATCTCGACCTACCCTGGTGTTTGCCTTGCAGGGTGAGGCACCGTCACTCGGATGGACGTTAAACCGGAGCATTCGTTTGTGGACGTTAAAGTGTCAACATCCTAAACCAATTCTCCCACCGTTAGTTGAACGTCAGGCATCATGACCAGCCGGTTCGTGAAAGACTTGGGCCAAAAGCTCACCCTGCCGGACCCCACAAGAAGGTTGCAATAATTGGGGTCATTACACTAGGAGTATAGATATATTCAAATTTTTAAAAGCCTTGGCGTTTCTCGAATGAATGAGTCTCGTTTGTGGACCGTTCTGAATGGGTGTGAATCTGATTTGGTTTGATTTGATTGAGATTGTTTGAGTGCGGTACAACGATTGTATGTAGGCCTATATGCGTGAGTATTCGCAGACTTATTTTGGTGGTAAAGAGCACAAACAGCATCATTATAAACGTTTATACTCAATGTAAGACACACACACACACACACACACACACACACACACACACACACACACACACACACACACACACAGTGTAATTGTTAGAGCATCCGCTCACATTCTGGGAGGTCAGTGGTTCAAACCCCTGCCGAATCATACCAAAGACTAAAAATGGTGCTTGCTGCTTACTTGCTCGATGCTCATTATTTAAAAGGACAGAGCATGGCCAAACAATGCTGGGAAGGCAATGGCAAACCACCCAGTATAAGCTTTGCCAAGAAACTGCTTCGGCAGCACCCACACTCTTTAAAGAGTATGGTTCATCAAAATCATATATATATATATATATATACTAACGGGTCAAAAGTTTTAGAACACCTCAATTTTTCCAGTTTTTATTGAAATTTAAGCAATTCAAGTCCAGTGAATAACCTGAAATGGTACAAAGGTAAGCAGTAAGACAGACAGAGCATTATAACCCTTAAAAGTGTAGGTCTTTCCTTTAGAGAAATTGCAAAGAAAGCCAAGGTGTCAGTGAGTACAGTTTCCTACACCATCAAAAGGCACTTGGAAACTGGAGGAAACTCTGACAGGAAGAGGTCTGGCAGACCCAAAGCCACAACAGAATCAGAAGATAAGTTTCTGAGAGTCAACAGCTTGCGTGATAGGCGGCTCACAGGACAACAGCTTCAAGTACAGCTTAACACTGGTCGAAGTAAGCAAGTCTCAGTTTCAACAGGTGAAGAGAAGACGTTGAGCTGCAGGTTTGACAGGTCGAATGGCAGTAAGAAAGCCATTGCTAAGAAGGCAAAATAAGAAAAAGAGGCTTGCCTGGGGGCATGAAGCACCACCAGTGGACTACTGAAGACTGGAAGAAGGTCTTATGGACGGTTGAATGAAAATTTGAAATCTTTGGTTCATCACGCAGTGTTTTTGTATGCCGTCGTGTGGGCGAAAGGATGGTTCCTCAGTGTGTGACACCAACTGTCAAACATGGTGGAGGAAGCGTGATGGTCTGGGGCTCTTTTGCTGGATCCAGAGTCGGCGACTTGCACAGAGTGACTGGCACCCTGAACCAAAAGGGCGACCACAGCATTTTGCAGCGCCATGCAATACCCTCTGGTATATGCCTAGTTGGTCAGGGGTTCATCCTACAGCAAGATAATGACCCTAAACACACCTCCAGGCTATGTCAAAACTACCTTCGAGGAAAAGAACAAGACGGTAGGCTTCAAATCATGGAATGGCCAGCACAGTCTCCAGACTTAAACCCTATCGAGCTGGTTTGGGATGAACTGGACAGAAGGGTGAAAGCAAAGCAACCTACAAGTGCAACACAGTTGTGGGAACTTCTGCAACAGTGTTGGGAAGAACTTCCCGAACAATATTTGATTTCCATTGTACAAAGAATGCCACGAGTGTGTTCGGTGGTTATATCTGCAAAAGGTGGCTACTTTGCTGAGTCAAAAAATTAAATTAAATTTTGTTGAACAAAATGATTCCATGATTTCTTTTTTATCTCCAATTGTTTATTTGTTCTATGCTTAATTTCAGAGTACACTGAGACATTATACTGCATAAATTTCAATGAAAACTGGAAAAATTGAGGCGTTCTAAAACTTTTGACCGGTAGTGTATATATATATATATATATGTATATATATATATATATATATATATATATATATATATATATATATATATGTATACATAATACATATGGACTGAAAAAATACATATATATATATATATATATACTAGCAACGGTACCCGCCCTGAGGGTGGGGCTTCAATTGGGAAGCCCAAATGAAAAGGCAAAATATCAGAAGGCTTTTTTATTTTAAACGATTCATATAAACATCCTTTGAATCATATCACATGCAAATCATCAAAATTTAAACAGTACATGGTGCCCATTTTGAAAAACGATTGAATTCTGCAAAACGGAAGTGGCCACTACACGGCTTTCTCAGTCGCACGTTTATGTGTGAAGTTTATTTCCCACCCAAAATATACACACGTATGTGTTTATGTGTATGTGTGAAGAGTGCGTGCCGAATCTGTAACACGGAAGCGGCCACTACACTTGTTTCTCAGTCGCTTTGCACACGCTGCCGTCTTACTTTGGAGCCGCACGTTTATATAGGAAGAGTTCGTCAGGAGTCGATCTATTCTCTCCTGGTACGTAGAATTTCAACAAAAGTCACATCACTGTTCATATCGATAAATATTATTCCACCATGTTTGGAAAAACTGGAAAATTAGAAAACTTGGAAAAATTGGAAAAACAATATAGCCTATTTTACTCCCAGGGGTCCCAGGAATACCCACCCAAAATATCGTTGCGATCGGTTGCGCCGTTTTTGCGGTACCTTCGAATGGACAGACAGACATTTGATGAATTATAGTAAGACTAGCCGAAAGCACCCGGTGTTGCCCGGGTTCTTTTTGAATGAATTTACTACTATAATTCAGCTTTTACGCACGGCGGTAGAAGATTGACTACGATAATTCAGCTCAGCTTTTAATTGCGAAATTGGCCCAGCCGGGACGAGGCAGCCTCGACCGGCCTCACCACCTAGCCTATAACCTTCCCAGGACCCGTCCCGACATTTTTGGTTCTTATTGAATGAATTTACTACTGTAATTCAGCTTTTAATCACGGCCGTAGAAGATTGACTCCGATAATTCAGCTCAGCTTTTCATTGCGAAATGGGCCCAGTCCGGCCGAAGCGGCCTCGACCGGCCTCGTCACCTAGCCTATAACCTTCACGGGCACGTCCCGACATTTTTTGTGTCAGAGGTTCCCTCCTATCTTTCACTGTTCAGGAAATTAGTGCGTGCAGACAAACAAACAAACAAACAAACAAACAAAAACTTTCTTTTATATATATAGATATATATAATACATATGTACTGAAAAAAAAATATATATATAATACATATTTACTGGGGAAAAAAAAAAATATATATATAATACATATTTACTGGAAAAAAATTAAATAAAATATATATAATACATATTTACTGGAAAAAAAATATATATATATATAATACATATTTACTGGAAATATAAATGTATATATATATATAATACATATTTACTGGAAAAAAAAAATATATATATATAATACATATTTACTGGAAAAATAAATAAATGTATAATACATATTTACTGGAAAAAAAAAACATATATATATATATATAATACATATTAACTGGAAAAAAAATGTAAATATATATAATACATATTTACACGGAAAAAAAAAAAAATATATATATATATATATATATTAATACATATTTACTGGAAAAAAAATGTATATATATATAATACATATTTACTGGGGAAAAAAAAATATATATATATATATATATAATACATATTTACTGGAAAAAATTAATATATATATATAATACATATTTACTGGAAAAAAAAAATATATATATAATACATATTTACTGGAAAAAAAAAATATATATATATATATAATACATTTTAACTGGAAAAAAAATGTAAATATATATAATACATATTTACTGGAAAAAAAAAATAATAATAATATATATATATATAATACATATTTACTGGAAAAAAAAAAATATATATATATATAATACATATTTACTGGAAAAAAAAAAATGTATATATATATATATATATATATATATATATACATATTTGCTGGGAAAAATAAATATATACATATATACATAATACATATGTACTGGAAAAAAAAGATATATATATATATATACATACTGGAGTCTGGAAATATTTATATATTATGTATATACGAGTATATATATTTGTATATGTACCGGAAATATATATATACACAGTATACAGTATATATATCCGCACCCATGAGTACACTGTACATACTCCCCTTTTAACATAAGAATATAAGGTTTATTAATGGACATTTGTTTGAAGGGTAGAAAAGTTTATACTTTTCATGAAAAAAAACCAAAGAACATTTTGATTAATATTTACATTTTATCAGCATTATTTAGATGCAATGCAGCCAATAATTATATTCATGGAGTTTCCAGGATGAATGGCCGACCACAGCCTTTTCAACCAGACTATATCCTCTAACCCACTTCCGTCACACCCTCAACCCCAACCCCAACATTTTTATGTATCCCTCCCCACTTCCCGCCTGCTACCTGATCCACAGCTGGGTTTATTGCTGATTCTGCTTTACCAAAATATACATTACCGTTTAAATCGTTTATGTTAATCCAGTGCTCGGTAATTAATGCAATCTCGTGTAAGTAATCTTCACCGTCACCGCCCCATCCACTCAATGCAATTTCTATCTGCTTTGAAATGCCTGACTATATGCCTGGGGTATCATTCTCATCGAAGGAGGGAAGGGCAGTCGGGGTTAGGTAGATATATTTAGCTAACGTTTGGCATGATAACCTTCCGCAGAAGCATCCAGTCGTTTATTGTGATTATCGCATCTTTTGTTTGTACAATTGGTTCTAAAGCCTTCTAGAATTGTTATAAAGAAGAAGAAGTCACTCCTTTCTCCTCTTCAGACATATGATGCGGATTGGTATAAGGCACACATATGTTAGAGTGTAATTATCACCAAACATCTTCTCACTTACCATCCTTTGATCTTTTCCACTCTTGTTCTAAGTACCCCTCTCTCCCTCTCTCTCTCTCTCTCCCAATATCTGCCTGGAAACCTACCACCCCTCTTGGAAACCTACCAGCCCTCTCGGAAACCTACCACCCCTCTCGGAAACCTACCACCCCTCTCGGAAACCTACCACCCTCTCGGAAACCTACCACCCCTCTCGGAAACCTATCACCCCTCTTAGAAACCTATCACCCCTCTCGGAAACCTACCACCCCTCTCGATAACCACTTACTCATTTTGCCCTTTCATATCACCAATATCGACCAGCTATGTGCCTTCCCATTGGAGAGGCTTACATTGTGATTTCACTATCTGCCCTCCAGCTATTCCTGAGGTTACTCTCAGATAGTTGTTCATACAAGGGACATTGGTGTCAAGTGTCAGGTGTACAAACAACTCAATGTTTCATGATCACGCTGTGTGTAACAAGAGGTAAGACTGCGACCGCTCAGAGTCTAGACAATTGACTGACAGCAACTTAAATATGATTTTTTTTTCATGAAAAACCAGGGCAAACTACAGTGATGTCCAAGTTAGGAAGTAGAGTAAATTGATCAGTGGTAGTATGGTCATTGTCGCTTAGTTGTTTGGTTTGAAAGGCGATGAAAATCTGCATTTAGTGCTGTTGGAATGGAGTACCAGTAGAGTGCGCAATATCGTAAAACTTTGTCATTTTAAAGGTGACTTTTCAATCCACAGCTGTTCTTACAAATTCAGAAGGAAACCTTATCATTATTATTATAATATCGATGTTGAGGGTCGTGGAAAAGCTCGGCGAAGTTATAAGACCCTGTCGTATCTTTAAAATGTCACAAAATCTTTGGGTTGGTCGCTGGTCAGACAGACCACCATTGTTTGCTGTTGAGTCAGATGGAATCATTCAGAAAAAGGAATATATATATATATATATATATATATATATAGAGAGAGAGAGAGAGAGAGAGAGAGAGAGAGAGAGAGAGAGAGAGAGAGAGAGAGAGAGAGAGAGAGAGAGAGAGATATGCATTCACAATATAGCTGTTTGTTTTCACCCCGGGCTGCAATAACAGATGATGCTGCATAGCATGAAGAAGCCAAACCTTTGTCGCACTGTAAAATAATATTATAAGTCGTGTGATGACCACGACTGAGTTACGTAGTATAGCACTTAATATTGATTTAAACGTCTCCTAAAAGTAAGGGACAATAAATGTCTTTCTATATTGATGCTGTGGCAGGCTTCCTTGGTCAACCTGTTTCTCAACATCATGGACGTGCTCAAATGTTTCACTCGGATCTGGAATACTAATCATCAATTATAAATAACTTCACACTCACTTTTTCTTGAAAACTCTTTGAGACAAAAATCCTGTTCGTAATTTTCACTTATTAGGCGCTTCTACAGGAAAAGATATTGCGCATGTCACATCACCAATCAAGTGTGTCTGTTCGTCTATCTGTCTATACCGCTAGCTCCACCATCAGTTAGCCTTCCCAAGCTTTAGAGGCCTTTTATTAGCCAAGCCGCTCTTCCAGAGAGAGGATTCAATCCACGAACGTGTTTTTGGCTCATTGCCCGTCATCAGGGCACAGTGGATTAAACCCAAGAGTTGTGCTGGCAGACATCCCATGAGAGTACAGTATATATGTAATATGTATATATATATGTTTATATATATATATATATATATACAGTATATTGTTACGGATCCGGGGGACGGCACTCCCGTTAGCAAGGGGGGGTTAATCCCCTTGTCCTGTTAAGCTGGCCGTCCGACCAGTCCTGGTACTTGTAACGCTCTTTTGCAGGGTGGGATTGATCAGGGTTATTGGTCCAGGGTTTATCCCGAATACCTTTATCAATCCCTCCGCAGAACAGGGAGACAAGTACCGCTCGAACCACGGACAAGATGGTATATGCCGAGCGGTTTAGCAATCCGCGGTTCGAGCCGTTATCAAAGGACTAAACCCGATTATAAAGCGTTGGCCAAATCGTGCCACAGGTATTCAATCCGGAAAAGACTAAAGCGATCCGGGAAGAATGAAACCAAAAGTAAGAAATAACAGACATTTATTAATTATTTACAACAAACCAAAGGAAGAGACATGAAAGTAATATACAGTGAAGAAGAACAAGATACACAGGGCAGCCTTAAACAGTCTTAATTATTGAACCCCAGACAACACACAGGACAGACCATGGACTTACATGACAAAGGGAAATTGCAGGCAGGAATGCGCCAGGGAGCAGATGGTTCAGGCTGATGGTACAGGTAAGGATGCGCCAGGGAGAGAAGGGTCCAGGCAGCGGTAAGCGTTCAGGTTCATGCTCCGGGCTCGAAGCGAACAGCAGCCGGCAGCTCCGTGTCTCCACAACCCGCGACAATAGGGCCCGAGAAGGTCTCGGTCTATTGCCGCAATGCGAGCACCCCCTCTCGTCTCTCTCTCTCTCTTCTCTGGTTCGACTGGATCACTCCTCTCCTTCTCGTGCCTTCTCACCGCCTCTCCTTCCAACTCCAACTCCAACTGGTAAAAAGGCTTTGCTTCGCGCTTATATTGGTGTCGGCCGTATCAAGCCGCCGGCTGCGAGGGCACGCCTACCGGTTCGCTCACCGCGGTGCTGGTTGGTGGTTAGGGCTTGCTGACTCCACCTCCGATCATGACGACGTGCCACGCCCGTGTTTTGGCGGCTCCTCCCCCCTTCTTCTCCGAGATGAGTACATGGGCAATGGCGTCTTGGGGCAATCAAACGAGCCAAACCAAAGGGCAGCGAACGCTGCCTGGCTGTTACTTTGCGGAGACGCGGGTGAGGCGATTGGGGAATTGAAAGGGGCCTATCTTATTTGATTAATGCAACGTAGAGTCAAACTATTGGAAACACAGCCTTACCTGAAACACATAATAACGAAATAACTACGAAGAGGGCCTATGGTTCGCTACGTGTTGCGATGTGGACTAACTAGGGGACGACCTTTGACCTTGACAATGAATGGAGGTATTTACACAAAGAATTATCTACAAAGGGTATATTTACAACAATTTACAAGTAGTCAGGTTCACTATGTTTTTTCGTTCAAAATCATGGTAGATTAGCAAACCTATACATTTTTGGAAACGTTATTACATGGAAAATCTGAAAATCAATGTTTACATTTGCCAATTCCGACCAATTCGATTCGACCAATTCGACCAATTCGACCAATCGACCAATTCCATTCGACCAATTCGACCATTCGACCATTCGACCAATCGCTTCGATCGACCATTCGACCATTCGACCAATTCGATCGATTCGATTCGATTCGATTCATCGAATTCGATTCGATTCATCGAATTCGATTCGATCGACCATTCGACCAATTCGATTTGCCAATCAATTTGACCGACCTTTGCTTGTGTGGAACGGACTGTGAAAACGATGCGGACTATATTGTCGGATACGACACACAGGACAGTGATGACGAACTCTAAATGGCATATTCTGTAATCGTGTATGTTTGATGCCATTGACTGCCTGTGTATATTTTGTCATTGACTGCCTGTGTAGATGTGAAGTTATACTGACTGCATGTGTATATATGATTTTGCTGACTGCCTGTGTATGTTTGGTGATATGAATTATTGTGACACATTTTGATGTTATTAACTGCCTGTACAAAATGATAACATGTATTTGATTATGCAACTTATCGCGAATATAAAGACAGTATTTTGCAATTCAAAACCTTTGATTCGTGTCTTACCATTCCCCATAGCACTAATTTGATACTTTCATTGGATTCCTTGTCCCTGAAAATATAGGTTTAGTATATTTTTAAAAGTTTTTAGGGTAATTAGAGGCAGAAATAGAACAAAATATGTATTTTACAGTGGCCATTTTGAAAATCCAAAATGGCCGCCATACAGGTATCTCTCCAAATGTAAACATTGATTTTTAGTTTCCTTATGCTATAACCTTTCCAAAAATGTATAGGTTTGCTAATCTACCATGATTTTGAACGAAATATAATTTATTGACATAGTGAACCTGACTAAAGTGCAGGGTTCTCAAAACCCCAACAATATATATATACGTATACTGTATATATATATATATATATATATATATATATATATATATATATATATATATATATATATATATATATATATATATATGTATATATGGGTATGTATATATGGGTATGTATATATGGGTATGTATATATGGGTATGTATATATGGGTATGTATATATATATATGGGTATGTATATATGGGTATGTATATATATATATATATATATATATATATATATGGGTATGTATATATGGGTATGTATATATGGGTATGTATATATATATATGGGTATGTATATATGGGTATGTATATATATATATGGGTATGTATATATGGGTATGTATATATGGGTATGTATATATATATATATATGTATATATATATATATGTATGTATGTATATGGATATGTATGTATATGGATATGTTTATGTGTGTATATGGGTATGTATGTATATATGTATATAAATGGGTATGTATATATATATATATATATATACATCACCAATATTTGATATATATACATTGCGTATGTATATGTCAAATTAATACAAAAATGGCATTTCTCATGCCTTTTCATCTGTAGAATATTAAAACACTGATTGTCAATGAATTTTTTGAACAATCTTTATTTCCTGATTCGTCTAAAGATGAATTTCTTCTTCCGATGACATTAATATATATCTCTGTTTTATCATTGATTTAGTCTCGCATGTGTTGGAATGTTGCATTACAATATGAGTCCTGTTCACCACTAGTAGAAACATTATTTAGTGTTATCATTTCATATGCAGTCTGTGGCTGCTGTTTGCATCATTACTGGGATCACAGCTGTGCCGCTGATGCAGTGCCCCATTTCCAGTGAGCTGGTACTTAATTTTCCGACCCCGGAAGCATGACAGGCTGAGTTAACCAACCTGTTGTTATTTAACGGCTCGAAAGGGGCTCGAACTTAAGATCCTAAAATCACAAGGCAACAGCAGGCTTATACTTTGGTATAAATTTGTACAATGAAGGTCAAACTGGATGAACGAAACGAGGCAAATAGTTCCATTTCCCAAAAGTGGTATTTGGGTTCTGCGCACCTGGTAGTGCCGCCTCTCGGAGTATACTCGGATTTGGACAATGTGACATTCCCTGCAACATCTAGGTTCGTTTCCAAATCATTTGAATCGCTGCATGATTGCAAAATGACGCAACAGCTTTACGCAAGCGCAACCTATTCATAAATATAACATCATTTAAACCCCAAACGTGCTGCATCGGCACGATAATTATTTGTTCCTGCCCAATCAGAAAAAACCCAGAAAACGCCTCCGCCGTTCGCGCCATCACCGCTCCATTCACAGAGTTATTGTGAAGGGGCTTTTGAGGGAAACCTCTTTCTCTCTGAACTCGCTCTCGCTCCGTTACTTTCGCTGAAGGGCTCGTTTTGTTCTCTCCCCGACACACACACACAAACACAAAAAACACGAATTCGCCCCTCGCTGCTCCCGACACAGAGCCTTTTTATTAAAGCGTACGGCTTCGCGCCATAAAAAGGGCGCGAAAAGAATGGCGTCCGTTTCCCGCCCTTTTTGCTTTCTCTTCTTTTCTTTCTTTTCTTTTCGCCGCCAAATCTCCCACAGAATGGGCGCCTCGCCCCGCGCTTTGTGCCACTCAAATATCCCTTTGTGCGGCCGCGATGGCGCTTTCAGACGCCCTTGTGTTGTTTTCTTTGTGAGCGGTGTGCGTGCGGTGTGCGTGCAGTGTGCCTGCGCACCAAAGTGGGTGCGCGCGGGTTCGTGTGCTGCCGCTGCATATGCTGGAGGTGATTGGCTCAGACCGCAGTGAATTTTACGCAATATCTTCAAAAAAACGAGGTTTTTCGTGAAAGGTCTTTCGAGGAAAATGCTGCTCCACAAGTCTGTATAGGCCCGTATCTTTGCGTATCGCCATCTGTATCTTATCTCTCGTAGAGTAGCCTATTTTTGACGTTCCTAAATGATCTCTTTGGGATTCTTTTGGGACCCATTGGTTTCTAATGACTCTCATTGGCTTCCTTCAGTTCTCCTAATTTTTTTTTGTATTGATTTCTTTTGGGTCGTATTGTTTTCTATCGGCTTTCATTGGTTTCAACTGCAGGGACCCATTGGTTTCTATTTGCTTCCATTGAGCCACGCTGGTTTATAATGCACGGTTCCCATTGGTTTCTATTTGTTCTGACCTCTACCCCCTCCCTTTGCCTTCTGTCTCTCCACCCCATCTCCCTTTCTCTGGTTCTCTCCTCTCTCAAGGAGCACGGGCTGGTCCTTAATTCCTTCCCTCCCTCTTTCTCTCCCTTTGCTTTTCTCCCATGTTCTCCCTGCATCCATCCACTTAAAATTGAAAGCCCTCGGCAAATCAGTGCCCTGTCTTTCTTTTCCGGCCCTTTATATCTCTTTTTGTCCCTTCAATCTTTTCCCTCTTTCTCTCCCTCTCTTCCAGTTTCCTCCCGCCTTCCTTCTTTTTACTCGAAACTTAGAAATCCCGCTTCATCAAAGAACAGAATGCGATTTGCCTCTTAAATTCGCTCTCCCCTCTTTTCTCTTTCTCTATCTCTTTCCATCTCATCTCACCCCCCCCCCCAACCCTCATTTCCACTCCCACCCCTCGCTCTCTTCTTTCTCTCTTTCAATCCCATCGTTGTCACTTCCCTCTCTCTCTCTCTCTCTCTCTTTCTGTCCCTCTTCTTTCGCATCGACTGCGTCTCATTGCCCATCACTTTTCTCTTATAACTCCACCCGACCCCCCCATGTGCTACTCTGTCCTTCCTGTCTCATTTTTGCCTATATGCCCCACGTCTGATCAAGGAGCGCGTTCCGAGCGAGCGGCCGCACAAAGAGCCTCGGCCTCGCGCCCCCTTTGCATGAGAAAGGGGCGCGCGCAGTGTTCCGCGCTCGCGCTCAATGGCGCGCAGGAAATTGGGCCGAAGCGCGCGCCATTGAGCGAGCTCAATGCGCCGTTAATGCGCGAGAGACGGTTTTGAGAGAGGGTGGAATTAAGGAGTGAAGAGAAAGGTTTTTACTTGAAGAAAAACAGTACAAGACGATGAAAAATATGGAGAAATGATAAACTCCGTGCTCCTGTAAGTTTATCGTGATGTAAAAATGAAATAACTATACCGGCACTCAGTAGAGAGCATACATCCACCTGCTGAGCCGTTTACGTTTTGTATCCCAGAGTAGACGAGAAAAATCACAATACAGAATTTATATGATGTAGAAACATTCTTCGTTTCTTCCTTGTCACACACCAATCTGTCCAAGTTTCGTCCAAATCCATCCATAACTTTTTGAGATATCCTGCTATGTATCGTTTTTGGCCCGATCTCCCAATGGTGAAGAATCATTAAAAAAAAAATTTCTCATATCCGAATCCATATTCAGATCTTCACCAAAATCGAATCTAATAGTCCTTGTCAGACACCCAAATGGTCCACCAAGTTTCGTCCAAATCCGTTCACAACTTTTTGAGATATCCCGCTATGTATCGTTTTTGGCCCTATCTCCCAATGGTGAAAAATCACGTTAAAAAATAAACAATTCTCATATCCGAATCCATATTCAGATCTTCACCAAAATCGAATCGAATAGTCCTTGTTAGACACCCAAATGGTCCACCAAGCTTCGTCCAAATCCGTCCACAACGTTTTGAGATATCCTGCTATGTATCGTTTTTGGCTCTATCTCCCAATGATGAAAAATCATTAAAAAAATTTTTATCATATCCGAATCCATATTCAGATCTTCACCAAAATCGAATCGAATAGTCCTTGTTAGACACCCAAATGGTCCACCAAGTTTCGTCAAAATCAGTTCACAACTTTTTGAGATATCCCGCTATGTATCGCTTTGGCCATAACTCCCAATGGTGAAAAATCACTTTAAAAGAAAATTCTCATATCCGAATCCATATTCAGATCTTCACCAAAATGGAATCGAATAGTCCTTGTTAGACACCCAAATGGTCCACCAAGCTTCGTCCAAATCCGTCCACAACTTTTTGAGATATCCTGCTATGTATCGTTTTTGGCCCTTTCTCCCAATGGTGAAGAATCACTTAAAAATTTTTAGTAGCCGGATCCGGATCTTCACCAAAATCTAACAATTTCGTCCTTGTGACATACGCTACATCGCTGCCAAATTTCGTCTGAATCCGTCCACAACATTTTGAGATATTTTGTTCACAAACAAACAAACGGACAAACAATCAAACAGACAGATAGACAGGGGTGAAAACATAACGTCCATCCACCTTTGGTGGCGGAGGTAATAAAAATGGCATGAGTAGAGCGTTTTGTGAGTCGAGGGCCTCTATGGAGTTTGAAAAGGCGATGGGGAAAGTAAATGTATTTTTGTTTTTAATGTTTTCTTTATACGGCATGAGAATTGCTGCATATGCCCTGGCACAAAGGGGGAGCTTATGCCAAAAACAATTGAGTCGGTTGAACTGCATACTATCCACTAGATTTCTACCTAAGAAATATAACGTGTCTTCCTGTTCCTTGAAGTCATCTCTGTAAACAAGGAGAAGCCAGTGGAAATAATTCTAGAAAAACTTTTTAAAAAGCAAATTCAGCATAAAAAGTTAGGCTGTGTACCCTCGGGTCTAGTTTTAGGATTGGTTTTGACTGAGAACGTAATTGAGGATCAAGTTTGATATCAAAACATACACACCATGTTTGTTCTCCATAATGCTGTTCTTCATAACAATTACAATTGTTTATTGAACTGTTACTGCTACCTACACCTTAGTTATGTTTAAGCAGGTAATCGATTTTCTGACTGAGTTTCCGGCTCAATTCTTCATAGATATTCGACCTTTTCAGCCCATAAACAGTTGGTCCACAATCTCGGATGTGGATCAAAGTCAGTAGATCACAACTTCAGTTGTATTCATACAATAAGTCAATCCGTGGTATTGTAACATCACTTTCGAACTACTTACTTGCAGCATATAGTTTTTTTTAATGTTGTATACCACATATGTTTTTTTTTCTCTACAAGAGAGAGCCAGGCTCATGGAAGAGGAGCAACGTTAAATTGTCAGTGGGGTGAAGGGGGTAACAATTAGGCACAAACAGTAAGTGAATAAACGAACACGAAAGGAAGAGAGAGAAATAAAGAGAGGGAGAGAGAGGAGGGAAGAAATACTGAAACCGGCAAGTAAGAGGTTTGGGTAAAGCGGATAATAAAGATCATGGGCCACGAGTGTACAACAAGGGAAGTGTCGAGTTCAAAAACCAAGAGGGGCTTCCTAGGTGGAAAAGAAAAGAAAGATGGGAAAATATAATTAGAATAGGGGTGCCGCAGATGATTGGCCAACAGCAAAATAAAGAGGGGTGAGTGGCTTCTGTGAACTTTGCAGATGAACAAGGTGTGTTTCCATATGGCACCACCAGTGCAAACTGGTGGCCTTTGAAGGTCTTCGTGGAATCCCATGCTCAGCGCGGCTCCCAGTTGCAAAATGGCGGAGAAGAGGACCCGAGATGATGTCCCAGGTGAGGAGGCAACCTCCCAGTGCACTACATCTCCGTTCGGGCCTCTAACTTTCTGGCAGAAAGTGTGTGGCCACACCAACTCCAATGGTACCCAAACCAGAATCGAACCAGATGGTAGAAAGAACCTCAAAACCCCTCCAGCAGTCTGCCCCGAGAGCTTGCAACAGAACCAATGGTCCGCTAAACGCTCCTAACAGACAGGTGGTGGTCCCGCCCCGGTTGGTTGGGGACCACCTACCACCGAAAGGGATGAGGAATGACAAGAGTTGGTGCTGCATGGCATGCTTGACACCCTGGAGGGAAGAATGGGAAAGAACAGCCTCTGATAGGTGGTTCCATAAATGGGAATAGCAAGGAACAAATAAGTTGAGGTGGGCAGTTGTCTTGGATTTTGGAAGCTCAACTAGAAGTTAGTTAATGGAACTTGAATTATTGAGTTAATGGAACTTAACTTCAACTTAATTAATTGGGTGAGTTAATGGAACTTAACTTGAACACGAGTGAGTTAATGGAACAACTAAAAGTGAGTTGACCAAATCATAAAATATCCAAGAGTTGCTGATGAGTGCTGGAGAATTGTTTTTTGTATACAGGGTGTTTCACAAAAATGGACTATTTGAGCAATCTGACATTCTGTCGTTTCTAATGCTATACCCTTCTCTCTTACAGGTTATGGTGGTGGTGGTGGTGGTGGTGGTGGTGGTATGCCATTTTTAACAAGTAGTCAGTATGACTCTACGTCAACTATGGGGTTCACAGTGGAACAAAAAGTGAAAATTGTGACTTTGTGGTTTGAGACAGAATCCTACGTACAGGTGCGCCGACAATACTGTCAGTGTTACAATATTCACACTTGTAATGGACCTTCCAATGGGACCATTTAGCAGTTTGTGGAGCACATTCAAGCACATGGAAGCATGAAAAAAATCAAAATAAAGGTATCAGTGGGTGCCCATCAAGTGTTACCAAGGACCAAGGGAACAAAGTCCTAAGAAATCCCACAGTCGGAATTTCCGAGAACTGGCAATATCAGCCTCATCTGTGTGGCGCATTCTCACTTCTGATATCGAGCTCTACCCCTACCTCATATATGTATGGCATAAACTAACTCAGAATAACATGGCAAGAGGAGTAACAATGTGTGATTGGTTCACTGGTTCAGTGACCGAATGGAAAGGTACCCAAATTAGATCAACTCCTTGTTGTTCAGTGACCGAATGGAAAGGTACCCAAATTAGATCAACCCCTTGTGGTTCATTGTCTTAGTTTGTTTGGCAGATGTGTTAGGCGGATTTTGGACGAATCCGCCACAAAACACAAACGTCCTTAACGCCATCCGCCAAACTAACACATCCGCCAAACTAAGACATCCCCCAAACTAAAACATCCGCCAAACAAACACATGCGCCAAACTAACACATGCGCCAAACTAATACATCCGCCAAACTAACACATCCACCAAACAAACACATGTGCCAAACTAAGACATCCACCAAACTAACACATCCACCAAACAAACACATGCGCCAAACTAAGACATCCGCCAAACTAACACATCCGCCAAACAAACACATGCGCCAAACTAACACATCCGCCAAACAAACACATGCGCCAAACTAACAAATCCGCCAAACAAACACATGCGCCAAACTAAGACATGCACCAAACTAACACATCCGCCAAACTAACACATCCGCCAAACTAAGACATCAGCCAAACTAAGACATCCGCCAAACAAACACATGCGCCAAACTAGCACATCCGCCAAACTAAGACACCCCCAAAACTAACACATCCGCCAAACAAACACATGCGCCAAACTAACACATGTGCCAAACAAACACATGCACCAAACTAAGACATCCACGAAACTAACACATCCGCCAAATAAACACATGTGCCAAACTAACACATCCGCCAAACAAACACATGTGCCAAACTAACACATCCGCCAAACTAACACATCCGCCAAACAAACACATGCGCCAAACTAAGTCATCCGCCAAACTAACACATCCGCCAAACAAACACATGCGCCAAACTAAGACATCCGCCAAGCTAACACATCCGCCAAGCAAACACATGCGCCTGCGCCAAACTAATCCTGCGCCAAACTAAGACATTATTATTATTATTTTTATTTTTTATTTTTTATTTTTTTTGTATACTGAATCGAGGCTCGTGAAAGAGCTAACATTTACTTCACAAACAAATCGACCAGACAAACAAAATACACAAAAGGAGGGAGTGGAAGACAAGATGGGGAGAAAAGGTGAAGCACACAAACACAACATCCGAGAGCAGGGAGATGTGTGGAAGGGAGAGGGCCCGGGGGGAGGAGGCATGGGAAGGGGGGGGGGAGGGGGGGAGGGAGAAGTATAAAGCACAAGGACACCAAGGACTTCCAGGACAGAAGTTGGTATTTCAAAAAGTGGAATTGGGGTGAAATTAGCGGGGGTAGAAAAGATCAAGGTTTTGGATGGGGGAAGAAACTAAGACATCCGCCAAACTAAGACATCCGCCAAACAAACAAACATTGAGAGATGAATTCATACATATAAATAAGAATACAAAAAATATTATTATGAATTTAGACACACAGAATGGTTCTCATTGGGTTTGTATTCATAATAGTCAGGATAAATATTATTTTGATAGTTATGGTATGCCACCGCCTGTTGAAGTAATACAATTCTTACAGAATGGTGTTTATCAAACATTTCAAGTTCAAGAAATGAATTCTAAATGTTGTGGTCAATTATGTTTATATGTATTATTTCAACTCAACAATAATGAAAATTTTTATGATGTCATTTTTAATCTAATATAAATGACATATGTTGGAAAAGATGGTTCCATCTTTGGAGAATCCTCTCAGGATATTGATTTATCAAATTATTATACAAAGGCACAGGCTGAACGACAAAAATATAGTATAAGTAAAAATATTAATATGAAGAATACTTATAAATTAATCAATTATCCAAACCCTACAGATGCGAATGACTTAATTAGATTCAGTGATTTATCACAATATATATCTTTAAATAAAACAGCACGTTTTGTTAAACAAGTAAAATTTACAACCACAGCACCTGGTTATACTGACCATACACCTTTCCTCATTAAATTTAACTATCTGCTTACAATTGAATTTTATAAAGAAGGACATATAGTTGATATGCGAATTAATAAATGGGGGTATGATATGCCTGATTTAGGGTATAATTGGTCTTTTTCAATAAACTTAGAAGACCTACATGATTTTAATCAGTCTCGTAAAGAAGAATATAATCCGCTTGGTGAGGATAAGGATTTATGTGGAAGTACAATTAGTAAACAACAAATACATGATTTTAAGAAAAGAAAAATATATGATAGTATAGCGATGGTTAGCATGACAAAGAAGGAAGGTAATGAGATAAGGATAGAAAGCCGAGGAATACAAACCGATTTGGTAGTGGGAAGATGGGGTGGTATTACCTGTCATAATATTAATCTCACATATATTTCTGATACATAAATGGCAGGAAAAAGACTACAAGAGAATTATAATTTTTGTATTCAGGGATACCTACAAGAAAAGGGTGCTCGGTATTACATACCTTATGATTTGGAGCATATACATGGAAATTTTGTCATTAAAAACTGGCCTTATACTGATATTGCTAAACCCACAAATAGAGACTTGTTTAAAATATTAAATAAAAATGAACTTCTCAAAGTTATGAAATATAAAACTTTTAGAAATCATCAACAAATCTTATTGGTATCCTATTATGAGAAAAATAATTATTGATACAAGAATATCTCAAAATCCAGATGAGTATATGTATAATATTCTTTGGGGTTCAAACTCAAGGGTAGCAAGGGATGAGGAAGGAGTTGAAGAAGAGAAGGAGGAAAGAGAGAAAAAGGAGAAGGAGGAAAGGGAGAAAAAGGAGAAGGAGAAAAAGGAGAAGGAGGAAAGGGAGAAAAAGGAGGAGGAAAGGGAGAAAAAGGAGAAGGAGGAAAGGGAGAAAAAGGAGGAGGAAAGGGAGAAAAAGGAGAAGGAGGAAAGGGAGAAAAGGGAGAAAAAGGAGAAGGAGGAGAGGGAGAAGGAGGAAAGGGAGAAAAAGGAGAGGGAGGAAAGGGAGAAAAGAGAGAAGGAAGAGAGGGAGAAAAAGGAGAGGGAGGAAAGGGAGAAAAGTGAGAAGGAGGAGAGGGAGGAAAGGGAGCAAAGAGAGAGGGAGGAAAAATATAAAAAGATGGAAATCAGTGAGATTCGTAAAAGATTGAGTGTATTACAGCAAATAAATCAATCTCAACGCACCGAAGAGGAAAATAAAGAATTAACGACTCTTACTAAGATAATGATTTTAAAAATGGTTGAGATGAGTTCAGCGAGGAGATTTACATGAAGAAGACAAAGATTATGTGGTTGATGATGTTGGTGTTATTGACTTTAGTTGGTTTTTATTTGTAAATAAATGGAGGAGAGAGTGAAGGCATTCCTAAGGATGCTTTATGTTTTAAAAATTAAGATAGAAATGTATATGTTGAAAACCAAAAAGGTTTTGATACTCTGTCGGACTTTTTCTGATAAATAAATATGAGTTATTGTCTCAAATGTGAAAAGAAAACTAAATCTAAAAATATCTCTTATGTTAAAGCTAAAAATAATAGAGTTTATCAAAAAGGAATATGTCAAGTGTGTGGCTCTAAAAAGTGCCAATTCATCTTTCCTAAAAGTGGAGGAGACATACAAAAGTTTCTGTCAGGAAGTAAATTTACAACAACTGGAATTCCAGGGGAATTACACCTTCCAGGGTATTCTTTCTGTGGTCCAGGAACAAACTTGGATAAAAGATTAGATGAGGCTAACAATCCTAAACCTTGGTCCAAACCTATAAATAGGGTTGATGAAGTGTGTATGAAACATGATATTGCTTATGGAAATACCACTACATTGGATGAAAAACATGAAGCAGACAGAGAAATGTTGTATAATTTGTCTTTGATACGAAATCCTACGTTGAGAGAGAAAGTTGATAGGTTTATTGTAAAAAAAATGATAAGTGCTAAATTGAAACTTGGTCTTGGTTATTCCTCAAAAAACTATGAGGCTCTAATGATGTCATCAAGACTGAGGAGCTTTTGGCTAAAGAATTACACAAACCTATAATCACCAAGTTTAAAAGAAGGAAGGTTTATTCCAAAGACACTGACCACATATGGTCTGCTGATTTAATCAAACTAAATAATGATAAGGGATACAGGTATGCTTTAACCGTTATTGATTTGAGGAGTAGATTTGCTTGGGTTGTTCTTTAAAAAATAAAAAGGGTGATACTTTAATGTTAGCCTTCCAACAAATATTTAATAAAACTCATAGAAAACCAAAGAAGTTATGGACTGACGAGGGAACAGAGTTCTATAACAAAATATTTATGAAATTTGTAAAGGGGGAGGGTACTAAATTATACAGCACCTTTAATGAAGGAAAAGCAGTTGTTATTGAGCGTTTTAATCGTACTTTAAAAGAGAAATTATATAAAAAATTCACACAACTCGGTTCTCAACAATGGGTGTATTTAATCCAGAATATTGTCGATAATTACAATAATACAGTTCATTCATCAACAAAATCAAAACCATCAGAAACATTTACAAAATTAGAATATGAAAAGCAGATTAATTTGAGAAAGCCCAAGTTCAAAGTTGGTGATATTGTAAGAATATACAAATGTAAAAGCCATTTTGAAAAAGGTTATACAAAGAGGTGGACTAATGAATTATTTAAAATTGTTGATATAATTGATACAGTCCCTTGGCCTTACAAATTATATGATATGAATGGGGAAGAAATATTAGGGGCATTTTATTCACAAGAATTACAAAAAACAAAGCTAATAATTCATTAAACAACATTTCTATTCACCCCACCCAGATTAGCTAATTTAATTAGTGGTAATAAAAAAAAAATTAAATAAATAAAAATCATAAGCCACGCCCACACAGACCCCGCCCACACAGACCCCACCCACACAGACCCCGCCCACACAGACCCCACCCACACAGACCCCGCCCACACAGACCCCGCCCACACAGACCACACCCATCATCCCCCACCCTCTGTGCACCCCCACCCTTGACGCTTCACCCCCCTCATCCCACCCCCACCTTCCCCACACACACAAGGGGAGGGGAGGGGTGGGATGAGGGGGGTGAAGGGTCTTTGGCAGGGGTGCACCTCCCCGTTCCCTCCTCCTTTATTCTCTTTTTGTAATTAATAATTAAATAATTGTAAACAAAACAAATATATATAAATAATAGTGAAAACATTAAATCTTCATATTACTAAAACATTTTCCTTGAGGTATTATACATTCAACTTCTTCCCAGCACAAGTCATCAATTTCTTCCCAGCACAAGTCAAAGGCACCAGATGTCTCCAGGTTCTGAATCTCTTTCTGTTAAAAACAAGAGGGGTGTGAAGTAAAGGAATATATGAATGATATATGTATGTCCGAATGCCCTTCCTGACGCCAACCCTGAATCGCCTCTTACGATGTGTAGGGATACGGTGTACCACACACACACACACATACACATACCTCTAAAAAGTTGAGTTTGGTGTCAATGCTGTCGAGATGAAAGTTTAGGGTATCACAGGTTGGTAGGAAATCAAAATAGACCCACTCATAGCCGTGGTCATCAATCTCAACAGGTGTTGTATTCTGTTTGAAAAAAGAAAGAGTATTATATTGACAATGAATAAATAAATGTCAGCTCCCGTTTATTGGTTCCCGTTTATTGATGCCATTCAGAGAGATGGATAATGAATTACCAGGGTCAGACTCGGATGGTCGTTTTGTACAGAAATTTCATCTGTGTCTTCATTCTGAGCCCTCCATCTCAGAGGTAGGTTATTCAAACCTATATTCAGTTCGTTGTACAACTCTTGAGGGACCTCATGAAAGTCATTCACATTGCTGTAATAAAAAAATATATCATGAGTCATATAAATTTAAATTAATCACATACAAAGCTCACATCACCAGTTTAATTCTGAATGAAACTTACCTTCCGCCAATACTCCTGGCGAGTATTCTTCATCAGAGGAAAGACTGGAATAAGACAAGTTAATGCTCATCTTCGTCAAATCGCAAGAATTTCACAATGAACTGAACACAGCTTTTTATAATGGGTTTAGGGAATTGAAACTTAAACTGCCCTGTCGTTGTTTCGGGGAAACTCAAGGCGTGTGTGAAAAACAGGAAACTAGACAATGAAAAATTCTGGGAAGAGATCCAACTTATAAAACATGTCATTCATTTCTCAACAGTGAGCTATTAATTAGAAAATGTTCGAGTATGGTTAATGTCGTCCCTTTTACTATTATATAAATGATAGAACCAAGTATCAACCAGACTAAAGAGTGGAGGTGTAATCAACCTTGTTATATAAATGGTAAACATAACGAATGTGAAAAATATCAAATAGGTATACTTGAAAAGGCAACTGGTAAAAAAGTTCACAAAACAAATAAGAGAATTAATTTAAATACTGGAGAGTTGGGTAAAAAAGATGGAAATATTTTTGAGTGGACGGAAAACTTTGATGGTTGTCAGGAAAATATATACTTTAATTTAAAAATGGTGTGTGGGAGAGGAGGAGGTCAAACAAGAACATTGAGGGAGGTTTACCATTTTATCTTAGCTCAGTTAAAATATCTTGAAAAAGAACCAAACTCAAACCTCTTCTTTAATAATATATTAGATGGTGAAGGAAGTTGGAGGAGAATTAAATTATTTCCTACACATAAACAAATATTTGTAGGATCGATGTTTGAGTGGTCTACTCGGGATCATTGATAGTAAGAGTACCATAAGACCAAGGGGGAATCATTGTTTGAGTGGTCTAATGAACAACATTAAGGATAGGTGTCAAAAGGCTAAAAGGTTCATAAAGAGGTGAGAGGAAAATTAACATGTAAGTGAATGGGTCGATGTTTGAGTGGGTCAAAGATAATCTGCCAGATGATATGTAGAAGAAGGATTATAGATCTAAAAGGGAAAACAAATATTTGTAGTGTTTGAGTGGTCTAATGAACAACATTAAGGATAGGTACTATAGACAAAAGGTTCATAAAGATTAGGGTGGGAGAAATAGAGGTGTTAATGGGCAATGAGGTTAAGAGGAAAATTAACATGTAAGTCAATGGGAAAATGAGAGTGTCCCAGAAGCAACATATATACACTACTTCCGCCAAACTAACACATCCGCCAAACGAACACATCCGCCAAACAAACACATGCGCCAAACTAAGTCATCCGCCAAACTAACACATCCGCCAAACAAACACATGCGCCAAACTAAGACATCCGCCAAGCTAACACATCCACCAAACAAACACATGCGCCAAACAAACACATCCGCCAAACTAACACATCCGCCAAATAAACACATGTGCCAAACTAAGACATCCGCCAAACTAACACATCCGCCAAACAAACACATGCGCCAAACTAAGACATCCGCCAAACTAAGACATCCGCCATACAAACACATCCGCCAAACAAACACATGTGCCAAACTAACACATCCGCCAAACTAACACATGCGCCAAACTAACACATGCGCCAAACTAACACATGTGCCAAACTAACATATCCGCCTAACTAACACATCCGCCAAACAAACACATGCGCCAAACTAAGACATTCGCCAAACTAACACATCCACCAACAAACACATGCGCCAAACTAAGACATCCGCCAAACTAAGACATCCGCCAAACTAACACATGCGCCAAACTAAGACATCCGCCAAACTAAGACATCCGCCATACAAACACATCCGCCAAACAAACACATTCGCCAAACTAACACATCCGCCAAACTAACACATCCGCCAAACAAACACATGCGCCAAACTAAGACATTCGCCAAACTAACACATCCACCAAACAAACACATGCGCCAAACTAAGACATCCGCCAAACAAACTCATGCGCCAAACTAACATATCCGCCAAACAAACACATGTGCCAAACTAAGACATCCACCAAGCTAAGACATCCGCCAAACTAACACATCCGCCAAACAAACACATGCGCCAAACTAAGACATCCGGCAAACTAAGAAATCTGCCTCACAAACACATGCGCCAAACTCAGACATCCGCCAAACTAACACATTCGCCATACAAACACATGCGCCAAACTAAGGCATCCGCCAAACTAAGACACCCGCCAAACAAACACATGCGCCAAACTAAGACATCCGCCAAACTAACACATCCGCCAAACAAACACATGCGCCAAACTAAAACATCTGCCAAACTAACACATCCACCAAACAAACACATGCGCCAAACTAAGCCATCCGCCAAACTAACACATCCGCCGAACAAACACATGCGCCAAACTAAGACATCCGCCAAACTAACACATCCGCCAAACAAACACATGCGCCAAACTAAGACATCCGCCAAACTAACACATCCGCCAAACTAAGACATGCGCCAAACTAACACATCTGCCAAACTAATACATCCGCCAAACTAAGACATCCGCCAAACTAAGACATCCGCCAAACAAACACATGCGCCAAACCAAGACATCCGCCAAACCAACACATCTGCCAAACTAGGACACCCCCCAAACTACAACATCTGCCAAACAAACACATGCGCCAAACTAACACATGCACCAAACTAACACATCCGCCAAACTAACACATCCGCCAAACAAACACATGCGCCAATCTAAGCCATCCGCCAAACTAACACATCCACCATACAAACACATGCGCCAAACTAAGATATCCGCCAAACACACACATCCGCCAAACAAACACATGCGCCAAACTAACACATCGGCCAAACAAACACATGCGCCAAACTAACACATCTGCCAAACAAACACATGCACCAAACTAAGACATGCACCAAACGAACACATCCGCCAAACGAACACATCCACCAAACTAAGACATCAGCCAAACTAAGACATCAGTCAAACTAACACATCCGCCAAACAAACACGTGCGCCAAACTAAGGCATCCGCCAAACAAACACATGCGCCAAACTAAGGCATCCCCCAAACGAACACATCCGCCAAACAAACACATGCGCCAAACTAAGTCATCCGCCAAACTAACACATCCGCCAAACAAACACATGCGCCAAACTAAGACATCCGCCAAGCTAACACATCCACCAAACAAACACATGCGCCAAACAAACACATCCGCCAAACTAACACATCCGCTAAATAAACACATGCGCCAAACTAAGACATCCGCCAAACTAACACATCCGCCAAACAAACACATGCGCCAAACTAAGACATCCGCCAAACTAAGACATCCGCCATACAAACACATCCGCCAAACAAACACATGTGCCAAACTAACACATCCGCCAAACTAACACATGCGCCAAACTAACACATGCGCCAAACTAACACATGTGCCAAACTAACACATCCGCCTAACTAACACATCCGCCAAACAAACACATGCGCCAAACTAAGACATTCGCCAAACTAACACATCCACCAACAAACACATGCGCCAAACTAAGACATCCGCCAAACTAAGACATCCGCCAAACTAACACATCCGCCAAACAAACACATGCGCTAAACTAAGACATCCGCCAAACTAAGACATCCGCCATACAAACACATCCGCCAAACAAACACATGCGCCAAACTAACACATCCGCCAAACTAACACATCCGCCAAACAAACACATGCGCCAAACTAAGACATTCGCCAAACTAACACATCCACCAAACAAACACATGCGCCAAACTAAGACATCCGCCAAACAAACTCATGCGCCAAACTAACATATCCGCCAAACAAACACATGTGCCAAACTAAGACATCCACCAAGCTAAGACATCCGCCAAACTAACACATCCGCCAAACAAACATATGCGCCAAACTATGACAGGCAAACAAAGAAATCTGCCTCACAAACACATGCGCCAAACTCAGACATCCGCCAAACTAACACATTCGCCATACAAACACATGCGCCAAACTAAGGCATCCGCCAAACTAAGACACCCGCCAAACAAACACATGCGCCAAACTAAGACATCCGCCAAACTAACACATCCGCCAAACAAACACATGCGCCAAACTAAAACATCTGCCAAACTAACACATCCACCAAACAAACACATGCGCCAAACTAAGACATCCGCCAAACTAACACATCCGCCGAACAAACACATGCGCCAAACTAAGACATCCGCCAAACTAACACATCCGCCAAACAAACACATGCGCCAAACTAAGACATCCGCCAAACTAACACATCCGCCAAACTAAGACATGCGCCAAACTAACACATCTGCCAAACTAATACATCCGCCAAACTAAGACATCCGCCAAACTAAGACATCCGCCAAACAAACACATGCGCCAAACCAAGACATCCGCCAAACCAACACATCTGCCAAACTAAGACACCCCCCAAACTACAACATCTGCCAAACAAACACATGCGCCAAAGTAACACATGCACCAAACTAACACATCCGCCAAACTAACACATCCGCCAAACAAACACATGCGCCAAACTAAGCCAGCCACCAAACTAACACATCCACCATACAAACACATGCGCCAAACTAAGACATCCGCCAAACTAACACATCCGCCAAACAAACACATGCGCCAAACGAACACATCGACCAAACAAACACATGCGCCACACTAACACATCTGCCAAACAAACACATGCGCCAAACTAAGACATGCACCAAACGAACACATCCGCCAAACGAACACATCCGCCAAACTAAGACATCAGCCAAACTAAGACATCAGTCAAACTAACACATCCGCCAAACAAACACGTGCGCCAAACTAAGGCATCCGCCAAACAAACACATGCGCCAAACTAAGGCATCCTCCAAACTAACACATCCGCCAAACAAACACACGCGCCAAACTAAGACATTCGCCAAACTAACACATCCACCAAACAAACACATTCGCCAAACTAAGACATCCGCCAAACTAAGACATCCGCCAAACTAAGACATTCGCCAAACTAACACATCCGCCAAACAAACACATGCGCCAAACTAAGACATCCGCCAAACTAACACATTCGCCAAACTAACACATCCGCCAAACAAACACATGCGCCAAACTAAGATATCCGCCAAACTAAGATATCCGCCTCACAAACACATGCGCCAAACTAAGACATCCGCCAAACTAACACATCCGTCATACATATAAATGCGCCAAACTAAGACATCGCCAAACAAACACATGCGCCAAACTAAGACATCCGCCAAACTAACACATCCGCCAAACAAACACATGCGCCAAAATAAGACATCCGCCAAACTAACACATCCATCAAACAAATACATGCGCCAAACTAAGACATCCGCCAAACGAACACATCTGCCGAACAAACACATGCGCCAAACTAAGACATCCGCCAAACTAACACATCCACCAAACAAACACATGCGCCAAACTAAGACATCCGCCAAACTAACACATCCGCCGAACAAACACATGCGCCAAACTAACACATCCGCCAAACTAACACATCCGCCAAACAAACACATGCGCCACTAAGGCATCCGCCAAACTAACACATCCGCCAAACAAACACATGCGCCAAACTAAGACATCCGCCAAACTAACACATCCGCCAAACAAACACATGTGCCAAACAAACACCTCCGCCAAACTAACACATCCACCAAACAAACACATGCGCAAAACGAAGACATCCGCCAAACAAATACATCCGCTAAACAAACACATGCGCCAAACTAACACATCCGCCAAACTAACACATGCGCCAAACTAACACATCTGCCAAACTAACACATCCGCCAAACAAACACATGCGCCAAACTAAGTCATTTGCCAAACTAAGACATCCGCCAAACAAACACATGCGCCAAACTAAGGCATCCGCCAAACCAACACATCCGCCAAACTAAGACATCCCCCAATAGAAAACAACCGCCAAACAAACACATGTGCCAAACTAAGACATCTGCCAAACTATCACATCCGCCAAACTAACACATCCGCCAAACAAACACATGCGCCAAACTAAGACATCCGCCAAACTAAGATATCCACCTCACAAACACATGCGCCAAACTAAGACATCCGCCAAACTAACACATCTGCCATGCAAACACATGCACCAAACTAAGACATCCGCCAAACTAAGACATCCGCCAAACAAACACATGCGCCAAACTAAGGCATCCGCCAAACTAACACATCCGCCAAACAAACACATGCGCCAAACTAACACATCCGCCAAACTAACACATCCGCCAAACAAACACATGTGCCAAACAAACACCTCCGCCAAACTAACACATCCGCCAAACAAACACATGCGCCAAACTAAGTCATCCGCCAAACATCCGCCAAACGAAGACATCTGCCGAACAAACACATGCGCCAAACTAAGATATCCGCCAAACTAAGATATCCGCCTTACAAACACATGCGCCAAACTAAGACATCCGCCAAACTAACACATCCGCCAAACTAACACATCCGCCAAACAAACACATGCGCCAAACTAAGATATCCGCCAAACTAAGACATCCGCCAAACAAACACATGCGCCAAACAAACACATGCGCCAAACTAAGACATCCGCCAAACCAACACATCCGCCAAACTAACACATCCGCCAAACTAACACATCCGCCAAACAAACACATGCGCCAAACTAAGATATCCGCCAAACTAAGATATCCGCCTCACAAACACATGCGCCAAACTAAGACATATGCCAAACTAACACATCCGCCATACAAACACATGCGCCAAACTAAGACATCCGCCAAACTAAGACATCCGCCAAACAAACACATGCGCCAAACTAAGATATCCGCCAAACTAACACATCCGCCAAAAAAACACATGCGCCAAACTAAGACATCCACCAAAAACACATCCACCAAACAAACACATGCACCAAACTAAGACATCCGCCAAACTAACACATCCACCAACAAACACAGGCGCCAAACTAAGACACCCGCCAAACTAACACATCCGCCAAACAAACACATGCGCCAAACAAACACCTCCGCCAAACTAACACATCCGCCAAACAAACACATGCGCCAAACTAAGACATCCGCCAAACAAACACATCCACCAAACAAACACATGCGCCAAACTAATACATCCGCCAAACTAACACATGCGCCAAACTAACACATGCGCCAAACTAACACATCCGCCAAACTAACACATCCGCCAAACAAACACATGCGCCAAACTAAGACATTCGCCAAACTAAGACATCCGCCAAACAAACACATCCGCCAAACAAACACATTCGCCAAACAAACTCATGCGCCAAACTAACACATCCGCCAAACAAACACATGTGCCAAACTAAGCCATCCGCCAAACTAACACATGCGCCAAACTAACACATCCGCCAAACAAACACATCCGCCAAACAAACACATGCGCCAAACTGAGACATCCGCCAAACTAAGATATCCGCCAAACAAACACATGCGCCAAACTAAGACATCCACCAAATTAACACATCCACCAAACAAACAGATGCGCCAAACGAAGACATCCGCCAAACTAAGACACGTGCCTAACAAACACGTGTGCCAAACTAAGACATCAGCCAAACTAACACATGCGCCAAACTAGCACATCCGCCAAACAAACACATGCCCCAAATTAACACATCTGCCAAACAAACACATCCGCCAAACAAACACATCCGCCAAACAAACACATGCGCCAAACAAACATCCGCCAAACTAACACATCCGCCAAACAAACACATGCGCCAAACTAAGACATCCGCCAAACTAAGACATCCGCCAAACTAAGACATCCGCCATACAAACACATCCGCCAAACAAACACATCCGCCAAACAAACACATGCGCCAAACGAACACATCCGCCAAACTAACACATGCGCCAAACTAACACATCAACCAAACTAACACATGCGCCAAACTAACACATGCGCCAAACTAACACATCCGCCAAACTAACACATCCGCCAAACAAACACATGCACCAAACGAAGACATCCGCCAAACTAACACATCCGCGAAACAAACACATGCGCCAAACAAAAACATCCGCCAAACAAACTCATGCGCCAAACTAACACATCCGCCAAACAAACACATGTGACAAACTTAGACATCCGCCAAACGAACACATCCGCCAAACGAACACATCCGCCAAACTAAGACATCCGCCAAACTAAGACATCCGCCAAACAAACACATGCGCCAAACTAAGACATCCGTCAAACGAACACGTCCGCCAAAGAAACACATGCGCCAAACTAAGACATCCGCCAAACTAAGACATCCGCCAAACAAACACATCCGCCAAACAAAGACATCCGCCAAACAAACTCATGCGCCAAACTAACACATCCGCCAAACAAACACATGTGCCAAACTAAGACATCCGCCAAACTAACACATCCGCCAAACTTACACATCCGCCAAATAAACACATGCGCCAAACAAAGACATCCGCCAAACTAACACATCCGCCAAACGAACACATCCGCCAAACGAACACATCCGCCAAACAAACACATGCGCCAAACTAAGACATCCGCCAAACTAAGACTTCCGCCATACAAACACATCCGCCAAACAAACACATCCGCCAAACAAACACACGCGCCAAACGAACACATCCGCCAAACTAACACATGCGCCAAACTAACACATGCGCCAAACTAACACATCCGCCAAACTAACACATCCGCCAAACAAACACATGCGCCAAACAAACACCTCCGCCAAACTAACACATCCGCCAAACAAACACATCCACCAAACAAACACATGCGCCAACCTCGCACATGCGCCAAACTAACACATCCACCAAACTAACATGCGCCAAACTAAGACATTCGCCAAACTAACACATCCACCAAACAAACACATGCGCCAAACTAAGACATCCGCCAAGCTAAGACATCCGCCAAACAAACACATCCGCCAAACAAACACATTCGCCAAACAAATTCATGCGCCAAACTAACAAATCCACCAAACAAACACATGTGCCAAACTATGCCATCCGCCAAACTAACACATGCGCCAAACTAACACATCCGCCAAACAAACACATGCGCCAAACTAAGACATCCGCTAAACTAAGATATCCGCCTCACAAACACATGCGCCAAATTAAGACATCCGCCAAACTAACACATCCGCCATACAAATACATGCGCCAAACTAAGACATCCGCCAAACTAAAACATCCGCCAAACAAACACATGCGCCAAACGAAGACATCTGCCAAACAAACACATCCGCCAAACAAACACATGCGGCAAACTAACACACCCGTCAAACTAACACATGCGCCAAACTAAGACATCCACCAAACAACCACATGTGCCAAACTAAGACATCCGCCAAACTAACACGTCCGCCAAACTAACACATCCACCAAACAAACACATGCGCCAAACAAAGACATTCGCCAAACTAAGGCACCCGCCTAACAAACACATGTGCCAAACTAAGACATCCGCCAAACTAACACATCCGCCAAACAAACACATGCGCCAAACTAAGACATCCGCCAAACTAAGACATCCGCCAAACAAACACATGCGCCAAACGAAGACATCCGCCAAACGAACACATCCGCCAAACAAACACATGCGCCAAACTAAGCCTTCCGCCAAACTAACACATCCGCCAAACAAACACATGCGCCAAACTAAGACATCTGCCAAACTAACATATCCGCCAAACAAACACATGCGCCAAACTAAGACATCCGCTAAACTAAGACATCCGCCAAACAAACACATGCGCCAAACTAAGACATCCGCCAAATGAACACATCCGCCAAACAAACACATGCGCCAAACTAAGCCTTCCACCAAACTAACACATCCGCCAAACAAACATATGTGCCAAACTAAGACATCCGCCAAACTAACACATCCACCAAACAAACACAGGCGCCAAACTAAGACATCCGCCAAACTAACACATCTGCCAAACAAACACATGCGCCAAACGAAGTCATCCGTCAAACTAACACATCCGTCAAACTAGCACATCCGCCAAACAAACAAATGCCCCAAATTAACACATCCGCCAAACAAACACATCCGCCAAACAAACACATCCGCCAAACAAACACATGCGCCAAACAAACACATGCGCCAAAGTAACACATCCGTCAAACTAGCACATCCGCCAAACAAACACATGCCCCAAATTAACACATCCGCCAAACAAACACATCCGCCAAAACAAACACATCCGCCAAACTTACACATCCGCCAAACAAACACATGCGCCAAACTAAGACATCCCCCAAACGAACACATCCGCCAAACAAACACATGTGCCAAACTAAGCCTTCCGCCAAACAAACACATGCGCCAAACAAACACATGCGCCAAATTAACACATCCGTCAAACGAACACATCCGCCAAACAAACACATGCGCCAAACTAAGACATCTCGCCAAACTAACACATCCGCCAAACTTACACATCCGCCAAACAAACACATGCGCCAAACTAAGACATCCGCCAAACTAACACATCCGCCAAACAAACACACCCGCCAAACAAACACATGCGCCAAACGAACACATCCGCCAAACAAACACACCCGCCAAACAAACACATGCGCCAAACTAACACATCCGCCAAACAAACACGTGCGCCAAACAAACACATCCGCCAAACTAACACTTCCTCCAAACAAACACATGCACCAAACGAACACATCCGCCAAACTAACACTTCCGAGAAACAAACACATGCGCCAAACAAACACATCCGCCAAACAAACACATGCGCCAAACGAAGACATCCGCCAAACTAAGACATGCGCCTAACAAACACGTGTGCCAAACTAAGACATCCGCCAAACTAACACATCCGCCAAACAAACACATGCGCCAAACTAAGACATCCGCCAAACTAAGACATCCGCCAAACAAACACATGCGCCAAACTAAGACATCCGCCAAACTAACACATCCACCAAACAAACACATGCGCCAAACAAACACATCCGCCAAACAAACACATGCGCCAAACGAAGACATCCGCCAAACTAAGACACCCGCCTAACAAACACGTGTGCCAAACTAACACAACCGCCAAACAAACACATGCGCCAAACTAAGACATCCGCCAAACTAACACTTCCGCCAAACAAACACATGCGCCAAACTAAGACATCCGCCAAACTAACACATGCGCCAAACAAACACATACGCCAAACAAACACATGCGCCAAATGAAGACATCCGCCAAACTAAGACACCTGCCTAACAAACACGTGTGCCAAACTAAGACATCCGCCAAACTAACACATCCGCCAAACAAACACATGCGTCAAACGAAGACATCCGCCAAACGAACACGTCCGCCAAAGAAACACATGCGCCAAACTAAGACATCCGCCAAACTAACACATCCGCCAAACAAACACATGCGCCAAACTAAGACATCCGCCAAACTAAGACATCCGCCAAACAAACACATGCGCCAAACTAAGACATCCGCCAAACTAACACGTCCGCCAAAGAAACACATGCGCCAAACTAAGACATCCGCCAAACTAACACATCCAACAAACAAACACAAGCGCCAAACTAAGCCTTCCGCCAAACTAACACATCCGCCAAACAAACACATGTGCCAAACTAAGACATCCGCCAAACTAACACATCCGCCAAACAAACACAGGCACCAAACTAAGACATGCGCCAAACTAAGACATCTGCCAAACTAACACATCCGCCAAACAAACACATGCGCCAAACAAAGTCATCCGTCAAACTAACACATCCGCCAAACAAACACATCCGCCAAACTAACACATCTGCCAAACAAACACATGCGCCAAACTAAGACATCCACCAAATTAACACATCCACCAAACAAACACATGCGTCAAACTAAGACATCCGCCAAACTAACACATCTGCCGAACAAACACATGCGCCAAACTAAGACATCCGCCAAACTAACACATCCACCAAAAAAAACACATGCGCCAAACTAAGACATCCGCCAAACTAACACATCCGCCAAACTAACACTTCCGCCAAACAAACACATCCGCCAAACAAACACATGCGCCAAACAAACATCCGCCAAACTAACACATCCGCCAAACAAACAAATGCGCCAAACTAAGACATCCACCAAATTAACACATCCACCAAACAAACAGATGCGCCAAACGAAGACATCCGCCAAACTAAGACACGTGCCTAACAAACACGTGTGCCAAACTAAGACATCCGCCAAACTAACACATGCGCCAAACTAGCACATCCGCCAAACAAACACATGCCCCAAATTAACACATCTGCCAAACAAACACATCCGCCAAACAAACACATCCGCCAAACAAACACATGCGCCAAACAAACATCCGCCAAACTAACACATCCGCCAAACAAACACATGCGCCAAACTAAGACATCCGCCAAACTAAGACATCCGCCAAACTAAGACATCCGCCATACAAACACATCCGCCAAACAAACACATCCGCCAAACAAACACATGCGCCAAACGAACACATCCGCCAAACTAACACATGCGCCAAACTAACACATCAACCAAACTAACACATGCGCCAAACTAACACATGCGCCAAACTAACACATCCGCCAAACTAACACATCCGCCAAACAAACACATGCACCAAACTAAGACATCCGCCAAACTAACACATCCGCGAAACAAACACATGCGCCAAACAAAAACATCCGCCAAACAAACTCATGCGCCAAACTAACACATCCGCCAAACAAACACATGTGCCAAACTTAGACATCCGCCAAACGAACACATCCGCCAAACGAACACATCCGCCAAACTAAGACATCCGCCAAACTAAGACATCCGCCAAACAAACACATGCGCCAAACTAAGACATCCGTCAAACGAACACGTCCGCCAAAGAAACACATGCGCCAAACTAAGACATCCGCCAAACTAAGACATCCGCCAAACAAACACATCCGCCAAACAAAAACATCCGCCAAACAAACTCATGCGCCAAACTAACACATCCGCCAAACAAACACATGTGCCAAACTAAGACATCCGCCAAACTAACACATCCGCCAAACTTACACATCCGCCAAATAAACACATGCGCCAAACAAAGACATCCGCCAAACTAACACATCCGCCAAACGAACACATCCGCCAAACGAACACATCCGCCAAACAAACACATGCGCCAAACTAAGACATCCGCCAAACTAAGACTTCCGCCATACAAACACATCCGCCAAACAAACACATCCGCCAAACAAACACACGCGCCAAACGAACACATCCGCCAAACTAACACATGCGCCAAACTAACACATGCGCCAAACTAACACATCCGCCAAACTAACACATCCGCCAAACAAACACATGCGCCAAACAAACACCTCCGCCAAACTAACACATCCGCCAAACAAACACATCCACCAAACAAACACATGCGCCAACCTCGCACATGCGCCAAACTAACACATCCGCCAAACTAACATGCGCCAAACTAAGACATTCGCCAAACTAACACATCCACCAAACAAACACATGCGCCAAACTAAGACATCCGCCAAGCTAAGACATCCGCCAAACAAACACATCCGCCAAACAAACACATTCGCCAAACAAATTCATGCGCCAAACTAACAAATCCGCCAAACAAACACATGTGCCAAACTAAGCCATCCGCCAAACTAACACATGCGCCAAACTAACACATCCACCAAACAAACACATGCGCCAAACTAAAACATCCGCTAAACTAAGATATCCGCCTCACAAACACATGCGCCAAATTAAGACATCCGCCAAACTAACACATCCGCCATACAAATACATGCGCCAAACTAAGACATCCGCCAATCTAAAACATCCGCCAAACAAACACATGCGCCAAACGAAGACATCTGCCAAACAAACACATCCGCCAAACAAACACATGCGGCAAACTAACACACCCGTCAAACTAACACATGCGCCAAACTAAGACATCCACCAAACAACCACATGTGCCAAACTAAGACATCCGCCAAACTAACACGTCCGCCAAACTAACACATCCACCAAACAAACACATGCGCCAAACAAAGACATTCGCCAAACTAAGGCACCCGCCTAACAAACACATGTGCCAAACTAAGACATCCGCCAAACTAACACATCCGCCAAACAAACACATGCGCCAAACTAAGACATCCGCCAAACTAAGACATCCGCCAAACAAACACATGCGCCAAACGAAGACATCCGCCAAACGAACACATCCGCCAAACAAACACAGGCGCCAAACTAAGCCTTCCGCCAAACTAACACATCCGCCAAACAAACACATGCGCCAAACTAAGACATCTGCCAAACTAACATATCCGCCAAACAAACACATGCGCCAAACTAAGACATCCGCTAAACTAAGACATCCGCCAAACAAACACATGCGCCAAACTAAGACATCCGCCAAATGAACACATCCGCCAAACAAACACATGCGCCAAACTAAGACATCCGCCAAACGAACACATCCACCAAACAAACACAAGCGCCAAACTAAGCCTTCCGCCAAACTAACACATCCGCCAAACAAACATATGCGCCAAACTAAGACATCCGCCAAACTAACACATCCACCAAACAAACACAGGTGCCAAACTAAGACATCCGCCAAACTAACACATCTGCCAAACAAACACATGCGCCAAACGAAGTCATCCGTCAAACTAACACATCCGTCAAACTAGCACATCCGCCAAACAAACACATGCCCCAAATTAACACATCCGCCAAACAAACACATCCGCCAAACAAACACATCCGCCAAACAAACACATGCGCCAAACAAACACATGCGCCAAACTAACACATCCGTCAAACTAGCACATCCGCCAAACAAACACATGCCCCAAATTAACACATCCGCCAAACAAACACATCCGCCAAAACAAACACATCCGCCAAACAAACACATGCGCCAAACAAACACATGCGCCAAACTAACACATCCGCCAAACTTACACATCCGCCAAACAAACACATGCGCCAAACTAAGACATCCCCCAAACGAACACATCCGCCAAACAAACACATGTGCCAAACTAAGCCTTCCGCCAAACAAACACATGCGCCAAACAAACACATGCGCCAAATTAACACATCCGTCAAACGAACACATCCGCCAAACAAACACATGCGCCAAACTAAGACATCTCGCCAAACTAACACATCCGCCAAACTTACACATCCGCCAAACAAACACATGCGCCAAACTAAGACATCCGCCAAACTAACACATCCGCCAAACAAACACACCCGCCAAACAAACACATGCGCCAAACTAACACATCCGCCAAACAAACACACCCGCCAAACAAACACATGCGCCAAACTAACACATCCGCCAAACAAACACGTGCGCCAAACAAACACATCCGCCAAACTAACACTTCCTCCAAACAAACACATGCGCCAAACGAACACATCCGCTAAACTAACACTTCCGACAAACAAACACATGCGCCAAACAAACACATCCGCCAAACAAACACATGCGCCAAACGAAGACATCCGCCAAACTAAGACATGCGCCTAACAAACACGTGTGCCAAACTAAGACATCCGCCAAACTAACACATCCGCCAAACAAACACATGCGCCAAACTAAGACATCCGCCAAACTAAGACATCCGCCAAACAAACACATGCGCCAAACTAAGACATCCGCCAAACTAACACATCCACCAAACAAACACATGCGCCAAACAAACACATCCGCCAAACAAACACATGCGCCAAACGAAGACATCCGCCAAACTAAGACACCCGCCTAACAAACACGTGTGCCAAACTAACACATCCACCAAACAAACACAGGCGCCAAACTAAGACATCCGCCAAACTAACACATCTGCCAAACAAACACATGCGCCAAACGAAGTCATCCGTCAAACTAACACATCCGTCAAACTAGCACATCCGCCAAACAAACACATGCCCCAAATTAACACATCCGCCAAACAAACACATCCGCCAAACAAACACATCCGCCAAACAAACACATGCGCCAAACAAACACATGCGCCAAACTAACACATCCGTCAAACTAGCACATCCGCCAAACAAACACATGCCCCAATTTAACACATCCGCCAAACAAACACATCCGCCAAAACAAACACATCCGCCAAACAAACACATGCGCCAAACAAACACATGCGCCAAACTAACACATCCGCCAAACTTACACATCCGCCAAACAAACACATGCGCCAAACTAAGACATCCCCCAAACGAACACATCCGCCAAACAAACACATGTGCCAAACTAAGCCTTCCGCCAAACGAACACATGCGCCAAACAAACACATGCGCCAAATTAACACATCCGTCAAACGAACACATCCGCCAAACAAACACATGCGCCAAACTAAGACATCTCGCCAAACTAACACATCCGCCAAACTTACACATCCGCCAAACAAACACATGCGCCAAACTAAGACATCCGCCAAACTAACACATCCGCCAAACAAACACATGCGCCAAACTAACACATCCGCCAAACAAACACACCCGCCAAACAAACACATGCGCCAAACTAACACATCCGCCAAACAAACACGTGCGCCAAACAAACACATCCGCCAAACTAACACTTCCTCCAAACAAACACATGCGCCAAACGAACACATCCGCCAAACTAACACTTCCGACAAACAAACACATGCGCCAAACAAACACATCCGCCAAACAAACACATGCGCCAAACGAAGACATCCGCCAAACTAAGACATGCGCCTAACAAACACGTGTGCCAAACTAAGACATCCGCCAAACTAACACATCCGCCAAACAAACACATGCGCCAAACTAAGACATCCGCCAAACTAAGACATCCGCCAAACAAACACATGCGCCAAACTAAGACATCCGCCAAACTAACACATCCACCAAACAAACACATGCGCCAAACAAACACATCCGCCAAACAAACACATGCGCCAAACGAAGACATCCGCCAAACTAAGACACCCGCCTAACAAACACGTGTGCCAAACTAACACAACCGCCAAACAAACACATGCGCCAAACTAAGACATCCGCCAAACTAACACTTCCGCCAAACAAACACATGCGCCAAACTAAGACATCCGCCAAACTAACACATCCGCCAAACAAACACATGCGCCAAACAAACACATACGCCAAACAAACACATGCGCCAAATGAAGACATCCGCCAAACTAAGACACCTGCCTAACAAACATGTGTGCCAAACTAAGACATCCGCCAAACTAACACATCCGCCAAACAAACACATGCGTCAAACGAAGACATCCGCCAAACGAACACGTCCGCCAAAGAAACACATGCACCAAACTAAGACATCCGCCAAACTAACACATCCGCCAAACAAACACATGCGCCAAACTAAGACATCCGCCAAACTAAGACATCCGCCAAACAAACACATGCGCCAAACTAAGACATCCGCCAAACTAACACGTCCGCCAAAGAAACACATGCGCCAAACTAAGACATCCGCCAAAGTAACACATCCAAAAAACAAACACAAGCGCCAAACTAAGCCTTCCGCCAAACTAACACATCCGCCAAACAAACACATGTGCCAAACTAAGACATCCGCCAAACTAACACATCCGCCAAACAAACACAGGCACCAAACTAAGACATGCGCCAAACTAAGACATCTGCCAAACTAACACATCCGCCAAACAAACACATGCGCCAAACAAAGTCATCCGTCAAACTAACACATCCGCCAAACAAACACATCCGCCAAACTAACACATCCGCCAAACAAACACATGCGCCAAACGAAGACATCCGCCAAACTAACTCCTCCGCCAAACAAACACATGCGCCAAACTAAGACATCCGCCAAACAAACACATGCGCCAAACAAACACATACGCCAAACAAACACATGCGCCAAACGAAGACATCCGCCAAACTAAGACATCCGCCAAACAAACTCATGTGCCAAACAAAGACATCCGCCAAACAAACACATCCGCCAAACTAAGACATCCGCCAAACTAACACATCCACCAAACAAACAAAAGCGCCAAACTAAGACTTCCACCAAACTAACACATCCGCCAAACAAACACAGGCGCCAAACTAAGACGTGCGCCAAACTAAGACATCCGCCAAACTAACACATCCGCCAAACAAACACATGCGCCAAACGAAGTCATCCATCAAACTAACACATCCGCCAAACAAACACATGCGCCAAACTAAGACATCTGCCAAATTAACACATCGGCCAAACAAACACATGCGCCAAACTAACACATCCGCCAAACAAACACATGTGCCAAACTAAGACATCCGCCAAACTAACACATTCGCCAAACTTACACATCCGCCAAACAAACACATGCGCTGAACAAAAACATCCGCCAAACGAACACATCCGCCAAACGAACACATCCGCCAAACTAAGACATCCGCCAAACTAAGACATCCGCCAAACAAACACATGCGCCAAACTAAGACATCCGTCAAACGAACACGTCCGCCAAAGAAACACATGCGCCAAACTAAGACATCCGCCAAACTAAGACATCCGCCAAACAAACACATCCGCCAAACAAAAACATCCGCCAAACAAACTCATGCGCCAAACTAACAAATCCGCCAAACAAACACATGCGCCAAACTAAGACATCCGCCAAACTAAGACATCCGCCATACAAACACATCCGCCAAACAAACACATCCGCCAAACAAACACACGCGCCAAACGAACACATCCGCCAAACTAACACATGCGCCAAACTAACACATGCGCCAAACTAACACATCCGCCAAACAAACACATGTGCCAAACTAAGCCATCCGCCAAACTAACACATGCGCCAAACTAACACATCCGCCAAACAAACACATCCGCCAAACAAACACATGCGCCAAACTGAGACATCCGCCAAACTAAGATATCCGCCAAACAAACACATGCGCCAAACTAAGACATCCGCCAAACTAACACATCCGCCAAACAAACATGCGCCAAAATAAGACATCCACCAAACTAACACATGCACCAAACTAACACATGCACCAAACTAACATATCCGCCAAACTAACACATCCGCCAAACAAACACATGCGCCAAACTAAGACATCAGCCAAACATCCGCCAAACTAAGACATCCGCCGAACAAACACATGCGCCAAACTAAGGCATCCGCCAAACTAACACATCCGCCAAACAAACACATGCGCCAAACTAAGATATCCGCCAAACTAAGATATCCGCCTCACAAACACATGCGCCAAACTAAGACATCCGCCAAACTAACACATCCGCCATACAAACACATGCGCCAAACTAAAACATCCGCCAAACAAACACATGCGCCAAACTAAGACATCCGCCAAACTAACACATCCGCCAAACAAACACATGCGCCAAACTAAGACATCCACCAAATTAACACATCCACCAAACAAACACATGCGTCAAACTAAGACATCCGCCAAACAAACACATCTGCCGAACAAACACATGCGCCAAACTAAGACATCCGCCAAACTAACACATCCGCCAAACTAACACTTCCGCCAAACAAACACATGCGCCAAACTAAGACATCCGCCAAACGAACACATCCGCCAAACAAACACATGCGCCAAACTAAGCCTTCCGCCAAACTAACACATCCGCCAAACAAACACATGCGCCAAACTAAGACATCTGCCAAACTAACATATCCGCCAAACAAACACATGCGCCAAACTAAGACATCCGCTAAACTAAGACATCCGCCAAACAAACACATGCGCCAAACTAAGACATCCGCCAAATGAACACATCCGCCAAACAAACACATGCGCCAAACTAAGACATCCGCCAAACGAACACATCCACCAAACAAACACAAGCGCCAAACTAAGCCTTCCGCCAAACTAACACATCCGCCAAACAAACATATGCACCAAACTAAGACATCCGCCAAACTAACACATCCACCAAACAAACACAGGCGCCAAACTAAGACATCCGCCAAACTAACACATCTGCCAAACAAACACATGCGCCAAACGAAGTCATCCGTCAAACTAACACATCCGTCAAACTAGCACATCCGCCAAACAAACACATGCCCCAAATTAACACATCCGCCAAACAAACACATCCGCCAAACAAACACATCCGCCAAACAAACACATGCGCCAAACAAACACATGCGCCAAACTAACACATCCGTCAAACTAGCACCTCCGCCAAACAAACACATGCCCCAAATTAACACATCCGCCAAACAAACACATCCGCCAAAACAAACACATCCGCCAAACAAACACATGCGCCAAACAAACACATGCGCCAAACTAACACATCCGCCAAACTTACACATCCGCCAAACAAACACATGCGCCAAACTAAGACATCCCCCAAACGAACACATCCGCCAAACAAACACATGTGCCAAACTAAGCCTTCCGCCAAACAAACACATGCGCCAAACAAACACATGCGCCAAATTAACACATCCGTCAAACGAAGACATCCGCCAAACAAACACATGCGCCAAACTAAGACATCTCGCCAAACTAACACATCCGCCAAACTTACACATCCGCCAAACAAACACATGCGCCAAACTAAGACATCCGCCAAACTAACACATCCGCCAAACAAACACACCCGCCAAACAAACACATGCGCCAAACTAACACATCCGCCAAACAAACACACCCGCCAAACAAACACATGCGCCAAACTAACACATCCGCCAAACAAACACGTGCGCCAAACAAACACATCCGCCAAACTAACACTTCCTCCAAACAAACACATGCGCCAAACGAACACATCCGCCAAACTAACACTTCCGACAAACAAACACATGCGCCAAACAAACACATCCGCCAAACAAACACATGCGCCAAACGAAGACATCCGCCAAACTAAGACATGCGCCTAACAAACACGTGTGCCAAACTAAGACATCCGCCAAACTAACACATCCGCCAAACAAACACATGCGCCAAACTAAGACATCCGCCAAACTAAGACATCCGCCAAACAAACACATGCGCCAAACTAAGACATCCGCCAAACTAACACATCCACCAAACAAACACATGCGCCAAACAAACACATCCGCCAAACAAACACATGCGCCAAACGAAGACATCCGCCAAACTAAGACACCCGCCTAACAAACACGTGTGCCAAACTAACACAACCGCCAAACAAACACATGCGCCAAACTAAGACATCCGCCAAACTAACACTTCCGCCAAACAAACACATGCGCCAAACTAAGACATCCGCCAAACTAACACATCCGCCAAACAAACACATGCGCCAAACAAACACATACGCCAAACAAACACATGCGCCAAATGAAGACATCCGCCAAACTAAGACACCTGCCTAACAAACACGTGTGCCAAACTAAGACATCCGCCAAACTAACACATCCGCCAAACAAACACATGCGTCAAACGAAGACATCCGCCAAACGAACACGTCCGCCAAAGAAACACATGCGCCAAACTAAGACATCCGCCAAACTAACACATCCGCCAAACAAACACATGCGCCAAACTAAGACATCCGCCAAACTAAGACATCCGCCAAACAAACACATGCGCCAAACTAAGACATCCGCCAAACTAACACGTCCGCCAAAGAAACACATGCGCCAAACTAAGACATCCGCCAAACTAACACATCCAACAAACAAACACAAGCGCCAAACTAAGCCTTCCGCCAAACTAACACATCCGCCAAACAAACACATGTGCCAAACTAAGACATCCGCCAAACTAACACATCCGCCAAACAAACACAGGCACCAAACTAAGACATGCGCCAAACTAAGACATCTGCCAAACTAACACATCCGCCAAACAAACACATGCGCCAAACTAACACATCCGCCAAACAAACACGTGCGCCAAACAAACACATCCGCCAAACTAACACTTCCTCCAAACAAACACATGCGCCAAACTAACACATCCGCCAAACAAACACGTGCGCCAAACAAACACATCCGCCAAACTAACACATCCGCCAAACAAACACACCCGCCAAACAAACACATGCGCCAAACTAACACATCCGCCAAACAAACACGTGCGCCAAACAAACACATCCGCCAAACTAACACTTCCTCCAAACAAACACATGCGCCAAACGAACACATCCGCCAAACTAACACTTCCGACAAACAAACACATGCGCCAAACAAACACATCCGCCAAACAAACACATGCGCCAAACGAAGACATCCGCCAAACTAAGACATGCGCCTAACAAACACGTGTGCCAAACTAAGACATCCGCCAAACTAACACATCCGCCAAACAAACACACCCGCCAAACAAACACATGCGCCAAACTAACACATCCGCCAAACAAACACGTGCGCCAAACAAACACATCCGCCAAACTAACACTTCCTCCAAACAAACACATGCGCCAAACGAACACATCCGCCAAACTAACACTTCCGACAAACAAACACATGCGCCAAACAAACACATCCGCCAAACAAACACATGCGCCAAACGAAGACATCCGCCAAACTAAGACATGCGCCTAACAAACACGTGTGCCAAACTAAGACATCCGCCAAACTAACACATCCGCCAAACAAACACAGGCGCCAAACTAAGACATCCGCCAAACTAACACATCTGCCAAACAAACACATGCGCCAAACGAAGTCATCCGTCAAACTAACACATCCGTCAAACTAGCACATCCGCCAAACAAACAAATGCCCCAAATTAACACATCCGCCAAACAAACACATCCGCCAAACAAACACATCCGCCAAACAAACACATGCGCCAAACAAACACATGCGCCAAAGTAACACATCCGTCAAACTAGCACATCCGCCAAACAAACACATGCCCCAAATTAACACATCCGCCAAACAAACACATCCGCCAAAACAAACACATCCACCAAACTTACACATCCGCCAAACAAACACATGCGCCAAACTAAGACATCCCCCAAACGAACACATCCGCCAAACAAACACATGTGCCAAACTAAGCCTTCCGCCAAACAAACACATGCGCCAAACAAACACATGCGCCAAATTAACACATCCGTCAAACGAACACATCCGCCAAACAAACACATGCGCCAAACTAAGACATCTCGCCAAACTAACACATCCGCCAAACTTACACATCCGCCAAACAAACACATGCGCCAAACTAAGACATCCGCCAAACTAACACATCCGCCAAACAAACACACCCGCCAAACAAACACATGCGCCAAACGAACACATCCGCCAAACAAACACACCCGCCAAACAAACACATGCGCCAAACTAACACATCCGCCAAACAAACACGTGCGCCAAACAAACACATCCGCCAAACTAACACTTCCTCCAAACAAACACATGCACCAAACGAACACATCCGCCAAACTAACACTTCCGAGAAACAAACACATGCGCCAAACAAACACATCCGCCAAACAAACACATGCGCCAAACGAAGACATCCGCCAAACTAAGACATGCGCCTAACAAACACGTGTGCCAAACTAAGACATCCGCCAAACTAACACATCCGCCAAACAAACACATGCGCCAAACTAAGACATCCGCCAAACTAAGACATCCGCCAAACAAACACATGCGCCAAACTAAGACATCCGCCAAACTAACACATCCACCAAACAAACACATGCGCCAAACAAACACATCCGCCAAACAAACACATGCGCCAAACGAAGACATCCGCCAAACTAAGACACCCGCCTAACAAACACGTGTGCCAAACTAACACAACCGCCAAACAAACACATGCGCCAAACTAAGACATCCGCCAAACTAACACTTCCGCCAAACAAACACATGCGCCAAACTAAGACATCCGCCAAACTAACACATGCGCCAAACAAACACATACGCCAAACAAACACATGCGCCAAATGAAGACATCCGCCAAACTAAGACACCTGCCTAACAAACACGTGTGCCAAACTAAGACATCCGCCAAACTAACACATCCGCCAAACAAACACATGCGTCAAACGAAGACATCCGCCAAACGAACACGTCCGCCAAAGAAACACATGCGCCAAACTAAGACATCCGCCAAACTAACACATCCGCCAAACAAACACATGCGCCAAACTAAGACATCCGCCAAACTAAGACATCCGCCAAACAAACACATGCGCCAAACTAAGACATCCGCCAAACTAACACGTCCGCCAAAGAAACACATGCGCCAAACTAAGACATCCGCCAAACTAACACATCCAACAAACAAACACAAGCGCCAAACTAAGCCTTCCGCCAAACTAACACATCCGCCAAACAAACACATGTGCCAAACTAAGACATCCGCCAAACTAACACATCCGCCAAACAAACACAGGCACCAAACTAAGACATGCGCCAAACTAAGACATCTGCCAAACTAACACATCCGCCAAACAAACACATGCGCCAAACAAAGTCATCCGTCAAACTAACACATCCGCCAAACAAACACATCCGCCAAACTAACACATCTGCCAAACAAACACATGCGCCAAACTAAGACATCCACCAAATTAACACATCCACCAAACAAACACATGCGTCAAACTAAGACATCCGCCAAACTAACACATCTGCCGAACAAACACATGCGCCAAACTAAGACATCCGCCAAACTAACACATCCACCAAAAAAAACACATGCGCCAAACTAAGACATCCGCCAAACTAACACATCCGCCAAACTAACACTTCCGCCAAACAAACACATCCGCCAAACAAACACATGCGCCAAACAAACATCCGCCAAACTAACACATCCGCCAAACAAACAAATGCGCCAAACTAAGACATCCACCAAATTAACACATCCACCAAACAAACAGATGCGCCAAACGAAGACATCCGCCAAACTAAGACACGTGCCTAACAAACACGTGTGCCAAACTAAGACATCCGCCAAACTAACACATGCGCCAAACTAGCACATCCGCCAAACAAACACATGCCCCAAATTAACACATCTGCCAAACAAACACATCCGCCAAACAAACACATCCGCCAAACAAACACATGCGCCAAACAAACATCCGCCAAACTAACACATCCGCCAAACAAACACATGCGCCAAACTAAGACATCCGCCAAACTAAGACATCCGCCAAACTAAGACATCCGCCATACAAACACATCCGCCAAACAAACACATCCGCCAAACAAACACATGCGCCAAACGAACACATCCGCCAAACTAACACATGCGCCAAACTAACACATCAACCAAACTAACACATGCGCCAAACTAACACATGCGCCAAACTAACACATCCGCCAAACTAACACATCCGCCAAACAAACACATGCACCAAACTAAGACATCCGCCAAACTAACACATCCGCGAAACAAACACATGCGCCAAACAAAAACATCCGCCAAACAAACTCATGCGCCAAACTAACACATCCGCCAAACAAACACATGTGCCAAACTTAGACATCCGCCAAACGAACACATCCGCCAAACGAACACATCCGCCAAACTAAGACATCCGCCAAACTAAGACATCCGCCAAACAAACACATGCGCCAAACTAAGACATCCGTCAAACGAACACGTCCGCCAAAGAAACACATGCGCCAAACTAAGACATCCGCCAAACTAAGACATCCGCCAAACAAACACATCCGCCAAACAAAAACATCCGCCAAACAAACTCATGCGCCAAACTAACACATCCGCCAAACAAACACATGTGCCAAACTAAGACATCCGCCAAACTAACACATCCGCCAAACTTACACATCCGCCAAATAAACACATGCGCCAAACAAAGACATCCGCCAAACTAACACATCCGCCAAACGAACACATCCGCCAAACGAACACATCCGCCAAACAAACACATGCGCCAAACTAAGACATCCGCCAAACTAAGACTTCCGCCATACAAACACATCCGCCAAACAAACACATCCGCCAAACAAACACACGCGCCAAACGAACACATCCGCCAAACTAACACATGCGCCAAACTAACACATGCGCCAAACTAACACATCCGCCAAACTAACACATCCGCCAAACAAACACATGCGCCAAACAAACACCTCCGCCAAACTAACACATCCGCCAAACAAACACATCCACCAAACAAACACATGCGCCAACCTCGCACATGCGCCAAACTAACACATCCGCCAAACTAACATGCGCCAAACTAAGACATTCGCCAAACTAACACATCCACCAAACAAACACATGCGCCAAACTAAGACATCCGCCAAGCTAAGACATCCGCCAAACAAACACATCCGCCAAACAAACACATTCGCCAAACAAATTCATGCGCCAAACTAACAAATCCGCCAAACAAACACATGTGCCAAACTAAGCCATCCGCCAAACTAACACATGCGCCAAACTAACACATCCACCAAACAAACACATGCGCCAAACTAAGACATCCGCTAAACTAAGATATCCGCCTCACAAACACATGCGCCAAATTAAGACATCCGCCAAACTAACACATCCGCCATACAAATACATGCGCCAAACTAAGACATCCGCCAATCTAAAACATCCGCCAAACAAACACATGCGCCAAACGAAGACATCTGCCAAACAAACACATCCGCCAAACAAACACATGCGGCAAACTAACACACCCGTCAAACTAACACATGCGCCAAACTAAGACATCCACCAAACAACCACATGTGCCAAACTAAGACATCCGCCAAACTAACACGTCCGCCAAACTAACACATCCACCAAACAAACACATGCGCCAAACAAAGACATTCGCCAAACTAAGGCACCCGCCTAACAAACACATGTGCCAAACTAAGACATCCGCCAAACTAACACATCCGCCAAACAAACACATGCGCCAAACTAAGACATCCGCCAAACTAAGACATCCGCCAAACAAACACATGCGCCAAACGAAGACATCCGCCAAACGAACACATCCGCCAAACAAACACAGGCGCCAAACTAAGCCTTCCGCCAAACTAACACATCCGCCAAACAAACACATGCGCCAAACTAAGACATCTGCCAAACTAACATATCCGCCAAACAAACACATGCGCCAAACTAAGACATCCGCTAAACTAAGACATCCGCCAAACAAACACATGCGCCAAACTAAGACATCCGCCAAATGAACACATCCGCCAAACAAACACATGCGCCAAACTAAGACATCCGCCAAACGAACACATCCACCAAACAAACACAAGCGCCAAACTAAGCCTTCCGCCAAACTAACACATCCGCCAAACAAACATATGCGCCAAACTAAGACATCCGCCAAACTAACACATCCACCAAACAAACACAGGTGCCAAACTAAGACATCCGCCAAACTAAGACATCTGCCAAACAAACACATGCGCCAAACGAAGTCATCCGTCAAACTAACACATCCGTCAAACCAGCACATCCGCCAAACAAACACATGCCCCAAATTAACACATCCGCCAAACAAACACATCCGCCAAACAAACACATCCGCCAAACAAACACATGCGCCAAACAAACACATGCGCCAAACTAACACATCCGTCAAACTAGCACATCCGCCAAACAAACACATGCCCCAAATTAACACATCCGCCAAACAAACACATCCGCCAAAACAAACACATCCGCCAAACAAACACATGCGCCAAACAAACACATGCGCCAAACTAACACATCCGCCAAACTTACACATCCGCCAAACAAACACATGCGCCAAACTAAGACATCCCCCAAACGAACACATCCGCCAAACAAACACATGTGCCAAACTAAGCCTTCCGCCAAACGAACACATGCGCCAAACAAACACATGCGCCAAATTAACACATCCGTCAAACGAACACATCCGCCAAACAAACACATGCGCCAAACTAAGACATCTCGCCAAACTAACACATCCGCCAAACTTACACATCCGCCAAACAAACACATGCGCCAAACTAAGACATCCGCCAAACTAACACATCCGCCAAACAAACACACCCGCCAAACAAACACATGCGCCAAACTAACACATCCGCCAAACAAACACACCCGCCAAACAAACACATGCGCCAAACTAACACATCCGCCAAACAAACACGTGCGCCAAACAAACACATCCGCCAAACTAACACTTCCTCCAAACAAACACATGCGCCAAACGAACACATCCGCTAAACTAACACTTCCGACAAACAAACACATGCGCCAAACAAACACATCCGCCAAACAAACACATGCGCCAAACGAAGACATCCGCCAAACTAAGACATGCGCCTAACAAACACGTGTGCCAAACTAAGACATCCGCCAAACTAACACATCCGCCAAACAAACACATGCGCCAAACTAAGACATCCGCCAAACTAAGACATCCGCCAAACAAACACATGCGCCAAACTAAGACATCCGCCAAACTAACACATCCACCAAACAAACACATGCGCCAAACAAACACATCCGCCAAACAAACACATGCGCCAAACGAAGACATCCGCCAAACTAAGACACCCGCCTAACAAACACGTGTGCCAAACTAACACATCCACCAAACAAACACAGGCGCCAAACTAAGACATCCGCCAAACTAACACATCTGCCAAACAAACACATGCGCCAAACGAAGTCATCCGTCAAACTAACACATCCGTCAAACTAGCACATCCGCCAAACAAACACATGCCCCAAATTAACACATCCGCCAAACAAACACATCCGCCAAACAAACACATCCGCCAAACAAACACATGCGCCAAACAAACACATGCGCCAAACTAACACATCCGTCAAACTAGCACATCCGCCAAACAAACACATGCCCCAAATTAACACATCCGCCAAACAAACACATCCGCCAAAACAAACACATCCGCCAAACAAACACATGCGCCAAACAAACACATGCGCCAAACTAACACATCCGCCAAACTTACACATCCGCCAAACAAACACATGCGCCAAACTAAGACATCCCCCAAACGAACACATCCGCCAAACAAACACATGTGCCAAACTAAGCCTTCCGCCAAACGAACACATGCGCCAAACAAACACATGCGCCAAATTAACACATCCGTCAAACGAACACATCCGCCAAACAAACACATGCGCCAAACTAAGACATCTCGCCAAACTAACACATCCGCCAAACTTACACATCCGCCAAACAAACACATGCGCCAAACTAAGACATCCGCCAAACTAACACATCCGCCAAACAAACACATGCGCCAAACTAACACATCCGCCAAACAAACACACCCGCCAAACAAACACATGCGCCAAACTAACACATCCGCCAAACAAACACGTGCGCCAAACAAACACATCCGCCAAACTAACACTTCCTCCAAACAAACACATGCGCCAAACGAACACATCCGCCAAACTAACACTTCCGACAAACAAACACATGCGCCAAACAAACACATCCGCCAAACAAACACATGCGCCAAACGAAGACATCCGCCAAACTAAGACATGCGCCTAACAAACACGTGTGCCAAACTAAGACATCCGCCAAACTAACACATCCGCCAAACAAACACATGCGCCAAACTAAGACATCCGCCAAACTAAGACATCCGCCAAACAAACACATGCGCCAAACTAAGACATCCGCCAAACTAACACATCCACCAAACAAACACATGCGCCAAACAAACACATCCGCCAAACAAACACATGCGCCAAACGAAGACATCCGCCAAACTAAGACACCCGCCTAACAAACACGTGTGCCAAACTAACACAACCGCCAAATAAACACATGCGCCAAACTAAGACATCCGCCAAACTAACACTTCCGCCAAACAAACACATGCGCCAAACTAAGACATCCGCCAAACTAACACATCCGCCAAACAAACACATGCGCCAAACAAACACATACGCCAAACAAACACATGCGCCAAATGAAGACATCCGCCAAACTAAGACACCTGCCTAACAAACATGTGTGCCAAACTAAGACATCCGCCAAACTAACACATCCGCCAAACAAACACATGCGTCAAACGAAGACATCCGCCAAACGAACACGTCCGCCAAAGAAACACATGCACCAAACTAAGACATCCGCCAAACTAACACATCCGCCAAACAAACACATGCGCCAAACTAAGACATCCGCCAAACTAAGACATCCGCCAAACAAACACATGCGCCAAACTAAGACATCCGCCAAACTAACACGTCCGCCAAAGAAACACATGCGCCAAACTAAGACATCTGCCAAAGTAACACATCCAAAAAACAAACACAAGCGCCAAACTAAGCCTTCCGCCAAACTAACACATCCGCCAAACAAACACATGTGCCAAACTAAGACATCCGCCAAACTAACACATCCGCCAAACAAACACAGGCACCAAACTAAGACATGCGCCAAACTAAGACATCTGCCAAACTAACACATCCGCCAAACAAACACATGCGCCAAACAAAGTCATCCGTCAAACTAACACATCCGCCAAACAAACACATCCGCCAAACTAACACATCCGCCAAACAAACACATGCGCCAAACGAAGACATCCGCCAAACTAACTCCTCCGCCAAACAAACACATGCGCCAAACTAAGACATCCGCCAAACAAACACATGCGCCAAACAAACACATACGCCAAACAAACACATGCGCCAAACAAAGACATCCGCCAAACTAAGACATCCGCCAAACAAACTCATGTGCCAAACAAAGACATCCGCCAAACAAACACATCCGCCAAACTAAGACATCCGCCAAACTAACACATCCACCAAACAAACAAAAGCGCCAAACTAAGACTTCCACCAAACTAACACATCCGCCAAACAAACACAGGCGCCAAACTAAGACGTGCGCCAAACTAAGACATCCGCCAAACTAACACATCCGCCAAACAAACACATGCGCCAAACGAAGTCATCCATCAAACTAACACATCCGCCAAACAAACACATGCGCCAAACTAAGACATCTGCCAAATTAACACATCGGCCAAACAAACACATGCGCCAAACTAACACATCCGCCAAACAAACACATGTGCCAAACTAAGACATCCGCCAAACTAACACATTCGCCAAACTTACACATCCGCCAAACAAACACATGCGCTGAACAAAAACATCTGCCAAACGAACACATCCGCCAAACGAACACATCCGCCAAACTAAGACATCCGCCAAACTAAGACATCCGCCAAACAAACACATGCGCCAAACTAAGACATCCGTCAAACGAACACGTCCGCCAAAGAAACACATGCGCCAAACTAAGACATCCGCCAAACTAAGACATCCGCCAAACAAACACATCCGCCAAACAAAAACATCCGCCAAACAAACTCATGCGCCAAACTAACAAATCCGCCAAACAAACACATGCGCCAAACTAAGACATCCGCCAAACTAAGACATCCGCCATACAAACACATCCGCCAAACAAACACATCCGCCAAACAAACACACGCGCCAAACGAACACATCCGCCAAACTAACACATGCGCCAAACTAACACATGCGCCAAACTAACACATCCGCCAAACAAACACATGTGCCAAACTAAGCCATCCGCCAAACTAACACATGCGCCAAACTAACACATCCGCCAAACAAACACATCCGCCAAACAAACACATGCGCCAAACTGAGACATCCGCCAAACTAAGATATCCGCCAAGCAAACACATGCGCCAAACTAAGACATCCGCCAAACTAACACATCCGCCAAACAAACATGCGCCAAAATAAGACATCCACCAAACTAACACATGCACCAAACTAACACATGCACCAAACTAACATATCCGCCAAACTAACACATCCGCCAAACAAACACATGCGCCAAACTAAGACATCAGCCAAACATCCGCCAAACTAAGACATCCGCCGAACAAACACATGCGCCAAACTAAGGCATCCGCCAAACTAACACATCCGCCAAACAAACACATGCGCCAAACTAAGATATCCGCCAAACTAAGATATCCGCCTCACAAACACATGCGCCAAACTAAGACATCCGCCAAACTAACACATCCGCCATACAAACACATGCGCCAAACTAAAACATCCGCCAAACAAACACATGCGCCAAACTAAGACATCCGCCAAACTAACACATCCGCCAAACAAACACATGCGCCAAACTAAGACATCCACCAAATTAACACATCCACCAAACAAACACATGCGTCAAACTAAGACATCCGCCAAACAAACACATCTGCCGAACAAACACATGCGCCAAACTAAGACATCCGCCAAACTAACACATCCGCCAAACTAACACTTCCGCCAAACAAACACATGCGCCAAACTAAGACATCCGCCAAACGAACACATCCGCCAAACAAACACATGCGCCAAACTAAGCCTTCCGCCAAACTAACACATCCGCCAAACAAACACATGCGCCAAACTAAGACATCTGCCAAACTAACATATCCGCCAAACAAACACATGCGCCAAACTAAGACATCCGCTAAACTAAGACATCCGCCAAACAAACACATGCGCCAAACTAAGACATCCGCCAAATGAACACATCCGCCAAACAAACACATGCGCCAAACTAAGACATCCGCCAAACGAACACATCCACCAAACAAACACAAGCGCCAAACTAAGCCTTCCGCCAAACTAACACATCCGCCAAACAAACATATGCGCCAAACTAAGACATCCGCCAAACTAACACATCCACCAAACAAACACAGGCGCCAAACTAAGACATCCGCCAAACTAACACATCTGCCAAACAAACACATGCGCCAAACGAAGTCATCCGTCAAACTAACACATCCGTCAAACTAGCACATCCGCCAAACAAACACATGCCCCAAATTAACACATCCGCCAAACAAACACATCCGCCAAACAAACACATCCGCCAAACAAACACATGCGCCAAACAAACACATGCGCCAAACTAACACATCCGTCAAACTAGCACCTCCGCCAAACAAACACATGCCCCAAATTAACACATCCGCCAAACAAACACATCCGCCAAAACAAACACATCCGCCAAACAAACACATGCGCCAAACAAACACATGCGCCAAACTAACACATCCGCCAAACTTACACATCCGCCAAACAAACACATGCGCCAAACTAAGACATCCCCCAAACGAACACATCCGCCAAACAAACACATGTGCCAAACTAAGCCTTCCGCCAAACAAACACATGCGCCAAACAAACACATGCGCCAAATTAACACATCCGTCAAACGAAGACATCCGCCAAACAAACACATGCGCCAAACTAAGACATCTCGCCAAACTAACACATCCGCCAAACTTACACATCCGCCAAACAAACACATGCGCCAAACTAAGACATCCGCCAAACTAACACATCCGCCAAACAAACACACCCGCCAAACAAACACATGCGCCAAACTAACACATCCGCCAAACAAACACACCCGCCAAACAAACACATGCGCCAAACTAACACATCCGCCAAACAAACACGTGCGCCAAACAAACACATCCGCCAAACTAACACTTCCTCCAAACAAACACATGCGCCAAACGAACACATCCGCCAAACTAACACTTCCGACAAACAAACACATGCGCCAAACAAACACATCCGCCAAACAAACACATGCGCCAAACGAAGACATCCGCCAAACTAAGACATGCGCCTAACAAACACGTGTGCCAAACTAAGACATCCGCCAAACTAACACATCCGCCAAACAAAAACATGCGCCAAACTAAGACATCCGCCAAACTAAGACATCCGCCAAACAAACACATGCGCCAAACTAAGACATCCGCCAAACTAACACATCCACCAAACAAACACATGCGCCAAACAAACACATCCGCCAAACAAACACATGCGCCAAACAAAGACATCCGCCAAACTAAGACACCCGCCTAACAAACACGTGTGCCAAACTAACACAACCGCCAAACAAACACATGCGCCAAACTAAGACATCCGCCAAACTAACACTTCCGCCAAACAAACACATGCGCCAAACTAAGACATCCGCCAAACTAACACATCCGCCAAACAAACACATGCGCCAAACAAACACATACGCCAAACAAACACATGCGCCAAATGAAGACATCCGCCAAACTAAGACACCTGCCTAACAAACACGTGTGCCAAACTAAGACATCCGCCAAACTAACACATCCGCCAAACAAACACATGCGTCAAACGAAGACATCCGCCAAACGAACACGTCCGCCAAAGAAACACATGTGCCAAACTAAGACATCCGCCAAACTAACACATCCGCCAAACAAACACATGCGCCAAACTAAGACATCCGCCAAACTAAGACATCCGCCAAACAAACACATGCGCCAAACTAAGACATCCGCCAAACTAACACGTCCGCCAAAGAAACACATGCGCCAAACTAAGACATCCGCCAAACTAACACATCCAACAAACAAACACAAGCGCCAAACTAAGCCTTCCGCCAAACTAACACATCCGCCAAACAAACACATGTGCCAAACTAAGACATCCGCCAAACTAACACATCCGCCAAACAAACACAGGCACCAAACTAAGACATGCGCCAAACTAAGACATCTGCCAAACTAACACATCCGCCAAACAAACACATGCGCCAAACTAACACATCCGCCAAACAAACACGTGCGCCAAACAAACACATCCGCCAAACTAACACTTCCTCCAAACAAACACATGCGCCAAACTAACACATCCGCCAAACAAACACGTGCGCCAAACAAACACATCCGCCAAACTAACACATCCGCCAAACAAACACACCCGCCAAACAAACACATGCGCCAAACTAACACATCCGCCAAACAAACACGTGCGCCAAACAAACACATCCGCCAAACTAACACTTCCTCCAAACAAACACATGCGCCAAACGAACACATCCGCCAAACTAACACTTCCGACAAACAAACACATGCGCCAAACAAACACATCCGCCAAACAAACACATGCGCCAAACGAAGACATCCGCCAAACTAAGACATGCGCCTAACAAACACGTGTGCCAAACTAAGACATCCGCCAAACTAACACATCCGCCAAACAAACACATGCGCCAAACTAAGACATCCGCCAAACTAAGACATCCGCCAAACAAACACATGCGCCAAACTAAGACATCCGCCAAACTAACACATCCACCAAACAAACACATGCGCCAAACAAACACATCCGCCAAACAAACACATGCGCCAAACGAAGACATCCGCCAAACTAAGACACCCGCCTAACAAACACGTGTGCCAAACTAACACATCCACCAAACAAACACAGGCGCCAAACTAAGACATCCGCCAAACTAACACATCTGCCAAACAAACACATGCGCCAAACGAAGTCATCCGTCAAACTAACACATCCGTCAAACTAGCACATCCGCCAAACAAACACATGCCCCAAATTAACACATCCGCCAAACAAACACATCCGCCAAACAAACACATCCGCCAAACAAACACATGCGCCAAACAAACACATGCGCCAAACTAACACATCCGTCAAACTAGCACATCCGCCAAACAAACACATGCCCCAAATTAACACATCCGCCAAACAAACACATCCGCCAAAACAAACACATCCGCCAAACAAACACATGCGCCAAACAAACACATGCGCCAAACTAACACATCCGCCAAACTTACACATCCGCCAAACAAACACATGCGCCAAACTAAGACATCCCCCAAACGAACACATCCGCCAAACAAACACATGTGCCAAACTAAGCCTTCCGCCAAACGAACACATGCGCCAAACAAACACATGCGCCAAATTAACACATCCGTCAAACGAACACATCCGCCAAACAAACACATGCGCCAAACTAAGACATCTCGCCAAACTAACACATCCGCCAAACTTACACATCCGCCAAACAAACACATGCGCCAAACTAAGACATCCGCCAAACTAACACATCCGCCAAACAAACACATGCGCCAAACTAACACATCCGCCAAACAAACACACCCGCCAAACAAACACATGCGCCAAACTAACACATCCGCCAAACAAACACGTGCGCCAAACAAACACATCCGCCAAACTAACACTTCCTCCAAACAAACACATGCGCCAAACGAACACATCCGCCAAACTAACACTTCCGACAAACAAACACATGCGCCAAACAAACACATCCGCCAAACAAACACATGCGCCAAACGAAGACATCCGCCAAACTAAGACATGCGCCTAACAAACACGTGTGCCAAACTAAGACATCCGCCAAACTAACACATCCGCCAAACAAACACATGCGCCAAACTAAGACATCCGCCAAACTAAGACATCCGCCAAACAAACACATGCGCCAAACTAAGACATCCGCCAAACTAACACATCCACCAAACAAACACATGCGCCAAACAAACACATCCGCCAAACAAACACATGCGCCAAACTAAGACATCCGCCAAACTAACACATCCGCCAAACAAACACGTGCGCCAAACAAACACATCCGCCAAACTAACACTTCCTCCAAACAAACACATGCGCCAAACGAACACATCCGCCAAACTAACACTTCCGACAAACAAACACATGCGCCAAACAAACACATCCGCCAAACAAACACATGCGCCAAACGAAGACATCCGCCAAACTAAGACATGCGCCTAACAAACACGTGTGCCAAACTAAGACATCCGCCAAACTAACACATCCGCCAAACAAACACATGCGCCAAACTAAGACATCCGCCAAACTAAGACATCCGCCAAACAAACACATGCGCCAAACTAAGACATCCGCCAAACTAACACATCCACCAAACAAACACATGCGCCAAACAAACACATCCGCCAAACAAACACATGCGCCAAACGAAGACATCCGCCAAACTAAGACACCCGCCTAACAAACACGTGTGCCAAACTAACACATCCACCAAACAAACACAGGCGCCAAACTAAGACATCCGCCAAACTAACACATCTGCCAAACAAACACATGCGCCAAACGAAGTCATCCGTCAAACTAACACATCCGTCAAACTAGCACATCCGCCAAACAAACACATGCCCCAAATTAACACATCCGCCAAACAAACACATCCGCCAAACAAACACATCCGCCAAACAAACACATGCGCCAAACAAACACATGCGCCAAACTAACACATCCGTCAAACTAGCACATCCGCCAAACAAACACATGCCCCAAATTAACACATCCGCCAAACAAACACATCCGCCAAAACAAACACATCCGCCAAACAAACACATGCGCCAAACAAACACATGCGCCAAACTAACACATCCGCCAAACTTACACATCCGCCAAACAAACACATGCGCCAAACTAAGACATCCCCCAAACGAACACATCCGCCAAACAAACACATGTGCCAAACTAAGCCTTCCGCCAAACGAACACATGCGCCAAACAAACACATGCGCCAAATTAACACATCCGTCAAACGAACACATCCGCCAAACAAACACATGCGCCAAACTAAGACATCTCGCCAAACTAACACATCCGCCAAACTTACACATCCGCCAAACAAACACATGCGCCAAACTAAGACATCCGCCAAACTAACACATCCGCCAAACAAACACATGCGCCAAACTAACACATCCGCCAAACAAACACACCCGCCAAACAAACACATGCGCCAAACTAACACATCCGCCAAACAAACACGTGCGCCAAACAAACACATCCGCCAAACTAACACTTCCTCCAAACAAACACATGCGCCAAACGAACACATCCGCCAAACTAACACTTCCGACAAACAAACACATGCGCCAAACAAACACATCCGCCAAACAAACACATGCGCCAAACGAAGACATCCGCCAAACTAAGACATGCGCCTAACAAACACGTGTGCCAAACTAAGACATCCGCCAAACTAACACATCCGCCAAACAAACACATGCGCCAAACTAAGACATCCGCCAAACTAAGACATCCGCCAAACAAACACATGCGCCAAACTAAGACATCCGCCAAACTAACACATCCACCAAACAAACACATGCGCCAAACAAACACATCCGCCAAACAAACACATGCGCCAAACGAAGACATCCGCCAAACTAAGACACCCGCCTAACAAACACGTGTGCCAAACTAACACAACCGCCAAACAAACACATGCGCCAAACTAAGACATCCGCCAAACTAACACTTCCGCCAAACAAACACATGCGCCAAACTAAGACATCCGCCAAACTAACACATCCGCCAAACAAACACATGCGCCAAACAAACACATACGCCAAACAAACACATGCGCCAAATGAAGACATCCGCCAAACTAAGACACCTGCCTAACAAACATGTGTGCCAAACTAAGACATCCGCCAAACTAACACATCCGCCAAACAAACACATGCGTCAAACGAAGACATCCGCCAAACGAACACGTCCGCCAAAGAAACACATGCACCAAACTAAGACATCCGCCAAACTAACACATCCGCCAAACAAACACATGCGCCAAACTAAGACATCCGCCAAACTAAGACATCCGCCAAACAAACACATGCGCCAAACTAAGACATCCGCCAAACTAACACGTCCGCCAAAGAAACACATGCGCCAAACTAAGACATCCGCCAAAGTAACACATCCAAAAAACAAACACAAGCGCCAAACTAAGCCTTCCGCCAAACTAACACATCCGCCAAACAAACACATGTGCCAAACTAAGACATCCGCCAAACTAACACATCCGCCAAACAAACACAGGCACCAAACTAAGACATGCGCCAAACTAAGACATCTGCCAAACTAACACATCCGCCAAACAAACACATGCGCCAAACAAAGTCATCCGTCAAACTAACACATCCGCCAAACAAACACATCCGCCAAACTAACACATCCGCCAAACAAACACATGCGCCAAACGAAGACATCCGCCAAACTAACTCCTCCGCCAAACAAACACATGCGCCAAACTAAGACATCCGCCAAACAAACACATGCGCCAAACAAACACATACGCCAAACAAACACATGCGCCAAACGAAGACATCCGCCAAACTAAGACATCCGCCAAACAAACTCATGTGCCAAACAAAGACATCCGCCAAACAAACACATCCGCCAAACTAAGACATCCGCCAAACTAACACATCCACCAAACAAACAAAAGCGCCAAACTAAGACTTCCACCAAACTAACACATCCGCCAAACAAACACAGGCGCCAAACTAAGACGTGCGCCAAACTATGACATCCGCCAAACTAACACATCCGCCAAACAAACACATGCGCCAAACGAAGTCATCCATCAAATTAACACATCCGCCAAACAAACACATGCGCCAAACTAAGACATCTGCCAAATTAACACATCGGCCAAACAAACACATGCGCCAAACTAACACATCCGCCAAACAAACACATGTGCCAAACTAAGACATCCGCCAAACTAACACATTCGCCAAACTTACACATCCGCCAAACAAACACATGCGCTGAACAAAAACATCCGCCAAACGAACACATCCGCCAAACGAACACATCCGCCAAACTAAGACATCCGCCAAACTAAGACATCCGCCAAACAAACACATGCGCCAAACTAAGACATCCGTCAAACGAACACGTCCGCCAAAGAAACACATGCGCCAAACTAAGACATCCGCCAAACTAAGACATCCGCCAAACAAACACATCCGCCAAACAAAAACATCCGCCAAACAAACTCATGCGCCAAACTAACACATCCGCCAAACAAACACATGCGCCAAACTAAGACATCCGCCAAACTAAGACATCCGCCATACAAACACATCCGCCAAACAAACACATCCGCCAAACAAACACACGCGCCAAACGAACACATCCGCCAAACTAACACATGCGCCAAACTAACACATGCGCCAAACTAACACATCCGCCAAACAAACACATGTGCCAAACTAAGCCATCCGCCAAACTAACACATGCGCCAAACTAACACATCCGCCAAACAAACACATCCGCCAAACAAACACATGCGCCAAACTGAGACATCCGCCAAACTAAGATATCCGCCAAACAAACACATGCGCCAAACTAAGACATCCGCCAAACTAACACATCCGCCAAACAAACATGCGCCAAAATAAGACATCCACCAAACTAACACATGCACCAAACTAACACATGCACCAAACTAACATATCCGCCAAACTAACACATCCGCCAAACAAACACATGCGCCAAACTAAGACATCAGCCAAACATCCGCCAAACTAAGACATCCGCCGAACAAACACATGCGCCAAACTAAGGCATCCGCCAAACTAACACATCCGCCAAACAAACACATGCGCCAAACTAAGATATCCGCCAAACTAAGATATCCGCCTCACAAACACATGCGCCAAACTAAGACATCCGCCAAACTAACACATCCGCCATACAAACACATGCGCCAAACTAAAACATCCGCCAAACAAACACATGCGCCAAACTAAGACATCCGCCAAACTAACACATCCGCCAAACAAACACATGCGCCAAACTAAGACATCCACCAAATTAACACATCCACCAAACAAACACATGCGTAAAACTAAGACATCCGCCAAACAAACACATCTGCCGAACAAACACATGCGCCAAACTAAGACATCCGCCAAACTAACACATCCGCCAAACTAACACTTCCGCCAAACAAACACATGCGCCAAACTAAGACATCCGCCAAACGAACACATCCGCCAAACAAACACATGCGCCAAACTAAGCCTTCCGCCAAACTAACACATCCGCCAAACAAACACATGCGCCAAACTAAGACATCTGCCAAACTAACATATCCGCCAAACAAACACATGCGCCAAACTAAGACATCCGCTAAACTAAGACATCCGCCAAACAAACACATGCGCCAAACTAAGACATCCGCCAAATGAACACATCCGCCAAACAAACACATGCGCCAAACTAAGACATCCGCCAAACGAACACATCCACCAAACAAACACAAGCGCCAAACTAAGCCTTCCGCCAAACTAACACATCCGCCAAACAAACATATGCGCCAAACTAAGACATCCGCCAAACTAACACATCCACCAAACAAACACAGGCGCCAAACTAAGACATCCGCCAAACTAACACATCTGCCAAACAAACACATGCGCCAAACGAAGTCATCCGTCAAACTAACACATCCGTCAAACTAGCACATCCGCCAAACAAACACATGCCCCAAATTAACACATCCGCCAAACAAACACATCCGCCAAACAAACACATCCGCCAAACAAACACATGCGCCAAACAAACACATGCGCCAAACTAACACATCCGTCAAACTAGCACCTCCGCCAAACAAACACATGCCCCAAATTAACACATCCGCCAAACAAACACATCCACCAAACAAACACATGCGCCAAACAAACACATGCGCCAAACTAACACATCCGCCAAACTTACACATCCGCCAAACAAACACATGCGCCAAACTAAGACATCCCCCAAACGAACACATCCGCCAAACAAACACATGTGCCAAACTAAGCCTTCCGCCAAACAAACACATGCGCCAAACAAACACATGCGCCAAATTAACACATCCGTCAAACGAAGACATCCGCCAAACAAACACATGCGCCAAACTAAGACATCTCGCCAAACTAACACATCCGCCAAACTTACACATCCGCCAAACAAACACATGCGCCAAACTAAGACATCCGCCAAACTAACACATCCGCCAAACAAACACACCCGCCAAACAAACACATGCGCCAAACTAACACATCCGCCAAACAAACACACCCGCCAAACAAACACATGCGCCAAACTAACACATCCGCCAAACAAACACGTGCGCCAAACAAACACATCCGCCAAACTAACACTTCCTCCAAACAAACACATGCGCCAAACGAACACATCCGCCAAACTAACACTTCCGACAAACAAACACATGCGCCAAACAAACACATCCGCCAAACAAACACATGCGCCAAACGAAGACATCCGCCAAACTAAGACATGCGCCTAACAAACACGTGTGCCAAACTAAGACATCCGCCAAACTAACACATCCGCCAAACAAACACATGCGCCAAACTAAGACATCCGCCAAACTAAGACATCCGCCAAACAAACACATGCGCCAAACTAAGACATCCGCCAAACTAACACATCCACCAAACAAACACATGCGCCAAACAAACACATCCGCCAAACAAACACATGCGCCAAACGAAGACATCCGCCAAACTAAGACACCCGCCTAACAAACACGTGTGCCAAACTAACACAACCGCCAAACAAACACATGCGCCAAACTAAGACATCCGCCAAACTAACACTTCCGCCAAACAAACACATGCGCCAAACTAAGACATCCGCCAAACTAACACATCCGCCAAACAAACACATGCGCCAAACAAACACATACGCCAAACAAACACATGCGCCAAATGAAGACATCCGCCAAACTAAGACACCTGCCTAACAAACACGTGTGCCAAACTAAGACATCCGCCAAACTAACACATCCGCCAAACAAACACATGCGTCAAACGAAGACATCCGCCAAACGAACACGTCCGCCAAAGAAACACATGCGCCAAACTAAGACATCCGCCAAACTAACACATCCGCCAAACAAACACATGCGCCAAACTAAGACATCCGCCAAACTAAGACATCCGCCAAACAAACACATGCGCCAAACTAAGACATCCGCCAAACTAACACGTCCGCCAAAGAAACACATGCGCCAAACTAAGACATCCGCCAAACTAACACATCCAACAAACAAACACAAGCGCCAAACTAAGCCTTCCGCCAAACTAACACATCCGCCAAACAAACACATGTGCCAAACTAAGACATCCGCCAAACTAACACATCCGCCAAACAAACACAGGCACCAAACTAAGACATGCGCCAAACTAAGACATCTGCCAAATTAACACATCCGCCAAACAAACACATGCGCCAAACTAACACATCCGCCAAACAAACACGTGCGCCAAACAAACACATCCGCCAAACTAACACTTCCTCCAAACAAACACATGCGCCAAACTAACACATCCGCCAAACAAACACGTGCGCCAAACAAACACATCCGCCAAACTAACACATCCGCCAAACAAACACACCCGCCAAACAAACACATGCGCCAAACTAACACATCCGCCAAACAAACACGTGCGCCAAACAAACACATCCGCCAAACTAACACTTCCTCCAAACAAACACATGCGCCAAACGAACACATCCGCCAAACTAACACTTCCGACAAACAAACACATGCGCCAAACAAACACATCCGCCAAACAAACACATGCGCCAAACGAAGACATCCGCCAAACTAAGACATGCGCCTAACAAACACGTGTGCCAAACTAAGACATCCGCCAAACTAACACATCCGCCAAACAAACACATGCGCCAAACTAAGACATCCGCCAAACTAAGACATCCGCCAAACAAACACATGCGCCAAACTAAGACATCCGCCAAACTAACACATCCACCAAACAAACACATGCGCCAAACAAACACATCCGCCAAACAAACACATGCGCCAAACGAAGACATCCGCCAAACTAAGACACCCGCCTAACAAACACGTGTGCCAAACTAACACATCCACCAAACAAACACAGGCGCCAAACTAAGACATCCGCCAAACTAACACATCTGCCAAACAAACACATGCGCCAAACGAAGTCATCCGTCAAACTAACACATCCGTCAAACTAGCACATCCGCCAAACAAACACATGCCCCAAATTAACACATCCGCCAAACAAACACATCCGCCAAACAAACACATCCGCCAAACAAACACATGCGCCAAACAAACACATGCGCCAAACTAACACATCCGTCAAACTAGCACATCCGCCAAACAAACACATGCCCCAAATTAACACATCCGCCAAACAAACACATCCGCCAAAACAAACACATCCGCCAAACAAACACATGCGCCAAACAAACACATGCGCCAAACTAACACATCCGCCAAACTTACACATCCGCCAAACAAACACATGCGCCAAACTAAGACATCCCCCAAACGAACACATCCGCCAAACAAACACATGTGCCAAACTAAGCCTTCCGCCAAACGAACACATGCGCCAAACAAACACATGCGCCAAATTAACACATCCGTCAAACGAACACATCCGCCAAACAAACACATGCGCCAAACTAAGACATCTCGCCAAACTAACACATCCGCCAAACTTACACATCCGCCAAACAAACACATGCGCCAAACTAAGACATCCGCCAAACTAACACATCCGCCAAACAAACACACCCGCCAAACAAACACATGCGCCAAACTAACACATCCGCCAAACAAACACACCCGCCAAACAAACACATGCGCCAAACTAACACATCCGCCAAACAAACACGTGCGCCAAACTAAGACATCCGCCAAACTAACACATCCGCCAAACTAACACTTCCGCCAAACAAACACATGCGCCAAACTAAGACATCCGCCAAACGAACACATCCGCCAAACAAACACATGCGCCAAACTAAGCCTTCCGCCAAACTAACACATCCGCCAAACAAACACATGCGCCAAACTAAGACATCTGCCAAACTAACATATCCGCCAAACAAACACATGCGCCAAACTAAGACATCCGCTAAACTAAGACATCCGCCAAACAAACACATGCGCCAAACTAAGACATCCGCCAAATGAACACATCCGCCAAACAAACACATGCGCCAAACTAAGACATCCGCCAAACGAACACATCCACCAAACAAACACAAGCGCCAAACTAAGCCTTCCGCCAAACTAACACATCCGCCAAACAAACATATGCGCCAAACTAAGACATCCGCCAAACTAACACATCCACCAAACAAACACAGGCGCCAAACTAAGACATCCGCCAAACTAACACATCTGCCAAACAAACACATGCGCCAAACGAAGTCATCCGTCAAACTAACACATCCGTCAAACTAGCACATCCGCCAAACAAACACATGCCCCAAATTAACACATCCGCCAAACAAACACATCCGCCAAACAAACACATCCGCCAAACAAACACATGCGCCAAACAAACACATGCGCCAAACTAACACATCCGTCAAACTAGCACCTCCGCCAAACAAACACATGCCCCAAATTAACACATCCGCCAAACAAACACATCCACCAAACAAACACATGCGCCAAACAAACACATGCGCCAAACTAACACATCCGCCAAACTTACACATCCGCCAAACAAACACATGCGCCAAACTAAGACATCCCCCAAACGAACACATCCGCCAAACAAACACATGTGCCAAACTAAGCCTTCCGCCAAACAAACACATGCGCCAAACAAACACATGCGCCAAATTAACACATCCGTCAAACGAAGACATCCGCCAAACAAACACATGCGCCAAACTAAGACATCTCGCCAAACTAACACATCCGCCAAACTTACACATCCGCCAAACAAACACATGCGCCAAACTAAGACATCCGCCAAACTAACACATCCGCCAAACAAACACACCCGCCAAACAAACACATGCGCCAAACTAACACATCCGCCAAACAAACACACCCGCCAAACAAACACATGCGCCAAACTAACACATCCGCCAAACAAACACGTGCGCCAAACAAACACATCCGCCAAACTAACACTTCCTCCAAACAAACACATGCGCCAAACGAACACATCCGCCAAACTAACACTTCCGACAAACAAACACATGCGCCAAACAAACACATCCGCCAAACAAACACATGCGCCAAACGAAGACATCCGCCAAACTAAGACATGCGCCTAACAAACACGTGTGCCAAACTAAGACATCCGCCAAACTAACACATCCGCCAAACAAACACATGCGCCAAACTAAGACATCCGCCAAACTAAGACATCCGCCAAACAAACACATGCGCCAAACTAAGACATCCGCCAAACTAACACATCCACCAAACAAACACATGCGCCAAACAAACACATCCGCCAAACAAACACATGCGCCAAACGAAGACATCCGCCAAACTAAGACACCCGCCTAACAAACACGTGTGCCAAACTAACACAACCGCCAAACAAACACATGCGCCAAACTAAGACATCCGCCAAACTAACACTTCCGCCAAACAAACACATGCGCCAAACTAAGACATCCGCCAAACTAACACATCCGCCAAACAAACACATGCGCCAAACAAACACATACGCCAAACAAACACATGCGCCAAATGAAGACATCCGCCAAACTAAGACACCTGCCTAACAAACACGTGTGCCAAACTAAGACATCCGCCAAACTAACACATCCGCCAAACAAACACATGCGTCAAACGAAGACATCCGCCAAACGAACACGTCCGCCAAAGAAACACATGCGCCAAACTAAGACATCCGCCAAACTAACACATCCGCCAAACAAACACATGCGCCAAACTAAGACATCCGCCAAACTAAGACATCCGCCAAACAAACACATGCGCCAAACTAAGACATCCGCCAAACTAACACGTCCGCCAAAGAAACACATGCGCCAAACTAAGACATCCGCCAAACTAACACATCCAACAAACAAACACAAGCGCCAAACTAAGCCTTCCGCCAAACTAACACATCCGCCAAACAAACACATGTGCCAAACTAAGACATCCGCCAAACTAACACATCCGCCAAACAAACACAGGCACCAAACTAAGACATGCGCCAAACTAAGACATCTGCCAAATTAACACATCCGCCAAACAAACACATGCGCCAAACTAACACATCCGCCAAACAAACACGTGCGCCAAACAAACACATCCGCCAAACTAACACTTCCTCCAAACAAACACATGCGCCAAACTAACACATCCGCCAAACAAACACGTGCGCCAAACAAACACATCCGCCAAACTAACACATCCGCCAAACAAACACACCCGCCAAACAAACACATGCGCCAAACTAACACATCCGCCAAACAAACACGTGCGCCAAACAAACACATCCGCCAAACTAACACTTCCTCCAAACAAACACATGCGCCAAACGAACACATCCGCCAAACTAACACTTCCGACAAACAAACACATGCGCCAAACAAACACATCCGCCAAACAAACACATGCGCCAAACGAAGACATCCGCCAAACTAAGACATGCGCCTAACAAACACGTGTGCCAAACTAAGACATCCGCCAAACTAACACATCCGCCAAACAAACACATGCGCCAAACTAAGACATCCGCCAAACTAAGACATCCGCCAAACAAACACATGCGCCAAACTAAGACATCCGCCAAACTAACACATCCACCAAACAAACACATGCGCCAAACAAACACATCCGCCAAACAAACACATGCGCCAAACGAAGACATCCGCCAAACTAAGACACCCGCCTAACAAACACGTGTGCCAAACTAACACATCCACCAAACAAACACAGGCGCCAAACTAAGACATCCGCCAAACTAACACATCTGCCAAACAAACACATGCGCCAAACGAAGTCATCCGTCAAACTAACACATCCGTCAAACTAGCACATCCGCCAAACAAACACATGCCCCAAATTAACACATCCGCCAAACAAACACATCCGCCAAACAAACACATCCGCCAAACAAACACATGCGCCAAACAAACACATGCGCCAAACTAACACATCCGTCAAACTAGCACATCCGCCAAACAAACACATGCCCCAAATTAACACATCCGCCAAACAAACACATCCGCCAAAACAAACACATCCGCCAAACAAACACATGCGCCAAACAAACACATGCGCCAAACTAACACATCCGCCAAACTTACACATCCGCCAAACAAACACATGCGCCAAACTAAGACATCCCCCAAACGAACACATCCGCCAAACAAACACATGTGCCAAACTAAGCCTTCCGCCAAACGAACACATGCGCCAAACAAACACATGCGCCAAATTAACACATCCGTCAAACGAACACATCCGCCAAACAAACACATGCGCCAAACTAAGACATCTCGCCAAACTAACACATCCGCCAAACTTACACATCCGCCAAACAAACACATGCGCCAAACTAAGACATCCGCCAAACTAACACATCCGCCAAACAAACACACCCGCCAAACAAACACATGCGCCAAACTAACACATCCGCCAAACAAACACACCCGCCAAACAAACACATGCGCCAAACTAACACATCCGCCAAACAAACACGTGCGCCAAACAAACACATCCGCCAAACTAACACTTCCTCCAAACAAACACAGGCGCCAAACGAACACATCCGCCAAACTAACACTTCCGACAAACAAACACATGCGCCAAACAAACACATCCGCCAAACAAACACATGCGCCAAACGAAGACATCCGCCAAACTAAGACATGCGCCTAACAAACACGTGTGCCAAACTAAGACATCCGCCAAACTAACACATCCGCCAAACAAACACATGCGCCAAACTAAGACATCCGCCAAACTAAGACATCCGCCAAACAAACACATGCGCCAAACTAAGACATCCGCCAAACTAACACATCCACCAAACAAACACATGCGCCAAACAAACACATCCGCCAAACAAACACATGCGCCAAACGAAGACATCCGCCAAACTAAGACACCCGCCTAACAAACACGTGTGCCAAACTAACACAACCGCCAAACAAACACATGCGCCAAACTAAGACATCCGCCAAACTAACACTTCCGCCAAACAAACACATGCGCCAAACTAAGACATCCGCCAAACTAACACATCCGCCAAACAAACACATGCGCCAAACAAACACATACGCCAAACAAACACATGCGCCTAATGAAGACATCCGCCAAACTAAGACACCTGCCTAACAAACACGTGTGCCAAACTAAGACATCCGCCAAACTAACACATCCGCCAAACAAACACATGCGTCAAACGAAGACATCCGCCAAACGAACACGTCCGCCAAAGAAACACATGCGCCAAACTAAGACATCCGCCAAACTAACACATCCGCCAAACAAACACATGCGCCAAACTAAGACATCCGCCAAACTAAGACATCCGCCAAACAAACACATGCGCCAAACTAAGACATCCGCCAAACTAACACGTCCGCCAAAGAAACACATGCGCCAAACTAAGACATCCGCCAAACTAACACATCCAACAAACAAACACAAGCGCCAAACTAAGCCTTCCGCCAAACTAACACATCCGCCAAACAAACACATGTGCCAAACTAAGACATCCGCCAAACTAACACATCCGCCAAACAAACACAGGCACCAAACTAAGACATGCGCCAAACTAAGACATCTGCCAAACTAACACATCCGCCAAACAAACACATTCGCCAAACAAAGTCATCCGTCAAACTAACACATCCGCCAAACAAACACATCCGCCAAACTAACACATCCGCCAAACAAACACATGCGCCAAACGAAGACATCCGCCAAACTAACTCCTCCGCCAAACAAACACATGCGCCAAACTAAGACATCCGCCAAACAAACACATGCGCCAAACAAACACATACGCCAAACAAACACATGCGCCAAACGAAGACATCCGCCAAACTAAGACATCCGCCAAACAAACTCATGTGCCAAACAAAGACATCCGCCAAACAAACACATCCGCCAAACTAAGACATCCGCCAAACTAACACATCCACCAAACAAACAAAAGCGCCAAACTAAGACTTCCACCAAACTAACACATCCGCCAAACAAACACAGGCGCCAAACTAAGACGTGCGCCAAACTATGACATCCGCCAAACTAACACATCCGCCAAACAAACACATGCGCCAAAGGAAGTCATCCATCAAACTAACACATCCGCCAAACAAACACATGCGCCAAACTAAGACATCTGCCAAATTAACACATCGGCCAAACAAACACATTCGCCAAACTTACACATCCGCCAAACAAACACATGCGCTGAACAAAAACATCCGCCAAACGAACACATCCGCCAAACGAACACATCCGCCAAACTAAGACATCCGCCAAACTAAGACATCCGCCAAACAAACACATGCGCCAAACTAAGACATCCGTCAAACGAACACATCCGCCAAACAAACACATGCGCCAAACGAAGTCATCCGTGAAACTAACACATCCGTCAAACTAGCACATCCGCCAAACAAACACATGCCCCAAATTAACACATCCGCCAAACAAACACATCCGCCAAACAAACACATCCGCCAAACAAACACATGCGCCAAACAAACACATGCGCCAAACTAACACATCCGTCAAATTAGCACATACGCCAAACAAACACATGCCCCAAATTAACACATCCGCCAAACAAACACATCCGCCAAACAAACACATCCGCCAAACAAACACATGCGCCAAACAAACACATGCGCCAAACTAACACATCCGCCAAACTTACACATCCGCCAAACAAACACATGCACCAAACTAAGACATCCCCCAAACGAACACATCCGCCAAACAAACACATGTGCCAAACTAAGCCTTCCGCCAAACAAACACATGCGCCAAACAAACACATGCGCCAAATTAACACATCCGTCAAACGAACACATCCGCCAAACAAACACATGCGCCAAACTAAGACATCTCACCAAACTAACACATCCGCCAAACTTACACATCCGCCAAACAAACACATGCGCCAAACTAAGACATCTCACCAAACTAAGACATCCGCCAAACTAACACATCCACCAAACAAACACACCCGCCAAACAAACACATGCGCCAAACTAACACATCCGCCAAACAAACACACCCGCCAAACAAACACATGCGCCAAACTAACACATCCGCCAAACAAACACGTGCGCCAAACAAACACATCCGCCAAACTAACACTTCCGCCAAACAAACACATGCGCCAAACAAACACATCCGCCAAACTAACACTTCCGCCAAACAAACACATGCGCCAAACAAACACATCCGCCAAACAAACACATGCGCCAAACGAAGACATCCGCCAAACTAAGACATGCGCCTAACAAACACGTGTGCCAAACTAAGACATCCGCCAAACTAACACATCCGCCAAACAAACACATGCGCCAAACTAAGACATCCGCCAAACTAAGACATCCGCCAAACAAACACATGCGCCAAACTAAGACATCCGCCAAACTAACACATCCACCAAACAAACACATGCGCCAAACAAACACATCCGCCAAACAAACACATGCGCCAAACGAAGACATCCGCCAAACTAAGACACCCGCCTAACAAACACGTGTGCCAAACTAACACAACCGCCAAACAAACACATGCGCCAAACTAAGACATCCGCCAAACTAACACTTCCGCCAAACAAACACATGCGCCAAACTAAGACATCCGCCAAACTAACACATCCGCCAAACAAACACATGCGCCAAACAAACACATACGCCAAACAAACACATGCGCCAAATGAAGACATCCGCCAAACTAAGACACCTGCCTAACAAACACGTGTGCCAAACTAAGACATCCGCCAAACTAACACATCCGCCAAACAAACACATGCGCCAAACTAAGACATCCGCCAAACTAACACATTCGCCAAACTAACACATCCGCCAAACAAACACATGCGCCAAACTAAGATATCCGCCTCACAAACACATGCGCCAAACTAAGACATCCGCCAAACTAACACATCCGTCATCTATCTATAATTCCAGTAATCTCTGTGTGTCTGTGTGTCTGTGTGTCTGTGTGTCTGTGTGTCTGTGTGTCTGTGACCGCTGTTTCTCGACAACCACGGGTCCAATATACTTTAAACTTGCCAGGTATATTGCTGGGGACCCGAGGATGTGCCTTTTCAAGGTTTGTAATTAATCGGACAAGTACTTACCGAGCTATGTCCAAAAAACGCTTCAACCAATCAGAGAGCAGCGAGCTATCACGTGTGCCGAACGTGGCGATCAGACTCTGCCTCGGACGGCACATTTGACAGCGTATTCATTTATTTCACGTTGGAAAACTATGTTGCCGTTAAACTATGTTTTAAAACGAATTCAAACTGCGATTAAATTAAAACGATTCATCGTAACTGCGATTTGCGAACTTCCGGACAGTGACGACTTCACTTCCGGCAGCCAATCACAGAACGCTTTGTTGCGTAGGCGTGGCCGATGTGAGACGAGCGGAGCTGAGCGCGTTACGAGCTGACCGCCATTACGGTACGTAATTCGATTTCTTATGCGCATTATTTCTCCCAATTCAGTCAGAGCGAAGGGCGGAAGCGAAGAGCGTTGTTTTTTTTGTTTACGGGCGTACGGGCGGGGTAGAGCGTACGGGTAGCGTTTTTTTTTTTTTTTGGCAAGGAACGGGCACCCACGTACGGGCAATGCCCTAGTACATATAAATGCGCCAAACTAAGACATCGCCAAACAAACACATGCGCCAAACTAAGACATCCGCCAAACTAACACATCCGCCAAACAAACACATGCGCCAAAATAAGACATCCGCCAAACTAACACATCCATCAAACAAACACATGCGCCAAACTAAGACATCCGCCAAACGAACACATCTGCCGAACAAACACATGCGCCAAACTAAGACATCTGCCAAACTAACACATCCACCAAACAAACACATGCGCCAAACTAAGACATCCGCCAAACTAACACATCCGCCGAACAAACACATGCGCCAAACTAACACATCCGCCAAACTAACACATCCGCCAAACAAACACATGCGCCACTAAGGCATCCGCCAAACTAACACATCCGCCAAACAAACACATGCGCCAAACTAAGACATCCGCCAAACTAACACATCCGCCAAACAAACACATGTGCCAAACAAACACCTCCGCCAAACTAACACATGCGCCAAACTAGCACATCCGCCAAACAAACACATGCCCCAAATTAACACATCTGCCAAACAAACACATCCGCCAAACAAACACATCCGCCAAACAAACACATGCGCCAAACAAACATCCGCCAAACTAACACATCCGCCAAACAAACAAATGCGCCAAACTAAGACATCCGCCAAACTAACACATCCGCCAAACAAACACATGCGCCAAACTAAGACATCCGCCAAACTAAGACATCCGCCAAACTAAGACATCCGCCAAACTAACACATCCGCGAAACAAACACATGCGCCAAACAAAAACATCCGCCAAACAAACTCATGCGCCAAACTAACACATCCGCCAAACAAACACATGTGCCAAACTTAGACATCCGCCAAACGAACACATCCGCCAAATGAACACATCCGCCAAACTAAGACATCTGCCAAACTAAGACATCCGCCAAACAAACACATGCGCCAAACTAAGACATCCGTCAAACGAACACGTCCGCCAAAGAAACACATGCGCCAAACTAAGACATCCGCCAAACTAAGACATCCGCCAAACAAACACATCCGCCAAACAAAAACATCCGCCAAACAAACTCATGCGCCAAACTAACACATCCGCCAATCAAACACATGTGCCAAACTAAGACATCCGCCAAACTAACACATCCGCCAAACTTACACATCCGCCAAATAAACACATGCGCCAAACAAAGACATCCGCCAAACTAACACATCCGCCAAACGAACACATCCGCCAAACGAACACATCCGCCAAACAAACACATGCGCCAAACTAAGACATCCGCCAAACTAAGACTTCCGCCATACAAACACATCCGCCAAACAAACACATCCGCCAAACAAACACACCCGCCAAACGAACACATCCGCCAAACTAACACATGCGCCAAACTAACACATGCGCCAAACTAACACATCCGCCAAACTAACACATCCGCCAAACAAACACATGCGCCAAACTAAGACATCCGCCAAACTAACACATCCGCCAAACAAACACATGCGCCAAACTAAGACATCCACCAAATTAACACATCCACCAAACAAACACATGCGTCACACTAAGACATCCGCCAAACTAACACATCTGCCGAACAAACACATGCGCCAAACTAAGACATCCGCCAAACTAACACATCCACCAAAAAAAACACATGCGCCAAACTAAGACATCCGCCAAACTAACACATCCACCAAACAAATGCATGCACCAAACAAACACATCCACCAAACAAACAGATGCGCCAAACGAAGACATCCGCCAAACTAAGACACGTGCCTAACAAACACGTGTGCCAAACTAAGACATCCGCCAAACTAACACATGCGCCAAACTAGCACATCCGCCAAACAAACACATGCCCCAAATTAACACATCTGCTAAACAAACACATCCGCCAAACAAACACATCCGCCAAACTAACACATCCGCCAAACAAACAAATGCGCCAAACTAAGACATCCGCCAAACTAACACATCCGCCAAACAAACACATGCGCCAAACTAAGACATCCGCCAAACTAAGACATCCGCCAAACTAAGACATCCGCCATACAAACACATCCGCCAAACAAACACATCCGCCAAACAAACACATGCGCCAAACGAACACATCCGCCAAACTAACACATGCGCCAAACTAACACATCAACCAAACTAACACATGCGCCAAACTAACACATGCACCAAACTAACACATCCGCCAAACTAACACATCCGCCAAACAAACACATGCACCAAACTAAGACATCCGCCAAACTAACACATCCGCGAAACAAACACATGCGCCAAACAAAAACATCCGCCAAACAAACTCATGCGCCAAACTAACACATCCGCCAAACAAACACATGTGCCAAACTTAGACATCCGCCAAACGAACACATCCGCCAAACGAACACATCCGCCAAACTAAGACATCCGCCAAACTAAGACATCCGCCAAACAAACACATGCGCCAAACTAAGACATCCGTCAAACGAACACGTCCGCCAAAGAAACACATGCGCCAAACTAAGACATCCGCCAAACTAAGACATCCGCCAAACAAACACATCCGCCAAACAAAAACATCCGCCAAACAAACTCATGCGCCAAACTAACACATCCGCCAAACAAACACATGTGCCAAACTAACACATCCGCCAAACTAACACATCCGCCAAACTTACACATCCGCCAAATAAACACATGCGCCAAACAAAGACATCCGCCAAACTAACACATCCGCCAAACGAACACATCCGCCAAACGAACACATCCGCCAAACAAACACATGCGCCAAACTAAGACATCCGCCAAACTAAGACATCCGCCAAACAAACACATGCGCCAAACTAAGACATCCGCCAAACTAACACATCCACCAAACAAACACATGCGCCAAACAAACACATCTGCCAAACAAACACATGCGCCAAACGAAGACATCCGCCAAACTAAGACACCCGCCTAACAAACACGTGTGCCAAACTAACACAACCGCCAAACAAACACATGCGCCAAACTAAGACATCCGCCAAACTAACACTTCCGCCAAACAAACACATGCGCCAAACTAAGACATCCGCCAAACTAACACATCCGCCAAACAAACACATGCGCCAAACAAACACATACGCCAAACAAACACATGCGCCTAATGAAGACATCCGCCAAACTAAGACACCTGCCTAACAAACACGTGTGCCAAACTAAGACATCCGCCAAACTAACACATCCGCCAAACAAACACATGCGTCAAACGAAGACATCCGCCAAACGAACACGTCCGCCAAAGAAACACATGCGCCAAACTAAGACATCCGCCAAACTAACACATCCGCCAAACAAACACATGCGCCAAACTAAGACATCCGCCAAACTAAGACATCCGCCAAACAAACACATGCGCCAAACTAAGACATCCGCCAAACTAACACGTCCGCCAAAGAAACACATGCGCCAAACTAAGACATCCGCCAAACTAACACATCCAACAAACAAACACAAGCGCCAAACTAAGCCTTCCGCCAAACTAACACATCCGCCAAACAAACACATGTGCCAAACTAAGACATCCGCCAAACTAACACATCCGCCAAACAAACACAGGCACCAAACTAAGACATGCGCCAAACTAAGACATCTGCCAAACTAACACATCCGCCAAACAAACACATGCGCCAAACAAAGTCATCCGTCAAACTAACACATCCGCCAAACAAACACATCCGCCAAACTAACACATCCGCCAAACAAACACATGCGCCAAACGAAGACATCCGCCAAACTAACTCCTCCGCCAAACAAACACATGCGCCAAACTAAGACATCCGCCAAACAAACACATGCGCCAAACAAACACATACGCCAAACAAACACATGCGCCAAACGAAGACATCCGCCAAACTAAGACATCCGCCAAACAAACTCATGTGCCAAACAAAGACATCCGCCAAACAAACACATCCGCCAAACTAAGACATCCGCCAAACTAACACATCCACCAAACAAACAAAAGCGCCAAACTAAGACTTCCACCAAACTAACACATCCGCCAAACAAACACAGGCGCCAAACTAAGACGTGCGCCAAACTATGACATCCGCCAAACTAACACATCCGCCAAACAAACACATGCGCCAAAGGAAGTCATCCATCAAACTAACACATCCGCCAAACAAACACATGCGCCAAACTAAGACATCTGCCAAATTAACACATCGGCCAAACAAACACATGCGCCAAACTAACACATCCGCCAAACAAACACATGTGCCAAACTAAGACATCCGCCAAACTAACACATTCGCCAAACTTACACATCCGCCAAACAAACACATGCGCTGAACAAAAACATCCGCCAAACGAACACATCCGCCAAACGAACACATCCGCCAAACTAAGACATCCGCCAAACTAAGACATCCGCCAAACAAACACATGCGCCAAACTAAGACATCCGTCAAACGAACACATCCGCCAAACAAACACATGCGCCAAACGAAGTCATCCGTGAAACTAACACATCCGTCAAACTAGCACATCCGCCAAACAAACACATGCCCCAAATTAACACATCCGCCAAACAAACACATCCGCCAAACAAACACATCCGCCAAACAAACACATGCGCCAAACAAACACATGCGCCAAACTAACACATCCGTCAAATTAGCACATACGCCAAACAAACACATGCCCCAAATTAACACATCCGCCAAACAAACACATCCGCCAAACAAACACATCCGCCAAACAAACACATGCGCCAAACAAACACATGCGCCAAACTAACACATCCGCCAAACTTACACATCCGCCAAACAAACACATGCACCAAACTAAGACATCCCCCAAACGAACACATCCGCCAAACAAACACATGTGCCAAACTAAGCCTTCCGCCAAACAAACACATGCGCCAAACAAACACATGCGCCAAATTAACACATCCGTCAAACGAACACATCCGCCAAACAAACACATGCGCCAAACTAAGACATCTCACCAAACTAACACATCCGCCAAACTTACACATCCGCCAAACAAACACATGCGCCAAACTAAGACATCTCACCAAACTAAGACATCCGCCAAACTAACACATCCACCAAACAAACACACCCGCCAAACAAACACATGCGCCAAACTAACACATCCGCCAAACAAACACACCCGCCAAACAAACACATGCGCCAAACTAACACATCCGCCAAACAAACACGTGCGCCAAACAAACACATCCGCCAAACTAACACTTCCGCCAAACAAACACATGCGCCAAACAAACACATCCGCCAAACTAACACTTCCGCCAAACAAACACATGCGCCAAACAAACACATCCGCCAAACAAACACATGCGCCAAACGAAGACATCCGCCAAACTAAGACATGCGCCTAACAAACACGTGTGCCAAACTAAGACATCCGCCAAACTAACACATCCGCCAAACAAACACATGCGCCAAACTAAGACATCCGCCAAACTAAGACATCCGCCAAACAAACACATGCGCCAAACTAAGACATCCGCCAAACTAACACATCCACCAAACAAACACATGCGCCAAACAAACACATCCGCCAAACAAACACATGCGCCAAACGAAGACATCCGCCAAACTAAGACACCCGCCTAACAAACACGTGTGCCAAACTAACACAACCGCCAAACAAACACATGCGCCAAACTAAGACATCCGCCAAACTAACACTTCCGCCAAACAAACACATGCGCCAAACTAAGACATCCGCCAAACTAACACATCCGCCAAACAAACACATGCGCCAAACAAACACATACGCCAAACAAACACATGCGCCAAATGAAGACATCCGCCAAACTAAGACACCTGCCTAACAAACACGTGTGCCAAACTAAGACATCCGCCAAACTAACACATCCGCCAAACAAACACATGCGCCAAACTAAGACATCCGCCAAACTAACACATTCGCCAAACTAACACATCCGCCAAACAAACACATGCGCCAAACTAAGATATCCGCCTCACAAACACATGCGCCAAACTAAGACATCCGCCAAACTAACACATCCGTCATCTATCTATAATTCCAGTAATCTCTGTGTGTCTGTGTGTCTGTGTGTCTGTGTGTCTGTGTGTCTGTGTGTCTGTGACCGCTGTTTCTCGACAACCACGGGTCCAATATACTTTAAACTTGCCAGGTATATTGCTGGGGACCCGAGGATGTGCCTTTTCAAGGTTTGTAATTAATCGGACAAGTACTTACCGAGCTATGTCCAAAAAACGCTTCAACCAATCAGAGAGCAGCGAGCTATCACGTGTGCCGAACGTGGCGATCAGACTCTGCCTCGGACGGCACATTTGACAGCGTATTCATTTATTTCACGTTGGAAAACTATGTTGCCGTTAAACTATGTTTTAAAACGAATTCAAACTGCGATTAAATTAAAACGATTCATCGTAACTGCGATTTGCGAACTTCCGGACAGTGACGACTTCACTTCCGGCAGCCAATCACAGAACGCTTTGTTGCGTAGGCGTGGCCGATGTGAGACGAGCGGAGCTGAGCGCGTTACGAGCTGACCGCCATTACGGTACGTAATTCGATTTCTTATGCGCATTATTTCTCCCAATTCAGTCAGAGCGAAGGGCGGAAGCGAAGAGCGTTGTTTTTTTTGTTTACGGGCGTACGGGCGGGGTAGAGCGTACGGGTAGCGTTTTTTTTTTTTTTTGGCAAGGAACGGGCACCCACGTACGGGCAATGCCCTAGTACATATAAATGCGCCAAACTAAGACATCGCCAAACAAACACATGCGCCAAACTAAGACATCCGCCAAACTAACACATCCGCCAAACAAACACATGCGCCAAAATAAGACATCCGCCAAACTAACACATCCATCAAACAAACACATGCGCCAAACTAAGACATCCGCCAAACGAACACATCTGCCGAACAAACACATGCGCCAAACTAAGACATCTGCCAAACTAACACATCCACCAAACAAACACATGCGCCAAACTAAGACATCCGCCAAACTAACACATCCGCCGAACAAACACATGCGCCAAACTAACACATCCGCCAAACTAACACATCCGCCAAACAAACACATGCGCCACTAAGGCATCCGCCAAACTAACACATCCGCCAAACAAACACATGCGCCAAACTAAGACATCCGCCAAACTAACACATCCGCCAAACAAACACATGTGCCAAACAAACACCTCCGCCAAACTAACACATGCGCCAAACTAGCACATCCGCCAAACAAACACATGCCCCAAATTAACACATCTGCCAAACAAACACATCCGCCAAACAAACACATCCGCCAAACAAACACATGCGCCAAACAAACATCCGCCAAACTAACACATCCGCCAAACAAACAAATGCGCCAAACTAAGACATCCGCCAAACTAACACATCCGCCAAACAAACACATGCGCCAAACTAAGACATCCGCCAAACTAAGACATCCGCCAAACTAAGACATCCGCCAAACTAACACATCCGCGAAACAAACACATGCGCCAAACAAAAACATCCGCCAAACAAACTCATGCGCCAAACTAACACATCCGCCAAACAAACACATGTGCCAAACTTAGACATCCGCCAAACGAACACATCCGCCAAATGAACACATCCGCCAAACTAAGACATCTGCCAAACTAAGACATCCGCCAAACAAACACATGCGCCAAACTAAGACATCCGTCAAACGAACACGTCCGCCAAAGAAACACATGCGCCAAACTAAGACATCCGCCAAACTAAGACATCCGCCAAACAAACACATCCGCCAAACAAAAACATCCGCCAAACAAACTCATGCGCCAAACTAACACATCCGCCAATCAAACACATGTGCCAAACTAAGACATCCGCCAAACTAACACATCCGCCAAACTTACACATCCGCCAAATAAACACATGCGCCAAACAAAGACATCCGCCAAACTAACACATCCGCCAAACGAACACATCCGCCAAACGAACACATCCGCCAAACAAACACATGCGCCAAACTAAGACATCCGCCAAACTAAGACTTCCGCCATACAAACACATCCGCCAAACAAACACATCCGCCAAACAAACACACCCGCCAAACGAACACATCCGCCAAACTAACACATGCGCCAAACTAACACATGCGCCAAACTAACACATCCGCCAAACTAACACATCCGCCAAACAAACACATGCGCCAAACTAAGACATCCGCCAAACTAACACATCCGCCAAACAAACACATGCGCCAAACTAAGACATCCACCAAATTAACACATCCACCAAACAAACACATGCGTCAAACTAAGACATCCGCCAAACTAACACATCTGCCGAACAAACACATGCGCCAAACTAAGACATCCGCCAAACTAACACATCCACCAAAAAAAACACATGCGCCAAACTAAGACATCCGCCAAACTAACACATCCACCAAACAAATGCATGCACCAAACAAACACATCCACCAAACAAACAGATGCGCCAAACGAAGACATCCGCCAAACTAAGACACGTGCCTAACAAACACGTGTGCCAAACTAAGACATCCGCCAAACTAACACATGCGCCAAACTAGCACATCCGCCAAACAAACACATGCCCCAAATTAACACATCTGCTAAACAAACACATCCGCCAAACAAACACATCCGCCAAACTAACACATCCGCCAAACAAACAAATGCGCCAAACTAAGACATCCGCCAAACTAACACATCCGCCAAACAAACACATGCGCCAAACTAAGACATCCGCCAAACTAAGACATCCGCCAAACTAAGACATCCGCCATACAAACACATCCGCCAAACAAACACATCCGCCAAACAAACACATGCGCCAAACGAACACATCCGCCAAACTAACACATGCGCCAAACTAACACATCAACCAAACTAACACATGCGCCAAACTAACACATGCACCAAACTAACACATCCGCCAAACTAACACATCCGCCAAACAAACACATGCACCAAACTAAGACATCCGCCAAACTAACACATCCGCGAAACAAACACATGCGCCAAACAAAAACATCCGCCAAACAAACTCATGCGCCAAACTAACACATCCGCCAAACAAACACATGTGCCAAACTTAGACATCCGCCAAACGAACACATCCGCCAAACGAACACATCCGCCAAACTAAGACATCCGCCAAACTAAGACATCCGCCAAACAAACACATGCGCCAAACTAAGACATCCGTCAAACGAACACGTCCGCCAAAGAAACACATGCGCCAAACTAAGACATCCGCCAAACTAAGACATCCGCCAAACAAACACATCCGCCAAACAAAAACATCCGCCAAACAAACTCATGCGCCAAACTAACACATCCGCCAAACAAACACATGTGCCAAACTAACACATCCGCCAAACTAACACATCCGCCAAACTTACACATCCGCCAAATAAACACATGCGCCAAACAAAGACATCCGCCAAACTAACACATCCGCCAAACGAACACATCCGCCAAACGAACACATCCGCCAAACAAACACATGCGCCAAACTAAGACATCCGCCAAACTAAGACTTCCGCCATACAAACACATCCGCCAAACAAACACATCCGCCAAACAAACAGACCCGCCAAACGAACACATCCGCTAAACTAACACATGCGCCAAACTAACACATGCGCCAAACTAACACATCCACCAAACTAACACATCCGCCAAACAAACACATGCGCCAAACAAACACCTCCGCCAAACTAACACATCCACCAAACAAACACATCCACCAAACAAACACATGCGCCAACCTCGCACATGCGCCAAACTAACACATCCGCCAAACTAACATGCGCCAAACTAAGACATTCGCCAAACTAACACATCCACCAAACAAACACATGCGCCAAACTAAGACATCCGCCAAACAAACACATCCGCCAAACAAACACATTCGCCAAACAAATTCATGCGCCAAACTAACACATCCGCCAAACAAACACATGTGCCAAACTAAGCCATCCGCCAAACTAACATATGCGCCAAACTAACACATCCGCCAAAAAAACCCATGCGCCAAACTAAGACATCCGCTAAACTAAGATATCCGCCTCACAAACACATGCGCCAAATTAAGACATCCGCCAAACTTACACATCCGCCATACAAATACATGCGCCAAACTAAGACATCCGCCAAACTAAAACATCCGCCAAACAAACACATGCGCCAAACGAAGACATCTGCCAAACAAACACATCCGCCAAACAAACACATGCGGCAAACTAACACACCCGTCAAACTAACACATGCGCCAAACTAAGACATCCACCAAACAAACACATGTGCCAAACTAAGACATCCGCCAAACTAACACGTCCGCCAAACTAACACATCCACCAAACAAACACATGCGCCAAACAAAGACATTCGCCAAACTAAGGCACCCGCCTAACAAACACATGTGCCAAACTAAGACATCCGCCAAACTAACACATCCGCCAAACAAACACATGCGCCAAACTAAGACATCCGCCAAACTAAGACATCCGCCAAACAAACACATGCGCCAAACGAAGACATCCGCCAAACGAACACATCCGCCAAACAAACACATGCGCCAAACTAAGCGTTCTGCCAAACTAACACATCCGCCAAACAAACACATGCGCCAAACTAAGACATCTGCCAAACTAACATATCCGCCAAACAAACACATGCGCCAAACTAAGACATCCGCTAAACTAAGACATCCGCCAAACAAACACATGCGCCAAACTAAGACATCCGCCAAATGAACACATCCGCCAAACAAACACATGCGCCAAACTAAGACATCCGCCAAACGAACACATCCACCAAACAAACACAAGCGCCAAACTAAGCCTTCCGCCAAACTAACACATCCGCCAAACAAACATATGCGCCAAACTAAGACATCCGCCAAACTAACACATCCACCAAACAAACACAGGCGCCAAACTAAGACATCCGCCAAACTAACACATCTGCCAAACAAACACATGCGCCAAACGAAGTCATCTGTGAAACTAACACATCCGTCAAACTAGCACATCTGCCAAACAAACACATGCCCCAAATTAACACATCCGCCAAACAAACACATCCGCCAAACAAACACATCCGCCAAACAAACACATGCGCCAAACAAACACATGCGCCAAACTAACACATCCGTCAAATTAGCACATCCGCCAAACAAACACATGCCCCAAATTAACACATCCGCCAAACAAACACATCCGCCAAACAAACACATCCGCCAAACAAACACATGCGCCAAACAAACACATGCGCCAAACTAACACATCCGCCAAACTTACACATCCGCCAAACAAACACATGCACCAAACTAAGACATCCCCCAAACGAACACATCCGCCAAACAAACACATGTGCCAAACTAAGCCTTCCGCCAAACAAACACATGCGCCAAACAAACACATGCGCCAAATTAACACATCCGTCAAACGAACACATCCGCCAAACAAACACATGCGCCAAACTAAGACATCTCGCCAAACTAACACATCCGCCAAACTTACACATCCGCCAAACAAACACATGCGCCAAACTAAGACATCCGCCAAACTAACACATCCACCTAACAAACACACCCGCCAAACAAACACATGCGCCAAACTAACACATCCGCCAAACAAACACACCCGCCAAACAAACACATGCGCCAAACTAACACATCCGCCAAACAAACACGTGCGCCAAACAAACACATCCGCCAAACTAACACTTCCGCCAAACAAACACATGCGCCAAACAAACACATCCGCCAAACTAACACATCCGCCAAACTAACACTTCCGCCAAACAAACACATGCGCCAAACAAACACATGCGCCAAACTAACACATCCGCCAAACTTACACATCCGCCAAACAAACACATGCGCCAAACTAAGACATCCCCCAAACGAACACATCCGCCAAACAAACACATGTGCCAAACTAAGCCTTCCGCCAAACGAACACATGCGCCAAACAAACACATGCGCCAAATTAACACATCCGTCAAACGAACACATCCGCCAAACAAACACATGCGCCAAACTAAGACATCTCGCCAAACTAACACATCCGCCAAACTTACACATCCGCCAAACAAACACATGCGCCAAACTAAGACATCCGCCAAACTAACACATCCGCCAAACAAACACATGCGCCAAACTAACACATCCGCCAAACAAACACACCCGCCAAACAAACACATGCGCCAAACTAACACATCCGCCAAACAAACACGTGCGCCAAACAAACACATCCGCCAAACTAACACTTCCTCCAAACAAACACATGCGCCAAACGAACACATCCGCCAAACTAACACTTCCGACAAACAAACACATGCGCCAAACAAACACATCCGCCAAACAAACACATGCGCCAAACGAAGACATCCGCCAAACTAAGACATGCGCCTAACAAACACGTGTGCCAAACTAAGACATCCGCCAAACTAACACATCCGCCAAACAAACACATGCGCCAAACTAAGACATCCGCCAAACTAAGACATCCGCCAAACAAACACATGCGCCAAACTAAGACATCCGCCAAACTAACACATCCACCAAACAAACACATGCGCCAAACAAACACATCCGCCAAACAAACACATGCGCCAAACGAAGACATCCGCCAAACTAAGACACCCGCCTAACAAACACGTGTGCCAAACTAACACAACCGCCAAACAAACACATGCGCCAAACTAAGACATCCGCCAAACTAACACTTCCGCCAAACAAACACATGCGCCAAACTAAGACATCCGCCAAACTAACACATCCGCCAAACAAACACATGCGCCAAACAAACACATACGCCAAACAAACACATGCGCCAAATGAAGACATCCGCCAAACTAAGACACCTGCCTAACAAACATGTGTGCCAAACTAAGACATCCGCCAAACTAACACATCCGCCAAACAAACACATGCGTCAAACGAAGACATCCGCCAAACGAACACGTCCGCCAAAGAAACACATGCACCAAACTAAGACATCCGCCAAACTAACACATCCGCCAAACAAACACATGCGCCAAACTAAGACATCCGCCAAACTAAGACATCCGCCAAACAAACACATGCGCCAAACTAAGACATCCGCCAAACTAACACGTCCGCCAAAGAAACACATGCGCCAAACTAAGACATCCGCCAAAGTAACACATCCAAAAAACAAACACAAGCGCCAAACTAAGCCTTCCGCCAAACTAACACATCCGCCAAACAAACACATGTGCCAAACTAAGACATCCGCCAAACTAACACATCCGCCAAACAAACACAGGCACCAAACTAAGACATGCGCCAAACTAAGACATCTGCCAAACTAACACATCCGCCAAACAAACACATGCGCCAAACAAAGTCATCCGTCAAACTAACACATCCGCCAAACAAACACATCCGCCAAACTAACACATCCGCCAAACAAACACATGCGCCAAACGAAGACATCCGCCAAACTAACTCCTCCGCCAAACAAACACATGCGCCAAACTAAGACATCCGCCAAACAAACACATGCGCCAAACAAACACATACGCCAAACAAACACATGCGCCAAACGAAGACATCCGCCAAACTAAGACATCCGCCAAACAAACTCATGTGCCAAACAAAGACATCCGCCAAACAAACACATCCGCCAAACTAAGACATCCGCCAAACTAACACATCCACCAAACAAACAAAAGCGCCAAACTAAGACTTCCACCAAACTAACACATCCGCCAAACAAACACAGGCGCCAAACTAAGACGTGCGCCAAACTATGACATCCGCCAAACTAACACATCCGCCAAACAAACACATGCGCCAAACGAAGTCATCCATCAAACTAACACATCCGCCAAACAAACACATGCGCCAAACTAAGACATCTGCCAAATTAACACATCGGCCAAACAAACACATGCGCCAAACTAACACATCCGCCAAACAAACACATGTGCCAAACTAAGACATCCGCCAAACTAACACATTCGCCAAACTTACACATCCGCCAAACAAACACATGCGCTGAACAAAAACATCCGCCAAACGAACACATCCGCCAAACGAACACATCCGCCAAACTAAGACATCCGCCAAACTAAGACATCCGCCAAACAAACACATGCGCCAAACTAAGACATCCGTCAAACGAACACGTCCGCCAAAGAAACACATGCGCCAAACTAAGACATCCGCCAAACAAACACATCCGCCAAACAAAAACATCCGCCAAACAAACTCATGCGCCAAACTAACACATCCGCCAAACAAACACATGCGCCAAACTAAGACATCCGCCAAACTAAGACATCCGCCATACAAACACATCCGCCAAACAAACACATCCGCCAAACAAACACACGCGCCAAACGAACACATCCGCCAAACTAACACATGCGCCAAACTAACACATGCGCCAAACTAACACATCCGCCAAACAAACACATGTGCCAAACTAAGCCATCCGCCAAACTAACACATGCGCCAAACTAACACATCCGCCAAACAAACACATCCGCCAAACAAACACATGCGCCAAACTGAGACATCCGCCAAACTAAGATATCCGCCAAACAAACACATGCGCCAAACTAAGACATCCGCCAAACTAACACATCCGCCAAACAAACATGCGCCAAAATAAGACATCCACCAAACTAACACATGCACCAAACTAACACATGCACCAAACTAACATATCCGCCAAACTAACACATCCGCCAAACAAACACATGCGCCAAACTAAGACATCAGCCAAACATCCGCCAAACTAAGACATCCGCCGAACAAACACATGCGCCAAACTAAGGCATCCGCCAAACTAACACATCCGCCAAACAAACACATGCGCCAAACTAAGATATCCGCCAAACTAAGATATCCGCCTCACAAACACATGCGCCAAACTAAGACATCCGCCAAACTAACACATCCGCCATACAAACACATGCGCCAAACTAAAACATCCGCCAAACAAACACATGCGCCAAACTAAGACATCCGCCAAACTAACACATCCGCCAAACAAACACATGCGCCAAACTAAGACATCCACCAAATTAACACATCCACCAAACAAACACATGCGTCAAACTAAGACATCCGCCAAACAAACACATCTGCCGAACAAACACATGCGCCAAACTAAGACATCCGCCAAACTAACACATCCGCCAAACTAACACTTCCGCCAAACAAACACATGCGCCAAACTAAGACATCCGCCAAACGAACACATCCGCCAAACAAACACATGCGCCAAACTAAGCCTTCCGCCAAACTAACACATCCGCCAAACAAACACATGCGCCAAACTAAGACATCTGCCAAACTAACATATCCGCCAAACAAACACATGCGCCAAACTAAGACATCCGCTAAACTAAGACATCCGCCAAACAAACACATGCGCCAAACTAAGACATCCGCCAAATGAACACATCCGCCAAACAAACACATGCGCCAAACTAAGACATCCGCCAAACGAACACATCCACCAAACAAACACAAGCGCCAAACTAAGCCTTCCGCCAAACTAACACATCCGCCAAACAAACATATGCGCCAAACTAAGACATCCGCCAAACTAACACATCCACCAAACAAACACAGGCGCCAAACTAAGACATCCGCCAAACTAACACATCTGCCAAACAAACACATGCGCCAAACGAAGTCATCCGTCAAACTAACACATCCGTCAAACTAGCACATCCGCCAAACAAACACATGCCCCAAATTAACACATCCGCCAAACAAACACATCCGCCAAACAAACACATCCGCCAAACAAACACATGCGCCAAACAAACACATGCGCCAAACTAACACATCCGTCAAACTAGCACCTCCGCCAAACAAACACATGCCCCAAATTAACACATCCGCCAAACAAACACATCCGCCAAAACAAACACATCCGCCAAACAAACACATGCGCCAAACAAACACATGCGCCAAACTAACACATCCGCCAAACTTACACATCCGCCAAACAAACACATGCGCCAAACTAAGACATCCCCCAAACGAACACATCCGCCAAACAAACACATGTGCCAAACTAAGCCTTCCGCCAAACAAACACATGCGCCAAACAAACACATGCGCCAAATTAACACATCCGTCAAACGAAGACATCCGCCAAACAAACACATGCGCCAAACTAAGACATCTCGCCAAACTAACACATCCGCCAAACTTACACATCCGCCAAACAAACACATGCGCCAAACTAAGACATCCGCCAAACTAACACATCCGCCAAACAAACACACCCGCCAAACAAACACATGCGCCAAACTAACACATCCGCCAAACAAACACACCCGCCAAACAAACACATGCGCCAAACTAACACATCCGCCAAACAAACACATGCGCCAAACAAACACATCCGCCAAACTAACACTTCCTCCAAACAAACACATGCGCCAAACGAACACATCCGCCAAACTAACACTTCCGACAAACAAACACATGCGCCAAACAAACACATCCGCCAAACAAACACATGCGCCAAACGAAGACATCCGCCAAACTAAGACATGCGCCTAACAAACACGTGTGCCAAACTAAGACATCCGCCAAACTAACACATCCGCCAAACAAACACATGCGCCAAACTAAGACATCCGCCAAACTAAGACATCCGCCAAACAAACACATGCGCCAAACTAAGACATCCGCCAAACTAACACATCCACCAAACAAACACATGCGCCAAACAAACACATCCGCCAAACAAACACATGCGCCAAACGAAGACATCCGCCAAACTAAGACACCCGCCTAACAAACACGTGTGCCAAACTAACACAACCGCCAAACAAACACATGCGCCAAACTAAGACATCCGCCAAACTAACACTTCCGCCAAACAAACACATGCGCCAAACTAAGACATCCGCCAAACTAACACATCCGCCAAACAAACACATGCGCCAAACAAACACATACGCCAAACAAACACATGCGCCAAATGAAGACATCCGCCAAACTAAGACACCTGCCTAACAAACACGTGTGCCAAACTAAGACATCCGCCAAACTAACACATCCGCCAAACAAACACATGCGTCAAACGAAGACATCCGCCAAACGAACACGTCCGCCAAAGAAACACATGCGCCAAACTAAGACATCCGCCAAACTAACACATCCGCCAAACAAACACATGCGCCAAACTAAGACATCCGCCAAACTAAGACATCCGCCAAACAAACACATGCGCCAAACTAAGACATCCGCCAAACTAACACGTCCGCCAAAGAAACACATGCGCCAAACTAAGACATCCGCCAAACTAACACATCCAACAAACAAACACAAGCGCCAAACTAAGCCTTCCGCCAAACTAACACATCCGCCAAACAAACACATGTGCCAAACTAAGACATCCGCCAAACTAACACATCCGCCAAACAAACACAGGCACCAAACTAAGACATGCGCCAAACTAAGACATCTGCCAAACTAACACATCCGCCAAACAAACACATGCGCCAAACTAACACATCCGCCAAACAAACACGTGCGCCAAACAAACACATCCACCAAACTAACACTTCCTCCAAACAAACACATGCGCCAAACTAACACATCCGCCAAACAAAAACGTGCGCCAAACAAACACATCCGCCAAACTAACACATCCGCCAAACAAACACACCCGCCAAACAAACACATGCGCCAAACTAACACATCCGCCAAACAAACACGTGCGCCAAACAAACACATCCGCCAAACTAACACTTCCTCCAAACAAACACATGCGCCAAACGAACACATCCGCCAAACTAACACTTCCGACAAACAAACACATGCGCCAAACAAACACATCCGCCAAACAAACACATGCGCCAAACGAAGACATCCGCCAAACTAAGACATGCGCCTAACAAACACGTGTGCCAAACTAAGACATCCGCCAAACTAACACATCCGCCAAACAAACACATGCGCCAAACTAAGACATCCGCCAAACTAAGACATCCGCCAAACAAACACATGCGCCAAACTAAGACATCCGCCAAACTAACACATCCACCAAACAAACACATGCGCCAAACAAACACATCCGCCAAACAAACACATGCGCCAAACGAAGACATCCGCCAAACTAAGACACCCGCCTAACAAACACGTGTGCCAAACTAACACATCCACCAAACAAACACAGGCGCCAAACTAAGACATCCGCCAAACTAACACATCTGCCAAACAAACACATGCGCCAAACGAAGTCATCCGTCAAACTAACACATCCGTCAAACTAGCACATCCGCCAAACAAACACATGCCCCAAATTAACACATCCGCCAAACAAACACATCCGCCAAACAAACACATCCGCCAAACAAACACATGCGCCAAACAAACACATGCGCCAAACTAACACATCCGTCAAACTAGCACATCCGCCAAACAAACACATGCCCCAAATTAACACATCCGCCAAACAAACACATCCGCCAAAACAAACACATCCGCCAAACAAACACATGCGCCAAACAAACACATGCGCCAAACTAACACATCCGCCAAACTTACACATCCGCCAAACAAACACATGCGCCAAACTAAGACATCCCCCAAACGAACACATCCGCCAAACAAACACATGTGCCAAACTAAGCCTTCCGCCAAACGAACACATGCGCCAAACAAACACATGCGCCAAATTAACACATCCGTCAAACGAACACATCCGCCAAACAAACACATGCGCCAAACTAAGACATCTCGCCAAACTAACACATCCGCCAAACTTACACATCCGCCAAACAAACACATGCGCCAAACTAAGACATCCGCCAAACTAACACATCCGCCAAACAAACTCATGTGCCAAACAAAGACATCCGCCAAACAAACACATCCGCCAAACTAAGACATCCGCCAAACTAACACATCCACCAAACAAACAAAAGCGCCAAACTAAGACTTCCACCAAACTAACACATCCGCCAAACAAACACAGGCGCCAAACTAAGACGTGCGCCAAACTATGACATCCGCCAAACTAACACATCCGCCAAACAAACACATGCGCCAAACGAAGTCATCCATCAAACTAACACATCCGCCAAACAAACACATGCGCCAAACTAAGACATCTGCCAAATTAACACATCGGCCAAACAAACACATGCGCCAAACTAACACATCCGCCAAACAAACACATGTGCCAAACTAAGACATCCGCCAAACTAACACATTCGCCAAACTTACACATCCGCCAAACAAACACATGCGCTGAACAAAAACATCCGCCAAACGAACACATCCGCCAAACGAACACATCCGCCAAACTAAGACATCCGCCAAACTAAGACATCCGCCAAACAAACACATGCGCCAAACTAAGACATCCGTCAAACGAACACGTCCGCCAAAGAAACACATGCGCCAAACTAAGACATCCGCCAAACTAAGACATCCGCCAAACAAACACATCCGCCAAACAAAAACATCCGCCAAACAAACTCATGCGCCAAACTAAGACATCCGCCAAACAAACACATGCGCCAAACTAAGACATCCGCCAAACTAAGACATCCGCCATACAAACACATCCGCCAAACAAACACATCCGCCAAACAAACACACGCGCCAAACGAACACATCCGCCAAACTAACACATGCGCCAAACTAACACATGCGCCAAACTAACACATCCGCCAAACAAACACATGTGCCAAACTAAGCCATCCGCCAAACTAACACATGCGCCAAACTAACACATCCGCCAAACAAACACATCCGCCAAACAAACACATGCGCCAAACTGAGACATCCGCCAAACTAAGATATCCGCCAAACAAACACATGCGCCAAACTAAGACATCCGCCAAACTAACACATCCGCCAAACAAACATGCGCCAAAATAAGACATCCACCAAACTAACACATGCACCAAACTAACACATGCACCAAACTAACATATCCGCCAAACTAACACATCCGCCAAACAAACACATGCGCCAAACTAAGACATCAGCCAAACATCCGCCAAACTAAGACATCCGCCGAACAAACACATGCGCCAAACTAAGGCATCCGCCAAACTAACACATCCGCCAAACAAACACATGCGCCAAACTAAGATATCCGCCAAACTAAGATATCCGCCTCACAAACACATGCGCCAAACTAAGACATCCGCCAAACTAACACATCCGCCATACAAACACATGCGCCAAACTAAAACATCCGCCAAACAAACACATGCGCCAAACTAAGACATCCGCCAAACTAACACATCCGCCAAACAAACACATGCGCCAAACTAAGACATCCACCAAATTAACACATCCACCAAACAAACACATGCGTCAAACTAAGACATCCGCCAAACAAACACATCTGCCGAACAAACACATGCGCCAACCTAAGACATCCGCCAAACTAACACATCCGCCAAACTAACACTTCCGCCAAACAAACACATGCGCCAAACTAAGACATCCGCCAAACGAACACATCCGCCAAACAAACACATGCGCCAAACTAAGCCTTCCGCCAAACTAACACATCCGCCAAACAAACACATGCGCCAAACTAAGACATCTGCCAAACTAACATATCCGCCAAACAAACACATGCGCCAAACTAAGACATCCGCTAAACTAAGACATCCGCCAAACAAACACATGCGCCAAACTAAGACATCCGCCAAATGAACACATCCGCCAAACAAACACATGCGCCAAACTAAGACATCCGCCAAACGAACACATCCACCAAACAAACACAAGCGCCAAACTAAGCCTTCCGCCAAACTAACACATCCGCCAAACAAACATATGCGCCAAACTAAGACATCCGCCAAACTAACACATCCACCAAACAAACACAGGCGCCAAACTAAGACATGCGCCAAACTAACACATCTGCCAAACAAACACATGCGCCAAACGAAGTCATCCGTCAAACTAACACATCCGTCAAACTAGCACATCCGCCAAACAAACACATGCCCCAAATTAAGACATCCGCCAAACAAACACATCCGCCAAACAAACACATCCGCCAAACAAACACATGCGCCAAACAAACACATGCGCCAAACTAACACATCCGTCAAACTAGCACCTCCGCCAAACAAACACATGCCCCAAATTAACACATCCGCCAAACAAACACATCCGCCAAAACAAACACATCCGCCAAACAAACACATGCGCCAAACAAACACATGCGCCAAACTAACACATCCGCCAAACTTACACATCCGCCAAACAAACACATGCGCCAAACTAAGACATCCCCCAAACGAACACATCCGCCAAACAAACACATGTGCCAAACTAAGCCTTCCGCCAAACAAACACATGCGCCAAACAAACACATGCGCCAAATTAACACATCCGTCAAACGAAGACATCCGCCAAACAAACACATGCGCCAAACTAAGACATCTCGCCAAACTAACACATCCGCCAAACTTACACATCCGCCAAACAAACACATGCGCCAAACTAAGACATCCGCCAAACTAACACATCCGCCAAACAAACACACCCGCCAAACAAACACATGCGCCAAACTAACACATCCGCCAAACAAACACACCCGCCAAACAAACACATGCGCCAAACTAACACATCCGCCAAACAAACACGTGCGCCAAACAAACACATCCGCCAAACTAACACTTCCTCCAAACAAACACATGCGCCAAACGAACACATCCGCCAAACTAACACTTCCGACAAACAAACACATGCGCCAAACAAACACATCCGCCAAACAAACACATGCGCCAAACGAAGACATCCGCCAAACTAAGACATGCGCCTAACAAACACGTGTGCCAAACTAAGACATCCGCCAAACTAACACATCCGCCAAACAAACACATGCGCCAAACTAAGACATCCGCCAAACTAAGACATCCGCCAAACAAACACATGCGCCAAACTAAGACTTGCGCCAAACTAACACATCCACCAAACAAACACATGCGCCAAACAAACACATCCGCCAAACAAACACATGCGCCAAACTAAGACATCCGCCAAACTAACACATCCGCCAAACAAACACATGCGCCAAACAAACACATACGCCAAACAAACACATGCGCCAAATGAAGACATCCGCCAAACTAAGACACCTGCCTAACAAACACGTGTGCCAAACTAAGACATCCGCCAAACTAACACATCCGCCAAACAAACACATGCGTCAAACGAAGACATCCGCCAAACGAACACGTCCGCCAAAGAAACACATGCGCCAAACTAAGACATCCGCCAAACTAACACATCCGCCAAACAAACACATGCGCCAAACTAAGACATCCGCCAAACTAAGACATCCGCCAAACAAACACATGCGCCAAACTAAGACATCCGCCAAACTAACACGTCCGCCAAAGAAACACATGCGCCAAACTAAGACATCCGCCAAACTAACACATCCAACAAACAAACACAAGCGCCAAACTAAGCCTTCCGCCAAACTAACACATCCGCCAAACAAACACATGTGCCAAACTAAGACATCCGCCAAACTAACACATCCGCCAAACAAACACAGGCACCAAACTAAGACATGCGACAAACTAAGACATCTGCCAAACTAACACATCCGCCAAACAAACACATGCGCCAAACTAACACATCCGCCAAACAAACACGTGCGCCAAACAAACACATCCGCCAAACTAACACTTCCTCCAAACAAACACATGCGCCAAACTAACACATCCGCCAAACAAACACGTGCGCCAAACAAACACATCCGCCAAACTAACACATCCGCCAAACAAACACACCCGCCAAACAAACACATGCGCCAAACTAACACATCCGCCAAACAAACACATGCGCCAAACGAACACATCCGCCAAACTAACACTTCCGACAAACAAACACATGCGCCAAACAAACACATCCGCCAAACAAACACATGCGCCAAACGAAGACATCCGCCAAACTAAGACATGCGCCTAACAAACACGTGTGCCAAACTAAGACATCCGCCAAACTAACACATCCGCCAAACAAACACATGCGCCAAACTAAGACATCCGCCAAACTAAGACATCCGCCAAACAAACACATGCGCCAAACTAAGACATCCGCCAAACTAACACATCCACCAAACAAACACATGCGCCAAACAAACACATCCGCCAAACAAACACATGCGCCAAACGAAGACATCCGCCAAACTAAGACACCCGCCTAACAAACACGTGTGCCAAACTAACACATCCACCAAACAAACACAGGCGCCAAACTAAGACATCCGCCAAACTAACACATCTGCCAAACAAACACATGCGCCAAACGAAGTCATCCGTCAAACTAACACATCCGTCAAACTAGCACATCCGCCAAACAAACACATGCCCCAAATTAACACATCCGCCAAACAAACACATCCGCCAAACAAACACATCCGCCAAACAAACACATGCGCCAAACAAACACATGCGCCAAACTAACACATCCGTCAAACTAGCACATCCGCCAAACAAACACATGCCCCAAATTAACACATCCGCCAAACAAACACATCCGCCAAAACAAACACATCCGCCAAACAAACACATGCGCCAAACAAACACATGCGCCAAACTAACACATCCGCCAAACTTACACATCCGCCAAACAAACACATGCGCCAAACTAAGACATCCCCCAAACGAACACATCCGCCAAACAAACACATGTGCCAAACTAAGCCTTCCGCCAAACGAACACATGCGCCAAACAAACACATGCGCCAAATTAACACATCCGTCAAACGAACACATCCGCCAAACAAACACATGCGCCAAACTAAGACATCTCGCCAAACTAACACATCCGCCAAACTTACACATCCGCCAAACAAACACATGCGCCAAACTAAGACATCCGCCAAACTAACACATCCGCCAAACAAACACATGCGCCAAACTAACACATCCGCCAAACAAACACACCCGCCAAACAAACACATGCGCCAAACTAACACATCCGCCAAACAAACACGTGCGCCAAACAAACACATCCGCCAAACTAACACTTCCTCCAAACAAACACATGCGCCAAACGAACACATCCGCCAAACTAACACTTCCGACAAACAAACACATGCGCCAAACAAACACATCCGCCAAACAAACACATGCGCCAAACGAAGACATCCGCCAAACTAAGACATGCGCCTAACAAACACGTGTGCCAAACTAAGACATCCGCCAAACTAACACATCCGCCAAACAAACACATGCGCCAAACTAAGACATCCGCCAAACTAAGACATCCGCCAAACAAACACATGCGCCAAACTAAGACATCCGCCAAACTAACACATCCACCAAACAAACACATGCGCCAAACAAACACATCCGCCAAACAAACACATGCGCCAAACGAAGACATCCGCCAAACTAAGACACCCGCCTAACAAACACGTGTGCCAAACTAACACAACCGCCAAACAAACACATGCGCCAAACTAAGACATCCGCCAAACTAACACTTCCGCCAAACAAACACATGCGCCAAACTAAGACATCCGCCAAACTAACACATCCGCCAAACAAACACATGCGCCAAACAAACACATACGCCAAACAAACACATGCGCCAAATGAAGACATCCGCCAAACTAAGACACCTGCCTAACAAACATGTGTGCCAAACTAAGACATCCGCCAAACTAACACATCCGCCAAACAAACACATGCGTCAAACGAAGACATCCGCCAAACGAACACGTCCGCCAAAGAAACACATGCACCAAACTAAGACATCCGCCAAACTAACACATCCGCCAAACAAACACATGCGCCAAACTAAGACATCCGCCAAACTAAGACATCCGCCAAACAAACACATGCGCCAAACTAAGACATCCGCCAAACTAACACGTCCGCCAAAGAAACACATGCGCCAAACTAAGACATCCGCCAAAGTAACACATCCAAAAAACAAACACAAGCGCCAAACTAAGCCTTCCGCCAAACTAACACATCCGCCAAACAAACACATGTGCCAAACTAAGACATCCGCCAAACTAACACATCCGCCAAACAAACACAGGCACCAAACTAAGACATGCGCCAAACTAAGACATCTGCCAAACTAACACATCCGCCAAACAAACACATGCGCCAAACAAAGTCATCCGTCAAACTAACACATCCGCCAAACAAACACATCCGCCAAACTAACACATCCGCCAAACAAACACATGCGCCAAACGAAGACATCCGCCAAACTAACTCCTCCGCCAAACAAACACATGCGCCAAACTAAGACATCCGCCAAACAAACACATGCGCCAAACAAACACATACGCCAAACAAACACATGCGCCAAACGAAGACATCCGCCAAACTAAGACATCCGCCAAACAAACTCATGTGCCAAACAAAGACATCCGCCAAACAAACACATCCGCCAAACTAAGACATCCGCCAAACTAACACATCCACCAAACAAACAAAAGCGCCAAACTAAGACTTCCACCAAACTAACACATCCGCCAAACAAACACAGGCGCCAAACTAAGACGTGCGCCAAACTATGACATCCGCCAAACTAACACATCCGCCAAACAAACACATGCGCCAAACGAAGTCATCCATCAAACTAACACATCCGCCAAACAAACACATGCGCCAAACTAAGACATCTGCCAAATTAACACATCGGCCAAACAAACACATGCGCCAAACTAACACATCCGCCAAACAAACACATGTGCCAAACTAAGACATCCGCCAAACTAACACATTCGCCAAACTTACACATCCGCCAAACAAACACATGCGCTGAACAAAAACATCCGCCAAACGAACACATCCGCCAAACGAACACATCCGCCAAACTAAGACATCCGCCAAACTAAGACATCCGCCAAACAAACACATGCGCCAAACTAAGACATCCGTCAAACGAACACGTCCGCCAAAGAAACACATGCGCCAAACTAAGACATCCGCCAAACTAAGACATCCGCCAAACAAACACATCCGCCAAACAAAAACATCCGCCAAACAAACTCATGCGCCAAACTAACACATCCGCCAAACAAACACATGCGCCAAACTAAGACATCCGCCAAACTAAGACATCCGCCATACAAACACATCCGCCAAACAAACACATCCGCCAAACAAACACACGCGCCAAACGAACACATCCGCCAAACTAACACATGCGCCAAACTAACACATGCGCCAAACTAACACATCCGCCAAACAAACACATGTGCCAAACTAAGCCATCCGCCAAACTAACACATGCGCCAAACTAACACATCCGCCAAACAAACACATCCGCCAAACAAACACATGCGCCAAACTGAGACATCCGCCAAACTAAGATATCCGCCAAACAAACACATGCGCCAAACTAAGACATCCGCCAAACTAACACATCCGCCAAACAAACATGCGCCAAAATAAGACATCCACCAAACTAACACATGCACCAAACTAACACATGCACCAAACTAACATATCCGCCAAACTAACACATCCGCCAAACAAACACATGCGCCAAACTAAGACATCAGCCAAACATCCGCCAAACTAAGACATCCGCCGAACAAACACATGCGCCAAACTAAGGCATCCGCCAAACTAACACATCCGCCAAACAAACACATGCGCCAAACTAAGATATCCGCCAAACTAAGATATCCGCCTCACAAACACATGCGCCAAACTAAGACATCCGCCAAACTAACACATCCGCCATACAAACACATGCGCCAAACTAAAACATCCGCCAAACAAACACATGCGCCAAACTAAGACATCCGCCAAACTAACACATCCGCCAAACAAACACATGCGCCAAACTAAGACATCCACCAAATTAACACATCCACCAAACAAACACATGCGTCAAACTAAGACATCCGCCAAACAAACACATCTGCCGAACAAACACATGCGCCAAACTAAGACATCCGCCAAACTAACACATCCGCCAAACTAACACTTCCGCCAAACAAACACATGCGCCAAACTAAGACATCCGCCAAACGAACACATCCGCCAAACAAACACATGCGCCAAACTAAGCCTTCCGCCAAACTAACACATCCGCCAAACAAACACATGCGCCAAACTAAGACATCTGCCAAACTAACATATCCGCCAAACAAACACATGCGCCAAACTAAGACATCCGCTAAACTAAGACATCCGCCAAACAAACACATGCGCCAAACTAAGACATCCGCCAAATGAACACATCCGCCAAACAAACACATGCGCCAAACTAAGACATCCGCCAAACGAACACATCCACCAAACAAACACAAGCGCCAAACTAAGCCTTCCGCCAAACTAACACATCCGCCAAACAAACATATGCGCCAAACTAAGACATCCGCCAAACTAACACATCCACCAAACAAACACAGGCGCCAAACTAAGACATCCGCCAAACTAACACATCTGCCAAACAAACACATGCGCCAAACGAAGTCATCCGTCAAACTAACACATCCGTCAAACTAGCACATCCGCCAAACAAACACATGCCCCAAATTAACACATCCGCCAAACAAACACATCCGCCAAACAAACACATCCGCCAAACAAACACATGCGCCAAACAAACACATGCGCCAAACTAACACATCCGTCAAACTAGCACCTCCGCCAAACAAACACATGCCCCAAATTAACACATCCGCCAAACAAACACATCCGCCAAAACAAACACATCCGCCAAACAAACACATGCGCCAAACAAACACATGCGCCAAACTAACACATCCGCCAAACTTACACATCCGCCAAACAAACACATGCGCCAAACTAAGACATCCCCCAAACGAACACATCCGCCAAACAAACACATGTGCCAAACTAAGCCTTCCGCCAAACAAACACATGCGCCAAACAAACACATGCGCCAAATTAACACATCCGTCAAACGAAGACATCCGCCAAACAAACACATGCGCCAAACTAAGACATCTCGCCAAACTAACACATCCGCCAAACTTACACATCCGCCAAACAAACACATGCGCCAAACTAAGACATCCGCCAAACTAACACATCCGCCAAACAAACACACCCGCCAAACAAACACATGCGCCAAACTAACACATCCGCCAAACAAACACACCCGCCAAACAAACACATGCGCCAAACTAACACATCCGCCAAACAAACACGTGCGCCAAACAAACACATCCGCCAAACTAACACTTCCTCCAAACAAACACATGCGCCAAACGAACACATCCGCCAAACTAACACTTCCGACAAACAAACACATGCGCCAAACAAACACATCCGCCAAACAAACACATGCGCCAAACGAAGACATCCGCCAAACTAAGACATGCGCCTAACAAACACGTGTGCCAAACTAAGACATCCGCCAAACTAACACATCCGCCAAACAAACACATGCGCCAAACTAAGACATCCGCCAAACTAAGACATCCGCCAAACAAACACATGCGCCAAACTAAGACATCCGCCAAACTAACACATCCACCAAACAAACACATGCGCCAAACAAACACATCCGCCAAACAAACACATGCGCCAAACGAAGACATCCGCCAAACTAAGACACCCGCCTAACAAACACGTGTGCCAAACTAACACAACCGCCAAACAAACACATGCGCCAAACTAAGACATCCGCCAAACTAACACTTCCGCCAAACAAACACATGCGCCAAACTAAGACATCCGCCAAACTAACACATCCGCCAAACAAACACATGCGCCAAACAAACACATACGCCAAACAAACACATGCGCCAAATGAAGACATCCGCCAAACTAAGACACCTGCCTAACAAACACGTGTGCCAAACTAAGACATCCGCCAAACTAACACATCCGCCAAACAAACACATGCGTCAAACGAAGACATCCGCCAAACGAACACGTCCGCCAAAGAAACACATGCGCCAAACTAAGACATCCGCCAAACTAACACATCCGCCAAACAAACACATGCGCCAAACTAAGACATCCGCCAAACTAAGACATCCGCCAAACAAACACATGCGCCAAACTAAGACATCCGCCAAACTAACACGTCCGCCAAAGAAACACATGCGCCAAACTAAGACATCCGCCAAACTAACACATCCAACAAACAAACACAAGCGCCAAACTAAGCCTTCCGCCAAACTAACACATCCGCCAAACAAACACATGTGCCAAACTAAGACATCCGCCAAACTAACACATCCGCCAAACAAACACAGGCACCAAACTAAGACATGCGCCAAACTAAGACATCTGCCAAACTAACACATCCGCCAAACAAACACATGCGCCAAACAAAGTCATCCGTCAAACTAACACATCCGCCAAACAAACACATCCGCCAAACTAACACATCCGCCAAACAAACACATGCGCCAAACGAAGACATCCGCCAAACTAACTCCTCCGCCAAACAAACACATGCGCCAAACTAAGACATCCGCCAAACAAACACATGCGCCAAACAAACACATACGCCAAACAAACACATGCGCCAAACGAAGACATCCGCCAAACTAAGACATCCGCCAAACAAACTCATGTGCCAAACAAAGACATCCGCCAAACAAACACATCCGCCAAACTAAGACATCCGCCAAACTAACACATCCACCAAACAAACAAAAGCGCCAAACTAAGACTTCCACCAAACTAACACATCCGCCAAACAAACACAGGCGCCAAACTAAGACGTGCGCCAAACTATGACATCCGCCAAACTAACACATCCGCCAAACAAACACATGCGCCAAAGGAAGTCATCCATCAAACTAACACATCCGCCAAACAAACACATGCGCCAAACTAAGACATCTGCCAAATTAACACATCGGCCAAACAAACACATGCGCCAAACTAACACATCCGCCAAACAAACACATGTGCCAACCTAAGACATCCGCCAAACTAACACATTCGCCAAACTTACACATCCGCCAAACAAACACATGCGCTGAACAAAAACATCTGCCAAACGAACACATCCGCCAAACGAACACATCCGCCAAACTAAGACATCCGCCAAACTAAGACATCCGCCAAACAAACACATGCGCCAAACTAAGACATCCGTCAAACGAACACATCCGCCAAACAAACACATGCGCCAAACGAAGTCATCCGTGAAACTAACACATCCGTCAAACTAGCACATCCGCCAAACAAACACATGCCCCAAATTAACACATCCGCCAAACAAACACATCCGCCAAACAAACACATCCGCCAAACAAACACATGCGCCAAACAAACACATGCGCCAAACTAACACATCCGTCAAATTAGCACATCCGCCAAACAAACACATGCCCCAAATTAACACATCCGCCAAACAAACACATCCGCCAAACAAACACATCCGCCAAACAAACACATGCGCCAAACAAACACATGCGCCAAACTAACACATCCGCCAAACTTACACATCCGCCAAACAAACACATGCACCAAACTAAGACATCCCCCAAACGAACACATCCGCCAAACAAACACATGTGCCAAACTAAGCCTTCCGCCAAACAAACACATGCGCCAAACAAACACATGCGCCAAATTAACACATCCGTCAAACGAACACATCCGCCAAACAAACACATGCGCCAAACTAAGACATCTCACCAAACTAACACATCCGCCAAACTTACACATCCGCCAAACAAACACATGCGCCAAACTAAGACATCCGCCAAACTAACACATCCACCAAACAAACACACCCGCCAAACAAACACATGCGCCAAACTAACACATCCGCCAAACAAACACACCCGCCAAACAAACACATGCGCCAAACTAACACATCCGCCAAACAAACACGTGCACCAAACAAACACATCCGCCAAACTAACACTTCCGCCAAACAAACACATGCGCCAAACAAACACATCCGCCAAACTAACACTTCCGCCAAACAAACACATGCGCCAAACAAACACATCCGCCAAACAAACACATGCGCCAAACGAAGACATCCGCCAAACTAAGACATGCGCCTAACAAACACGTGTGCCAAACTAAGACATCCGCCAAACTAACACATCCGCCAAACAAACACATGCGCCAAACTAAGACATCCGCCAAACTAAGACATCCGCCAAACAAACACATGCGCCAAACTAAGACATCCGCCAAACTAACACATCCACCAAACAAACACATGCGCCAAACAAACACATCCGCCAAACAAACACATGCGCCAAACGAAGACATCCGCCAAACTAAGACACCCGCCTAACAAACACGTGTGCCAAACTAACACAACCGCCAAACAAACACATGCGCCAAACTAAGACATCCGCCAAACTAACACTTCCGCCAAACAAACACATGCGCCAAACTAAGACATCCGCCAAACTAACACATCCGCCAAACAAACACATGCGCCAAACAAACACATACGCCAAACAAACACATGCGCCAAATGAAGACATCCGCCAAACTAAGACACCTGCCTAACAAACACGTGTGCCAAACTAAGACATCCGCCAAACTAACACATCCGCCAAACAAACACATGCGCCAAACTAAGACATCCGCCAAACTAACACATTCGCCAAACTAACACATCCGCCAAACAAACACATGCGCCAAACTAAGATATCCGCCTCACAAACACATGCGCCAAACTAAGACATCCGCCAAACTAACACATCCGTCATCTATCTATAATTCCAGTAATCTCTGTGTGTCTGTGTGTCTGTGTGTCTGTGTGTCTGTGTGTCTGTGTGTCTGTGACCGCTGTTTCTCGACAACCACGGGTCCGATATACTTTAAACTTGCCAGGTATATTGCTGGGGACCCGAGGATGTGCCTTTTCAAGGTTTGTAATTAATCGGACAAGTACTTACCGAGCTATGTCCAAAAAACGCTTCAACCAATCAGAGAGCAGCGAGCTATCACGTGTGCCGAACGTGGCGATCAGACTCTGCCTCGGACGGCACATTTGACAGCGTATTCATTTATTTCACGTTGGAAAACTATGTTGCCGTTAAACTATGTTTTAAAACGAATTCAAACTGCGATTAAATTAAAACGATTCATCGTAACTGCGATTTGCGAACTTCCGGACAGTGACGACTTCACTTCCGGCAGCCAATCACAGAACGCTTTGTTGCGTAGGCGTGGCCGATGTGAGACGAGCGGAGCTGAGCGCGTTACGAGCTGACCGCCATTACGGTACGTAATTCGATTTCTTATGCGCATTATTTCTCCCAATTCAGTCAGAGCGAAGGGCGGAAGCGAAGAGCGTTGTTTTTTTTGTTTACGGGCGTACGGGCGGGGTAGAGCGTACGGGTAGCGTTTTTTTTTTTTTTGGCAAGGAACGGGCACCCACGTACGGGCAATGCCCTAGTACATATAAATGCGCCAAACTAAGACATCGCCAAACAAACACATGCGCCAAACTAAGACATCCGCCAAACTAACACATCCGCCAAACAAACACATGCGCCAAAATAAGACATCCGCCAAACTAACACATCCATCAAACAAACACATGCGCCAAACTAAGACATCCGCCAAACGAACACATCTGCCGAACAAACACATGCGCCAAACTAAGACATCCGCCAAACTAACACATCCACCAAACAAACACATGCGCCAAACTAAGACATCCGCCAAACTAACACATCCGCCGAACAAACACATGCGCCAAACTAACACATCCGCCAAACTAACACATCCGCCAAACAAACACATGCGCCACTAAGGCATCCGCCAAACTAACACATCCGCCAAACAAACACATGCGCCAAACTAAGACATCCGCCAAACTAACACATCCGCCAAACAAACACATGTGCCAACAAACACCTCCGCCAAACTAACACATGCGCCAAACTAGCACATCCGCCAAACAAACACATGCCCCAAATTAACACATCTGCCAAACAAACACATCCGCCAAACAAACACATCCGCCAAACAAACACATGCGCCAAACAAACATCCGCCAAACTAACACATCCGCCAAACAAACAAATGCGCCAAACTAAGACATCCGCCAAACTAACACATCCGCCAAACAAACACATGCGCCAAACTAAGACATCCGCCAAACTAAGACATCCGCCAAACTAAGACATCCGCCAAACTAACACATCCGCGAAACAAACACATGCGCCAAACAAAAACATCCGCCAAACAAACTCATGCGCCAAACTAACACATCCGCCAAACAAACACATGTGCCAAACTTAGACATCCGCCAAACGAACACATCCGCCAAATGAACACATCCGCCAAACTAAGACATCTGCCAAACTAAGACATCCGCCAAACAAACACATGCGCCAAACTAAGACATCCGTCAAACGAACACGTCCGCCAAAGAAACACATGCGCCAAACTAAGACATCCGCCAAACTAAGACATCCGCCAAACAAACACATCCGCCAAACAAAAACATCCGCCAAACAAACTCATGCGCCAAACTAACACATCCGCCAAACAAACACATGTGCCAAACTAAGACATCCGCCAAACTAACACATCCGCCAAACTTACACATCCGCCAAATAAACACATGCGCCAAACAAAGACATCCGCCAAACTAACACATCCGCCAAACGAACACATCCGCCAAACGAACACATCCGCCAAACAAACACATGCGCCAAACTAAGACATCCGCCAAACTAAGACTTCCGCCATACAAACACATCCGCCAAACAAACACATCCGCCAAACAAACACACCCGCCAAACGAACACATCCGCCAAACTAACACATGCGCCAAACTAACACATGCGCCAAACTAACACATCCGCCAAACTAACACATCCGCCAAACAAACACATGCGCCAAACTAAGACATCCGCCAAACTAACACATCCGCCAAACAAACACATGCGCCAAACTAAGACATCCACCAAATTAACACATCCACCAAACAAACACATGCGTCAAACTAAGACATCCGCCAAACTAACACATCTGCCGAACAAACACATGCGCCAAACTAAGACATCCGCCAAACTAACACATCCACCAAAAAAAACACATGCGACAAACTAAGACATCCGCCAAACTAACACATCCACCAAACAAATGCATGCACCAAACAAACACATCCACCAAACAAACAGATGCGCCAAACGAAGACATCCGCCAAACTAAGACACGTGCCTAACAAACACGTGTGCCAAACTAAGACATCCGCCAAACTAACACATGCGCCAAACTAGCACATCCGCCAAACAAACACATGCCCCAAATTAACACATCTGCTAAACAAACACATCCGCCAAACAAACACATCCGCCAAACTAACACATCCGCCAAACAAACAAATGCGCCAAACTAAGACATCCGCCAAACTAACACATCCGCCAAACAAACACATGCGCCAAACTAAGACATCCGCCAAACTAAGACATCCGCCAAACTAAGACATCCGCCATACAAACACATCCGCCAAACAAACACATCCGCCAAACAAACACATGCGCCAAACGAACACATCCGCCAAACTAACACATGCGCCAAACTAACACATCAACCAAACTAACACATGCGCCAAACTAACACATGCACCAAACTAACACATCCGCCAAACTAACACATCCGCCAAACAAACACATGCACCAAACTAAGACATACGCCAAACTAACACATCCGCGAAACAAACACATGCGCCAAACAAAAACATCCGCCAAACAAACTCATGCGCCAAACTAACACATCCGCCAAACAAACACATGTGCCAAACTTAGACATCCGCCAAACGAACACATCCGCCAAACGAACACATCCGCCAAACTAAGACATCCGCCAAACTAAGACATCCGCCAAACAAACACATGCGCCAAACTAAGACATCCGTCAAACGAACACGTCCGCCAAAGAAACACATGCGCCAAACTAAGACATCCGCCAAACTAAGACATCCGCCAAACAAACACATCCGCCAAACAAAAACATCCGCCAAACAAACTCATGCGCCAAACTAACACATCCGCCAAACAAACACATGTGCCAAACTAACACATCCGCCAAACTAACACATCCGCCAAACTTACACATCCGCCAAATAAACACATGCGCCAAACAAAGACATCCGCCAAACTAACACATCCGCCAAACGAACACATCCGCCAAACGAACACATCCGCCAAACAAACACATGCGCCAAACTAAGACATCCGCCAAACTAAGACTTCCGCCATACAAACACATCCGCCAAACAAACACATCCGCCAAACAAACAGACCCGCCAAACGAACACATCCGCTAAACTAACACATGCGCCAAACTAACACATGCGCCAAACTAACACATCCACCAAACTAACACATCCGCCAAACAAACACATGCGCCAAACAAATACCTCCGCCAAACTAACACATCCACCAAACAAACACATCCACCAAACAAACACATGCGCCAACCTCGCACATGCGCCAAACTAACACATCCGCCAAACTAACATGCGCCAAACTAAGACATTCGCCAAACTAACACATCCACCAAACAAACACATGCGCCAAACTAAGAAATCCGCCAAACAAACACATCCGCCAAACAAACACATTCGCCAAACAAATTCATGCGCCAAACTAACACATCCGCCAAACAAACACATGTGCCAAACTAAGCCATCCGCCAAACTAACATATGCGCCAAACTAACACATCCGCCAAAAAAACCCATGCGCCAAACTAAGACATCCGCTAAACTAAGATATCCGCCTCACAAACACATGCGCCAAATTAAGACATCCGCCAAACTTACACATCCGCCATACAAATACATGCGCCAAACTAAGACATCCGCCAAACTAAAACATCCGCCAAACAAACACATGCGCCAAACGAAGACATCTGCCAAACAAACACATCCGCCAAACAAACACATGCGGCAAACTAACACACCCGTCAAACTAACACATGCGCCAAACTAAGACATCCACCAAACAAACACATGTGCCAAACTAAGACATCCGCCAAACTAACACGTCCGCCAAACTAACACATCCACCAAACAAACACATGCGCCAAACAAAGACATTCGCCAAACTAAGGCACCCGCCTAACAAACACATGTGCCAAACTAAGACATCCGCCAAACTAACACATCCGCCAAACAAACACATGCGCCAAACTAAGACATCCGCCAAACTAAGACATCCGCCAAACAAACACATGCGCCAAACGAAGACATCCGCCAAACGAACACATCCGCCAAACAAACACATGCGCCAAACTAAGCGTTCTGCCAAACTAACACATCCGCCAAACAAACACATGCGCCAAACTAAGACATCTGCCAAACTAACATATCCGCCAAACAAACACATGCGCCAAACTAAGACATCCGCTAAACTAAGACATCCGCCAAACAAACACATGCGCCAAACTAAGACATCCGCCAAATGAACACATCCGCCAAACAAACACATGCGCCAAACTAAGACATCCGCCAAACGAACACATCCACCAAACAAACACAAGCGCCAAACTAAGCCTTCCGCCAAACTAACACATCCGCCAAACAAACATATGCGCCAAACTAAGACATCCGCCAAACTAACACATCCACCAAACAAACACAGGCGCCAAACTAAGACATCCGCCAAACTAACACATCTGCCAAACAAACACATGCGCCAAACGAAGTCATCTGTGAAACTAACACTTCCGTCAAACTAGCACATCTGCCAAACAAACACATGCCCCAAATTAACACATCCGCCAAACAAACACATGCGCCAAACTAAGACATCCGCCAAACTAACACATCCGCCAAACAAACATGCGCCAAAATAAGACATCCACCAAACTAACACATGCACCAAACTAACACATGCACCAAACTAACATATCCGCCAAACTAACACATCCGCCAAACAAACACATGCCCCAAATTAACACATCTGCCAAACAAACACATCCGCCAAACAAACACATCCGCCAAACAAACACATGCGCCAAACAAACATCCGCCAAACTAACACATCCGCCAAACAAACAAATGCGCCAAACTAAGACATCCGCCAAACTAACACATCCGCCAAACAAACACATGCGCCAAACTAAGACATCCGCCAAACTAAGACATCCGCCAAACTAAGACCTCCGCCAAACTAACACATCCGCGAAACAAACACATGCGCCAAACAAAAACATCCGCCAAACAAACTCATGCGCCAAACTAACACATCCGCCAAACAAACACATGTGCCAAACTTAGACATCCGCCAAACGAACACATCCGCCAAATGAACACATCCGCCAAACTAAGACATCTGCCAAACTAAGACATCCGCCAAACAAACACATGCGCCAAACTAAGACATCCGTCAAACGAACACGTCCGCCAAAGAAACACATGCGCCAAACTAAGACATCCGCCAAACTAAGACATCCGCCAAACAAACACATCCGCCAAACAAAAACATCCGCCAAACAAACTCATGCGCCAAACTAACACATCCGCCAAACAAACACATGTGCCAAACTAAGACATCCGCCAAACTAACACATCCGCCAAACTTACACATCCGCCAAATAAACACATGCGCCAAACAAAGACATCCGCCAAACTAACACATCCGCCAAACGAACACATCCGCCAAACGAACACATCCGCCAAACAAACACATGCGCCAAACTAAGACATCCGCCAAACTAAGACTTCCGCCATACAAACACATCCGCCAAACAAACACATCCGCCAAACAAACACACCCGCCAAACGAACACATCCGCCAAACTAACACATGCGCCAAACTAACACATGCGCCAAACTAACACATCCGCCAAACTAACACATCCGCCAAACAAACACATGCGCCAAACTAAGACATCTGCCAAACTAACACATCCGCCAAACAAACACATGCGCCAAACTAAGACATCCACCAAATTAACACATCCACCAAACAAACACATGCGTCAAACTAAGACATCCGCCAAACTAACACATCTGCCGAACAAACACATGCGCCAAACTAAGACATCCGCCAAACTAACACATCCACCAAAAAAAACACATGCGACAAACTAAGACATCCGCCAAACTAACACATCCACCAAACAAATGCATGCACCAAACAAACACATCCACCAAACAAACAGATGCGCCAAACGAAGACATCCGCCAAACTAAGACACGTGCCTAACAAACACGTGTGCCAAACTAAGACATCCGCCAAACTAACACATGCGCCAAACTAGCACATCCGCCAAACAAACACATGCCCCAAATTAACACATCTGCTAAACAAACACATCCGCCAAACAAACACATCCGCCAAACTAACACATCCGCCAAACAAACAAATGCGCCAAACTAAGACATCCGCCAAACTAACACATCCGCCAAACAAACACATGCGCCAAACTAAGACATCCGCCAAACTAAGACATCCGCCAAACTAAGACATCCGCCATACAAACACATCCGCCAAACAAACACATCCGCCAAACAAACACATGCGCCAAACGAACACATCCGCCAAACTAACACATGCGCCAAACTAACACATCAACCAAACTAACACATGCGCCAAACTAACACATGCACCAAATTAACACATCCGCCAAACTAACACATCCGCCAAACAAACACATGCACCAAACTAAGACATCCGCCAAACTAACACATCCGCGAAACAAACACATGCGCCAAACAAAAACATCCGCCAAACAAACTCATGCGCCAAACTAACACATCCGCCAAACAAACACATGTGCCAAACTTAGACATCCGCCAAACGAACACATCCGCCAAACGAACACATCCGCCAAACTAAGACATCCGCCAAACTAAGACATCCGCCAAACAAACACATGCGCCAAACTAAGACATCCGTCAAACGAACACGTCCGCCAAAGAAACACATGCGCCAAACTAAGACATCCGCCAAACTAAGACATCCGCCAAACAAACACATCCGCCAAACAAAAACATCCGCCAAACAAACTCATGCGCCAAACTAACACATCCGCCAAACAAACACATGTGCCAAACTAACACATCCGCCAAACTAACACATCCGCCAAACTTACACATCCGCCAAATAAACACATGCGCCAAACAAAGACATCCGCCAAACTAACACATCCGCCAAACGAACACATCCGCCAAACGAACACATCCGCCAAACAAACACATGCGCCAAACTAAGACATCCGCCAAACTAAGACTTCCGCCATACAAACACATCCGCCAAACAAACACATCCGCCAAACAAACAGACCCGCCAAACGAACACATCCGCTAAACTAACACATGCGCCAAACTAACACATGCGCCAAACTAACACATCCACCAAACTAACACATCCGCCAAACAAACACATGCGCCAAACAAATACCTCCGCCAAACTAACACATCCACCAAACAAACACATCCACCAAACAAACACATGCGCCAACCTCGCACATGCGCCAAACTAACACATCCGCCAAACTAACATGCGCCAAACTAAGACATTCGCCAAACTAACACATCCACCAAACAAACACATGCGCCAAACTAAGAAATCCGCCAAACAAACACATCCGCCAAACAAACACATTCGCCAAACAAATTCATGCGCCAAACTAACACATCCGCCAAACAAACACATGTGCCAAACTAAGCCATCCGCCAAACTAACATATGCGCCAAACTAACACATCCGCCAAAAAAACCCATGCGCCAAACTAAGACATCCGCTAAACTAAGATATCCGCCTCACAAACACATGCGCCAAATTAAGACATCCGCCAAACTTACACATCCGCCATACAAATACATGCGCCAAACTAAGACATCCGCCAAACTAAAACATCCGCCAAACAAACACATGCGCCAAACGAAGACATCTGCCAAACAAACACATCCGCCAAACAAACACATGCGGCAAACTAACACACCCGTCAAACTAACACATGCGCCAAACTAAGACATCCACCAAACAAACACATGTGCCAAACTAAGACATCCGCCAAACTAACACGTCCGCCAAACTAACACATCCACCAAACAAACACATGCGCCAAACAAAGACATTCGCCAAACTAAGGCACCCGCCTAACAAACACATGTGCCAAACTAAGACATCCGCCAAACTAACACATCCGCCAAACAAACACATGCGCCAAACTAAGACATCCGCCAAACTAAGACATCCGCCAAACAAACACATGCGCCAAACGAAGACATCCGCCAAACGAACACATCCGCCAAACAAACACATGCGCCAAACTAAGCGTTCTGCCAAACTAACACATCCGCCAAACAAACACATGCGCCAAACTAAGACATCTGCCAAACTAACATATCCGCCAAACAAACACATGCGCCAAACTAAGACATCCGCTAAACTAAGACATCCGCCAAACAAACACATGCGCCAAACTAAGACATCCGCCAAATGAACACATCCGCCAAACAAACACATGCGCCAAACTAAGACATCCGCCAAACGAACACATCCACCAAACAAACACAAGCGCCAAACTAAGCCTTCCGCCAAACTAACACATCCGCCAAACAAACATATGCGCCAAACTAAGACATCCGCCAAACTAACACATCCACCAAACAAACACAGGCGCCAAACTAAGACATCCGCCAAACTAACACATCTGCCAAACAAACACATGCGCCAAACGAAGTCATCTGTGAAACTAACACATCCGTCAAACTAGCACATCTGCCAAACAAACACATGCCCCAAATTAACACATCCGCCAAACAAACACATGCGCCAAACTAAGACATCCGCCAAACTAACACATCCGCCAAACAAACATGCGCCAAAATAAGACATCCACCAAACTAACACATGCACCAAACTAACACATGCACCAAACTAACATATCCGCCAAACTAACACATCCGCCAAACAAACACATGCGCCAAACTAAGACATCAGCCAAACATCCGCCAAACTAAGACATCCGCCGAACAAACACATGCGCCAAACTAAGGCATCCGCCAAACTAACACATCCGCCAAACAAACACATGCGCCAAACTAAGATATCCGCCAAACTAAGATATCCGCCTCACAAACACATGCGCCAAACTAAGACATCCGCCAAACTAACACATCCGCCATACAAACACATGCGCCAAACTAAAACATCCGCCAAACAAACACATGCGCCAAACTAAGACATCCGCCAAACTAACACATCCGCCAAACAAACACATGCGCCAAACTAAGACATCCACCAAATTAACACATCCACCAAACAAACACATGCGTCAAACTAAGACATCCGCCAAACAAACACATCTGCCGAACAAACACATGCGCCAAACTAAGACATCCGCCAAACTAACACATCCGCCAAACTAACACTTCCGCCAAACAAACACATGCGCCAAACTAAGACATCCGCCAAACGAACACATCCGCCAAACAAACACATGCGCCAAACTAAGCCTTCCGCCAAACTAACACATCCGCCAAACAAACACATGCGCCAAACTAAGACATCTGCCAAACTAACATATCCGCCAAACAAACACATGCGCCAAACTAAGACATCCGCTAAACTAAGACATCCGCCAAACAAACACATGCGCCAAACTAAGACATCCGCCAAATGAACACATCCGCCAAACAAACACATGCGCCAAACTAAGACATCCGCCAAACGAACACATCCACCAAACAAACACAAGCGCCAAACTAAGCCTTCCGCCAAACTAACACATCCGCCAAACAAACATATGCGCCAAACTAAGACATCCGCCAAACTAACACATCCACCAAACAAACACAGGCGCCAAACTAAGACATCCGCCAAACTAACACATCTGCCAAACAAACACATGCGCCAAACGAAGTCATCCGTCAAACTAACACATCCGTCAAACTAGCACATCCGCCAAACAAACACATGCCCCAAATTAACACATCCGCCAAACAAACACATCCGCCAAACAAACACATCCGCCAAACAAACACATGCGCCAAACAAACACATGCGCCAAACTAACACATCCGTCAAACTAGCACCTCCGCCAAACAAACACATGCCCCAAATTAACACATCCGCCAAACAAACACATCCGCCAAAACAAACACATCCGCCAAACAAACACATGCGCCAAACAAACACATGCGCCAAACTAACACATCCGCCAAACTTACACATCCGCCAAACAAACACATGCGCCAAACTAAGACATCCCCCAAACGAACACATCCGCCAAACAAACACATGTGCCAAACTAAGCCTTCCGCCAAACAAACACATGCGCCAAACAAACACATGCGCCAAATTAACACATCCGTCAAACGAAGACATCCGCCAAACAAACACATGCGCCAAACTAAGACATCTCGCCAAACTAACACATCCGCCAAACTTACACATCCGCCAAACAAACACATGCGCCAAACTAAGACATCCGCCAAACTAACACATCCGCCAAACAAACACACCCGCCAAACAAACACATGCGCCAAACTAACACATCCGCCAAACAAACACACCCGCCAAACAAACACATGCGCCAAACTAACACATCCGCCAAACAAACACGTGCGCCAAACAAACACATCCGCCAAACTAACACTTCCTCCAAACAAACACATGCGCCAAACGAACACATCCGCCAAACTAACACTTCCGACAAACAAACACATGCGCCAAACAAACACATCCGCCAAACAAACACATGCGCCAAACGAAGACATCCGCCAAACTAAGACATGCGCCTAACAAACACGTGTGCCAAACTAAGACATCCGCCAAACTAACACATCCGCCAAACAAACACATGCGCCAAACTAAGACATCCGCCAAACTAAGACATCCGCCAAACAAACACATGCGCCAAACTAAGACATCCGCCAAACTAACACATCCACCAAACAAACACATGCGCCAAACAAACACATCCGCCAAACAAACACATGCGCCAAACGAAGACATCCGCCAAACTAAGACACCCGCCTAACAAACACGTGTGCCAAACTAACACAACCGCCAAACAAACACATGCGCCAAACTAAGACATCCGCCAAACTAACACTTCCGCCAAACAAACACATGCGCCAAACTAAGACATCCGCCAAACTAACACATCCGCCAAACAAACACATGCGCCAAACAAACACATACGCCAAACAAACACATGCGCCAAATGAAGACATCCGCCAAACTAAGACACCTGCCTAACAAACACGTGTGCCAAACTAAGACATCCGCCAAACTAACACATCCGCCAAACAAACACATGCGTCAAACGAAGACATCCGCCAAACGAACACGTCCGCCAAAGAAACACATGCGCCAAACTAAGACATCCGCCAAACTAACACATCCGCCAAACAAACACATGCACCAAACTAAGACATCCGCCAAACTAAGACATCCGCCAAACAAACACATGCGCCAAACTAAGACATCCGCCAAACTAACACGTCCGCCAAAGAAACACATGCGCCAAACTAAGACATCCGCCAAACTAACACATCCAACAAACAAACACAAGCGCCAAACTAAGCCTTCCGCCAAACTAACACATCCGCCAAACAAACACATGTGCCAAACTAAGACATCCGCCAAACTAACACATCCGCCAAACAAACACAGGCACCAAACTAAGACATGCGCCAAACTAAGACATCTGCCAAACTAACACATCCGCCAAACAAACACATGCGCCAAACAAAGTCATCCGTCAAACTAACACATCCGCCAAACAAACACATCCGCCAAACTAACACATCCGCCAAACAAACACATGCGCCAAACGAAGACATCCGCCAAACTAACTCCTCCGCCAAACAAACACATGCGCCAAACTAAGACATCCGCCAAACAAACACATGCGCCAAACAAACACATACGCCAAACAAACACATGCGCCAAACGAAGACATCCGCCAAACTAAGACATCCGCCAAACAAACTCATGTGCCAAACAAAGACATCCGCCAAACAAACACATCCGCCAAACTAAGACATCCGCCAAACTAACACATCCACCAAACAAACAAAAGCGCCAAACTAAGACTTCCACCAAACTAACACATCCGCCAAACAAACACAGGCGCCAAACTAAGACGTGCGCCAAACTATGACATCCGCCAAACTAACACATCCGCCAAACAAACACATGCGCCAAAGGAAGTCATCCATCAAACTAACACATCCGCCAAACAAACACATGCGCCAAACTAAGACATCTGCCAAATTAACACATCGGCCAAACAAACACATGCGCCAAACTAACACATCCGCCAAACAAACACATGTGCCAAACTAAGACATCCGCCAAACTAACACATTCGCCAAACTTACACATCCGCCAAACAAACACATGCGCTGAACAAAAACATCCGCCAAACGAACACATCCGCCAAACGAACACATCCGCCAAACTAAGACATCCGCCAAACTAAGACATCCGCCAAACAAACACATGCGCCAAACTAAGACATCCGTCAAACGAACACATCCGCCAAACAAACACATGCGCCAAACGAAGTCATCCGTGAAACTAACACATCCGTCAAACTAGCACATCCGCCAAACAAACACATGCCCCAAATTAACACATCCGCCAAACAAACACATCCGCCAAACAAACACATCCGCCAAACAAACACATGCGCCAAACAAACACATGCGCCAAACTAACACATCCGTCAAATTAGCACATCCGCCAAACAAACACATGCCCCAAATTAACACATCCGCCAAACAAACACATCCGCCAAACAAACACATCCGCCAAACAAACACATGCGCCAAACAAACACATGCGCCAAACTAACACATCCGCCAAACTTACACATCCGCCAAACAAACACATGCACCAAACTAAGACATCCCCCAAACGAACACATCCGCCAAACAAACACATGTGCCAAACTAAGCCTTCCGCCAAACAAACACATGCGCCAAACAAACACATGCGCCAAATTAACACATCCGTCAAACGAACACATCCGCCAAACAAACACATGCGCCAAACTAAGACATCTCACCAAACTAACACATCCGCCAAACTTACACATCCGCCAAACAAACACATGCGCCAAACTAAGACATCCGCCAAACTAACACATCCACCAAACAAACACACCCGCCAAACAAACACATGCGCCAAACTAACACATCCGCCAAACAAACACACCCGCCAAACAAACACATGCGCCAAACTAACACATCCGCCAAACAAACACGTGCGCCAAACAAACACATCCGCCAAACTAACACTTCCGCCAAACAAACACATGCGCCAAACAAACACATCCGCCAAACTAACACTTCCGCCAAACAAACACATGCGCCAAACAAACACATCCGCCAAACAAACACATGCGCCAAACGAAGACATCCGCCAAACTAAGACATGCGCCTAACAAACACGTGTGCCAAACTAAGACATCCGCCAAACTAACACATCCGCCAAACAAACACATGCGCCAAACTAAGACATCCGCCAAACTAAGACATCCGCCAAACAAACACATGCGCCAAACTAAGACATCCGCCAAACTAACACATCCACCAAACAAACACATGCGCCAAACAAACACATCCGCCAAACAAACACATGCGCCAAACGAAGACATCCGCCAAACTAAGACACCCGCCTAACAAACACGTGTGCCAAACTAACACAACCGCCAAACAAACACATGCGCCAAACTAAGACATCCGCCAAACTAACACTTCCGCCAAACAAACACATGCGCCAAACTAAGACATCCGCCAAACTAACACATCCGCCAAACAAACACATGCGCCAAACAAACACATACGCCAAACAAACACATGCGCCAAATGAAGACATCCGCCAAACTAAGACACCTGCCTAACAAACACGTGTGCCAAACTAAGACATCCGCCAAACTAACACATCCGCCAAACAAACACATGCGCCAAACTAAGACATCCGCCAAACTAACACATTCGCCAAACTAACACATCCGCCAAACAAACACATGCGCCAAACTAAGATATCCGCCTCACAAACACATGCGCCAAACTAAGACATCCGCCAAACTAACACATCCGTCATCTATCTATAATTCCAGTAATCTCTGTGTGTCTGTGTGTCTGTGTGTCTGTGTGTCTGTGTGTCTGTGTGTCTGTGACCGCTGTTTCTCGACAACCACGGGTCCGATATACTTTAAACTTGCCAGGTATATTGCTGGGGACCCGAGGATGTGCCTTTTCAAGGTTTGTAATTAATCGGACAAGTACTTACCGAGCTATGTCCAAAAAACGCTTCAACCAATCAGAGAGCAGCGAGCTATCACGTGTGCCGAACGTGGCGATCAGACTCTGCCTCGGACGGCACATTTGACAGCGTATTCATTTATTTCACGTTGGAAAACTATGTTGCCGTTAAACTATGTTTTAAAACGAATTCAAACTGCGATTAAATTAAAACGATTCATCGTAACTGCGATTTGCGAACTTCCGGACAGTGACGACTTCACTTCCGGCAGCCAATCACAGAACGCTTTGTTGCGTAGGCGTGGCCGATGTGAGACGAGCGGAGCTGAGCGCGTTACGAGCTGACCGCCATTACGGTACGTAATTCGATTTCTTATGCGCATTATTTCTCCCAATTCAGTCAGAGCGAAGGGCGGAAGCGAAGAGCGTTGTTTTTTTTGTTTACGGGCGTACGGGCGGGGTAGAGCGTACGGGTAGCGTTTTTTTTTTTTTTTGGCAAGGAACGGGCACCCACGTACGGGCAATGCCCTAGTACATATAAATGCGCCAAACTAAGACATCGCCAAACAAACACATGCGCCAAACTAAGACATCCGCCAAACTAACACATCCGCCAAACAAACACATGCGCCAAAATAAGACATCCGCCAAACTAACACATCCATCAAACAAACACATGCGCCAAACTAAGACATCCGCCAAACGAACACATCTGCCGAACAAACACATGCGCCAAACTAAGACATCCGCCAAACTAACACATCCACCAAACAAACACATGCGCCAAACTAAGACATCCGCCAAACTAACACATCCGCCGAACAAACACATGCGCCAAACTAACACATCCGCCAAACTAACACATCCGCCAAACAAACACATGCGCCACTAAGGCATCCGCCAAACTAACACATCCGCCAAACAAACACATGCGCCAAACTAAGACATCCGCCAAACTAACACATCCGCCAAACAAACACATGTGCCAAACAAACACCTCCGCCAAACTAACACATGCGCCAAACTAGCACATCCGCCAAACAAACACATGCCCCAAATTAACACATCTGCCAAACAAACACATCCGCCAAACAAACACATCCGCCAAACAAACACATGCGCCAAACAAACATCCGCCAAACTAACACATCCGCCAAACAAACAAATGCGCCAAACTAAGACATCCGCCAAACTAACACATCCGCCAAACAAACACATGCGCCAAACTAAGACATCCGCCAAACTAAGACATCCGCCAAACTAAGACATCCGCCAAACTAACACATCCGCGAAACAAACACATGCGCCAAACAAAAACATCCGCCAAACAAACTCATGCGCCAAACTAACACATCCGCCAAACAAACACATGTGCCAAACTTAGACATCCGCCAAACGAACACATCCACCAAATGAACACATCCGCCAAACTAAGACATCTGCCAAACTAAGACATCCGCCAAACAAACACATGCGCCAAACTAAGACATCCGTCAAACGAACACGTCCGCCAAAGAAACACATGCGCCAAACTAAGACATCCGCCAAACTAAGACATCCGCCAAACAAACACATCCGCCAAACAAAAACATCCGCCAAACAAACTCATGCGCCAAACTAACACATCCGCCAAACAAACACATGTGCCAAACTAAGACATCCGCCAAACTAACACATCCGCCAAACTTACACATCCGCCAAATAAACACATGCGCCAAACAAAGACATCCGCCAAACTAACACATCCGCCAAACGAACACATCCGCCAAACGAACACATCCGCCAAACAAACACATGCGCCAAACTAAGACATCCGCCAAACTAAGACTTCCGCCATACAAACACATCCGCCAAACAAACACATCCGCCAAACAAACACACCCGCCAAACGAACACATCCGCCAAACTAACACATGCGCCAAACTAACACATGCGCCAAACTAACACATCCGCCAAACTAACACATCCGCCAAACAAACACATGCGCCAAACTAAGACATCCGCCAAACTAACACATCCGCCAAACAAACACATGCGCCAAACTAAGACATCCACCAAATTAACACATCCACCAAACAAACACATGCGTCAAACTAAGACATCCGCCAAACTAACACATCTGCCGAACAAACACATGCGCCAAACTAAGACATCCGCCAAACTAACACATCCACCAAAAAAAACACATGCGACAAACTAAGACATCCGCCAAACTAACACATCCACCAAACAAATGCATGCACCAAACAAACACATCCACCAAACAAACAGATGCGCCAAACGAAGACATCCGCCAAACTAAGACACGTGCCTAACAAACACGTGTGCCAAACTAAGACATCCGCCAAACTAACACATGCGCCAAACTAGCACATCCGCCAAACAAACACATGCCCCAAATTAACACATCTGCTAAACAAACACATCCGCCAAACAAACACATCCGCCAAACTAACACATCCGCCAAACAAACAAATGCGCCAAACTAAGACATCCGCCAAACTAACACATCCGCCAAACAAACACATGCGCCAAACTAAGACATCCGCCAAACTAAGACATCCGCCAAACTAACACATCCACCAAACAAACACATGCGCCAAACAAACACATCCGCCAAACAAACACATGCGCCAAACGAAGACATCCGCCAAACTAAGACACCCGCCTAACAAACACGTGTGCCAAACTAACACAACCGCCAAACAAACACATGCGCCAAACTAAGACATCCGCCAAACTAACACTTCCGCCAAACAAACACATGCGCCAAACTAAGACATCCGCCAAACTAACACATCCGCCAAACAAACACATGCGCCAAACAAACACATACGCCAAACAAACACATGCGCCAAATGAAGACATCCGCCAAACTAAGACACCTGCCTAACAAACACGTGTGCCAAACTAAGACATCCGCCAAACTAACACATCCGCCAAACAAACACATGCGCCAAACTAAGACATCCGCCAAACTAACACATTCGCCAAACTAACACATCCGCCAAACAAACACATGCGCCAAACTAAGATATCCGCCTCACAAACACATGCGCCAAACTAAGACATCCGCCAAACTAACACATCCGTCATCTATCTATAATTCCAGTAATCTCTGTGTGTCTGTGTGTCTGTGTGTCTGTGTGTCTGTGTGTCTGTGTGTCTGTGACCGCTGTTTCTCGACAACCACGGGTCCGATATACTTTAAACTTGCCAGGTATATTGCTGGGGACCCGAGGATGTGCCTTTTCAAGGTTTGTAATTAATCGGACAAGTACTTACCGAGCTATGTCCAAAAAACGCTTCAACCAATCAGAGAGCAGCGAGCTATCACGTGTGCCGAACGTGGCGATCAGACTCTGCCTCGGACGGCACATTTGACAGCGTATTCATTTATTTCACGTTGGAAAACTATGTTGCCGTTAAACTATGTTTTAAAACGAATTCAAACTGCGATTAAATTAAAACGATTCATCGTAACTGCGATTTGCGAACTTCCGGACAGTGACGACTTCACTTCCGGCAGCCAATCACAGAACGCTTTGTTGCGTAGGCGTGGCCGATGTGAGACGAGCGGAGCTGAGCGCGTTACGAGCTGACCGCCATTACGGTACGTAATTCGATTTCTTATGCGCATTATTTCTCCCAATTCAGTCAGAGCGAAGGGCGGAAGCGAAGAGCGTTGTTTTTTTTGTTTACGGGCGTACGGGCGGGGTAGAGCGTACGGGTAGCGTTTTTTTTTTTTTTTGGCAAGGAACGGGCACCCACGTACGGGCAATGCCCTAGTACATATAAATGCGCCAAACTAAGACATCGCCAAACAAACACATGCGCCAAACTAAGACATCCGCCAAACTAACACATCCGCCAAACAAACACATGCGCCAAAATAAGACATCCGCCAAACTAACACATCCATCAAACAAACACATGCGCCAAACTAAGACATCCGCCAAACGAACACATCTGCCGAACAAACACATGCGCCAAACTAAGACATCCGCCAAACTAACACATCCACCAAACAAACACATGCGCCAAACTAAGACATCCGCCAAACTAACACATCCGCCGAACAAACACATGCGCCAAACTAACACATCCGCCAAACTAACACATCCGCCAAACAAACACATGCGCCACTAAGGCATCCGCCAAACTAACACATCCGCCAAACAAACACATGCGCCAAACTAAGACATCCGCCAAACTAACACATCCGCCAAACAAACACATGTGCCAAACAAACACCTCCGCCAAACTAACACATGCGCCAAACTAGCACATCCGCCAAACAAACACATGCCCCAAATTAACACATCTGCCAAACAAACACATCCGCCAAACAAACACATCCGCCAAACAAACACATGCGCCAAACAAACATCCGCCAAACTAACACATCCGCCAAACAAACAAATGCGCCAAACTAAGACATCCGCCAAACTAACACATCCGCCAAACAAACACATGCGCCAAACTAAGACATCCGCCAAACTAAGACATCCGCCAAACTAAGACATCCGCCAAACTAACACATCCGCGAAACAAACACATGCGCCAAACAAAAACATCCGCCAAACAAACTCATGCGCCAAACTAACACATCCGCCAAACAAACACATGTGCCAAACTTAGACATCCGCCAAACGAACACATCCACCAAATGAACACATCCGCCAAACTAAGACATCTGCCAAACTAAGACATCCGCCAAACAAACACATGCGCCAAACTAAGACATCCGTCAAACGAACACGTCCGCCAAAGAAACACATGCGCCAAACTAAGACATCCGCCAAACTAAGACATCCGCCAAACAAACACATCCGCCAAACAAAAACATCCGCCAAACAAACTCATGCGCCAAACTAACACATCCGCCAAACAAACACATGTGCCAAACTAAGACATCCGCCAAACTAACACATCCGCCAAACTTACACATCCGCCAAATAAACACATGCGCCAAACAAAGACATCCGCCAAACTAACACATCCGCCAAACGAACACATCCGCCAAACGAACACATCCGCCAAACAAACACATGCGCCAAACTAAGACATCCGCCAAACTAAGACTTCCGCCATACAAACACATCCGCCAAACAAACACATCCGCCAAACAAACACACCCGCCAAACGAACACATCCGCCAAACTAACACATGCGCCAAACTAACACATGCGCCAAACTAACACATCCGCCAAACTAACACATCCGCCAAACAAACACATGCGCCAAACTAAGACATCCGCCAAACTAACACATCCGCCAAACAAACACATGCGCCAAACTAAGACATCCACCAAATTAACACATCCACCAAACAAACACATGCGTCAAACTAAGACATCCGCCAAACTAACACATCTGCCGAACAAACACATGCGCCAAACTAAGACATCCGCCAAACTAACACATCCACCAAAAAAAACACATGCGACAAACTAAGACATCCGCCAAACTAACACATCCACCAAACAAATGCATGCACCAAACAAACACATCCACCAAACAAACAGATGCGCCAAACGAAGACATCCGCCAAACTAAGACACGTGCCTAACAAACACGTGTGCCAAACTAAGACATCCGCCAAACTAACACATGCGCCAAACTAGCACATCCGCCAAACAAACACATGCCCCAAATTAACACATCTGCTAAACAAACACATCCGCCAAACAAACACATCCGCCAAACTAACACATCCGCCAAACAAACAAATGCGCCAAACTAAGACATCCGCCAAACTAACACATCCGCCAAACAAACACATGCGCCAAACTAAGACATCCGCCAAACTAAGACATCCGCCAAACTAAGACATCCGCCATACAAACACATCCGCCAAACAAACACATCCGCCAAACAAACACATGCGCCAAACGAACACATCCGCCAAACTAACACATGCGCCAAACTAACACATCAACCAAACTAACACATGCGCCAAACTAACACATGCACCAAACTAACACATCCGCCAAACTAACACATCCGCCAAACAAACACATGCACCAAACTAAGACATCCGCCAAACTAACACATCCGCGAAACAAACACATGCGCCAAACAAAAACATCCGCCAAACAAACTCATGCGCCAAACTAACACATCCGCCAAACAAACACATGTGCCAAACTTAGACATCCGCCAAACGAACACATCCGCCAAACGAACACATCCGCCAAACTAAGACATCCGCCAAACTAAGACATCCGCCAAACAAACACATGCGCCAAACTAAGACATCCGTCAAACGAACACGTCCGCCAAAGAAACACATGCGCCAAACTAAGACATCCGCCAAACTAAGACATCCGCCAAACAAACACATCCGCCAAACAAAAACATCCGCCAAACAAACTCATGCGCCAAACTAACACATCCGCCAAACAAACACATGTGCCAAACTAACACATCCGCCAAACTAACACATCCGCCAAACTTACACATCCGCCAAATAAACACATGCGCCAAACAAAGACATCCGCCAAACTAACACATCCGCCAAACGAACACATCCGCCAAACGAACACATCCGCCAAACAAACACATGCGCCAAACTAAGACATCCGCCAAACTAAGACTTCCGCCATACAAACACATCCGCCAAACAAACACATCCGCCAAACAAACAGACCCGCCAAACGAACACATCCGCTAAACTAACACATGCGCCAAACTAACACATGCGCCAAACTAACACATCCACCAAACTAACACATCCGCCAAACAAACACATGCGCCAAACAAATACCTCCGCCAAACTAACACATCCACCAAACAAACACATCCACCAAACAAACACATGCGCCAACCTCGCACATGCGCCAAACTAACACATCCGCCAAACTAACATGCGCCAAACTAAGACATTCGCCAAACTAACACATCCACCAAACAAACACATGCGCCAAACTAAGAAATCCGCCAAACAAACACATCCGCCAAACAAACACATTCGCCAAACAAATTCATGCGCCAAACTAACACATCCGCCAAACAAACACATGTGCCAAACTAAGCCATCCGCCAAACTAACATATGCGCCAAACTAACACATCCGCCAAAAAAACCCATGCGCCAAACTAAGACATCCGCTAAACTAAGATATCCGCCTCACAAACACATGCGCCAAATTAAGACATCCGCCAAACTTACACATCCGCCATACAAATACATGCGCCAAACTAAGACATCCGCCAAACTAAAACATCCGCCAAACAAACACATGCGCCAAACGAAGACATCTGCCAAACAAACACATCCGCCAAACAAACACATGCGGCAAACTAACACACCCGTCAAACTAACACATGCGCCAAACTAAGACATCCACCAAACAAACACATGTGCCAAACTAAGACATCCGCCAAACTAACACGTCCGCCAAACTAACACATCCACCAAACAAACACATGCGCCAAACAAAGACATTCGCCAAACTAAGGCACCCGCCTAACAAACACATGTGCCAAACTAAGACATCCGCCAAACTAACACATCCGCCAAACAAACACATGCGCCAAACTAAGACATCCGCCAAACTAAGACATCCGCCAAACAAACACATGCGCCAAACGAAGACATCCGCCAAACGAACACATCCGCCAAACAAACACATGCGCCAAACTAAGCGTTCTGCCAAACTAACACATCCGCCAAACAAACACATGCGCCAAACTAAGACATCTGCCAAACTAACATATCCGCCAAACAAACACATGCGCCAAACTAAGACATCCGCTAAACTAAGACATCCGCCAAACAAACACATGCGCCAAACTAAGACATCCGCCAAATGAACACATCCGACAAACAAACACATGCGCCAAACTAAGACATCCGCCAAACGAACACATCCACCAAACAAACACAAGCGCCAAACTAAGCCTTCCGCCAAACTAACACATCCGCCAAACAAACATATGCGCCAAACTAAGACATCCGCCAAACTAACACATCCACCAAACAAACACAGGCGCCAAACTAAGACATCCGCCAAACTAACACATCTGCCAAACAAACACATGCGCCAAACGAAGTCATCTGTGAAACTAACACATCCGTCAAACTAGCACATCTGCCAAACAAACACATGCCCCAAATTAACACATCCGCCAAACAAACACATGCGCCAAACTAAGACATCCGCCAAACTAACACATCCGCCAAACAAACATGCGCCAAAATAAGACATCCACCAAACTAACACATGCACCAAACTAACACATGCACCAAACTAACATATCCGCCAAACTAACACATCCGCCAAACAAACACATGCGCCAAACTAAGACATCAGCCAAACATCCGCCAAACTAAGACATCCGCCGAACAAACACATGCGCCAAACTAAGGCATCCGCCAAACTAACACATCCGCCAAACAAACACATGCGCCAAACTAAGATATCCGCCAAACTAAGATATCCGCCTCACAAACACATGCGCCAAACTAAGACATCCGCCAAACTAACACATCCGCCATACAAACACATGCGCCAAACTAAAACATCCGCCAAACAAACACATGCGCCAAACTAAGACATCCGCCAAACTAACACATCCGCCAAACAAACACATGCGCCAAACTAAGACATCCACCAAATTAACACATCCACCAAACAAACACATGCGTCAAACTAAGACATCCGCCAAACAAACACATCTGCCGAACAAACACATGCGCCAAACTAAGACATCCGCCAAACTAACACATCCGCCAAACTAACACTTCCGCCAAACAAACACATGCGCCAAACTAAGACATCCGCCAAACGAACACATCCGCCAAACAAACACATGCGCCAAACTAAGCCTTCCGCCAAACTAACACATCCGCCAAACAAACACATGCGCCAAACTAAGACATCTGCCAAACTAACATATCCGCCAAACAAACACATGCGCCAAACTAAGACATCCGCTAAACTAAGACATCCGCCAAACAAACACATGCGCCAAACTAAGACATCCGCCAAATGAACACATCCGCCAAACAAACACATGCGCCAAACTAAGACATCCGCCAAACGAACACATCCACCAAACAAACACAAGCGCCAAACTAAGCCTTCCGCCAAACTAACACATCCGCCAAACAAACATATGCGCCAAACTAAGACATCCGCCAAACTAACACATCCACCAAACAAACACAGGCGCCAAACTAAGACATCCGCCAAACTAACACATCTGCCAAACAAACACATGCGCCAAACGAAGTCATCCGTCAAACTAACACATCCGTCAAACTAGCACATCCGCCAAACAAACACATGCCCCAAATTAACACATCCGCCAAACAAACACATCCGCCAAACAAACACATCCGCCAAACAAACACATGCGCCAAACAAACACATGCGCCAAACTAACACATCCGTCAAACTAGCACCTCCGCCAAACAAACACATGCCCCAAATTAACACATCCGCCAAACAAACACATCCGCCAAAACAAACACATCCGCCAAACAAACACATGCGCCAAACAAACACATGCGCCAAACTAACACATCCGCCAAACTTACACATCCGCCAAACAAACACATGCGCCAAACTAAGACATCCCCCAAACGAACACATCCGCCAAACAAACACATGTGCCAAACTAAGCCTTCCGCCAAACAAACACATGCGCCAAACAAACACATGCGCCAAATTAACACATCCGTCAAACGAAGACATCCGCCAAACAAACACATGCGCCAAACTAAGACATCTCGCCAAACTAACACATCCGCCAAACTTACACATCCGCCAAACAAACACATGCGCCAAACTAAGACATCCGCCAAACTAACACATCCGCCAAACAAACACACCCGCCAAACAAACACATGCGCCAAACTAACACATCCGCCAAACAAACACACCCGCCAAACAAACACATGCACCAAACTAACACATCCGCCAAACAAACACGTGCGCCAAACAAACACATCCGCCAAACTAACACTTCCTCCAAACAAACACATGCGCCAAACGAACACATCCGCCAAACTAACACTTCCGACAAACAAACACATGCGCCAAACAAACACATCCGCCAAACAAACACATGCGCCAAACGAAGACATCCGCCAAACTAAGACATGCGCCTAACAAACACGTGTGCCAAACTAAGACATCCGCCAAACTAACACATCCGCCAAACAAACACATGCGCCAAACTAAGACATCCGCCAAACTAAGACATCCGCCAAACAAACACATGCGCCAAACTAAGACATCCGCCAAACTAACACATCCACCAAACAAACACATGCGCCAAACAAACACATCCGCCAAACAAACACATGCGCCAAACGAAGACATCCGCCAAACTAAGACACCCGCCTAACAAACACGTGTGCCAAACTAACACAACCGCCAAACAAACACATGCGCCAAACTAAGACATCCGCCAAACTAACACTTCCGCCAAACAAACACATGCGCCAAACTAAGACATCCGCCAAACTAACACATCCGCCAAACAAACACATGCGCCAAACAAACACATACGCCAAACAAACACATGCGCCAAATGAAGACATCCGCCAAACTAAGACACCTGCCTAACAAACACGTGTGCCAAACTAAGACATCCGCCAAACTAACACATCCGCCAAACAAACACATGCGTCAAACGAAGACATCCGCCAAACGAACACGTCCGCCAAAGAAACACATGCGCCAAACTAAGACATCCGCCAAACTAACACATCCGCCAAACAAACACATGCGCCAAACTAAGACATCCGCCAAACTAAGACATCCGCCAAACAAACACATGCGCCAAACTAAGACATCCGCCAAACTAACACGTCCGCCAAAGAAACACATGCGCCAAACTAAGACATCCGCCAAACTAACACATCCAACAAACAAACACAAGCGCCAAACTAAGCCTTCCGCCAAACTAACACATCCGCCAAACAAACACATGTGCCAAACTAAGACATCCGCCAAACTAACACATCCGCCAAACAAACACAGGCACCAAACTAAGACATGCGCCAAACTAAGACATCTGCCAAACTAACACATCCGCCAAACAAACACATGCGCCAAACAAAGTCATCCGTCAAACTAACACATCCGCCAAACAAACACATCCGCCAAACTAACACATCCGCCAAACAAACACATGCGCCAAACGAAGACATCCGCCAAACTAACTCCTCCGCCAAACAAACACATGCGCCAAACTAAGACATCCGCCAAACAAACACATGCGCCAAACAAACACATACGCCAAACAAACACATGCGCCAAACGAAGACATCCGCCAAACTAAGACATCCGCCAAACAAACTCATGTGCCAAACAAAGACATCCGCCAAACAAACACATCCGCCAAACTAAGACATCCGCCAAACTAACACATCCACCAAACAAACAAAAGCGCCAAACTAAGACTTCCACCAAACTAACACATCCGCCAAACAAACACAGGCGCCAAACTAAGACGTGCGCCAAACTATGACATCCGCCAAACTAACACATCCGCCAAACAAACACATGCGCCAAAGGAAGTCATCCATCAAACTAACACATCCGCCAAACAAACACATGCGCCAAACTAAGACATCTGCCAAATTAACACATCGGCCAAACAAACACATGCGCCAAACTAACACATCCGCCAAACAAACACATGTGCCAAACTAAGACATCCGCCAAACTAACACATTCGCCAAACTTACACATCCGCCAAACAAACACATGCACTGAACAAAAACATCCGCCAAACGAACACATCCGCCAAACGAACACATCCGCCAAACTAAGACATCCGCCAAACTAAGACATCCGCCAAACAAACACATGCGCCAAACTAAGACATCCGTCAAACGAACACATCCGCCAAACAAACACATGCGCCAAACGAAGTCATCCGTGAAACTAACACATCCGTCAAACTAGCACATCCGCCAAACAAACACATGCCCCAAATTAACACATCCGCCAAACAAACACATCCGCCAAACAAACACATCCGCCAAACAAACACATGCGCCAAACAAACACATGCGCCAAACTAACACATCCGTCAAATTAGCACATCCGCCAAACAAACACATGCCCCAAATTAACACATCCGCCAAACAAACACATCCGCCAAACAAACACATCCGCCAAACAAACACATGCGCCAAACAAACACATGCGCCAAACTAACACATCCGCCAAACTTACACATCCGCCAAACAAACACATGCACCAAACTAAGACATCCCCCAAACGAACACATCCGCCAAACAAACACATGTGCCAAACTAAGCCTTCCGCCAAACAAACACATGCGCCAAACAAACACATGCGCCAAATTAACACATCCGTCAAACGAACACATCCGCCAAACAAACACATGCGCCAAACTAAGACATCTCGCCAAACTAACACATCCGCCAAACTTACACATCCGCCAAACAAACACATGCGCCAAACTAAGACATCCGCCAAACTAACACATCCACCTAACAAACACACCCGCCAAACAAACACATGCGCCAAACTAACACATCCGCCAAACAAACACACCCGCCAAACAAACACATGCGCCAAACTAACACATCCGCCAAACAAACACGTGCGCCAAACAAACACATCCGCCAAACTAACACTTCCGCCAAACAAACACATGCGCCAAACAAACACATCCGCCAAACTAACACTTCCGCCAAACAAACACATGCGCCAAACAAACACATCCGCCAAACAAACACATGCGCCAAACGAAGACATCCGCCAAACTAAGACATGCGCCTAACAAACACGTGTGCCAAACTAAGACATCCGCCAAACTAACACATCCGCCAAACAAACACATGCGCCAAACTAAGACATCCGCCAAACTAAGACATCCGCCAAACAAACACATGCGCCAAACTAAGACATCCGCCAAACTAACACATCCACCAAACAAACACATGCGCCAAACAAACACATCCGCCAAACAAACACATGCGCCAAACGAAGACATCCGCCAAACTAAGACACCCGCCTAACAAACACGTGTGCCAAACTAACACAACCGCCAAACAAACACATGCGCCAAACTAAGACATCCGCCAAACTAACACTTCCGCCAAACAAACACATGCGCCAAACTAAGACATCCGCCAAACTAACACATCCGCCAAACAAACACATGCGCCAAACAAACACATACGCCAAACAAACACATGCGCCAAATGAAGACATCCGCCAAACTAAGACACCTGCCTAACAAACACGTGTGCCAAACTAAGACATCCGCCAAACTAACACATCCGCCAAACAAACACATGCGCCAAACTAAGACATCCGCCAAACTAACACATTCGCCAAACTAACACATCCGCCAAACAAACACATGCGCCAAACTAAGATATCCGCCAAACTAAGATATCCGCCTCACAAACACATGCGCCAAACTAAGACATCCGCCAAACTAACACATCCGTCATACATATAAATGCGCCAAACTAAGACATCGCCAAACAAACACATGCGCCAAACTAAGACATCCGCCAAACTAACACATCCGCCAAACAAACACATGCGCCAAAATAAGACATCCGCCAAACTAACACATCCATCAAACAAACACATGCGCCAAACTAAGACATCCGCCAAACGAACACATCTGCCAAACAAACACATGCGCCAAACTAAGACATCCGCCAAACTAACACATCCACCAAACAAACACATGCGCCAAACTAAGACATCTGCCAAACTAACACATCCGCCGAACAAACACATGCGCCAAACTAACACATCCGCCAAACTAACACATCCGCCAAACAAACACATGCGCCACTAAGGCATCCGCCAAACTAACACATCCGCCAAACAAACACATGCGCCAAACTAAGACATCCGCCAAACTAACACATCCGCCAAACAAACACATGTGCCAAACAAACACCTCCGCCAAACTAACACATCCACCAAACAAACACATGCGCAAAACGAAGACATCCGCCAAACAAATACATCCGCCAAACAAACACATGCGCCAAACTAACACATCCGCCAAACTAACACATGCGCCAAACTAACACATCTGCCAAACTAACACATCCGCCAAACAAACACATGCGCCAAACTAAGTCATTTGCCAAACTAAGACATCCGCCAAACAAACACATGCGCCAAACTAAGGCATCCGCCAAACCAACACATCCGCCAAACTAAGACATCCCCCAATAGAAAACAACCGCCAAACAAACACATGTGCCAAACTAAGACATCTGCCAAACTATCACATCCGCCAAACTAACACATCCGCCAAACAAACACATGCGCCAAACTAAGACATCCGCCAAACTAAGATATCCACCTCACAAACACATGCGCCAAACTAAGACATCCGCCAAACTAACACATCTGCCATGCAAACACATGCACCAAACTAAGACATCCGCCAAACTAAGACATCCGCCAAACAAACACATGCGCCAAACTAAGGCATCCGCCAAACTAACACATCCGCCAAACAAACACATGCGCCAAACTAACACATCCGCCAAACTAACACATCCGCCAAACAAACACATGTGCCAAACAAACACCTCCGCCAAACTAACACATCCGCCAAACAAACACATGCGCCAAACTAAGTCATCCGCCAAACATCCGCCAAACGAAGACATCTGCCGAACAAACACATGCGCCAAACTAAGATATCCGCCAAACTAAGATATCCGCCTTACAAACACATGCGCCAAACTAAGACATCCGCCAAACTAACACATCCGCCAAACTAACACATCCGCCAAACAAACACATGCGCCAAACTAAGATATCCGCCAAACTAAGACATCCGCCAAACAAACACATGCGCCAAACAAACACATGCGCCAAACTAAGACATCCGCCAAACCAACACATCCGCCAAACTAACACATCCGCCAAACTAACACATCCGCCAAACAAACACATGCGCCAAACTAAGATATCCGCCAAACTAAGATATCCGCCTCACAAACACATGCGCCAAACTAAGACATATGCCAAACTAACACATCCGCCATACAAACACATGCGCCATACTAAGACATCCGCCAAACTAAGACATCCGCCAAACAAACACATGCGCCAAACTAAGATATCCGCCAAACTAACACATCCGCCAAAAAAACACATGCGCCAAACTAAGACATCCACCAAAAACACATCCACCAAACAAACACATGCACCAAACTAAGACATCCGCCAAACTAACACATCCACCAACAAACACAGGCGCCAAACTAAGACACCCGCCAAACTAACACATCCGCCAAACAAACACATGCGCCAAACTAAGACATCCGCCAAACAAACACATCCGCCAAACAAACACATGCGCCAAACTAATACATCCGCCAAACTAACACATGCGCCAAACTAACACATGCGCCAAACTAACACATCCGCCAAACTAACACATCCGCCAAACAAACACATGCGCCAAACTAAGACATTCGCCAAACTAAGACATCCGCCAAACAAACACATCCGCCAAACAAACACATTCGCCAAACAAACTCATGCGCCAAACTAACACATCCGCCAAACAAACACATGTGCCAAACTAAGCCATCCGCCAAACTAACACATGCGCCAAACTAACACATCCGCCAAACAAACACATCCGCCAAACAAACACATGCGCCAAACTGAGACATCCGCCAAACTAAGATATCCGCCAAACAAACACATGCGCCAAACTAAGACATCCGCCAAACTAACACATCCGCCAAACAAACATGCGCCAAAATAAGACATTCACCAAACATCCGCCAAACTAAGACATCCGCCGAACAAACACATGCGCCAAACTAAGGCATCCGCCAAACTAACACATCCGCCAAACAAACACATGCGCCAAACTGAGACATCCGCCAAACTAAGATATCCGCCAAACAAACACATGCGCCAAACTAAGACATCCGCCAAACTAACACATCCGCCAAACAAACACATGCGCCAAACTAAGACATCCGCCAAACATCCGCCAAACTAAGACATCCGCCGAACAAACACATGCGCCAAACTAAGGCATCCGCCAAACTAACACATCCGCCAAACAAACACATGCGCCAAACTAAGATATCCGCCAAACTAAGATATCCGCCTCACAAACACATGCGCCAAACTAAGACATCCGCCAAACTAACACATCCGCCATACAAACACATGCGCCAAACTAAGACATCCGCCAAACAAACACATGCGCCAAACGAAGACATCCGCCAAACTAACACATCTGCCAAACAAACACATGCGCCAAACTAAGACATCCACCAAATTAACACATCCACCAAACAAACACATGCGTCAAACTAAGACATCCGCCAAACTAACACATCTGCCGAACAAACACATGCGCCAAACTAAGACATCCGCCAAACTAACACATCCACCAAAAAAAACACATGCGCCAAACTAAGACATCCGCCAAACTAACACATCCGCCAAACTAACACTTCCGCCAAACAAACACATCCGCCAAACAAACACATGCGCCAAACAAACATCCGCCAAACTAACACATCCGCCAAACAAACAAATGCGCCAAACTAAGACATCCACCAAATTAACACATCCACCAAACAAACAGATGCGCCAAACGAAGACATCCGCCAAACTAAGACACGTGCCTAACAAACAAGTGTGCCAAACTAAGACATCAGCCAAACTAACACATGCGCCAAACTAGCACATCCGCCAAACAAACACATGCCCCAAATTAACACATCTGCCAAACAAACACATCCGCCAAACAAACACATCCGCCAAACAAACACATGCGCCAAACAAACATCCGCCAAACTAACACATCCGCCAAACAAACACATGCGCCAAACTAAGACATCCGCCAAACTAAGACATCCGCCAAACTAAGACATCCGCCATACAAACACATCCGCCAAACAAACACATCCGCCAAACAAACACATGCGCCAAACGAACACATCCGCCAAACTAACACATGCGCCAAACTAACACATCAACCAAACTAACACATGCGCCAAACTAACACATGCGCCAAACTAACACATCCGCCAAACTAACACATCCGCCAAACAAACACATGCACCAAACTAAGACATCCGCCAAACTAACACATCCGCGAAACAAACACATGCGCCAAACAAAAACATCCGCCAAACAAACTCATGCGCCAAACTAACACATCCGCCAAACAAACACATGTGCCAAACTTAGACATCCGCCAAACGAACACATCCGCCAAACGAACACATCCGCCAAACTAAGACATCCGCCAAACTAAGACATCCGCCAAACAAACACATACGCCAAACTAAGACATCCGTCAAAGGAACACGTCCGCCAAAGAAACACATGCGCCAAACTAAGACATCCGCCAAACTAAGACATCCGCCAAACAAACACATCCGCCAAACAAAGACATCCGCCAAACAAACTCATGCGCCAAACTAACACATCCGCCAAACAAACACATGTGCCAAACTAAGACATCCGCCAAACTAACACATCCGCCAAACTTACACATCCGCCAAATAAACACATGCGCCAAACAAAGACATCCGCCAAACTAACACATCCGCCAAACGAACACATCCGCCAAACGAACACATCCGCCAAACAAACACATGCGCCAAACTAAGACATCCGCCAAACTAAGACTTCCGCCATACAAACACATCCGCCAAACAAACACATCCGCCAAACAAACACACGCGCCAAACGAACACATCCGCCAAACTAACACATGCGCCAAACTAACACATGCGCCAAACTAACACATCCGCCAAACTAACACATCCGCCAAACAAACACATGCGCCAAACAAACACCTCCGCCAAACTAACACATCCGCCAAACAAACACATCCACCAAACAAACACATGCGCCAACCTCGCACATGCGCCAAACTAACACATCCACCAAACTAACATGCGCCAAACTAAGACATTCGCCAAACTAACACATCCACCAAACAAACACATGCGCCAAACTAAGACATCCGCCAAGCTAAGACATCCGCCAAACAAACACATCCGCCAAACAAACACATTCGCCAAACAAATTCATGCGCCAAACTAACAAATCCACCAAACAAACACATGTGCCAAACTATGCCATCCGCCAAACTAACACATGCGCCAAACTAACACATCCGCCAAACAAACACATGCGCCAAACTAAGACATCCGCTAAACTAAGATATCCGCCTCACAAACACATGCGCCTAATTAAGACATCCGCCAAACTAACACATCCGCCATACAAATACATGCGCCAAACTAAGACATCCGCCAAACTAAAACATCCGCCAAACAAACACATGCGCCAAACGAAGACATCTGCCAAACAAACACATCCGCCAAACAAACACATACGGCAAACTAACACACCCGTCAAACTAACACATGCGCCAAACTAAGACATCCACCAAACAACCACATGTGCCAAACTAAGACATCCGCCAAACTAACACGTCCGCCAAACTAACACATCCACCAAACAAACACATGCGCCAAACAAAGACATTCGCCAAACTAAGGCACCCGCCTAACAAACACATGTGCCAAACTAAGACATCCGCCAAACTAACACATCCGCCAAACAAACACATGCGCCAAACTAAGACATCCGCCAAACTAAGACATCCGCCAAACAAACACATGCGCCAAACGAAGACATCCGCCAAACGAACACATCCGCCAAACAAACACATGCGCCAAACTAAGCCTTCCGCCAAACTAACACATCCGCCAAACAAACACATGCGCCAAACTAAGACATCTGCCAAACTATCATATCCGCCAAACAAACACATGCGCCAAACTAAGACATCCGCTAAACTAAGACATCCGCCAAACAAACACATGCGCCAAACTAAGACATCCGCCAAATGAACACATCCGCCAAACAAACACATGTGCCAAACTAAGCCTTCCACCAAACTAACACATCCGCCAAACAAACATATGTGCCAAACTAAGACATCCGCCAAACTAACACATCCACCAAACAAACACAGGCGCCAAACTAAGACATCCGCCAAACTAACACATCTGCCAAACAAACACATGCGCCAAACGAAGTCATCCGTCAAACTAACACATCCGTCAAACTAGCACATCCGCCAAACAAACACATGCCCCAAATTAACACATCCGCCAAACAAACACATCCGCCAAACAAACACATCCGCCAAACAAACACATGCGCCAAACAAACACATGCGCCAAAGTAACACATCCGTCAAACTAGCACATCCGCCAAACAAACACATGCCCCAAATTAACACATCCGCCAAACAAACACATCCGCCAAAACAAACACATCCGCCAAACAAACACATGTGCCAAACAAACACATGCGCCAAACTAACACATCCGCCAAACTTACACATCCGCCAAACAAACACATGCGCCAAACTAAGACATCCCCCAAACGAACACATCCGCCAAACAAACACATGTGCCAAACTAAGCCTTCCGCCAAACAAACACATGCGCCAAACAAACACATGCGCCAAATTAACACATCCGTCAAACGAACACATCCGCCAAACAAACACATGCGCCAAACTAAGACATCTCGCCAAACTAACACATCCGCCAAACTTACACATCCGCCAAACAAACACATGCGCCAAACTAAGACATCCGCCAAACTAACACATCCGCCAAACAAACACACCCGCCAAACAAACACATGCGCCAAACTAACACATCTGCCAAACAAACACACCCGCCAAACAAACACATGCGCCAAACTAACACATCCGCCAAACAAACACGTGCGCCAAACAAACACATCCGCCAAACTAACACTTCCTCCAAACAAACACATGCACCAAACGAACACATCCGCCAAACTAACACTTCCGAGAAACAAACACATGCGCCAAACAAACACATCCGCCAAACAAACACATGCGCCAAACGAAGACATCCGCCAAACTAAGACATGCGCCTAACAAACACGTGTGCCAAACTAAGACATCCGCCAAACTAACACATCCGCCAAACAAACACATGCGCCAAACAAACACATGCGCCAAACTAAGACATCCGCCAAACTAACACTTCCGCCAAACAAACACATGCGCCAAACTAAGACATCCGCCAAACTAACACATGCGCCAAACAAACACATACGCCAAACAAACACATGCGCCAAATGAAGACATCCGCCAAACTAAGACACCTGCCTAACAAACACGTGTGCCAAACTAAGACATCCGCCAAACTAACACATCCGCCAAACAAACACATGCGTCAAACGAAGACATCCGCCAAACGAACACGTCCGCCAAACAAACACATGCGCCAAACTAAGACATCCGCCAAACTAAGACATCCGCCAAACAAACACATGCGCGAAACTAAGACATCCGCCAAACTAACACGTCCGCCAAAGAAACACATGCGCCAAACTAAGACATCCGCCAAACTAACACATCCAACAAACAAACACAAGCGCCAAACTAAGCCTTCCGCCAAACTAACACATCCGCCAAACAAACACATGTGCCAAACTAAGACATCCGCCAAACTAACACATCCGCCAAACAAACACAGGCACCAAACTAAGACATGCGCCAAACTAAGACATCTGCCAAACTAACACATCCGCCAAACAAACACATGCGCCAAACAAAGTCATCCGTCAAACTAACACATCCGCCAAACAAACACATCCGCCAAACTAACACATCTGCCAAACAAACACATGCGCCAAACTAAGACATCCACCAAATTAACACATCCACCAAACAAACACATGCGTCAAACTAAGACATCCGCCAAACGAACACATCTGCCGAACAAACACATGCGCCAAACTAAGACATCCGCCAAACTAACACATCCACCAAAAAAAACACACGCGCCAAACTAAGACATCCGCCAAACTAACACATCCGCCAAACTAACACTTCTGCCAAACAAACACATCCGCCAAACAAACACATGCGCCAAACAAACATCCGCCAAACTAACACATCCGCCAAACAAACAAATGCGCCAAACTAAGACATCCACCAAATTAACACATCCACCAAACAAACAGATGCGCCAAACGAAGACATCCGCCAAACTAAGACACGTGCCTAACAAACACGTGTGCCAAACTAAGACATCCGCCAAACTAACACATGCGCCAAACTAGCACATCCGCCAAACAAACACATGCCCCAAATTAACACATCTGCCAAACAAACACATCCGCCAAACAAACACATCCGCCAAACAAACACATGCGCCAAACAAACATCCGCCAAACTAACACATCCGCCAAACAAACACATGCGCCAAACTAAGACATCCGCCAAACTAAGACATCCGCCAAACTAAGACATCCGCCATACAAACACATCCGCCAAACAAACACATCCGCCAAACAAACACATGCGCCAAACGAACACATCCGCCAAACTAACACATGCGCCAAACTAACACATCAACCAAACTAACACATGCGCCAAACTAACACATGCGCCAAACTAACACATCCGCCAAACTAACACATCCGCCAAACAAACACATGCACCAAACTAAGACATCCGCCAAACTAACACATCCGCGAAACAAACACATGCGCCAAACAAAAACATCCGCCAAACAAACTCATGCGCCAAACTAACACATCCGCCAAACAAACACATGTGCCAAACTTAGACATCCGCCAAACGAACACATCCGCCAAACGAACACATCCGCCAAACTAAGACATCCGCCAAACTAAGACATCCGCCAAACAAACACATGCGCCAAACTAAGACATCCGTCAAACGAACACGTCCGCCAAAGAAACACATGCGCCAAACTAAGACATCCGCCAAACTAAGACATCCGCCAAACAAACACATCCGCCAAACAAAAACATCCGCCAAACAAACTCATGCGCCAAACTAACACATCCGCCAAACAAACACATGTGCCAAACTAAGACATCCGCCAAACTAACACATCCGCCAAACTTACACATCCGCCAAATAAACACATGCGCCAAACAAAGACATCCGCCAAACTAACACATCCGCCAAACGAACACATCCGCCAAACGAACACATCCGCCAAACAAACACATGCGCCAAACTAAGACATCCGCCAACTAAGACTTCCGCCATACAAACACATCCGCCAAACAAACACATCCGCCAAACAAACACACGCGCCAAACGAACACATCCGCCAAACTAACACATGCGCCAAACTAACACATGCGCCAAACTAACACATCCGCCAAACTAACACATCCGCCAAACAAACACATGCGCCAAACAAACACCTCCGCCAAACTAACACATCCGCCAAACAAACACATCCACCAAACAAACACATGCGCCAACCTCGCACATGCGCCAAACTAACACATCCGCCAAACTAGCATGCGCCAAACTAAGACATTCGCCAAACTAACACATCCACCAAACAAACACATGCGCCAAACTAAGACATCCGCCAAGCTAAGACATCCGCCAAACAAACACATCCGCCAAACAAACACATTCGCCAAACAAATTCATGCGCCAAACTAACAAATCCGCCAAACAAACACATGTGCCAAACTAAGCCATCCGCCAAACTAACACATGCGCCAAACTAACACATCCGCCAAACAAACACATGCGCCAAACTAAGACATCCGCTAAACTAAGATATCCGCCTCACAAACACATGCGCCAAATTAAGACATCCGCCAAACTAACACATCCGCCATACAAATACATGCGCCAAACTAAGACATCCGCCAAACTAAAACATCCGCCAAACAAACACATGCGCCAAACGAAGACATCTGCCAAACAAACACATCCGCCAAACAAACACATGCGGCAAACTAACACACCCGTCAAACTAACACATGCGCCAAACTAAGACATCCACCAAACAACCACATGTGCCAAACTAAGACATCCGCCAAACTAACACGTCCGCCAAACTAACACATCCACCAAACAAACACATGCGCCAAACAAAGACATTCGCCAAACTAAGGCACCCGCCTAACAAACACATGTGCCAAACTAAGACATCCGCCAAACTAACACATCCGCCAAACAAACACATGCGCTAAACTAAGACATCCGCCAAACTAAGACATCCGCCAAACAAACACATGCGCCAAACTAAGCCTTCCGCCAAACTAACACATCCGCCAAACAAACACATGCGCCAAACTAAGACATCTGCCAAACTAACATATCCGCCAAACAAACACATGCGCCAAACTAAGACATCCGCTAAACTAAGACATCCGCCAAACAAACACATGCGCCAAACTAAGACATCCGCCAAATGAACACATCCGCCAAACAAACACATGCGCCAAACTAAGACATCCGCCAAACGAACACATCCACCAAACAAACACAAGCGCCAAACTAAGCCTTCCGCCAAACTAACACATCCGCCAAACAAACATATGCGCCAAACTAAGACATCCGCCAAACTAACACATCCACCAAACAAACACAGGCGCCAAACTAAGACATCCGCCAAACTAACACATCTGCCAAACAAACACATGCGCCAAACGAAGTCATCCGTCAAACTAACACATCCGTCAAACTAGCACATCCGCCAAACAAACACATGCCCCAAATTAACACATCCGCCAAACAAACACATGCGCCAAACAAACACATGCGCCAAACTAACACATCCGTCAAACTAGCACATCCGCCAAACAAACACATGCCCCAAATTAACACATCCGCCAAACAAACACATCCGCCAAAACAAACACATCCGCCAAACAAACACATGCGCCAAACAAACACATGCGCCAAACTAACACATCCGCCAAACTTACACATCCGCCAAACAAACACATGCGCCAAACTAAGACATCCCCCAAACGAACACATCCGCCAAACAAACACATGTGCCAAACTAAGCCTTCCGCCAAACGAACACATGCGCCAAACAAACACATGCGCCAAATTAACACATCCGTCAAACGAACACATCCGCCAAACAAACACATGCGCCAAACTAAGACATCTCGCCAAACTAACACATCCGCCAAACTTACACATCCGCCAAACAAACACATGCGCCAAACTAAGACATCCGCCAAACTAACACATCCGCCAAACAAACACACCCGCCAAACAAACACATGCGCCAAACTAACACATCCGCCAAACAAACACACCCGCCAAACAAACACATGCGCCAAACTAACACATCCGCCAAACAAACACGTGCGCCAAACAAACACATCCGCCAAACTAACACTTCCTCCAAACAAACACATGCGCCAAACGAACACATCCGCCAAACTAACACTTCCGACAAACAAACACATGCGCCAAACAAACACATCCGCCAAACAAACACATGCGCCAAACGAAGACATCCGCCAAACTAAGACATGCGCCTAACAAACACGTGTGCCAAACTAAGACATCCGCCAAACTAACACATCCACCAAACAAACACATGCGCCAAACTAAGACATCCGCCAAACTAAGACATCCGCCAAACAAACACATGCGCCAAACTAAGACATCCGCCAAACTAAGACACCCGCCTAACAAACACGTGTGCCAAACTAACACAACCGCCAAACAAACACATGCGCCAAACTAAGACATCCGCCAAACTAACACTTCCGCCAAACAAACACATGCGCCAAACTAAGACATCCGCCAAACTAACACATCCGCCAAACAAACACATGCGCCAAACAAACACATACGCCAAACAAACACATGCGCCAAATGAAGACATCCGCCAAACTAAGACACCTGCCTAACAAACACGTGTGCCAAACTAAGACATCCGCCAAACTAACACATCCGCCAAACAAACACATGCGTCAAACGAAGACATCCGCCAAACTAACACGTCCGCCAAAGAAACACATGCGCCAAACTAAGACATCCGCCAAACTAACACATCCGCCAAACAAACACATGCGCCAAACTAAGACATCCGCCAAACTAAGACATCCGCCAAACAAACACATGCGCCAAACTAAGACATCCGCCAAACTAACACGTCCGCCAAAGAAACACATGCGCCAAACTAAGACATCCGCCAAAGTAACACATCCAAAAAACAAACACAAGCGCCAAACTAAGCCTTCCGCCAAACTAACACATCCGCCAAACAAACATATGCGCCAAACTAAGACATCCGCCAAACTAACACATCCACCAAACAAACACAGGCGCCAAACTAAGACATCCGCCAAACTAACACATCTGCCAAACAAACACATGCGCCAAACGAAGTCATCCGTCAAACTAACACATCCGTCAAACTAGCACATCCGCCAAACAAACACATGCCCCAAATTAACACATCCGCCAAACAAACACATGCGCCAAACAAACACATGCGCCAAACTAACACATCTGTCAAACTAGCACATCCGCCAAACAAACACATGCCCCAAATTAACACATCCGCCAAACAAACACATCCGCCAAAACAAACACATCCGCCAAACAAACACATGCGCCAAACAAACACATGCGCCAAACTAACACATCCGCCAAACTTACACATCCGCCAAACAAACACATGCGCCAAACTAAGACATCCCCCAAACGAACACATCCGCCAAACAAACACATGTGCCAAACTAAGCCTTCCGCCAAACGAACACATGCGCCAAACAAACACATGCGCCAAATTAACACATCCGTCAAACGAACACATCCGCCAAACAAACACATGCGCCAAACTAAGACATCTCGCCAAACTAACACATCCGCCAAACTTACACATCCGCCAAACAAACACATGCGCCAAACTAAGACATCCGCCAAACTAACACATCCGCCAAACAAACACACCCGCCAAACAAACACATGCGCCAAACTAACACATCCGCCAAACAAACACACCCGCCAAACAAACACATGCGCCAAACTAACACATCCGCCAAACAAACACGTGCGCCAAACAAACACATCCGCCAAACTAACACTTCCTCCAAACAAACACATGCGCCAAACGAACACATCCGCCAAACTAACACTTCCGACAAACAAACACATGCGCCAAACAAACACATCCGCCAAACAAACACATGCGCCAAACGAAGACATCCGCCAAACTAAGACATGCGCCTAACAAACACGTGTGCCAAACTAAGACATCCGCCAAACTAACACATCCACCAAACAAACACATGCGCCAAACTAAGACATCCGCCAAACTAAGACATCCGCCAAACAAACACATGCGCCAAACTAAGACATCCGCCAAACTAAGACACCCGCCTAACAAACACGTGTGCCAAACTAACACAACCGCCAAACAAACACATGCGCCAAACTAAGACATCCGCCAAACTAACACTTCCGCCAAACAAACACATGCGCCAAACTAAGACATCCGCCAAACTAACACATCCGCCAAACAAACACATGCGCCAAACAAACACATACGCCAAACAAACACATGCGCCAAATGAAGACATCCGCCAAACTAAGACACCTGCCTAACAAACACGTGTGCCAAACTAAGACATCCGCCAAACTAACACATCCGCCAAACAAACACATGCGTCAAACGAAGACATCCGCCAAACTAACACGTCCGCCAAAGAAACACATGCGCCAAACTAAGACATCCGCCAAACTAACACATCCGCCAAACAAACACATGCGCCAAACTAAGACATCCGCCAAACTAAGACATCCGCCAAACAAACACATGCGCCAAACTAAGACATCCGCCAAACTAACACGTCCGCCAAAGAAACACATGCGCCAAACTAAGACATCCGCCAAAGTAACACATCCAAAAAACAAACACAAGCGCCAAACTAAGCCTTCCGCCAAACTAACACATCCGCCAAACAAACACATGTGCCAAACTAAGACATCCGCCAAACTAACACATCCGCCAAACAAACACAGGCACCAAACTAAGACATGCGCCAAACTAAGACATCTGCCAAACTAACACATCCGCCAAACAAACACATGCGCCAAACAAAGTCATCCGTCAAACTAACACATCCGCCAAACAAACACATCCGCCAAACTAACACATCCGCCAAACAAACACATGCGCCAAACGAAGACATCCGCCAAACTAACTCCTCCGCCAAACAAACACATGCGCCAAATTAAGACATCCGCCAAACAAACACATGCGCCAAACAAACACATACGCCAAACAAACACATCCGCCAAACTAACACATCCGCCAAACAAACACATGCGCCAAACGAAGACATCCGCCAAACTAACTCCTCCGCCAAACAAACACATGCGCCAAACTAAGACATCCGCCAAACAAACACATGCGCCAAACAAACACATCCGCCAAACAAACACATGCGCCAAACAAACATCCGCCAAACTAACACATCCGCCAAACAAACACATGCGCCAAACTAAGACATCCGCCAAACTAAGACATCCGCCAAACTAAGACATCCGCCATACAAACACATCCGCCAAACAAACACATCCGCCAAACAAACACCTTCGCCAAACGAACACATCCGCCAAACTAACACATGCGCCAAACTAACACATCAACCAAACTAACACATGCGCCAAACTAACACATGCGCCAAACTAACACATCCGCCAAACTAACACATCCGCCAAACAAACACATGCACCAAACTAAGACATCCGCCAAACTAACACATCCGCGAAACAAACACATGCGCCAAACAAAAACATCCGCCAAACAAACTCATGCGCCAAACTAACACATCCGCCAAACAAACACATGTGCCAAACTTAGACATCCGCCAAACGAACACATCCGCCAAACGAACACATCCGCCAAACTAAGACATCCGCCAAACTAAGACATCCGCCAAACAAACACATGCGCCAAACTAAGACATCCGTCAAACGAACACGTCCGCCAAAGAAACACATGCGCCAAACTAAGACATCCGCCAAACTAAGACATCCGCCAAACAAACACATCCGCCAAACAAAAACATCCGCCAAACAAACTCATGCGCCAAACTAACACATCTGCCAAACAAACACATGTGCCAAACTAAGACATCCGCCAAACTAACACATCCGCCAAACTTACACATCCGCCAAATAAACACATGCGCCAAACAAAGACATCCGCCAAACGAACACATCCGCCAAACGAACACATCCGCCAAACAAACACATGCGCCAAACTAAGACATCCGCCAACTAAGACTTCCGCCATACAAACACATCCGCCAAACAAACACATCCGCCAAACAAACACACGCGCCAAACGAACACATCCGCCAAACTAACACATGCGCCAAACTAACACATGCGCCAAACTAACACATCCGCCAAACTAACACATCCGCCAAACAAACACATGCGCCAAACAAACACCTCCGCCAAACTAACACATCCGCCAAACAAACACATCCACCAAACAAACACATGCGCCAACCTCGCACATGCGCCAAACTAACACATCCGCCAAACTAACATGCGCCAAACTAAGACATTCGCCAAACTAACACATCCACCAAACAAACACATGCGCCAAACTAAGACATCCGCCAAGCTAAGACATCCGCCAAACAAACACATCCGCCAAACAAACACATTCGCCAAACAAATTCATGCGCCAAACTAACAAATCCGCCAAACAAACACATGTGCCAAACTAAGCCATCCGCCAAACTAACACATGCGCCAAACTAACACATCCGCCAAACAAACACATGCGCCAAACTAAGACATCCGCTAAACTAAGATATCCGCCTCACAAACACATGCGCCAAATTAAGACATCCGCCAAACTAACACATCCGCCATACAAATACATGCGCCAAACTAAGACATCCGCCAAACTAAAACATCCGCCAAACAAACACATGCGCCAAACGAAGACATCTGCCAAACAAACACATCCGCCAAACAAACACATGCGGCAAACTAACACACCCGTCAAACTAACACATGCGCCAAACTAAGACATCCACCAAACAACCACATGTGCCAAACTAAGACATCCGCCAAACTAACACGTCCGCCAAACTAACACATCCACCAAACAAACACATGCGCCAAACAAAGACATTCGCCAAACTAAGGCACCCGCCTAACAAACACATGTGCCAAACTAAGACATCCGCCAAACTAACACATCCGCCAAACAAACACATGCGCTAAACTAAGACATCCGCCAAACTAAGACATCCGCCAAACAAACACATGCGCCAAACTAAGCCTTCCGCCAAACTAACACATCCGCCAAACAAACACATGCGCCAAACTAAGACATCTGCCAAACTAACATATCCGCCAAACAAACACATGCGCCAAACTAAGACATCCGCTAAACTAAGACATCCGCCAAACAAACACATGCGCCAAACTAAGACATCCGCCAAATGAACACATCCGCCAAACAAACACATGCGCCAAACTAAGACATCCGCCAAACGAACACATCCACCAAACAAACACAAGCGCCAAACTAAGCCTTCCGCCAAACTAACACATCCGCCAAACAAACATATGCGCCAAACTAAGACATCCGCCAAACTAACACATCCACCAAACAAACACAGGCGCCAAACTAAGACATCCGCCAAACTAACACATCTGCCAAACAAACACATGCGCCAAACGAAGTCATCCGTCAAACTAACACATCCGTCAAACTAGCACATCCGCCAAACAAACACATGCCCCAAATTAACACATCCGCCAAACAAACACATCCGCCAAACAAACACATCCGCCAAACAAACACATGCGCCAAACAAACACATGCGCCAAACTAACACATCCGTCAAACTAGCACATCCGCCAAACAAACACATGCCCCAAATTAACACATCCGCCAAACAAACACATCCGCCAAAACAAACACATCCGCCAAACAAACACATGCGCCAAACAAACACATGCGCCAAACTAACACATCCGCCAAACTTACACATCCGCCAAACAAACACATGCGCCAAACTAAGACATCCCCCAAACGAACACATCCGCCAAACAAACACATGTGCCAAACTAAGCCTTCCGCCAAACGAACACATGCGCCAAACAAACACATGCGCCAAATTAACACATCCGTCAAACGAACACATCCGCCAAACAAACACATGCGCCAAACTAAGACATCTCGCCAAACTAACACATCCGCCAAACTTACACATCCGCCAAACAAACACATGCGCCAAACTAAGACATCCGCCAAACTAACACATCCGCCAAACAAACACACCCGCCAAACAAACACATGCGCCAAACTAACACATCCGCCAAACAAACACACCCGCCAAACAAACACATGCGCCAAACTAACACATCCGCCAAACAAACACGTGCGCCAAACAAACACATCCGCCAAACTAACACTTCCTCCAAACAAACACATGCGCCAAACGAACACATCCGCCAAACTAACACTTCCGACAAACAAACACATGCGCCAAACAAACACATCCGCCAAACAAACACATGCGCCAAACGAAGACATCCGCCAAACTAAGACATGCGCCTAACAAACACGTGTGCCAAACTAAGACATCCGCCAAACTAACACATCCACCAAACAAACACATGCGCCAAACTAAGACATCCGCCAAACTAAGACATCCGCCAAACAAACACATGCGCCAAACTAAGACATCCGCCAAACTAAGACACCCGCCTAACAAACACGTGTGCCAAACTAACACAACCGCCAAACAAACACATGCGCCAAACTAAGACATCCGCCAAACTAACACTTCCGCCAAACAAACACATGCGCCAAACTAAGACATCCGCCAAACTAACACATCCGCCAAACAAACACATGCGCCAAACAAACACATACGCCAAACAAACACATGCGCCAAATGAAGACATCCGCCAAACTAAGACACCTGCCTAACAAACACGTGTGCCAAACTAAGACATCCGCCAAACTAACACATCCGCCAAACAAACACATGCGTCAAACGAAGACATCCGCCAAACTAACACGTCCGCCAAAGAAACACATGCGCCAAACTAAGACATCCGCCAAACTAACACATCCGCCAAACAAACACATGCGCCAAACTAAGACATCCGCCAAACTAAGACATCCGCCAAACAAACACATGCGCCAAACTAAGACATCCGCCAAACTAACACGTCCGCCAAAGAAACACATGCGCCAAACTAAGACATCCGCCAAAGTAACACATCCAAAAAACAAACACAAGCGCCAAACTAAGCCTTCCGCCAAACTAACACATCCGCCAAACAAACACATGTGCCAAACTAAGACATCCGCCAAACTAACACATCCGCCAAACAAACACAGGCACCAAACTAAGACATGCGCCAAACTAAGACATCTGCCAAACTAACACATCCGCCAAACAAACACATGCGCCAAACAAAGTCATCCGTCAAACTAACACATCCGCCAAACAAACACATCCGCCAAACTAACACATCCGCCAAACAAACACATGCGCCAAACGAAGACATCCGCCAAACTAACTCCTCCGCCAAACAAACACATGCGCCAAACTAAGACATCCGCCAAACAAACACATGCGCCAAACAAACACATACGCCAAACAAACACATGCGCCAAACGAAGACATCCGCCAAACTAAGACATCCGCCAAACAAACTCATGTGCCAAACAAAGACATCCGCCAAACAAACACATCCGCCAAACTAAGACATCCGCCAAACTAACACATCCACCAAACAAACAAAAGCGCCAAACTAAGACTTCCACCAAACTAACACATCCGCCAAACAAACACAGGCGCCAAACTAAGACGTGCGCCAAACTATGACATCCGCCAAACTAACACATCCGCCAAACAAACACATGCGCCAAACGAAGTCATCCATCAAACTAACACATCCGCCAAACAAACACATGCGCCAAACTAAGACATCTGCCAAATTAACACATCGGCCAAACAAACACATGCGCCAAACTAACACATCCGCCAAACAAACACATGTGCCAAACTAAGACATCCGCCAAACTAACACATTCGCCAAACTTACACATCCGCCAAACAAACACATGCGCTGAACAAAAACATCCGCCAAACGAACACATCCGCCAAACGAACACATCCGCCAAACTAAGACATCCGCCAAACTAAGACATCCGCCAAACAAACACATGCGCCAAACTAAGACATCCGTCAAACGAACACGTCCGCCAAAGAAACACATGCGCCAAACTAAGACATCCGCCAAACTAAGACATCCGCCAAACAAACACATCCGCCAAACAAAAACATCCGCCAAACAAACTCATGCGCCAAACTAACACATCCGCCAAACAAACACATGCGCCAAACTAAGACATCCGCCAAACTAAGACATCCGCCATACAAACACATCCGCCAAACAAACACATCCGCCAAACAAACACACGCGCCAAACGAACACATCCGCCAAACTAACACATGCGCCAAACTAACACATGCGCCAAACTAACACATCCGCCAAACAAACACATGTGCCAAACTAAGCCATCCGCCAAACTAACACATGCGCCAAACTAACACATCCGCCAAACAAACACATCTGCCAAACAAACACATGCGCCAAACTGAGACATCCGCCAAACTAAGATATCCGCCAAACAAACACATGCGCCAAACTAAGACATCCGCCAAACTAACACATCCGCCAAACAAACATGCGCCAAAATAAGACATCCACCAAACTAACACATGCACCAAACTAACACATGCACCAAACTAACATATCCGCCAAACTAACACATCCGCCAAACAAACACATGCGCCAAACTAAGACATCCGCCAAACATCCGCCAAACTAAGACATCCGCCGAACAAACACATGCGCCAAACTAAGGCATCCGCCAAACTAACACATCCGCCAAACAAACACATGCGCCAAACTAAGATATCCGCCAAACTAAGATATCCGCCTCACAAACACATGCGCCAAACTAAGACATCCGCCAAACTAACACATCCGCCATACAAACACATGCGCCAAACTAAAACATCCGCCAAACAAACACATGCGCCAAACTAAGACATCCGCCAAACTAACACATCCGCCAAACAAACACATGCGCCAAACTAAGACATCCACCAAATTAACACATCCACCAAACAAACACATGCGTCAAACTAAGACATCCGCCAAACAAACACATCTGCCGAACAAACACATGCGCCAAACTAAGACATCCGCCAAACTAACACATCCGCCAAACTAACACTTCCGCCAAACAAACACATGCGCCAAACTAAGACATCCGCCAAACGAACACATCCGCCAAACAAACACATGCGCCAAACTAAGCCTTCCGCCAAACTAACACATCCGCCAAACAAACACATGCGCCAAACTAAGACATCTGCCAAACTAACATATCCGCCAAACAAACACATGCGCCAAACTAAGACATCCGCTAAACTAAGACATCCGCCAAACAAACACATGCGCCAAACTAAGACATTTGCCAAATGAACACATCCGCCAAACAAACACATGCGCCAAACTAAGACATCCGCCAAACGAACACATCCACCAAACAAACACAAGCGCCAAACTAAGCCTTCCGCCAAACTAACACATCCGCCAAACAAACATATGCGCCAAACTAAGACATCCGCCAAACTAACACATCCACCAAACAAACACAGGCGCCAAACTAAGACATCCGCCAAACTAACACATCTGCCAAACAAACACATGCGCCAAACGAAGTCATCCGTCAAACTAACACATCCGTCAAACTAGCACATCCGCCAAACAAACACATGCCCCAAATTAACACATCCGCCAAAGAAACACATCCGCCAAACAAACACATCCGCCAAACAAACACATGCGCCAAACAAACACATGCGCCAAACTAACACATCCGTCAAACTAGCACCTCCGCCAAATAAACACATGCCCCAAATTAACACATCCGCCAAACAAACACATCCGCCAAAACAAACACATCCGCCAAACAAACACATGCGCCAAACAAACACATGCGCCAAACTAACACATCCGCCAAACTTACACATCCGCCAAACAAACACATGCGCCAAACTAAGACATCCCCCAAACGAACACATCCGCCAAACAAACACATGTGCCAAACTAAGCCTTCCGCCAAACAAACACATGCGCCAAACAAACACATGCGCCAAATTAACACATCCGTCAAACGAAGACATCCGCCAAACAAACACATGCGCCAAACTAAGACATCTCGCCAAACTAACACATCCGCCAAACTTACACATCCGCCAAACAAACACATGCGCCAAACTAAGACATCCGCCAAACTAACACATCCGCCAAACAAACACACCCGCCAAACAAACACATGCGCCAAACTAACACATCCGCCAAACAAACACACCCGCCAAACAAACACATGCGCCAAACTAACACATCCGCCAAACAAACACGTGCGCCAAACAAACACATCCGCCAAACTAACACTTCCTCCAAACAAACACATGCGCCAAACGAACACATCCGCCAAACTAACACTTCCGACAAACAAACACATGCGCCAAACAAACACATCCGCCAAACAAACACATGCGCCAAACGAAGACATCCGCCAAACTAAGACATGCGCCTAACAAACACGTGTGCCAAACTAAGACATCTGCCAAACTAACACATCCGCCAAACAAACACATGCGCCAAACTAAGAAATCCGCCAAACTAAGACATCCGCCAAACAAACACATGCGCCAAACTAAGACATCCGCCAAACTAACACATCCACCAAACAAACACATGCGCCAAACAAACACATCCGCCAAACAAACACATGCGCCAAACGAAGACATCCGCCAAACTAAGACACCCGCCTAACAAACACGTGTGCCAAACTAACACAACCGCCAAACAAACACATGCGCCAAACTAAGACATCCGCCAAACTAACACTTCCGCCAAACAAACACATGCGCCAAACTAAGACATCCGCCAAACTAACACATCCGCCAAACAAACACATGCGCCAAACAAACACATACGCCAAACAAACACATGCGCCAAATGAAGACATCCGCCAAACTAAGACACCTGCCTAACAAACACGTGTGCCAAACTAAGACATCCGCCAAACTAACACATCCGCCAAACAAACACATGCGTCAAACGAAGACATCCGCCAAACGAACACGTCCGCCAAAGAAACACATGCGCCAAACTAAGACATCCGCCAAACTAACACATCCGCCAAACAAACACATGCGCCAAACTAAGACATCCGCCAAACTAAGACATCCGCCAAACAAACACATGCGCCAAACTAAGACATCCGCCAAACTAACACGTCCGCCAAAGAAACACATGCGCCAAACTAAGACATCCGCCAAACTAACACATCCAACAAACAAACACATGTGCCAAACTAAGACATCCGCCAAACTAACACATCCGCCAAACAAACACAGGCACCAAACTAAGACATGCGCCAAACTAAGACATCTGCCAAACTAACACATCCGCCAAACAAACACATGCGCCAAACAAAGTCATCCGTCAAACTAACACATCCGCCAAACAAACACATCCGCCAAACTAACACATCCGCCAAACAAACACATGCGCCAAACGAAGACATCCGCCAAACTAACTCCTCCGCCAAACAAACACATGCGCCAAACTAAGACATCCGCCAAACAAACACATGCGCCAAACAAACACATACGCCAAACAAACACATGCGCCAAACGAAGACATCCGCCAAACTAAGACATCCGCCAAACAAACTCATGTGCCAAACAAAGACATCCGCCAAACAAACACATCCGCCAAACTAAGACATCCGCCAAACTAACACATCCACCAAACAAACAAAAGCGCCAAACTAAGACTTCCACCAAACTAACACATCCGCCAAACAAACACAGGCGCCAAACTAAGACGTGCGCCAAACTATGACATCCGCCAAACTAACACATCCGCCAAACAAACACATGCGCCAAACGAAGTCATCCATCAAACTAACACATCCGCCAAACAAACACATGCGCCAAACTAAGACATCTGCCAAATTAACACATCGGCCAAACAAACACATGCGCCAAACTAACACATCCGCCAAACAAACACATGTGCCAAACTAAGACATCCGCCAAACTAACACATTCGCCAAACTTACACATCCGCCAAACAAACACATGCGCTGAACAAAAACATCCGCCAAACGAACACATCCGCCAAACGAACACATCCGCCAAACTAAGACATCCGCCAAACTAAGACATCCGCCAAACAAACACATGCGCCAAACTAAGACATCCGTCAAACGAACACGTCCGCCAAAGAAACACATGCGCCAAACTAAGACATCCGCCAAACTAAGACATCCGCCAAACAAACACATCCGCCAAACAAAAACATCCGCCAAACAAACTCATGCGCCAAACTAACACATCCGCCAAACAAACACATGTGCCAAACTAAGACATCCGCCAAACTAACACATCCGCCAAACTTACACATCCGCCAAATAAACACATGCGCCAAACAAAGACATCCGCCAAACTAACACATCCGCCAAACGAACACATCCGCCAAACAAACACATCCGCCAAACAAACACATGCGCCAAACTAAGACATCCGCCAAACTAAGACATCCGCCATACAAACACATCCGCCAAACAAACACATCCGCCAAACAAACACACGCGCCAAACGAACACATCCGCCAAACTAACACATGCGCCAAACTAACACATGCGCCAAACTAACACATCCGCCAAACAAACACATGTGCCAAACTAAGCCATCCGCCAAACTAACACATGCGCCAAACTAACACATCCGCCAAACAAACACATCCGCCAAACAAACACATGCGCCAAACTGAGACATCCGCCAAACTAAGATATCCGCCAAACAAACACATGCGCCAAACTAAGACATCCGCCAAACTAACACATCCGCCAAACAAACATGCGCCAAAATAAGACATCCACCAAACTAACACATGCACCAAACTAACACATGCACCAAACTAACATATCCGCCAAACTAACACATCCGCCAAACAAACACATGCGCCAAACTAAGACATCCGCCAAACATCCGCCAAACTAAGACATCCGCCGAACAAACACATGCGCCAAACTAAGGCATCCGCCAAACTAACACATCCGCCAAACAAACACATGCGCCAAACTAAGATATCCGCCAAACTAAGATATCCGCCTCACAAACACATGCGCCAAACTAAGACATCCGCCAAACTAACACATCCGCCTTACAAACACATGCGCCAAACTAAAACATCCGCCAAACAAACACATGCGCCAAACTAAGACATCCGCCAAACTAACACATCCGCCAAACAAACACATGCGCCAAACTAAGACATCCACCAAATTAACACATCCACCAAACAAACACATGCGTCAAACTAAGACATCCGCCAAACAAACACATCTGCCGAACAAACACATGCGCCAAACTAAGACATCCGCCAAACTAACACATCCACCAAAAAAAACACATGCGCCAAACTAAGACATCCGCCAAACTAACACATCCGCCAAACTAACACTTCCGCCAAACAAACACATGCGCCAAACTAAGACATCCGCCAAACAAACACATGCGCCAAACAAACACATACGCCAAACAAACACATGCGCCAAACGAAGACATCCGCCAAACTAAGACATCCGCCAAACAAACTCATGTGCCAAACAAAGACATCCGCCAAACAAACACATCCGCCAAACTAAGACATCCGCCAAACTAACACATCCACCAAACAAACAAAAGCGCCAAACTAAGACTTCCACCAAACTAACACATCCGCCAAACAAACACAGGCGCCAAACTAAGACGTGCGCCAAACTATGACATCCGCCAAACTAACACATCCGCCAAACAAACACATGCGCCAAACGAAGTCATCCATCAAACTAACACATCCGCCAAACAAACACATGCGCCAAACTAAGACATCTGCCAAATTAACACATCGGCCAAACAAACACATGCGCCAAACTAACACATCCGCCAAACAAACACATGTGCCAAACTAAGACATCCGCCAAACTAACACATTCGCCAAACTTACACATCCGCCAAACAAACACATGCGCTGAACAAAAACATCCGCCAAACGAACACATCCGCCAAACGAACACATCCGCCAAACTAAGACATCCGCCAAACTAAGACATCCGCCAAACAAACACATGCGCCAAACTAAGACATCCGTCAAACGAACACGTCCGCCAAAGTAACACATGCGCCAAACTAAGACATCCGCCAAACTAAGACATCCGCCAAACAAACACATCCGCCAAACAAAAACATCCGCCAAACAAACTCATGCGCCAAACTAACACATCCGCCAAACAAACAGATGTGCCAAACTAAGACATCCGCCAAACTAACACATCCGCCAAACTTACACATCCGCCAAATAAACACATGCGCCAAACAAAGACATCCGCCAAACTAACACATCCGCCAAACGAACACATCCGCCAAACAAACACATCCGCCAAACAAACACATGCGCCAAACTAAGACATCCACCAAACTAAGACATCCGCCATACAAACACATCCGCCAAACAAACACATCCGCCAAACAAACACACGCGCCAAACGAACACATCCGCCAAACTAACACATGCGCCAAACTAACACATGCGCCAAACTAACACATCCGCCAAACAAACACATGTGCCAAACTAAGCCATCCGCCAAACTAACACATGCGCCAAACTAACACATCCGCCAAACAAACACATCCGCCAAACAAACACATGCGCCAAACTGAGACATCCGCCAAACTAAGATATCCGCCAAACAAACACATGCGCCAAACTAAGACATCCGCCAAACTAACACATCCGCCAAACAAACATGCGCCAAAATAAGACATCCACCAAACTAACACATGCACCAAACTAACACATGCACCAAACTAACATATCTGCCAAACTAACACATCCGCCAAACAAACACATGCGCCAAACTAAGACATCCGCCAAACATCCGCCAAACTAAGACATCCGCCGAACAAACACATGCGCCAAACTAAGGCATCCGCCAAACTAACACATCCGCCAAACAAACACATGCGCCAAACTAAGATATCCGCCAAACTAAGATATCCGCCTCACAAACACATGCGCCAAACTAAGACATCCGCCAAACTAACACATCCGCCTTACAAACACATGCGCCAAACTAAAACATCCGCCAAACAAACACATGCGCCAAACTAAGACATCCGCCAAACTAACACATCCGCCAAACAAACACATGCGCCAAACTAAGACATCCACCAAATTAACACATCCACCAAACAAACACATGCGTCAAACTAAGACATCCGCCAAACAAACACATCTGCCGAACAAACACATGCGCCAAACTAAGACATCCGCCAAACTAACACATCCACCAAAAAAAACACATGCGCCAAACTAAGACATCCGCCAAACTAACACATCCACCAAAAAAAACACTTCCGCCAAACAAACACATGCGCCAAACTAAGACATCCGCCAAACGAACACATCCGCCAAACAAACACATGCGCCAAACTAAGCCTTCCGCCAAACTAACACATCCGCCAAACAAACACATGCGCCAAACTAAGACATCTGCCAAACTAACATATCCGCCAAACAAACACATGCGCCAAACTAAGACATTCGCTAAACTAAGACATCCGCCAAACAAACACATGCGCCAAACTAAGACATCCGCCAAATGAACACATCCGCCAAACAAACACATGCGCCAAACTAAGACATCCGCCAAATGAACACATCCGCCAAACAAACACATGCGCCAAACTAAGACATCCGCCAAACGAACACATCCACCAAACAAACACAAGCGCCAAACTAAGCCTTCCGCCAAACTAACACATCCGCCAAACAAACATATGCGCCAAACTAAGACATCCGCCAAACTAACACATCCACCAAACAAACACAGGCGCCAAACTAAGACATCCGCCAAACTAACACATCTGCCAAACAAACACATGCGCCAAACGAAGTCATCCGTCAAACTAACACATCCGTCAAACTAGCACATCCGCCAAACAAACACATGCCCCAAATTAACACATCCGCCAAACAAACACATCCGCCAAACAAACACATCCGCCAAACAAACACATGCGCCAAACAAACACATGCGCCAAACTAACACATCTGTCAAACTAGCATATCCGCCAAACAAACACATGCCCCAAATTAACACATCCGCCAAAGAAACACATCCGCCAAAACAAACACATCCGCCAAACAAACACATGCGCCAAACAAACACACGCGCCAAACTAACACATCCGCCAAACGTACACATCCGCCAAACAAACACATGCGCCAAACTAAGACATCCCCCAAACGAACACATCCGCCAAACAAACACATGTGCCAAACTAAGCCTTCCGCCAAACAAACACATGCGCCAAACAAACACATGCGCCGAATTAACACATCCGTCAAACGAACACATCCGCCAAACAAACACATGCGCCAAACTAAGACATCTCGCCAAACTAACACATCCGCCAAACTTACACATCCGCCAAACAAACACATGCGCCAAACTAAGACATCCGCCAAACTAACACATCCGCCAAAAAAACACACCCGCCAAACAAACACATGCGCCAAACTACCACATCCGCCAAACAAACACACCCGCCAAACAAACACATGTGCCAAACTAACACATCCGCCAAACAAACACGTGCGCCAAACAAACACATCCGCCAAACTAACACTTCCTCCAAACAAACACATGCGCCAAACGAACACATCCACCAAACTAACACTTCCGCCAAACAAACACATGCGCCAAACAAACACATCCGCCAAACAAACACATGCGCCAAACGAAGACATCCGCCAAACTAAGACATGCGCCTAACAAACACGTGTGCCAAACTAAGACATCCGCCAAACTAACACATCCGCCAAACAAACACATGCGCCAAACTAAGACATCCGCCAAACTAAGACATCCGCCAAACAAACACATGCGCCAAACTAAGACATCCGCCAAACTAACACATCCACCAAACAAACACATGCGCCAAACAAACACATCCGCCAAACAAACACATGCGCCAAACAAACACATGCGCCAAACTAACACATCCGTCAAACTAGCATATCCGCCAAACAAACACATGCCCCAAATTAACACATCCGCCAAACAAACACATCCGCCAAAACAAACACATCCGCCAAACAAACACATGCGCCAAACAAACACACGCGCCAAACTAACACATCCGCCAAACGTACACATCCGCCAAACAAACACATGCGCCAAACTAAGACATCCCCCAAACGAACACATCCGCCAAACAAACACATGTGCCAAACTAAGCCTTCCGCCAAACAAACACATGCGCCAAACAAACACATGCGCCGAATTAACACATCCGTCAAACGAACACATCCGCCAAACAAACACATGCGCCAAACTAAGACATCTCGCCAAACTAACACATCCGCCAAACTTACACATCCGCCAAACAAACACATGCGCCAAACTAAGACATCCGCCAAACTAACACATCCGCCAAACAAACACACCCGCCAAACAAACACATGCGCCAAACTACCACATCCGCCAAACAAACACACCCGCCAAACAAACACATGTGCCAAACTAACACATCCGCCAAACAAACACGTGCGCCAAACAAACACATCCGCCAAACTAACACTTCCTCCAAACAAACACATGCGCCAAACGAACACATCCGCCAAACTAACACTTCCGCCAAACAAACACATGCGCCAAACAAACACATCCGCCAAACAAACACATGCGCCAAACGAAGACATCCGCCAAACTAAGACATGCGCCTAACAAACACGTGTGCCAAACTAAGACATCCGCCAAACTAACACATCCGCCAAACAAACACATGCGCCAAACTAAGACATCCGCCAAACTAAGACATCCGCCAAACAAACACATGCGCCAAACTAAGACATCCGCCAAACTAACACATCCACCAAACAAACACATGCGCCAAACAAACACATCCGCCAAACAAACACATGCACCAAACGAAGACATCCGCCAAACGAAGACACCCGCCTAACAAACACGTGTGCCAAACTAACACAACCGCCAAACAAACACATGCGCCAAACTAAGACATCCGCCAAACTAACACTTCCGCCAAACAAACACATGCGCCAAACTAAGACATCCGCCAAACTAACACATCCGCCAAACAAACACATGCGCCAAACAAACACATACGCCAAACAAACACATGCGTCAAACGAAGACATCCGCCAAACGAACACGTCCACCAAAGAAACACATGCGCCAAACTAAGACATCCGCCAAACTAACACATCCGCCAAACAAACACATGCGCCAAACTAAGACATCCGCCAAACTAAGACATCCGCCAAACAAACACATGCGCCAAACTAAGACATCCGCCAAACTAACACGTCCGCCAAAGAAACACATGCGCCAAACTAAGACATCCGCCAAACTAACACATCCAACAAACAAACACAAGCGCCAAACTAAGCCTTCCGCCAAACTAACACATCCGCCAAACAAACACATGTGCCAAACTAAGACATCCGCCAAACTAACACATCCGCCAAACAAACACAGGCACCAAACTAAGACATGCGCCAAACTAAGACATCTGCCAAACTAACACATCCGCCAAACAAACACATGCGCCAAACAAAGTCATCCGTCAAACTAACACATCCGCCAAACAAACACATCCGCCAAACTAACACATCCGCCAAACAAACACATGCGCCAAACGAAGACATCCGCCAAACTAACTCCTCCGCCAAACAAACACATGCGCCAAACTAAGACATCCGCCAAACAAACACATGCGCCAAACAAACACATACGCCAAACAAACACATGCGCCAAACGAAGACATCCGCCAAACTAAGACATCCGCCAAACAAACTCATGTGCCAAACAAAGACATCCGCCAAACAAACACATCCGCCAAACTAAGACATCCGCCAAACTAACACATCCACCAAACAAACACAAGCGCCAAACTAAGACTTCCACCAAACTAACACATCCGCCAAACAAACACAGGCGCCAAACTAAGACGTGCGCCAAACTATGACATCCGCCAAACTAACACATCCGCCAAACAAACACATGCGCCAAACGAAGTCATCCATCAAACTAACACATCCGCCAAACAAACACATGCGCCAAACTAAGACATCTGCCAAATTAACACATCGGCCAAACAAACACATGCGCCAAACTAACACATCCGCCAAACAAACACATGTGCCAAACTAAGACATCCGCCAAACTAACACATTCGCCAAACTTACACATCCGCCAAACAAACACATGCGCTGAACAAAAACATCCGCCAAACGAACACATCCGCCAAACGAACACATCCGCCAAACTAAGACATCCGCCAAACTAAGACATCCGCCAAACAAACACATGCGCCAAACTAAGACATCCGTCAAACGAACACGCCCGCCAAAGAAACACATGCGCCAAACTAAGACATCCGCCAAACTAAGACATCCGCCAAACAAACACATCCGCCAAAAAAAAACATCCGCCAAACAAACTCATGCGCCAAACTAACACATCCGCCAAACAAACACATGTGCCAAACTAAGACATCCTCCAAACTAACACATCCGCCAAACTTACACATCCGCCAAATAAACACATGCGCCAAACAAAGACATCCGCCAAACTAACACATCCACCAAACGAACACATCCGCCAAACGAACACATCCGCCAAACAAACACATGCACCAAACTAAGACATCCGCCAAACTAAGACATCCGCCAAACAAACACATCCGCCAAACAAACACATGCGCCAAACTAATACATCCGCCAAACTAACACATGCGCCAAACTAACACATGCGCCAAACTAACACATCCGCCAAACTAACACATCCGCCAAACAAACACATGCGCCAAACTAAGACATTCGCCAAACTAAGACATCCGCCAAACAAACACATCCGCCAAACAAACACATTCGCCAAACAAACTCATGCGCCAAACTAACACATCCGCCAAACAAACACATGTGCCAAACGAAGCCATCCGCCAAACTAACACATGCGCCAAACTAACACATCCACCAAACAAACACATCCGCCAAACAAACACATGCGCCAAACTGAGACATCCGCCAAACTAAGATATCCGCCAAACAAACACATGCGCCAAACTAAGACATCCGCCAAACTAACACATCCGCCAAACAAACATGCGCCAAAATAAGACATTCACCAAACTAACACATGCACCAAACTAACACATGCACCAAACTAACATATCCGCCAAACTAAGATATCCGCCTCACAAACACATGCGCCAAACTAAGACATCCGCCAAACTAACACATCCGCCATACAAACACATGCGCCAAACTAAGACATCCGCCAAACATCCGCCAAACTAAGACATCCGCCGAACAAACACATGCGCCAAACTAAGGCATCCGCCAAACTAACACATCCGCCAAACAAACACATGCGCCAAACTAAGATATCCGCCAAACTAAGATATCCGCCTCACAAACACATGCGCCAAACTAAGACATCCGCCAAACTAACACATCCGCCATACAAACACATGCGCCAAACTAAGACATCCGCCAAACAAACACATGCGCCAAACGAAGACATCCGCCAAACTAACACATCTGCCAAACAAACACATGCGCCAAACTAAGACATCCACCAAATTAACACATCCACCAAACAAACACATGCGTCAAACTAAGACATCCGCCAAACTAACACATCTGCCGAACAAACACATGCGCCAAACTAAGACATCCGCCAAACTAACACATCCACCAAAAAAAACACATGCGCCAAACTAAGACATCCGCCAAACTAACACATCCGCCAAACTAACACTTCCGCCAAACAAACACATCCGCCAAACAAACACATGCGCCAAACAAACATCCGCCAAACTAACACATCCGCCAAACAAACAAATGCGCCAAACTAAGACATCCACCAAATTAACACATCCACCAAACAAACAGATGCGCCAAACGAAGACATCCGCCAAACTAAGACACGTGCCTAACAAACACGTGTGCCAAACTAAGACATCAGCCAAACTAACACATGCGCCAAACTAGCACATCCGCCAAACAAACACATGCCCCAAATTAACACATCTGCCAAACAAACACATCCGCCAAACAAACACATCCGCCAAACAAACACATGCGCCAAACAAACATCCGCCAAACTAACACATCCGCCAAACAAACACATGCGCCAAACTAAGACATCCGCCAAACTAAGACATCCGCCAAACTAAGACATCCGCCATACAAACACATCCGCCAAACAAACACATCCGCCAAACAAACACATGCGCCAAACGAACACATCCGCCAAACTAACACATGCGCCAAACTAACACATCAACCAAACTAACACATGCGCCAAACTAACACATGCGCCAAACTAACACATCCGCCAAACTAACACATCCGCCAAACAAACACATGCACCAAACTAAGACATCCGCCAAACTAACACATCCGCGAAACAAACACATGCGCCAAACAAAAACATCCGCCAAACAAACTCATGCGCCAAACTAACACATCCGCCAAACAAACACATGTGCCAAACTTAGACATCCGCCAAACGAACACATCCGCCAAACGAACACATCCGCCAAACTAAGACATCCGCCAAACTAAGACATCCGCCAAACAAACACATGCGACAAACTAAGACATCCGTCAAACGAACACGTCCGCCAAAGAAACACATGCGCCAAACTAAGACATCCGCCAAACTAAGACATCCGCCAAACAAACACATCCGCCAAACAAAGACATCCGCCAAACAAACTCATGCGCCAAACTAACACATCCGCCAAACAAACACATGTGCCAAACTAAGACATCCGCCAAACTAACACATCAGCCAAACTTACACATCCGCCAAATAAACACATGCGCCAAACAAAGACATCCGCCAAACTAACACATCCGCCAAACGAACACATCCGCCAAACGAACACATCCGCCAAACAAACACATGCGCCAAACTAAGACATCCGCCAAACTAAGACTTCCGCCATACAAACACATCCGCCAAACAAACACATCCGCCAAACAAACACACGCGCCAAACGAACACATCCGCCAAACTAACACATGCGCCAAACTAACACATGCGCCAAACTAACACATCCGCCAAACTAACACATCCACCAAACAAACACATGCGCCAAACAAACACCTCCGCCAAACTAACACATCCGCCAAACAAACACATCCACCAAACAAACACATGCGCCAACCTCGCACATGCGCCAAACTAACACATCCGCCAAACTAACATGCGCCAAACTAAGACATTCGCCAAACTAACACATCCACCAAACAAACACATGCGCCAAACTAAGACATCCGCCAAGCGAAGACATCCGCCAAACAAACACATCCGCCAAACAAACACATTCGCCAAACAAATTCATGCGCCAAACTAACAAATCCACCAAACAAACACATGTGCCAAACTATGCCATCCGCCAAACTAACACATGCGCCAAACTAACACATCCGCCAAACAAACACATGCGCCAAACTAAGACATCCGCTAAACTAAGATATCCGCCTCACAAACACATGCGCCAAATTAAGACATCCGCCAAACTAACACATCCGCCATACAAATACATGCGCCAAACTAAGACATCCGCCAAACTAAAACATCCGCCAAACAAACACATGCGCCAAACGAAGACATGCGGCAAACTAACACACCCGTCAAACTAACACATGCGCCAAACTAAGACATCCACCAAACAACCACATGTGCCAAACTAAGACATCTGCCAAACTAACACGTCCGCCAAACTAACACATCCACCAAACAAACACATGCGCCAAACAAAGACATTCGCCAAACTAAGGCACCCGCCTAACAAACACATGTGCCAAACTAAGACATCCGCCAAACTAACACATCCGCCAAACAAACACATGCGCCAAACTAAGACATCCGCCAAACTAAGACATCCGCCAAACAAACACATGCGCCAAACGAAGACATCCGCCAAACGAACACATCCGCCAAACAAACACATTCGCCAAACTAAGCCTTCCGCCAAACTAACACATCCGCCAAACAAACACATGCGCCAAACTAAGACATCTGCCAAACTAACATATCCGCCAAACAAACACATGCGCCAAACTAAGACATCCGCTAAACTAAGACATCCGCCAAACAAACACATGCGCCAAACTAAGACATCCGCCAAATGAACACATGCGCCAAACAAACACATGCGCCAAACTAAGCCTTCCACCAAACTAACACATCCGCCAAAACAAACATATGTGCCAAACTAAGACATCCGCCAAACTAACACATCCACCAAACAAACACAGGCGCCAGACTAAGACATCCGCCAAACTAACACATCTGCCAAACAAACATATGCGCCAAACGAAGTCATCCGTCAAACTAACACATCCGTCAAACTAGCACATCCGCCAAACAAACACATGCCCCAAATTAACACATCCGCCAAACAAACACATCCGCCAAACAAACACATCCGCCAAACAAACACATGCGCCAAACAAACACATGCGCCAAAGTAACACATCCGTCAAACTAGCACATCCGCCAAACAAACACATGCCCCAAATTAACACATCCGCCAAACAAACACATCCGCCAAAACAAACACATCCGCCAAACAAACACATGCTCCAAACAAACACATGCGCCAAACTAACACATCCGCCAAACTTACACATCCGCCAAACAAACACATGCGCCAAACTAAGACATCCCCCAAACGAACACATCCGCCAAACAAACACATGTGCCAAACTAAGCCTTCCGCCAAACAAACACATGCGCCAAACAAACACATACGCCAAACAAACACATGCGCCAAACGAAGACATCCGCCAAACTAAGACATCCGCCAAACAAACTCATGTGCCAAACAAAGACATCCGCCAAACAAACACATCCGCCAAACTAAGACATCCGCCAAACTAACACATCCACCAAACAAACACAAGCGCCAAACTAAGACTTCCACCAAACTAACACATCCGCCAAACAAACACAGGCGCCAAACTAAGACGTGCGCCAAACTATGACATCCGCCAAACTAACACATCCGCCAAACAAACACATGCGCCAAACGAAGTCATCCATCAAACTAACACATCCGCCAAACAAACACATGCGCCAAACTAAGACATCTGCCAAATTAACACATCGGCCAAACAAACACATGCGCCAAACTAACACATCCGCCAAACAAACACATGTGCCAAACTAAGACATCCGCCAAACTAACACATTCGCCAAACTTACACATCCGCCAAACAAACACATGCGCTGAACAAAAACATCCGCCAAACGAACACATCCGCCAAACGAACACATCCGCCAAACTAAGACATCCGCCAAACTAAGACATCCGCCAAACAAACACATGCGCCAAACTAAGACATCCGTCAAACGAACACGCCCGCCAAAGAAACACATGCGCCAAACTAAGACATCCGCCAAACTAAGACATCCGCCAAACAAACACATCCGCCAAACAAAAACATCCGCCAAACAAACTCATGCGCCAAACTAACACATCCGCCAAACAAACACATGTGCCAAACTAAGACATCCTCCAAACTAACACATCCGCCAAACTTACACATCCGCCAAATAAACACATGCGCCAAACAAAGACATCCGCCAAACTAACACATCCACCAAACGAACACATCCGCCAAACGAACACATCCGCCAAACAAACACATGCGCCAAACTAAGACATCCGCCAAACTAAGACATCCGCCAAACAAACACATCCGCCAAACAAACACATGCGCCAAACTAATACATCCGCCAAACTAACACATGCGCCAAACTAACACATGCGCCAAACTAACACATCCGCCAAACTAACACATCCGCCAAACAAACACATGCGCCAAACTAAGACATTCGCCAAACTAAGACATCCGCCAAACAAACACATCCGCCAAACAAACACATTCGCCAAACAAACTCATGCGCCAAACTAACACATCCGCCAAACAAACACATGCGCCAAACTAACACATCCACCAAACAAACACATCCGCCAAACAAACACATGCGCCAAACTGAGACATCCGCCAAACTAAGATATCCGCCAAACAAACACATGCGCCAAACTAAGACATCCGCCAAACTAACACATCCGCCAAACAAACATGCGCCAAAATAAGACATTCACCAAACTAACACATGCACCAAACTAACACATGCACCAAACTAACATATCCGCCAAACTAACACATCCGCCAAACAAACACATGCGCCAAACTAAGACATCCGCCAAACATCCGCCAAACTAAGACATCCGCCGAACAAACACATGCGCCAAACTAAGGCATCCGCCAAACTAACACATCCGCCAAACAAACACATGCGCCAAACTAAGATATCCGCCAAACTAAGATATCCGCCTCACAAACACATGCGCCAAACTAAGACATCCGCCAAACTAACACATCCGCCATACAAACACATGCGCCAAACTAAGACATCCGCCAAACAAACACATGCGCCAAACGAAGACATCCGCCAAACTAACACATCTGCCAAACAAACACATGCGCCAAACTAAGACATCCACCAAATTAACACATCCACCAAACAAACACATGCGTCAAACTAAGACATCCGCCAAACTAACACATCTGCCGAACAAACACATGCGCCAAACTAAGACATCCGCCAAACTAACACATCCACCAAAAAAAACACATGCGCCAAACTAAGACATCCGCCAAACTAACACATCCGCCAAACTAACACTTCCGCCAAACAAACACATCCGCCAAACAAACACATGCGCCAAACAAACATCCGCCAAACTAACACATCCGCCAAACAAACAAATGCGCCAAACTAAGACATCCACCAAATTAACACATCCACCAAACAAACAGATGCGCCAAACGAAGACATCCGCCAAACTAAGACACATGCCTAACAAACACGTGTGCCAAACTAAGACATCAGCCAAACTAACACATGCGCCAAACTAGCACATCCGCCAAACAAACACATGCCCCAAATTAACACATCTGCCAAACAAACACATCCGCCAAACAAACACATCCGCCAAACAAACACATGCGCCAAACAAACATCCGCCAAACTAACACATCCGCCAAACAAACACATGCGCCAAACTAAGACATCCGCCAAACTAAGACATCCGCCAAACTAAGACATCCGCCATACAAACACATCCGCCAAACAAACACATCCGCCAAACAAACACATGCGCCAAACGAACACATCCGCCAAACTAACACATGCGCCAAACTAACACATCAACCAAACTAACACATGCGCCAAACTAACACATGCGCCAAACTAACACATCCGCCAAACTAACACATCCGCCAAACAAACACATGCACCAAACTAAGACATCCGCCAAACTAACACATCCGCGAAACAAACACATGCGCCAAACAAAAACATCCGCCAAACAAACTCATGCGCCAAACTAACACATCCGCCAAACAAACACATGTGCCAAACTTAGACATCCGCCAAACGAACACATCCGCCAAACGAACACATCCGCCAAACTAAGACATCCGCCAAACTAAGACATCCGCCAAACAAACACATGCGACAAACTAAGACATCCGTCAAACGAACACGTCCGCCAAAGAAACACATGCGCCAAACTAAGACATCCGCCAAACTAAGACATCCGCCAAACAAACACATCCGCCAAACAAAGACATCCGCCAAACAAACTCATGCGCCAAACTAACACATCCGCCAAACAAACACATGTGCCAAACTAAGACATCCGCCAAACTAACACATCCGCCAAACTTACACATCCGCCAAATAAACACATGCGCCAAACAAAGACATCCGCCAAACTAACACATCCGCCAAACGAACACATCCGCCAAACGAACACATCCGCCAAACAAACACATGCGCCAAACTAAGACATCCGCCAAACTAAGACTTCCGCCATACAAACACATCCGCCAAACAAACACATCCGCCAAACAAACACACGCGCCAAACGAACACATCCGCCAAACTAACACATGCGCCAAACTAACACATGCGCCAAACTAACACATCCGCCAAACTAACACATCCGCCAAACAAACACATGCGCCAAACAAACACCTCCGCCAAACTAACACATCCGCCAAACAAATACATCCACCAAACAAACACATGCGCCAACCTCGCACATGCGCCAAACTAACACATCCGCCAAACTAACATGCGCCAAACTAAGACATTCGCCAAACTAACACATCCACCAAACAAACACATGCGCCAAACTAAGACATCCGCCAAGCTAAGACATCCGCCAAACAAACACATCCGCCAAACAAACACATTCGCCAAACAAATTCATGCGCCAAACTAACAAATCCACCAAACAAACACATGTGCCAAACTATGCCATCCGCCAAACTAACACATGCGCCAAACTAACACATCCGCCAAACAAACACATGCGCCAAACTAAGACATCCGCTAAACTAAGATATCCGCCTCACAAACACATGCGCCAAATTAAGACATCCGCCAAACTAACACATCCGCCATACAAATACATGCGCCAAACTAAGACATCCGCCAAACTAAAACATCCGCCAAACAAACACATGCGCCAAACGAAGACATGCGGCAAACTAACACACCCGTCAAACTAACACATGCGCCAAACTAAGACATCCACCAAACAACCACATGTGCCAAACTAAGACATCTGCCAAACTAACACGTCCGCCAAACTAACACATCCACCAAACAAACACATGCGCCAAACAAAGACATTCGCCAAACTAAGGCACCCGCCTAACAAACACATGTGCCAAACTAAGACATCCGCCAAACTAACACATCCGCCAAACAAACACATGCGCCAAACTAAGACATCCGCCAAACTAAGACATCCGCCAAACAAACACATGCGCCAAACGAAGACATCCGCCAAACGAACACATCCGCCAAACAAACACATTCGCCAAACTAAGCCTTCCGCCAAACTAACACATCCGCCAAACAAACACATGCGCCAAACTAAGACATCTGCCAAACTAACATATCCGCCAAACAAACACATGCGCCAAACTAAGACATCCGCTAAACTAAGACATCCGCCAAACAAACACATGCGCCAAACTAAGACATCCGCCAAATGAACACATGCGCCAAACAAACACATGCGCCAAACTAAGCCTTCCACCAAACTAACACATCCGCCAAACAAACATATGTGCCAAACTAAGACATCCGCCAAACTAACACATCCACCAAACAAACACAGGCGCCAGACTAAGACATCCGCCAAACTAACACATCTGCCAAACAAACATATGCGCCAAACGAAGTCATCCGTCAAACTAACACATCCGTCAAACTAGCACATCCGCCAAACAAACACATGCCCCAAATTAACACATCCGCCAAACAAACACATCCGCCAAACAAACACATCCGCCAAACAAACACATGCGCCAAACAAACACATGCGCCAAAGTAACACATCCGTCAAACTAGCACATCCGCCAAACAAACACATGCCCCAAATTAACACATCCGCCAAACAAACACATCCGCCAAAACAAACACATCCGCCAAACAAACACATGCTCCAAACAAACACATGCGCCAAACTAACACATCCGCCAAACTTACACATCCGCCAAACAAACACATGCGCCAAACTAAGACATCCCCCAAACGAACACATCCGCCAAACAAACACATGTGCCAAACTAAGCCTTCCGCCAAACAAACACATGCGCCAAACAAACACATACGCCAAACAAACACATGCGCCAAACGAAGACATCCGCCAAACTAAGACATCCGCCAAACAAACTCATGTGCCAAACAAAGACATCCGCCAAACAAACACATCCGCCAAACTAAGACATCCGCCAAACTAACACATCCACCAAACAAACACAAGCGCCAAACTAAGACTTCCACCAAACTAACACATCCGCCAAACAAACACAGGCGCCAAACTAAGACGTGCGCCAAACTATGACATCCGCCAAACTAACACATCCGCCAAACAAACACATGCGCCAAACGAAGTCATCCATCAAACTAACACATCCGCCAAACAAACACATGCGCCAAACTAAGACATCTGCCAAATTAACGCATCGGCCAAACAAACACATGCGCCAAACTAACACATCCGCCAAACAAACACATGTGCCAAACTAAGACATCCGCCAAACTAACACATTCGCCAAACTTACACATCCGCCAAACAAACACATGCGCTGAACAAAAACATCCGCCAAACGAACACATCCGCCAAACGAACACATCCGCCAAACTAAGACATCCGCCAAACTAAGACATCCGCCAAACAAACACATGCGCCAAACTAAGACATCCGTCAAACGAACACGCCCGCCAAAGAAACACATGCGCCAAACTAAGACATCCGCCAAACTAAGACATCCGCCAAACAAACACATCCGCCAAACAAAAACATCCGCCAAACAAACTCATGCGCCAAACTAACACATCCGCCAAACAAACACATGTGCCAAACTAAGACATCCTCCAAACTAACACATCCGCCAAACTTACACATCCGCCAAATAAACACATGCGCCAAACAAAGACATCCGCCAAACTAACACATCCACCAAACGAACACATCCGCCAAACGAACACATCCGCCAAACAAACACATGCGCCAAACTAAGACATCCGCCAAACTAAGACATCCGCCAAACAAACACATCCGCCAAACAAACACATGCGCCAAACTAATACATCCGCCAAACTAACACATGCGCCAAACTAACACATGCGCCAAACTAACACATCCGCCAAACAAACACATCCGCCAAACAAACACATGCGCCAAACTAAGACATTCGCCAAACTAAGACATCCGCCAAACAAACACATCCGCCAAACAAACACATTCGCCAAACAAACTCATGCGCCAAACTAACACATCCGCCAAACAAACACATGTGCCAAACGAAGCCATCCGCCAAACTAACACATGCGCCAAACTAACACATCCACCAAACAAACACATCCGCCAAACAAACACATGCGCCAAACTGAGACATCCGCCAAACTAAGATATCCGCCAAACAAACACATGCGCCAAACTAAGACATCCGCCAAACTAACACATCCGCCAAACAAACATGCGCCAAAATAAGACATTCACCAAACTAACACATGCACCAAACTAACACATGCACCAAACTAACATATCCGCCAAACTAACACATCCGCCAAACAAACACATGCGCCAAACTAAGACATCCGCCAAACATCCGCCAAACTAAGACATCCGCCGAACAAACACATGCGCCAAACTAAGGCATCCGCCAAACTAACACATCCGCCAAACAAACACATGCGCCAAACTAAGATATCCGCCAAACTAAGATATCCGCCTCACAAACACATGCGCCAAACTAAGACATCCGCCAAACTAACACATCCGCCATACAAACACATGCGCCAAACTAAGACATCCGCCAAACAAACACATGCGCCAAACGAAGACATCCGCCAAACTAACACATCTGCCAAACAAACACATGCGCCAAACTAAGACATCCACCAAATTAACACATCCACCAAACAAACACATGCGTCAAACTAAGACATCCGCCAAACTAACACATCTGCCGAACAAACACATGCGCCAAACTAAGACATCCGCCAAACTAACACATCCACCAAAAAAAACACATGCGCCAAACTAAGACATCCGCCAAACTAACACATCCGCCAAACTAACACTTCCGCCAAACAAACACATCCGCCAAACAAACACATGCGCCAAACAAACATCCGCCAAACTAACACATCCGCCAAACAAACAAATGCGCCAAACTAAGACATCCACCAAATTAACACATCCACCAAACAAACAGATGCGCCAAACGAAGACATCCGCCAAACTAAGACACGTGCCTAACAAACACGTGTGCCAAACTAAGACATCAGCCAAACTAACACATGCGCCAAACTAGCACATCCGCCAAACAAACACATGCCCCAAATTAACACATCTGCCAAACAAACACATCCGCCAAACAAACACATCCGCCAAACAAACACATGCGCCAAACAAACATCCGCCAAACTAACACATCCGCCAAACAAACACATGCGCCAAACTAAGACATCCGCCAAACTAAGACATCCGCCAAACTAAGACATCCGCCATACAAACACATCCGCCAAACAAACACATCCGCCAAACAAACACATGCGCCAAACGAACACATCCGCCAAACTAACACATGCGCCAAACTAACACATCAACCAAACTAACACATGCGCCAAACTAACACATGCGCCAAACTAACACATCCGCCAAACTAACACATCCGCCAAACAAACACATGCACCAAACTAAGACATCCGCCAAACTAACACATCCGCGAAACAAACACATGCGCCAAACAAAAACATCCGCCAAACAAACTCATGCGCCAAACTAACACATCCGCCAAACAAACACATGTGCCAAACTTAGACATCCGCCAAACGAACACATCCGCCAAACGAACACATCCGCCAAACTAAGACATCCGCCAAACTAAGACATCCGCCAAACAAACACATGCGCCAAACTAAGACATCCGTCAAACGAACACGTCCGCCAAAGAAACACATGCGCCAAACTAAGACATCCGCCAAACTAAGACATCCGCCAAACAAACACATCCGCCAAACAAAGACATCCGCCAAACAAACTCATGCGCCAAACTAACACATCCGCCAAACAAACACATGTGCCAAACTAAGACATCCGCCAAACTAACACATCCGCCAAACTTACACATCCGCCAAATAAACACATGCGCCAAACAAAGACATCCGCCAAACTAACACATCCGCCAAACGAACACATCCGCCAAACGAACACATCCGCCAAACAAACACATGCGCCAAACTAAGACATCCGCCAAACAAAGACTTCCGCCATACAAACACATCCGCCAAACAAACACATCCGCCAAACAAACACACGCGCCAAACGAACACATCCGCCAAACTAACACATGCGCCAAACTAACACATGCGCCAAACTAACACATCCGCCAAACTAACACATCCGCCAAACAAACACATGCGCCAAACAAACACCTCCGCCAAACTAACACATCCGCCAAACAAACACATCCACCAAACAAACACATGCGCCAACCTCGCACATGCGCCAAACTAACACATCCGCCAAACTAACATGCGCCAAACTAAGACATTCGCCAAACTAACACATCCACCAAACAAACACATGCGCCAAACTAAGACATCCGCCAAGCTAAGACATCCGCCAAACAAACACATCCGCCAAACAAACACATTCGCCAAACAAATTCATGCGCCAAACTAACAAATCCACCAAACAAACACATGTGCCAAACTATGCCATCCGCCAAACTAACACATGCGCCAAACTAACACATCCGCCAAACAAACACATGCGCCAAACTAAGACATCCGCTAAACTAAGATATCCGCCTCACAAACACATGCGCCAAATTAAGACATCCGCCAAACTAACACATCCGCCATACAAATACATGCGCCAAACTAAGACATCCGCCAAACTAAAACATCCGCCAAACAAACACATGCGCCAAACGAAGACATGCGGCAAACTAACACACCCGTCAAACTAACACATGCGCCAAACTAAGACATCCACCAAACAACCACATGTGCCAAACTAAGACATCTGCCAAACTAACACGTCCGCCAAACTAACACATCCACCAAACAAACACATGCGCCAAACAAAGACATTCGCCAAACTAAGGCACCCGCCTAACAAACACATGTGCCAAACTAAGACATCCGCCAAACTAACACATCCGCCAAACAAACACATGCGCCAAACTAAGACATCTCGCCAAACTAACACATCCGCCAAACAAACACATGCGCCAAACGAAGACATCCGCCAAACTAAGACATGCGCCTAACAAACACGTGTGCCAAACTAAGACATCCGCCAAACTAACACATCCGCCAAACAAACACATGCGCCAAACTAAGACATCCGTCAAACTAAGACATCCGCCAAACAAACACATGCGCCAAACTAAGACATCCGCCAAACTAACACATCCACCAAACAAACACATGCGCCAAACAAACACATCCGCCAAACAAACACATGCGCCAAACGAAGACATCCGCCAAACTAAGACACCCGCCTAACAAACACGTGTGCCAATCTAACACAACCGCCAAACAAACACATGCGCCAAACTAAGACATCCGCCAAACTAACACTTCCGCCAAACAAACACATGCGCCAAACTAAGACATCCGCCAAACTAACACATGCGCCAAACAAACACATACGCCAAACAAACACATGCGCCAAATGAAGACATCCGCCAAACTAAGACACCTGCCTAACAAACACGTGTGCCAAACTAAGACATCCGCCAAACTAACACATCCGCCAAACAAACACATGCGTCAAACGAAGACATCCGCCAAACGAACACGTCCGCCAAAGAAACACATGCGCCAAACTAAGACATCCGCCAAACTAACACATCCGCCAAACAAACACATGCGCCAAACTAAGACATCCGCCAAACTAAGACATCCGCCAAACAAACACATGCGCCAAACTAAGACATCCGCCAAACTAACACGTCCGCCAAAGAAACACATGCGCCAAACTAAGACATCCGCCAAACTAACACATCCAACAAACAAACACAAGCACCAAACTAAGCCTTCCGCCAAACTAACACATCCGCCAAACAAACACATGTGCCAAACTAAGACATCCGCCAAACTAACACATCCGCCAAACAAACACAGGCACCAAACTAAGACATGCGCCAAACTAAGACATCTGCCAAACTAACACATCCGCCAAACAAACACATGCGCCAAACAAAGTCATCCGTCAAACTAACACATCCGCCAAACAAACACATCCGCCAAACTAACACATCTGCCAAACAAACACATGCGCCAAACTAAGACATCCACCAAATTAACACATCCACCAAACAAACACATGCGTCAAACTAAGACATCCGCCAAACTAACACATCTGCCGAACAAACACATGCGCCAAACTAAGACATCCGCCAAACTAACACATCCACCAAAAAAAACACATGCGCCAAACTAAGACATCCGCCAAACTAACACATCCGCCAAACTAACACTTCCGCCAAACAAACACATCCGCCAAACAAACACATGCGCCAAACAAACATCCGCCAAACTAACACATCCGCCAAACAAACAAATGCGCCAAACTAAGACATCCACCAAATTAACACATCCACCAAACAAACAGATGCGCCAAACGAAGACATCCGCCAAACTAAGACACGTGCCTAACAAACACGTGTGCCAAACTAAGACATCCGCCAAACTAACACATGCGCCAAACTAGCACATCCGCCAAACAAACACATGCCCCAAATTAACACATCTGCCAAACAAACACATCCGCCAAACAAACACATCCGCCAAACAAACACATGCGCCAAACAAACATCCGCCAAACTAACACATCCGCCAAACAAACACATGCGCCAAACTAAGACATCCGCCAAACTAAGACATCCGCCAAACTAAGACATCCACCATACAAACACATCCGCCAAACAAACACATCCGCCAAACAAACACATGCGCCAAACGAACACATCCGCCAAACTAACACATGCGCCAAACTAACACATCAACCAAACTAACACATGCGCCAAACTAACACATGCGCCAAACTAACACATCCGCCAAACTAACACATCCGCCAAACAAACACATGCACCAAACTAAGACATCCGCCAAACTAACACATCCGCGAAACAAACACATGCGCCAAACAAAAACATCCGCCAAACAAACTCATGCGCCAAACTAACACATCCGCCAAACAAACACATGCGCCAAACTAAGACATCCGCCAAACTAAGACATCCGCCAAACAAACACATGCGCCAAACTAAGACATCCGCCAAACTAACACGTCCGCCAAAGAAACACATGCGCCAAACTAAGACATCCGCCAAACTAACACATCCAACAAACAAACACATGCGCCAAACAAAGTCATCCGTCAAACTAACACATCCGCCAAACAAACACATCCGCCAAACTAACACATCTGCCAAACAAACACATGCGCCAAACTAAGACATCCACCAAATTAACACATCCACCAAACAAACACATGCGTCAAACTAAGACATCCGCCAAACTAACACATCTGCCGAACAAACACATGCGCCAAACTAAGACATCCGCCAAACTAACACATCCACCAAAAAAAACACATGCGCCAAACTAAGACATCCGCCAAACTAACACATCCGCCAAACTAACACTTCCGCCAAACAAACACATCCGCCAAACAAACACATGCGCCAAACAAACATCCGCCAAACTAACACATCCGCCAAACAAACAAATGCGCCAAACTAAGACATCCACCAAATTAACACATCCACCAAACAAACAGATGCGCCAAACGAAGACATCCGCCAAACTAAGACACGTGCCTAACAAACACGTGTGCCAAACTAAGACATCCGCCAAACTAACACATGCGCCAAACTAGCACATCCGCCAAACAAACACATGCCCCAAATTAACACATCTGCCAAACAAACACATCCGCCAAACAAACACATCCGCCAAACAAACACATGCGCCAAACAAACATCCGCCAAACTAACACATCCGCCAAACAAACACATGCGCCAAACTAAGACATCCGCCAAACTAAGACATCCGCCAAACTAAGACATCCACCATACAAACACATCCGCCAAACAAACACATCCGCCAAACAAACACATGCGCCAAACGAACACATCCGCCAAACTAACACATGCGCCAAACTAACACATCAACCAAACTAACACATGCGCCAAACTAACACATGCGCCAAACTAACACATCCGCCAAACTAACACATCCGCCAAACAAACACATGCACCAAACTAAGACATCCGCCAAACTAACACATCCGCGAAACAAACACATGCGCCAAACAAAAACATCCGCCAAACAAACTCATGCGCCAAACTAACACATCCGCCAAACAAACACATGTGCCAAACTTAGACATCCGCCAAACGAAGACATCCGCCAAACGAACACATCCGCCAAACTAAGACATCCGCCAAACTAAGACATCCGCCAAACAAACACATGCGCCAAACTAAGACATCCGTCAAACGAACACGTCCGCCAAAGAAACACATGCGCCAAACTAAGACATCCGCCAAACTAAGACATCCGCCAAACAAACACATCCGCCAAACAAAAACATCCGCCAAACAAACTCATGCGCCAAACTAACACATCCGCCAAACAAACACATGTGCCAAACTAAGACATCCGCCAAACTAACACATCCGCCAAACTTACACATCCGCCAAATAAACACATGCGCCAAACAAAGACATCCGCCAAACTAACACATCCGCCAAACGAACACATCCGCCAAACGAACACATCCGCCAAACAAACACATGCGCCAAACTAAGACATCCGCCAAACTAAGACTTCCGCCATACAAACACATCCGCCAAACAAACACATCCGCCAAACAAACACACGCGCCAAACGAACACATCCGCCAAACTAACACATGCGCCAAACTAACACATGCGCCAAACTAACACATCCGCCAAACTAACACATCCGCCAAACAAACACATGCGCCAAACAAACACCTCCGCCAAACTAACACATCCGCCAAACAAACACATCCACCAAACAAACACATGCGCCAACCTCGCACATGCGCCAAACTAACACATCCGCCAAACTAACATGCGCCAAACTAAGACATTCGCCAAACTAACACATCCACCAAACAAACACATGCGCCAAACTAAGACATCCGCCAAGCTAAGACATCCGCCAAACAAACACATCCGCCAAACAAACACATTCGCCAAACAAATTCATGCGCCAAACTAACAAATCCGCCAAACAAACACATGTGCCAAACTAAGCCATCCGCCAAACTAACACATGCGCCAAACTAACACATCCGCCAAACAAACACATGCGCCAAACTAAGACATCCGCTAAACTAAGATATCCGCCTCACAAACACATGCGCCAAATTAAGACATCCGCCAAACTAACACATCCGCCATACAAATACATGCGCCAAACTAAGACATCCGCCAAACTAAAACATCCGCCAAACAAACACATGCGCCAAACGAAGACATCTGCCAAACAAACACATCCGCCAAACAAACACATGCGTCAAACTAACACACCCGTCAAACTAACACATGCGCCAAACTAAGACATCCACCAAACAACCACATGTGCCAAACTAAGACATCCGCCAAACTAACACGTCCGCCAAACTAACACATCCACCAAACAAACACATGCGCCAAACAAAGACATTCGCCAAACTAAGGCACCCGCCTAACAAACACATGTGCCAAACTAAGACATCCGCCAAACTAACACATCCGCCAAACAAACACATGCGCCAAACTAAGACATCCGCCAAACTAAGACATCCGCCAAACAAACACATGCGCCAAACGAAGACATCCGCCAAACGAACACATCCGCCAAACAAACACATGCGCCAAACTAAGCCTTCCGCCAAACTAACACATCCGCCAAACAAACACATGCGCCAAACTAAGACATCTGCCAAACTAACATATCCGCCAAACAAACACATGCGCCAAACTAAGACATCCGCTAAACTAAGACATCCGCCAAACAAACACATGCGCCAAACTAAGACATCCGCCAAATGAACACATCCGCCAAACAAACACATGCGCCAAACTAAGACATCCGCCAAACGAACACATCCACCAAACAAACACAAGCGCCAAACTAAGCCTTCCGCCAAACTAACACATCCGCCAAACAAACATATGCGCCAAACTAAGACATCCGCCAAACTAACACATCCACCAAACAAACACAGGCGCCAAACTAAGACATCCGCCAAACTAACACATCTGCCAAACAAACACATGCGCCAAACGAAGTCATCCGTCAAACTAACACATCCGTCAAACTAGCACATCCGCCAAACAAACACATGCCCCAAATTAACACATCCGCCAAACAAACACATCCGCCAAACAAACACATCCGCCAAACAAACACATGCGCCAAACAAACACATGCGCCAAACTAACACATCCGTCAAACTAGCACATCCGCCAAACAAACACATGCCCCAAATTAACACATCCGCCAAACAAACACATCCGCCAAAACAAACACATCCGCCAAACAAACACATGCGCCAAACAAACACATGCGCCAAACTAACACATCCGCCAAACTTACACATCCGCCAAACAAACACATGCGCCAAACTAAGACATCCCCCAAACGAACACATCCGCCAAACAAACACATGTGCCAAACTAAGCCTTCCGCCAAACGAACACATGCGCCAAACAAACACATGCGCCAAATTAACACATCCGTCAAACGAACACATCCGCCAAACAAACACATGCGCCAAACTAAGACATCTCGCCAAACTAACACATCCGCCAAACTTACACATCCGCCAAACAAACACATGCGCCAACTAAGACATCCGCCAAACTAACACATCCGCCAAACAAACACACCCGCCAAACAAACACATGCGCCAAACTAACACATCCGCCAAACAAACACACCCGCCAAACAAACACATGCGCCAAACTAACACATCCGCCAAACAAACACGTGCGCCAAACAAACACATCCGCCAAACTAACACTTCCTCCAAACAAACACATGCGCCAAACGAACACATCCGCCAAACTAACACTTCCGACAAACAAACACATGCGCCAAACAAACACATCCGCCAAACAAACACATGCGCAAAACGAAGACATCCGCCAAACTAAGACATGCGCCTAACAAACACGTGTGCCAAACTAAGACATCCGCCAAACTAACACATCCGCCAAACAAACACATGGGCCAAACTAAGACATCCGCCAAACTAAGACATCCGCCAAACAAACACATGCGCCAAACTAAGACATCCGCCAAACTAACACATCCACCAAACAAACACATGCGCCAAACAAACACATCCGCCAAACAAACACATGCGCCAAACGAAGACATCCGCCAAACTAAGACACCCGCCTAACAAACACGTGTGCCAAACTAACACAACCGCCAAACAAACACATGCGCCAAACTAAGACATCCGCCAAACTAACACTTCCGCCAAACAAACACATGCGCCAAACTAAGATATCCGCCAAACTAACACATCCGCCAAACAAACACATGCGCCAAACAAACACATACGCCAAAACAAACACATGCGCCAAATGAAGACATCCGCCAAACTAAGACACCTGCCTAACAAACACGTGTGCCAAACTAAGACATCCGCCAAACTAACACATCCGCCAAACAAACACATGCGTCAAACGAAGACATCCGCCAAACGAACACGTCCGCCAAAGAAACACATGCGCCAAACTAAGACATCCGCCAAACTAACACATCCGCCAAACAAACACATGCGCCAAACAAAGACATCCGCCAAACTAAGACATCCGCCAAACAAACACATGCGCCAAACTAAGACATCCGCCAAACTAACACGTCCGCCAAAGAAACACATGCGCCAAACTAAGACATCCGCCAAAGTAACACATCCAAAAAACAAACACAAGCGCCAAACTAAGCCTTCCGCCAAACTAACACATCCGCCAAACAAACACATGTGCCAAACTAAGACATCCGCCAAACTAACACATCCGCCAAACAAACACAGGCACCAAACTAAGACATGCGCCAAACTAAGACATCTGCCAAACTAACACATCCGCCAAACAAACACATGCGCCAAACAAAGTCATCCGTCAAACTAACACATCCGCCAAACAAACACATCCGCCAAACTAACACATCCGCCAAACAAACACATGCGCCAAACGAAGACATCCGCCAAACTAACTCCTCCGCCAAACAAACACATGCGCCAAACTAAGACATCCGCCAAACAAACACATGCGCCAAACAAACACATACGCCAAACAAACACATGCGCCAAACGAAGACATCCGCCAAACTAAGACATCTGCCAAACAAACTCATGTGCCAAACAAAGACATCCGCCAAACAAACACATCCGCCAAACTAAGACATCCGCCAAACTAACACATCCACCAAACAAACAAAAGCGCCACACTAAGACTTCCACCAAACTAACACATCCGCCAAACAAACACAGGCGCCAAACTAAGACGTGCGCCAAACTATGACATCCGCCAAACTAACACATCCGCCAAACAAACACATGCGCCAAACGAAGTCATCCATCAAACTAACACATCCGCCAAACAAACACATGCGCCAAACTAAGACATCTGCCAAATTAACACATCGGCCAAACAAACACATGCGCCAAACTAACACATCCGCCAAACAAACACATGTGCCAAACTAAGACATCCGCCAAACTAACACATTCGCCAAACTTACACATCCGCCAAACAAACACATGCGCTGAACAAAAACATCCGCCAAACGAACACATCCGCCAAACGAACACATCCGCCAAACTAAGACATCCGCCAAACTAAGACATCCGCCAAACAAACACATGCGCCAAACTAAGACATCCGTCAAACGAACACGTCCGCCAAAGAAACACATGCGCCAAACTAAGACATCCGCCAAACTAAGACATCCGCCAAACAAACACATCCGCCAAACAAAAACATCCGCCAAACAAACTCATGCGCCAAACTAACACATCCGCCAAACAAACATATGCGCCAAACTAAGACATCCGCCAAACTAAGACATCCGCCATACAAACACATCCGCCAAACAAACACATCCGCCAAACAAACACACGCGCCAAACGAACACATCCGCCAAACTAACACATGCGCCAAACTAACACATGCGCCAAACTAACACATCCACCAAACAAACACATGTGCCAAACTAAGCCATCCGCCAAACTAACACATGCGCCAAACTAACACATCCGCCAAACAAACACATCCGCCAAACAAACACATGCGCCAAACTGAGACATCCGCCAAACTAAGATATCCGCCAAACAAACACATGCGCCAAACTAAGACATCCGCCAAACTAACACATCCGCCAAACAAACATGCGCCAAAATAAGACATCCACCAAACTAACACATGCACCAAACTAACACATGCACCAAACTAACATATCCGCCAAACTAACACATCCGCCAAACAAACACATGCGCCAAACTAAGACATCCGCCAAACATCCGCCAAACTAAGACATCCGCCGAACAAACACATGCGCCAAACTAAGGCATCCGCCAAACTAACACATCCGCCAAACAAACACATGCGCCAAACTAAGATATCCGCCTCACAAACACATGCGCCAAACTAAGACATCCGCCAAACTAACACATCCGCCATACAAACACATGCGCCAAACTAAAACATCCGCCAAACAAACACATGCGCCAAACTAAGACATCCGCCAAACTAACACATCCGCCAAACAAACACATGCGCCAAACTAAGACATCCACCAAATTAACACATCCACCAAACAAACACATGCGTCAAACTAAGACATCCGCCAAACAAACACATCTGCCGAACAAACACATGCGCCAAACTAAGACATCCGCCAAACTAACACATCCGCCAAACTAACACTTCCGCCAAACAAACACATGCGCCAAACTAAGACATCCGCCAAACGAACACATCCGCCAAACAAACACATGCGCCAAACTAAGCCTTCCGCCAAACTAACACATCCGCCAAACAAACACATGCGCCAAACTAAGACATCTGCCAAACTAACATATCCGCCAAACAAACACATGCGCCAAACTAAGACATCCGCTAAACTAAGACATCCGCCAAACAAACACATGCGCCAAACTAAGACATCCGCCAAATGAACACATCCGCCAAACAAACACATGCGCCAAACTAAGACATCCGCCAAACGAACACATCCACCAAACAAACACAAGCGATAAACTAAGCCTTCCGCCAAACTAACACATCCGCCAAACAAACATATGCGCCAAACTAAGACATCCGCCAAACTAACACATCCACCAAACAAACACAGGCGCCAAACTAAGACATCCGCCAAACTAACACATCTGCCAAACAAACACATGCGCCAAACGAAGTCATCCGTCAAACTAACACATCCGTCAAACTAGCACATCCGCCAAACAAACACATGCCCCAAATTAACACATCCGCCAAACAAACACATCCGCCAAACAAACACATCCGCCAAACAAACACATGCGCCAAACAAACACATGCGCCAAACTAACACATCCGTCAAACTAGCACCTCCGCCAAACAAACACATGCCCCAAATTAACACATCCGCCAAAAAAACACATCCGCCAAAACAAACACATCCGCCAAACAAACACATGCGCCAAACAAACACATGCGCCAAACTAACACATCCGCCAAACTTACACATCCGCCAAACAAACACATGCGCCAAACTAAGACATCCCCCAAACGAACACATCCGCCAAACAAACACATGTGCCAAACTAAGCCTTCCGCCAAACAAACACATGCGCCAAACAAACACATGCGCCAAATTAACACATCCGTCAAACGAAGACATCCGCCAAACAAACACATGCGCCAAACTAAGACATCTCGCCAAACTAACACATCCGCCAAACTTACACATCCGCCAAACAAACACATGCGCCAAACTAAGACATCCGCCAAACTAACACATCCGCCAAACAAACACACCCGCCAAACAAACACATGCGCCAAACTAACACATCCGCCAAACAAACACACCCGCCAAACAAACACATGCGCCAAACTAACACATCCGCCAAACAAACACGTGCGCCAAACAAACACATCCGCCAAACTAACACTTCCTCCAAACAAACACATGCGCCAAACGAACACATCCGCCAAACTAACACTTCCGACAAACAAACACATGCGCCAAACAAACACATCCGCCAAACAAACACATGCGCCAAACGAAGACATCCGCCAAACTAAGACATGCGCCTAACAAACACGTGTGCCAAACTAAGACATCCGCCAAACTAACACATCCGCCAAACAAACACATGCGCCAAACTAAGACATCCGCCAAACTAAGACATCCGCCAAACAAACACATGCGCCAAACTAAGACATCCGCCAAACTAACACATCCACCAAACAAACACATGCGCCAAACAAACACATCCGCCAAACAAACACATGCGCCAAACGAAGACATCCGCCAAACTAAGACACCCGCCTAACAAACACGTGTGCGAAACTAACACAACCGCCAAACAAACACATGCGCCAAACTAAGACATCCGCCAAACTAACACTTCCGCCAAACAAACACATGCGCCAAACTAAGACATCCGCCAAACTAACACATCCGCCAAACAAACACATGCGCCAAACAAACACATACGCCAAACAAACACATGCGCCAAATGAAGACATCCGCCAAACTAAGACACCTGCCTAACAAACACGTGTGCTAAACTAAGACATCCGCCAAACTAACACATCCGCCAAACAAACACATGCGTCAAACGAAGACATCCGCCAAACGAACACGTCCGCCAAAGAAACACATGCGCCAAACTAAGACATCCGCCAAACTAACACATCCGCCAAACAAACACATGCGCCAAACTAAGACATCCGCCAAACTAAGACATCCGCCAAACAAACACATGCGCCAAACTAAGACATCCGCCAAACTAACACGTCCGCCAAAGAAACACATGCGCCAAACTAAGACATCCGCCAAACTAACACATCCAACAAACAAACACAAGCGCCAAACTAAGCCTTCCGCCAAACTAACACATCCGCCAAACAAACACATGTGCCAAACTAAGACATCCGCCAAACTAACACATCCGCCAAACAAACACAGGCACCAAACTAAGACATGCGCCAAACTAAGACATCTGCCAAACTAACACATCCGCCAAACAAACACATGCGCCAAACAAAGTCATCCGTCAAACTAACACATCCGCCAAACAAACACATCCGCCAAACTAACACATCCGCCAAACAAACACATGCGCCAAACGAAGACATCCGCCAAACTAACTCCTCCGCCAAACAAACACATGCGCCAAACTAAGACATCCGCCAAACAAACACATGCGCCAAACAAACACATACGCCAAACAAACACATGCGCCAAACGAAGACATCCGCCAAACTAAGACATCCGCCAAACAAACTCATGTGCCAAACAAAGACATCCGCCAAACAAACACATCCGCCAAACTAAGACATCCGCCAAACTAACACATCCACCAAACAAACAAAAGCGCCAAACTAAGACTTCCACCAAACTAACACATCCGCCAAACAAACACAGGCGCCAAACTAAGACGTGCGCCAAACTATGACATCCGCCAAACTAACACATCCGCCAAACAAACACATGCGCCAAACCAAGTCATCCATCAAACTAACACATCCGCCAAACAAACACATGCGCCAAACTAAGACATCTGCCAAATTAACACATCGGCCAAACAAACACATGCGCCAAACTAACACATCCGCCAAACAAACACATGTGCCAAACTAAGACATCCGCCAAACTAACACATTCGCCAAACTTACACATCCGCCAAACAAACACATGCGCTGAACAAAAACATCCGCCAAACGAACAAATCCGCCAAACGAACACATCCGCCAAACTAAGACATCCGCCAAACTAAGACATCCGCCAAACAAACACATGCGCCAAACTAAGACATCCGTCAAACGAACACGTCCGCCAAAGAAACACATGCGCCAAACTAAGACATCCGCCAAACTAAGACATCCGCCAAACAAACACATCCGCCAAACAAAAACATCCGCCAAACAAACTCATGCGCCAAACTAACACATCCGCCAAACAAACACATGTGCCAAACTAAGACATCCGCCAAACTAACACATCCGCCAAACTTACATATCCGCCAAATAAACAGATGCGCCAAACAAAGACATCCGCCAAACTAACACATCCGCCAAACGAACACATCCGCCAAACAAACACATCCGCCAAACAAACACATGCGCCAAACTAAGACATCCGCCAAACTAAGACATCCGCCATACAAACACATCCGCCAAACAAACACATCCGCCAAACAAACACACGCGCCAAACGAACACATCCGCCAAACTAACACATGCGCCAAACTAACACATGCGCCAAACGAACACATCCGCCAAACAAACACATGTGCCAAACTAAGCCATCCGCCAAACTAACACATGCGCCAAACTAACACATCCGCCAAACAAACACATCCGCCAAACAAACACATGCGCCAAACTGAGACATCCGCCAAACTAAGATATCCGCCAAACAAACACATGCGCCAAACTAAGACATCCGCCAAACTAACACATCCGCCAAACAAACATGCGCCAAAATAAGACATCCACCAAACTAACACATGCACCAAACTAACACATGCACCAAACTAACATATCCGCCAAACTAACACATCCGCCAAACAAACACATGCGCCAAACTAAGACATCCGCCAAACATCCGCCAAACTAAGACATCCGCCGAACAAACACATGCGCCAAACTAAGGCATCCGCCAAACTAACACATCCGCCAAACAAACACATGCGCCAAACTAAGATATCCGCCAAACTAAGATATCCGCCTCACAAACACATGCGCCAAACTAAGACATCCGCCAAACTAACACATCCGCCTTACAAACACATGCGCCAAACTAAAACATCCGCCAAACAAACACATGCGCCAAACTAAGACATCCGCCAAACTAACACATCCGCCAAACAAACACATGCGCCAAACTAAGACATCCACCAAATTAACACATCCACCAAACAAACACATGCGTCAAACTAAGACATCCGCCAAACAAACACATCTGCCGAACAAACACATGCGCCAAACTAAGACATCCGCCAAACTAACACATCCACCAAAAAAAACACATGCGCCAAACTAAGACATCCGCCAAACTAACACATCCGCCAAACTAACACTTCCGCCAAACAAACACATGCGCCAAACTAAGACATCCGCCAAACGAACACATCCGCCAAACAAACACATGCGCCAAACTAAGCCTTCCGCCAAACTAACACATCCGCCAAACAAACACATGCGCCAAACTAAGACATCTGCCAAACTAACATATCCGCCAAACAAACACATGCGCCAAACTAAGACATCCGCTAAACTAAGACATCCGCCAAACAAACACATGCGCCAAACTAAGACATCCGCCAAATGAACACATCCGCCAAACAAACACATGCGCCAAACTAAGACATCCGCCAAACGAACACATCCACCAAACAAACACAAGCGCCAAACTAAGCCTTCCGCCAAACTAACACATCCGCCAAACAAACATATGCGCCAAACTAAGACATCCGCCAAACTAACACATCCACCAAACAAACACAGGCGCCAAACTAAGACATCCGCCAAACTAACACATCTGCCAAACAAACACATGCGCCAAACGAAGTCATCCGTCAAACTAACACATCCGTCAAACTAGCACATCCGCCAAACAAACACATGCCCCAAATTAACACATCCGCCAAACAAACACATCCGCCAAACAAACACATCCGCCAAACAAACACATGCGCCAAACAAACACATGCGCCAATCTAACACATCCGTCAAACTAGCACATCCGCCAAACAAACACATGCCCCAAATTAACACATCCGCCAAACAAACACATCCGCCAAAACAAACACATCCGCCAAACAAACACATGCGCCAAACAAACACATGCGCCAAACTAACACATCCGCCAAACGTACACATCCGCCAAACAAACACATGCGCCAAACTAAGACATCCCCCAAACGAACACATCCGCCAAACAAACACATGTGCCAAACTAAGCCTTCCGCCAAACAAACACATGCGCCAAACAAACACATGCGCCAAATTAACACATCCGTCAAACGAACACATCCGCCAAACAAACACATGCGCCAAACTAAGACATCTCGCCAAACTAACACATCCGCCAAACTTACACATCCGCCAAACAAACACATGCGCCAAACTAAGACATCCGCCAAACTAACACATCCGCCAAACAAACACACCCGCCAAACAAACACATGCGCCAAACTACCACATCCGCCAAACAAACACACCCGCCAAACAAACACATGTGCCAAACTAACACATCCGCCAAACAAACACGTGCGCCAAACAAACACATCCGCCAAACTAACACTTCCTCCAAACAAACACATGCGCCAAACGAACACATCCGCCAAACTAACACTTCCGCCAAACAAACACATGCGCCAAACAAACACATCCGCCAAACAAACACATGCGCCAAACGAAGACATCCGCCAAACTAAGACATGCGCCTAACAAACACGTGTGCCAAACTAAGACATCCGCCAAACTAACACATCCGCCAAACAAACACATGCGCCAAACTAAGATATCCGCCAAACTAAGATATCCGCCTCACAAACACATGCGCCAAACTAAGACATCCGCCAAACTAACACATCCGCCTTACAAACACATGCGCCAAACTAAAACATCCGCCAAACAAACACATGCGCCAAACTAAGACATCCGCCAAACTAACACATCCGCCAAACAAACACATGCGCCAAACTAAGACATCCACCAAATTAACACATCCACCAAACAAACACATGCGTCAAACTAAGACATCCGCCAAACAAACACATCTGCCGAACAAACACATGCGCCAAACTAAGACATCCGCCAAACTAACACATCCACCAAAAAAAACACATGCGCCAAACTAAGACATCCGCCAAACTAACACATCCGCCAAACTAACACTTCCGCCAAACGAACACATCCGCCAAACAAACACATGCGCCAAACTAAGCCTTCCGCCAAACTAACACATCCGCCAAACAAACACATGCGCCAAACTAAGACATCTGCCAAACTAACATATCCGCCAAACAAACACATGCGCCAAACTAAGACATCCGCTAAACTAAGACATCCGCCAAACAAACACATGCGCCAAACTAAGACATCCGCCAAATGAACACATCCGCCAAACAAACACATGCGCCAAACTAAGACATCCGCCAAACGAACACATCCACCAAACAAACACAAGTGCCAAACTAAGCCTTCCGCCAAACTAACACATCCGCCAAACAAACATATGCGCCAAACTAAGACATCCGCCAAACTAACACATCCACCAAACAAACACAGGCGCCAAACTAAGACATCCGCCAAACTAACACATCTGCCAAACAAACACATGCGCCAAACGAAGTCATCCGTCAAACTAACACATCCGTCAAACTAGCACATCCGCCAAACAAACACATGCCCCAAATTAACACATCCGCCAAACAAACACATCCGCCAAACAAACACATCCGCCAAACAAACACATGCGCCAAACAAACACATGCGCCAATCTAACACATCCGTCAAACTAGCACATCCGCCAAACAAACACATGCCCCAAATTAACACATCCGCCAAACAAACACATCCGCCAAAACAAACACATCCGCCAAACAAACACATGCGCCAAACAAACACATGCGCCAAACTAACACATCCGCCAAACGTACACATCCGCCAAACAAACACATGCGCCAAACTAAGACATCCCCCAAACGAACACATCCGCCAAACAAACACATGTGCCAAACTAAGCCTTCCGCCAAACAAACACATGCGCCAAACAAACACATGCGCCAAATTAACACATCCGTCAAACGAACACATCCGCCAAACAAACACATGCGCCAAACTAAGACATCTCGCCAAACTAACACATCCGCCAAACTTACACATCCGCCAAACAAACACATGCGCCAAACTAAGACATCCGCCAAACTAACACATCCGCCAAACAAACACACCCGCCAAACAAACACATGCGCCAAACTACCACATCCGCCAAACAAACACACCCGCCAAACAAACACATGTGCCAAACTAACACATCCGCCAAACAAACACGTGCGCCAAACAAACACATCCGCCAAACTAACACTTCCTCCAAACAAACACATGCGCCAAACGAACACATCCGCCAAACTAACACTTCCGCCAAACAAACACATGCGCCAAACAAACACATCCGCCAAACAAACACATGCGCCAAACGAAGACATCCACCAAACTAAGACATGCGCCTAACAAACACGTGTGCCAAACTAAGACATCCGCCAAACTAACACATCCGCCAAACAAACACATGCGCCAAACTAAGACATCCGCCAAACTAAGACATCCGCCAAACAAACACATGCGCCAAACTAAGACATCCGCCAAACTAACACATCCACCAAACAAACACATGCGCCAAACAAACACATCCGCCAAACAAACACATGCGCCAAACGAAGACATCCGCCAAACTAAGACACCCGCCTAACAAACACGTGTGCCAAACTAACACAACCGCCAAACAAACACATGCGCCAAACTAAGACATCCGCCAAACTAACACTTCCGCCAAACAAACACATGCGCCAAACTAAGACATCCGCCAAACTAACACATCCGCCAAACAAACACATGCGCCAAACAAACACATACGCCAAACAAACACATGCGCCAAATGAAGACATCCGCCAAACTAAGACACCTGCCTAACAAACACGTGTGCCAAACTAAGACATCCGCCAAACTAACACATCCGCCAAACAAACACATGCGTCAAACGAAGACATCCGCCAAACGAACACGTCCACCAAAGAAACACATGCGCCAAACTAAGACATCCGCCAAACTAACACATCCGCCAAACAAACACATGCGCCAAACTAAGACATCCGCCAAACTAAGACATCCGCCAAACAAACACATGCGCCAAACTAAGACATCCGCCAAACTAACACGTCCGCCAAAGAAACACATGCGCCAAACTAAGACATCCGCCAAACTAACACATCCAACAAACAAACACAAGCGCCAAACTAAGCCTTCCGCCAAACTAACACATCCGCCAAACAAACACATGTGCCAAACTAAGACATCCGCCAAACTAACACATCCGCCAAACAAACACAGGCACCAAACTAAGACATGCGCCAAACTAAGACATCTGCCAAACTAACACATCCGCCAAACAAACACATGCGCCAAACAAAGTCATCCGTCAAACTAACACATCCGCCAAACAAACACATCCGCCAAACTAACACATCCGCCAAACAAACACATGCGCCAAACGAAGACATCCGCCAAACTAACTCCTCCGCCAAACAAACACATGCGCCAAACTAAGACATCCGCCAAACAAACACATGCGCCAAACAAACACATACGCCAAACAAACACATGCGCCAAACGAAGACATCCGCCAAACTAAGACATCCGCCAAACAAACTCATGTGCCAAACAAAGACATCCGCCAAACAAACACATCCGCCAAACTAAGACATCCGCCAAACTAACACATCCACCAAACAAACACAAGCGCCATACTAAGACTTCCACCAAACTAACACATCCGCCAAACAAACACAGGCGCCAAACTAAGACGTGCGCCAAACTATGACATCCGCCAAACTAACACATCCGCCAAACAAACACATGCGCCAAACGAAGTCATCCATCAAACTAACACATCCGCCAAACAAACACATGCGCCAAACTAAGACATCTGCCAAATTAACACATCGGCCAAACAAACACATGCGCCAAACTAACACATCCGCCAAACAAACACATGTGCCAAACTAAGACATCCGCCAAACTAACACATTCGCCAAACTTACACATCCGCCAAACAAACACATGCGCTGAACAAAAACATCCGCCAAACGAACACATCCGCCAAACGAACACATCCGCCAAACTAAGACATCCGCCAAACTAAGACATCCGCCAAACAAACACATGCGCCAAACTAAGACATCCGTCAAACGAACACGCCCGCCAAAGAAACACATGCGCCAAACTAAGACATCCGCCAAACTAAGACATCCGCCAAACAAACACATCCGCCAAACTAACACATCCGCCAAACAAACACATGTGCCAAACTAAGACATCCTCCAAACTAACACATCCGCCAAACTTACACATCCGCCAAATAAACACATGCGCCAAACAAAGACATCCGCCAAACTAACACATCCACCAAACGAACACATCCGCCAAACGAACACATCCGCCAAACAAACACATGCGCCAAACTAAGACATCCGCCAAACTAAGACATCCGCCATACAAACACATCCGCCAAACAAACACATGTGCCAAACTAAGCCATCCGCCAAACTAACACATGCGCCAAACTAACACATCCGCCAAACAAACACATCCGCCAAACAAACACATGCGCCAAACTGAGACATCCGCAAAACTAAGATATCCGCCAAACAAACACATGCGCCAAACTAAGACATCCGCCAAACTAACACATCCGCCAAACAAACATGCGCCAAAATAAGACATCCACCAAACTAACACATGCACCAAACTAACACATGCACCAAACTAACATATCCGCCAAACTAACACATCCGCCAAACAAACACATGCGCCAAACTAAGACATCCGCCAAACATCCGCCAAACTAAGACATCCGCCGAACAAACACATGCGCCAAACTAAGACATCCGCCAAACATCCGCCAAACTAAGACATCCGCCGAACAAACACATGCGCCAAACTAAGATATCCGCCAAACTAAGATATCCGCCTCACAAACACATGCGCCAAACTAAGACATCCGCCAAACTAACACATCCGCCATACAAACACATGCGCCAAACTAAAACATCCGCCAAACAAACACATGCGCCAAACTAAGACATCCGCCAAACTAACACATCCGCCAAACAAACACATGCGCCAAACTAAGACATCCACCAAATTAACACATCCACCAAACAAACACATGCGTCAAACTAAGACATCCGCCAAACAAACACATCTGCCGAACAAACACATGCGCCAAACTAAGACATCCGCCAAACTAACACATCCACCAAAAAAAACACATGCGCCAAACTAAGACATCCGCCAAACTAACACATCCGCCAAACTAACACTTCCGCCAAACAAACACATGCGCCAAACTAAGACATCCGCCAAACTAACACATCCACCAAACAAACGCATGCACCAAACAAACACATCCACCAAACAAACAGATGCGCCAAACGAAGACATCCGCCAAACTAAGACACGTGCCTAACAAACACGTGTGCCAAACTAAGACATCCGCCAAACTAACACATGCGCCAAACTAGCACATCCGCCAAACAAACACATGCCCCAAATTAACACATCTGCCAAACAAACACATCCGCCAAACAAACAGATCCGCCAAACAAACACATGCGCCAAACAAACATCCGCCAAACTAACACATCCGCCAAACAAACAAATGCGCCAAACTAAGACATCCGCCAAACTAACACATCCGCCATACAAACACATGCGCCAAACTAAGACATCCGCCAAACTAAGACATCCGCCAAACTAAGACATCCGCCATACAAACACATCCGCCAAACAAACACATCCGCCAAACAAACACATGCGTCAAACGAAGACATCCGCCAAACGAACACGTCCACCAAAGAAACACATGCGCCAAACTAAGACATCCGCCAAACTAACACATCCGCCAAACAAACACATGCGCCAAACTAAGACATCCGCCAAACTAAGACATCCGCCAAACAAACACATGCGCCAAACTAAGACATCCGCCAAACTAACACGTCCGCCAAAGAAACACATGCGCCAAACTAAGACATCCGCCAAACTAACACATCCAACAAACAAACACAAGCGCCAAACTAAGCCTTCCGCCAAACTAACACATCCGCCAAACAAACACATGTGCCAAACTAAGACATCCGCCAAACTAACACATCCGCCAAACAAACACAGGCACCAAACTAAGACATGCGCCAAACTAAGACATCTGCCAAACTAACACATCCGCCAAACAAACACATGCGCCAAACAAAGTCATCCGTCAAACTAACACATCCGCCAAACAAACACATCCGCCAAACTAACACATCCGCCAAACAAACACATGCGCCAAACGAAGACATCCGCCAAACTAACTCCTCCGCCAAACAAACACATGCGCCAAACTAAGACATCCGCCAAACAAACACATGCGCCAAACAAACACATACGCCAAACAAACACATGCGCCAAACGAAGACATCCGCCAAACTAAGACATCCGCCAAACAAACTCATGTGCCAAACAAAGACATCCGCCAAACAAACACATCCGCCAAACTAAGACATCCGCCAAACTAACACATCCACCAAACAAACACAAGCGCCAAACTAAGACTTCCACCAAACTAACACATCCGCCAAACAAACACAGGCGCCAAACTAAGACGTGCGCCAAACTATGACATCCGCCAAACTAACACATCCGCCAAACAAACACATGCGCCAAACGAAGTCATCCATCAAACTAACACATCCGCCAAACAAACACATGCGCCAAACTAAGACATCTGCCAAATTAACACATCGGCCAAACAAACACATGCGCCAAACTAACACATCCGCCAAACAAACACATGTGCCAAACTAAGACATCCGCCAAACTAACACATTCGCCAAACTTACACATCCGCCAAACAAACACATGCGCTGAACAAAATCATCCGCCAAACGAACACATCCGCCAAACGAACACATCCGCCAAACTAAGACATCCGCCAAACTAAGACATCCGCCAAACAAACACATGCGCCAAACTAAGACATCCGTCAAACGAACACGCCCGCCAAAGAAACACATGCGCCAAACTAAGACATCCGCCAAACTAAGACATCCGCCAAACAAACACATCCGCCAAACTAACACATCCGCCAAACAAACACATGTGCCAAACTAAGACATCCTCCAAACTAACACATCCGCCAAACTTACACATCCGCCAAATAAACACATGCGCCAAACAAAGACATCCGCCAAACTAACACATCCACCAAACGAACACATCCGCCAAACGAACACATCCGCCAAACAAACACATGCGCCAAACTAACACATCCGCCAAACAAACATGCGCCAAAATAAGACATCCACCAAACTAACACATGCACCAAACTAACACATGCACCAAACTAACATATCCGCCAAACTAACACATCCGCCAAACAAACACATGCGCCAAACTAAGACATCCGCCAAACATCCGCCAAACTAAGACATCCGCCGAACAAACACATGCGCCAAACTAAGACATCCGCCAAACATCCGCCAAACTAAGACATCCGCCGAACAAACACATGCGCCAAACTAAGATATCCGCCAAACTAAGATATCCGCCTCACAAACACATGCGCCAAACTAAGACATCCGCCAAACTAACACATCCGCCATACAAACACATGCGCCAAACTAAAACATCCGCCAAACAAACACATGCGCCAAACTAAGACATCCGCCAAACTAACACATCCGCCAAACAAACACATGCGCCAAACTAAGACATCCACCAAATTAACACATCCACCAAACAAACACATGCGTCAAACTAAGACATCCGCCAAACAAACACATCTGCCGAACAAACACATGCGCCAAACTAAGACATCCGCCAAACTAACACATCCACCAAAAAAAACACATGCGCCAAACTAAGACATCCGCCAAACTAACACATCCGCCAAACTAACACTTCCGCCAAACAAACACATGCGCCAAACTAAGACATCCGCCAAACTAACACATCCACCAAACAAACGCATGCACCAAACAAACACATCCACCAAACAAACAGATGCGCCAAACGAAGACATCCGCCAAACTAAGACACGTGCCTAACAAACACGTGTGCCAAACTAAGACATCCGCCAAACTAACACATGCGCCAAACTAGCACATCCGCCAAACAAACACATGCCCCAAATTAACACATCTGCCAAACAAACACATCCGCCAAACAAACAGATCCGCCAAACAAACACATGCGCCAAACAAACATCCGCCAAACTAACACATCCGCCAAACAAACAAATGCGCCAAACTAAGACATCCGCCAAACTAACACATCCGCCATACAAACACATGCGCCAAACTAAGACATCCGCCAAACTAAGACATCCGCCAAACTAAGACATCCGCCATACAAACACATCCGCCAAACAAACACATCCGCCAAACAAACACATGCGCCAAACGAACACATCTGCCAAACTAACACATGCGCCAAACTAACACATCAACCAAACTAACACATGCGCCAAACTAACACATGCGCCAAACTAACACATCCGCCAAACTAACACATCCACCAAACAAACACAGGCGCCAAACTAAGACATCCGCCAAACTAACACATCTGCCAAACAAACACATGCGCCAAACGAAGTCATCTGTCAAACTAACACATCCGTCAAACTAGCACATCCGCCAAACAAACACATGCCCCAAATTAACACATCCGCCAAACAAACACATCCGCCAAACAAACACATCCGCCAAACAAACACATGCGCCAAACAAACACATGCGCCAATCTAACACATCCGTCAAACTAGCACATCCGCCAAACAAACACATGCCCCAAATTAACACATCCGCCAAACAAACACATCCGCCAAAACAAACACATCCGCCAAACAAACACATGCGCCAAACAAACACATGCGCCAAACTAACACATCCGCCAAACGTACACATCCGCCAAACAAACACATGCGCCAAACTAAGACATCCCCCAAACGAACACATCCGCCAAACAAACACATGTGCCAAACTAAGCCTTCCGCCAAACAAACACATGCGCCAAACAAACACATGCGCCAAATTAACACATCCGTCAAACGAACACATCCGCCAAACAAACACATGCGCCAAACTAAGACATCTCGCCAAACTAACACATCCGCCAAACTTACACATCCGCCAAACAAACACATGCGCCAAACTAAGACATCCGCCAAACTAACACATCCGCCAAACAAACACACCCGCCAAACAAACACATGCGCCAAACTACCACATCCGCCAAACAAACACACCCGCCAAACAAACACATGTGCCAAACTAACACATCCGCCAAACAAACACGTGCGCCAAACAAACACATCCGCCAAACTAACACTTCCTCCAAACAAACACATGCGCCAAACGAACACATCCGCCAAACTAACACTTCCGCCAAACAAACACATGCGCCAAACAAACACATCCGCCAAACAAACACATGCGCCAAACGAAGACATCCGCCAAACTAAGACATGCGCCTAACAAACACGTGTGCCAAACTAAGACATCCGCCAAACTAACACATCCGCCAAACAAACACATGCGCCAAACTAAGACATCCGCCAAACTAAGACATCCGCCAAACAAACACATGCGCCAAACTAAGACATCCGCCAAACTAACACATCCACCAAACAAACACATGCGCCAAACAAACACATCCGCCAAACAAACACATGCGCCAAACGAAGACATCCGCCAAACTAAGACACCCGCCTAACAAACACGTGTGCCAAACTAACACAACCGCCAAACAAACACATGCGCCAAACTAAGACATCCGCCAAACTAACACTTCCGCCAAACAAACACATGCGCCAAACTAAGACATCCGCCAAACTAACACATCCGCCAAACAAACACATGCGCCAAACAAACACATACGCCAAACAAACACATGCGCCAAATGAAGACATCCGCCAAACTAAGTCACCTGCCTAACAAACACGTGTGCCAAACTAAGACATCCGCCAAACTAACACATCCGCCAAACAAACACATGCGTCAAACGAAGACATCCGCCAAACGAACACGTCCACCAAAGAAACACATGCGCCAAACTAAGACATCCGCCAAACTAACACATCCGCCAAACAAACACATGCGCCAAACTAAGACATCCGCCAAACTAAGACATCCGCCAAACAAACACATGCGCCAAACTAAGACATCCGCCAAACTAACACGTCCGCCAAAGAAACACATGCGCCAAACTAAGACATCCGCCAAACTAACACATCCAACAAACAAACACAAGCGCCAAACTAAGCCTTCCGCCAAACTAACACATCCGCCAAACAAACACATGTGCCAAACTAAGACATCCGCCAAACTAACACATCCGCCAAACAAACACAGGCACCAAACTAAGACATGCGCCAAACTAAGACATCTGCCAAACTAACACATCCGCCAAACAAACACATGCGCCAAACAAAGTCATCCGTCAAACTAACACATCCGCCAAACAAACACATCCGCCAAACTAACACATCCGCCAAACAAACACATGCGCCAAACGAAGACATCCGCCAAACTAACTCCTCCGCCAAACAAACACATGCGCCAAACTAAGACATCCGCCAAACAAACACATGCGCCAAACAAACACATACGCCAAACAAACACATGCGCCAAACGAAGACATCCGCCAAACTAAGACATCCGCCAAACAAACTCATGTGCCAAACAAAGACATCCGCCAAACAAACACATCCGCCAAACTAAGACATCCGCCAAACTAACACATCCACCAAACAAACACAAGCGCCAAACTAAGACTTCCACCAAACTAACACATCCGCCAAACAAACACAGGCGCCAAACTAAGACGTGCGCCAAACTATGACATCCGCCAAACTAACACATCCGCCAAACAAACACATGCGCCAAACGAAGTCATCCATCAAACTAACACATCCGCCAAACAAACACATGCGCCAAACTAAGACATCTGCCAAATTAACACATCGGCCAAACAAACACATGCGCCAAACTAACACATCCGCCAAACAAACACATGTGCCAAACTAAGACATCCGCCAAACTAACACATTCGCCAAACTTACACATCCGCCAAACAAACACATGCGCTGAACAAAAACATCCGCCAAACGAACACATCCGCCAAACGAACACATCCGCCAAACTAAGACATCCGCCAAACTAAGACATCCGCCAAACAAACACATGCGCCAAACTAAGACATCCGTCAAACGAACACGCCCGCCAAAGAAACACATGCGCCAAACTAAGACATCCGCCAAACTAAGACATCCGCCAAACAAACACATCCGCCAAACAAAAACATCCGCCAAACAAACTCATGCGCCAAACTAACACATCCGCCAAACAAACACATGTGCCAAACTAAGACATCCTCCAAACTAACACATCCGCCAAACTTACACATCCGCCAAATAAACACATGCGCCAAACAAAGACATCCGCCAAACTAACACATCCACCAAACGAACACATCCGCCAAACGAACACATCCGCCAAACAAACACATGCGCCAAACTAAGACATCCGCCAAACTAAGACATCCGCCATACAAACACATCCGCCAAACAAACACATGTGCCAAACTAAGCCATCCGCCAAACTAACACATGCGCCAAACTAACACATCCGCCAAACAAACACATCCGCCAAACAAACACATGCGCCAAACTGAGACATCCGCAAAACTAAGATATCCGCCAAACAAACACATGCGCCAAACTAAGACATCCGCCAAACTAACACATCCGCCAAACAAACATGCGCCAAAATAAGACATCCACCAAACTAACACATGCACCAAACTAACACATGCACCAAACTAACATATCCGCCAAACTAACACATCCGCCAAACAAACACATGCGCCAAACTAAGACATCCGCCAAACATCCGCCAAACTAAGACATCCGCCGAACAAACACATGCGCCAAACTAAGACATCCGCCAAACATCCGCCAAACTAAGACATCCGCCGAACAAACACATGCGCCAAACTAAGATATCCGCCAAACTAAGATATCCGCCTCACAAACACATGCGCCAAACTAAGACATCCGCCAAACTAACACATCCGCCATACAAACACATGCGCCAAACTAAAACATCCGCCAAACAAACACATGCGCCAAACTAAGACATCCGCCAAACTAACACATCCGCCAAACAAACACATGCGCCAAACTAAGACATCCACCAAATTAACACATCCACCAAACAAACACATGCGTCAAACTAAGACATCCGCCAAACAAACACATCTGCCGAACAAACACATGCGCCAAACTAAGACATCCGCCAAACTAACACATCCACCAAAAAAAACACATGCGCCAAACTAAGACATCCGCCAAACTAACACATCCGCCAAACTAACACTTCCGCCAAACAAACACATGCGCCAAACTAAGACATCCGCCAAACTAACACATCCACCAAACAAACGCATGCACCAAACAAACACATCCACCAAACAAACAGATGCGCCAAACGAAGACATCCGCCAAACTAAGACACGTGCCTAACAAACACGTGTGCCAAACTAAGACATCCGCCAAACTAACACATGCGCCAAACTAGCACATCCGCCAAACAAACACATGCCCCAAATTAACACATCTGCCAAACAAACACATCCGCCAAACAAACAGATCCGCCAAACAAACACATGCGCCAAACAAACATCCGCCAAACTAACACATCCGCCAAACAAACAAATGCGCCAAACTAAGACATCCGCCAAACTAACACATCCGCCATACAAACACATGCGCCAAACTAAGACATCCGCCAAACTAAGACATCCGCCAAACTAAGACATCCGCCATACAAACACATCCGCCAAACAAACACATCCGCCAAACAAACACATGCGCCAAACGAACACATCTGCCAAACTAACACATGCGCCAAACTAACACATCAACCAAACTAACACATGCGCCAAACTAACACATGCGCCAAACTAACACATCCGCCAAACTAACACATCCGCCAAACAAACACATGCACCAAACTAAGACATCCGCCAAACTAACACATCCGCGAAACAAACACATGCGCCATACAAAAACATCCGCCAAACAAACTCATGTGCCAAACGAACACATCCGCCAAACAAACACATGTGCCAAACTAAGACATCCGCCAAACGAACACATCCGCCAAACGAACACATCCGCCAAACTAAGACATCCGCCAAACTAAGACATCCGCCAAAGAAACACATGCGCCAAACTAAGACATCCGCCAAACTAAGACATCCGCCAAACAAACACATCCGCCAAACAAAAACATCCGCCAAACAAACTCATGCGCCAAACTAACACATCCGCCAAACAAACACATGTGCCAAACTAAGACATCCGCCAAACTAACACATCCGCCAAACTTACACATCCGCCAAATAAACACATGCACCAAACAAAGACATCCGCCAAACTAACACATCCGCCAAACGAACACATCCGCGAAACGAACACATCCGCCAAACAAACACATGCGCCAAACTAAGACATCCGCCAAACTAAGACTTCCGCCATACAAACACATCCGCCAAACAAACACATCCGCCAAACAAACACACGCGCCAAACGAACACATCCGCCAAACTAACACATGCGCCAAACTAACACATGCGCCAAACTAACACATCCGCCAAACTAACACATCCGCCAAACAAACACATGCGCCAAACTAAGACATCTGCCAAACTAACATATCCGCCAAACAAACACATGCGCCAAACTAAGACATCCGCTAAACTAAGACATCCGCCAAACAAACAAATGCGCCAAACTAAGACATCCGCCAAATGAACACATCCGCCAAACAAACACATGCGCCAAACTAAGACATCCGCCAAACGAACACATCCACCAAACAAACACAAGCGCCAAACTAAGCCTTCCGCCAAACTAACACATCCGCCAAACAAACATATGCGCCAAACTAAGACATCCGCCAAACTAACACATCCACCAAACAAACACAGGCGCCAAACTAAGACATCCGCCAAACTAACACATCTGCCAAACAAACACATGCGCCAAACGAAGTCATCCGTCAAACTAACACATCCGTCAAACTAGCACATCCGCCAAACAAACACATGCCCCAAATTAACACATCCGCCAAACAAACACATCCGCCAAACAAACACATCCGCCAAACAAACACATGCGCCAAACAAACACATGCGCCAAACTAACACATCCGTCAAACTAGCACATCCGCCAAACAAACACATGCCCCAAATTAACACATCCGCCAAACAAACACATCCGCCAAAACAAACACATCCGCCAAACAAACACATGCGCCAAACAAACACATGCGCCAAACTAACACATCCGCCAAACGTACACATCCGCCAAACAAACACATGCGCCAAACTAAGACATCCCCCAAACGAACACATCCGCCAAACAAACACATGTGCCAAACTAAGCCTTCCGCCAAACAAACACATGCGCCAAACAAACACATGCGCCAAATTAACACATCCGTCAAACGAACACATCCGCCAAACAAACACATGCGCCAAACTAAGACATCTCGCCAAACTAACACATCCGCCAAACTTGCACATCCGCCAAACAAACACATGCGCCAAACTAAGACATCCGCCAAACTAACACATCCGCCAAACAAACACACCCGCCAAACAAACACATGCGCCAAACTACCACATCCGCCAAACAAACACACCCGCCAAACAAACACATGTGCCAAACTAACACATCCGCCAAACAAACACGTGCGCCAAACAAACACATCCGCCAAACTAACACTTCCTCCAAACAAACACATGCGCCAAACGAACACATCCGCCAAACTAACACTTCCGCCAAACAAACACATGCGCCAAACAAACACATCCGCCAAACAAACACATGCGCCAAACGAAGACATCCGCCAAACTAAGACATGCGCCTAACAAACACGTGTGCCAAACTAAGACATCCGCCAAACTAACACATCCGCCAAACAAACACATGCGCCAAACTAAGACATCCGCCAAACTAAGACATCCGCCAAACAAACACATGCGCCAAACTAAGACATCCGCCAAACTAACACATCCACCAAACAAACACATGCGCCAAACAAACACATCCGCCAAACAAACACATGCGCCAAACGAAGACATCCGCCAAACTAAGACACCCGCCTAACAAACACGTGTGCCAAACTAACACAACCGCCAAACAAACATGCGCCAATCTAAGACATCCGCCAAACTAACACTTCCGCCAAACAAACACATGCGCCAAACTAAGACATCCGCCAAACTAACACATCCGCCAAACAAACACATGCGCCAAACAAACACATACGCCAAACAAACACATGCGCCAAATGAAGACATCCGCCAAACTAAGACACCTGCCTAACAAACACGTGTGCCAAACTAAGACATCCGCCAAACTAACACATCGGCCAAACAAACACATGCGCCAAACTAACACATCCGCCAAACAAACACATGTGCCAAACTAAGACATCCGCCAAACTAACACATTCGCCAAACTTACACATCCGCCAAACAAACACATGCGCTGAACAAAAACATCCGCCAAACAAACACATGCGCTGAACAAAAACATCCGCCAAACGAACACATCCGCCAAACGAACACATCCGCCAAACTAAGACATCCGCCAAACTAAGACATCCGCCAAACAAACACATGCGCCAAACTAAGACATCCGTCAAACGAACACGCCCGCCAAAGAAACACATGCGCCAAACTAAGACATCCGCCAAACTAAGACATCCGCCAAACAAACACATCCGCCAAACTAACACATCCGCCAAACAAACACATGTGCCAAACTAAGACATCCTCCAAACTAACACATCCGCCAAACTTACACATCCGCCAAATAAACACATGCGCCAAACAAAGACATCCGCCAAACTAACACATCCACCAAACGAACACATCCGCCAAACGAACACATCCGCCAAACAAACACATGCGCCAAACTAAGACATCCGCCAAACTAAGACATCCGCCATACAAACACATCCGCCAAACAAACACATGTGCCAAACTAAGCCATCCGCCAAACTAACACATGCGCCAAACTAACACATCCGCCAAACAAACACATCCGCCAAACAAACACATGCGCCAAACTGAGACATCCGCAAAACTAAGATATCCGCCAAACAAACACATGCGCCAAACTAAGACATCCGCCAAACTAACACATCCGCCAAACAAACATGCGCCAAAATAAGACATCCACCAAACTAACACATGCACCAAACTAACACATGCACCAAACTAACATATCCGCCAAACTAACACATCCGCCAAACAAACACATGCGCCAAACTAAGACATCCGCCAAACATCCGCCAAACTAAGACATCCGCCGAACAAACACATGCGCCAAACTAAGACATCCGCCAAACATCCGCCAAACTAAGACATCCGCCGAACAAACACATGCGCCAAACTAAGATATCCGCCAAACTAAGATATCCGCCTCACAAACACATGCGCCAAACTAAGACATCCGCCAAACTAACACATCCGCCATACAAACACATGCGCCAAACTAAAACATCCGCCAAACAAACACATGCGCCAAACTAAGACATCCGCCAAACTAACACATCCGCCAAACAAACACATGCGCCAAACTAAGACATCCACCAAATTAACACATCCACCAAACAAACACATGCGTCAAACTAAGACATCCGCCAAACAAACACATCTGCCGAACAAACACATGCGCCAAACTAAGACATCCGCCAAACTAACACATCCACCAAAAAAAACACATGCGCCAAACTAAGACATCCGCCAAACTAACACATCCGCCAAACTAACACTTCCGCCAAACAAACACATGCGCCAAACTAAGACATCCGCCAAACTAACACATCCACCAAACAAACGCATGCACCAAACAAACACATCCACCAAACAAACAGATGCGCCAAACGAAGACATCCGCCAAACTAAGACACGTGCCTAACAAACACGTGTGCCAAACTAAGACATCCGCCAAACTAACACATGCGCCAAACTAGCACATCCGCCAAACAAACACATGCCCCAAATTAACACATCTGCCAAACAAACACATCCGCCAAACAAACAGATCCGCCAAACAAACACATGCGCCAAACAAACATCCGCCAAACTAACACATCCGCCAAACAAACAAATGCGCCAAACTAAGACATCCGCCAAACTAACACATCCGCCATACAAACACATGCGCCAAACTAAGACATCCGCCAAACTAAGACATCCGCCAAACTAAGACATCCGCCATACAAACACATCCGCCAAACAAACACATCCGCCAAACAAACACATGCGTCAAACGAAGACATCCGCCAAACGAACACGTCCACCAAAGAAACACATGCGCCAAACTAAGACATCCGCCAAACTAACACATCCGCCAAACAAACACATGCGCCAAACTAAGACATCCGCCAAACTAAGACATCCGCCAAACAAACACATGCGCCAAACTAAGACATCCGCCAAACTAACACGTCCGCCAAAGAAACACATGCGCCAAACTAAGACATCCGCCAAACTAACACATCCAACAAACAAACACAAGCGCCAAACTAAGCCTTCCGCCAAACTAACACATCCGCCAAACAAACACATGTGCCAAACTAAGACATCCGCCAAACTAACACATCCGCCAAACAAACACAGGCACCAAACTAAGACATGCGCCAAACTAAGACATCTGCCAAACTAACACATCCGCCAAACAAACACATGCGCCAAACAAAGTCATCCGTCAAACTAACACATCCGCCAAACAAACACATCCGCCAAACTAACACATCCGCCAAACAAACACATGCGCCAAACGAAGACATCCGCCAAACTAACTCCTCCGCCAAACAAACACATGCGCCAAACTAAGACATCCGCCAAACAAACACATGCGCCAAACAAACACATACGCCAAACAAACACATGCGCCAAACGAAGACATCCGCCAAACTAAGACATCCGCCAAACAAACTCATGTGCCAAACAAAGACATCCGCCAAACAAACACATCCGCCAAACTAAGACATCCGCCAAACTAACACATCCACCAAACAAACACAAGCGCCAAACTAAGACTTCCACCAAACTAACACATCCGCCAAACAAACACAGGCGCCAAACTAAGACGTGCGCCAAACTATGACATCCGCCAAACTAACACATCCGCCAAACAAACACATGCGCCAAACGAAGTCATCCATCAAACTAACACATCCGCCAAACAAACACATGCGCCAAACTAAGACATGTGCCAAATTAACACATCGGCCAAACAAACACATGCGCCAAACTAACACATCCGCCAAACAAACACATGTGCCAAACTAAGACATCCGCCAAACTAACACATTCGCCAAACTTACACATCCGCCAAACAAACACATGCGCTGAACAAAAACATCCGCCAAACGAACACATCCGCCAAAGGAACACATCCGCCAAACTAAGACATCCGCCAAACTAAGACATCCGCCAAACAAACACATGCGCCAAACTAAGACATCCGTCAAACGAACACGCCCGCCAAAGAAACACATGCGCCAAACGAAGACATCCGCCAAACTAAGACACGTGCCTAACAAACACGTGTGCCAAACTAAGACATCCGCCAAACTAACACATGCGCCAAACTAGCACATCCGCCAAACAAACACATGCCCCAAATTAACACATCTGCCAAACAAACACATCCGCCAAACAAACAGATCCGCCAAACAAACACATGCGCCAAACAAACATCCGCCAAACTAACACATCCGCCAAACAAACAAATGCGCCAAACTAAGACATCCGCCAAACTAACACATCCGCCATACAAACACATGCGCCAAACTAAGACATCCGCCAAACTAAGACATCCGCCAAACTAAGACATCCGCCATACAAACACATCCGCCAAACAAACACATCCGCCAAACAAACACATGCGCCAAACGAACACATCTGCCAAACTAACACATGCGCCAAACTAACACATCAACCAAACTAACACATGCGCCAAACTAACACATGCGCCAAACTAACACATCCGCCAAACTAACACATCCACCAAACAAACACAGGCGCCAAACTAAGACATCCGCCAAACTAACACATCTGCCAAACAAACACATGCGCCAAACGAAGTCATCCGTCAAACTAACACATCCGTCAAACTAGCACATCCGCCAAACAAACACATGCCCCAAATTAACACATCCGCCAAACAAACACATCCGCCAAACAAACACATCCGCCAAACAAACACATGCGCCAAACAAACACATGCGCCAATCTAACACATCCGTCAAACTAGCACATCCGCCAAACAAACACATGCCCCAAATTAACACATCCGCCAAACAAACACATCCGCCAAAACAAACACATCCGCCAAACAAACACATGCGCCAAACAAACACATGCGCCAAACTAACACATCCGCCAAACGTACACATCCGCCAAACAAACACATGCGCCAAACTAAGACATCCCCCAAACGAACACATCCGCCAAACAAACACATGTGCCAAACTAAGCCTTCCGCCAAACAAACACATGCGCCAAACAAACACATGCGCCAAATTAACACATCCGTCAAACGAACACATCCGCCAAACAAACACATGCGCCAAACTAAGACATCTCGCCAAACTAACACATCCGCCAAACTTACACATCCGCCAAACAAACACATGCGCCAAACTAAGACATCCGCCAAACTAACACATCCGCCAAACAAACACACCCGCCAAACAAACACATGCGCCAAACTACCACATCCGCCAAACAAACACACCCGCCAAACAAACACATGTGCCAAACTAACACATCCGCCAAACAAACACGTGCGCCAAACAAACACATCCGCCAAACTAACACTTCCTCCAAACAAACACATGCGCCAAACGAACACATCCGCCAAACTAACACTTCCGCCAAACAAACACATGCGCCAAACAAACACATCCGCCAAACAAACACATGCGCCAAACGAAGACATCCGCCAAACTAAGACATGCGCCTAACAAACACGTGTGCCAAACTAAGACATCCGCCAAACTAACACATCCGCCAAACAAACACATGCGCCAAACTAAGACATCCGCCAAACTAAGACATCCGCCAAACAAACACATGCGCCAAACTAAGACATCCGCCAAACTAACACATCCACCAAACAAACACATGCGCCAAACAAACACATCCGCCAAACAAACACATGCGCCAAACGAAGACATCCGCCAAACTAAGACACCCGCCTAACAAACACGTGTGCCAAACTAACACAACCGCCAAACAAACACATGCGCCAAACTAAGACATCCGCCAAACTAACACTTCCGCCAAACAAACACATGCGCCAAACTAAGACATCCGCCAAACTAACACATCCGCCAAACAAACACATGCGCCAAACAAACACATACGCCAAACAAACACATGCGCCAAATGAAGACATCCGCCAAACTAAGACACCTGCCTAACAAACACGTGTGCCAAACTAAGACATCCGCCAAACTAACACATCCGCCAAACAAACACATGCGTCAAACGAAGACATCCGCCAAACGAACACGTCCACCAAAGAAACACATGCGCCAAACTAAGACATCCGCCAAACTAACACATCCGCCAAACAAACACATGCGCCAAACTAAGACATCCGCCAAACTAAGACATCCGCCAAACAAACACATGCGCCAAACTAAGACATCCGCCAAACTAACACGTCCGCCAAAGAAACACATGCGCCAAACTAAGACATCCGCCAAACTAACACATCCAACAAACAAACACAAGCGCCAAACTAAGCCTTCCGCCAAACTAACACATCCGCCAAACAAACACATGTGCCAAACTAAGACATCCGCCAAACTAACACATCCGCCAAACAAACACAGGCACCAAACTAAGACATGCGCCAAACTAAGACATCTGCCAAACTAACACATCCGCCAAACAAACACATGCGCCAAACAAAGTCATCCGTCAAACTAACACATCCGCCAAACAAACACATCCGCCAAACTAACACATCCGCCAAACAAACACATGCGCCAAACGAAGACATCCGCCAAACTAACTCCTCCGCCAAACAAACACATGCGCCAAACTAAGACATCCGCCAAACAAACACATGCGCCAAACAAACACATACGCCAAACAAACACATGCGCCAAACGAAGACATCCGCCAAACTAAGACATCCGCCAAACAAACTCATGTGCCAAACAAAGACATCTGCCAAACAAACACATCCGCCAAACTAAGACATCCGCCAAACTAACATATCCACCAAACAAACACAAGCGCCATACTAAGACTTCCACCAAACTAACACATCCGCCAAACAAACACAGGCGCCAAACTAAGACGTGCGCCAAACTATGACATCCGCCAAACTAACACATCCGCCAAACAAACACATGCGCCAAACGAAGTCATCCATCAAACTAACACATCCGCCAAACAAACACATGCGCCAAACTAAGACATCTGCCAAATTAACACATCGGCCAAACAAACACATGCGCCAAACTAACACATCCGCCAAACAAACACATGTGCCAAACTAAGACATCCGCCAAACTAACACATTCGCCAAACTTACACATCCGCCAAACAAACACATGCGCTGAACAAAAACATCCGCCAAACGAACACATCCGCCAAACGAACACATCCGCCAAACTAAGACATCCGCCAAACTAAGACATCCGCCAAACAAACACATGCGCCAAACTAAGACATCCGTCAAACGAACACGCCCGCCAAAGAAACACATGCGCCAAACTAAGACATCCGCCAAACTAAGACATCCGCCAAACAAACACATCCGCCAAACAAAAACATCCGCCAAACAAACTCATGCGCCAAACTAACACATCCGCCAAACAAACACATGTGCCAAACTAAGACATCCTCCAAACTAACACATCCGCCAAACTTACACATCCGCCAAATAAACACATGCGCCAAACAAAGACATCCGCCAAACTAACACATCCACCAAACGAACACATCCGCCAAACGAACACATCCGCCAAACAAACACATGCGCCAAACTAAGACATCCGCCAAACTAAGACATCCGCCATACAAACACATCCGCCAAACAAACACATGTGCCAAACTAAGCCATCCGCCAAACTAACACATGCGCCAAACTAACACATCCGCCAAACAAACACATCCGCCAAACAAACACATGCGCCAAACTGAGACATCCGCAAAACTAAGATATCCGCCAAACAAACACATGCGCCAAACTAAGACATCCGCCAAACTAACACATCCGCCAAACAAACATGCGCCAAAATAAGACATCCACCAAACTAACACATGCACCAAACTAACACATGCACCAAACTAACATATCCGCCAAACTAACACATCCGCCAAACAAACACATGCGCCAAACTAAGACATCCGCCAAACATCCGCCAAACTAAGACATCCGCCGAACAAACACATGCGCCAAACTAAGACATCCGCCAAACATCCGCCAAACTAAGACATCCGCCGAACAAACACATGCGCCAAACTAAGATATCCGCCAAACTAAGATATCCGCCTCACAAACACATGCGCCAAACTAAGACATCCGCCAAACTAACACATCCGCCATACAAACACATGCGCCAAACTAAAACATCCGCCAAACAAACACATGCGCCAAACTAAGACATCCGCCAAACTAACACATCCGCCAAACAAACACATGCGCCAAACTAAGACATCCACCAAATTAACACATCCACCAAACAAACACATGCGTCAAACTAAGACATCCGCCAAACAAACACATCTGCCGAACAAACACATGCGCCAAACTAAGACATCCGCCAAACTAACACATCCACCAAAAAAAACACATGCGCCAAACTAAGACATCCGCCAAACTAACACATCCGCCAAACTAACACTTCCGCCAAACAAACACATGCGCCAAACTAAGACATCCGCCAAACTAACACATCCACCAAACAAACGCATGCACCAAACAAACACATCCACCAAACAAACAGATGCGCCAAACGAAGACATCCGCCAAACTAAGACACGTGCCTAACAAACACGTGTGCCAAACTAAGACATCCGCCAAACTAACACATGCGCCAAACTAGCACATCCGCCAAACAAACACATGCCCCAAATTAACACATCTGCCAAACAAACACATCCGCCAAACAAACAGATCCGCCAAACAAACACATGCGCCAAACAAACATCCGCCAAACTAACACATCCGCCAAACAAACAAATGCGCCAAACTAAGACATCCGCCAAACTAACACATCCGCCATACAAACACATGCGCCAAACTAAGACATCCGCCAAACTAAGACATCCGCCAAACTAAGACATCCGCCATACAAACACATCCGCCAAACAAACACATCCGCCAAACAAACACATGCGCCAAACGAACACATCTGCCAAACTAACACATGCGCCAAACTAACACATCAACCAAACTAACACATGCGCCAAACTAACACATGCGCCAAACTAACACATCCGCCAAACTAACACATCCGCCAAACAAACACATGCACCAAACTAAGACATCCGCCAAACTAACACATCCGCGAAACAAACACATGCGCCATACAAAAACATCCGCCAAACAAACTCATGTGCCAAACGAACACATCCGCCAAACAAACACATGTGCCAAACTAAGACATCCGCCAAACGAACACATCCGCCAAACGAACACATCCGCCAAACTAAGACATCCGCCAAACTAAGACATCCGCCAAAGAAACACATGCGCCAAACTAAGACATCCGCCAAACTAAGACATCCGCCAAACAAACACATCCGCCAAACAAAAACATCCGCCAAACAAACTCATGCGCCAAACTAACACATCCGCCAAACAAACACATGTGCCAAACTAAGACATCCGCCAAACTAACACATCCGCCAAACTTACACATCCGCCAAATAAACACATGCACCAAACAAAGACATCCGCCAAACTAACACATCCGCCAAACGAACACATCCGCGAAACGAACACATCCGCCAAACAAACACATGCGCCAAACTAAGACATCCGCCAAACTAAGACTTCCGCCATACAAACACATCCGCCAAACAAACACATCCGCCAAACAAACACACGCGCCAAACGAACACATCCGCCAAACTAACACATGCGCCAAACTAACACATGCGCCAAACTAACACATCCGCCAAACTAACACATCCGCCAAACAAACACATGCGCCAAACTAAGACATCTGCCAAACTAACATATCCGCCAAACAAACACATGCGCCAAACTAAGACATCCGCTAAACTAAGACATCCGCCAAACAAACAAATGCGCCAAACTAAGACATCCGCCAAATGAACACATCCGCCAAACAAACACATGCGCCAAACTAAGACATCCGCCAAACGAACACATCCACCAAACAAACACAAGCGCCAAACTAAGCCTTCCGCCAAACTAACACATCCGCCAAACAAACATATGCGCCAAACTAAGACATCCGCCAAACTAACACATCCACCAAACAAACACAGGCGCCAAACTAAGACATCCGCCAAACTAACACATCTGCCAAACAAACACATGCGCCAAACGAAGTCATCCGTCAAACTAACACATCCGTCAAACTAGCACATCCGCCAAACAAACACATGCCCCAAATTAACACATCCGCCAAACAAACACATCCGCCAAACAAACACATCCGCCAAACAAACACATGCGCCAAACAAACACATGCGCCAAACTAACACATCCGTCAAACTAGCACATCCGCCAAACAAACACATGCCCCAAATTAACACATCCGCCAAACAAACACATCCGCCAAAACAAACACATCCGCCAAACAAACACATGCGCCAAACAAACACATGCGCCAAACTAACACATCCGCCAAACGTACACATCCGCCAAACAAACACATGCGCCAAACTAAGACATCCCCCAAACGAACACATCCGCCAAACAAACACATGTGCCAAACTAAGCCTTCCGCCAAACAAACACATGCGCCAAACAAACACATGCGCCAAATTAACACATCCGTCAAACGAACACATCCGCCAAACAAACACATGCGCCAAACTAAGACATCTCGCCAAACTAACACATCCGCCAAACTTACACATCCGCCAAACAAACACATGCGCCAAACTAAGACATCCGCCAAACTAACACATCCGCCAAACAAACACACCCGCCAAACAAACACATGCGCCAAACTACCACATCCGCCAAACAAACACACCCGCCAAACAAACACATGTGCCAAACTAACACATCCGCCAAACAAACACGTGCGCCAAACAAACACATCCGCCAAACTAACACTTCCTCCAAACAAACACATGCGCCAAACGAACACATCCGCCAAACTAACACTTCCGCCAAACAAACACATGCGCCAAACAAACACATCCGCCAAACAAACACATGCGCCAAACGAAGACATCCGCCAAACTAAGACATGCGCCTAACAAACACGTGTGCCAAACTAAGACATCCGCCAAACTAACACATCCGCCAAACAAACACATGCGCCAAACTAAGACATCCGCCAAACTAAGACATCCGCCAAACAAACACATGCGCCAAACTAAGACATCCGCCAAACTAACACATCCACCAAACAAACACATGCGCCAAACAAACACATCCGCCAAACAAACACATGCGCCAAACGAAGACATCCGCCAAACTAAGACACCCGCCTAACAAACACGTGTGCCAAACTAACACAACCGCCAAACAAACATGCGCCAAACTAAGACATCCGCCAAACTAACACTTCCGCCAAACAAACACATGCGCCAAACTAAGACATCCGCCAAACTAACACATCCGCCAAACAAACACATGCGCCAAACAAACACATACGCCAAACAAACACATGCGCCAAATGAAGACATCCGCCAAACTAAGACACCTGCCTAACAAACACGTGTGCCAAACTAAGACATCCGCCAAACTAACACATCGGCCAAACAAACACATGCGCCAAACTAACACATCCGCCAAACAAACACATGTGCCAAACTAAGACATCCGCCAAACTAACACATTCGCCAAACTTACACATCCGCCAAACAAACACATGCGCTGAACAAAAACATCCGCCAAACAAACACATGCGCTGAACAAAAACATCCGCCAAACGAACACATCCGCCAAACGAACACATCCGCCAAACTAAGACATCCGCCAAACTAAGACATCCGCCAAACAAACACATGCGCCAAACTAAGACATCCGTCAAACGAACACGCCCGCCAAAGAAACACATGCGCCAAACTAAGACATCCGCCAAACTAAGACATCCGCCAAACAAACACATCCGCCAAACTAACACATCCGCCAAACAAACACATGTGCCAAACTAAGACATCCTCCAAACTAACACATCCGCCAAACTTACACATCCGCCAAATAAACACATGCGCCAAACAAAGACATCCGCCAAACTAACACATCCACCAAACGAACACATCCGCCAAACGAACACATCCGCCAAACAAACACATGCGCCAAACTAAGACATCCGCCAAACTAAGACATCCGCCATACAAACACATCCGCCAAACAAACACATGTGCCAAACTAAGCCATCCGCCAAACTAACACATGCGCCAAACTAACACATCCGCCAAACAAACACATCCGCCAAACAAACACATGCGCCAAACTGAGACATCCGCAAAACTAAGATATCCGCCAAACAAACACATGCGCCAAACTAAGACATCCGCCAAACTAACACATCCGCCAAACAAACATGCGCCAAAATAAGACATCCACCAAACTAACACATGCACCAAACTAACACATGCACCAAACTAACATATCCGCCAAACTAACACATCCGCCAAACAAACACATGCGCCAAACTAAGACATCCGCCAAACATCCGCCAAACTAAGACATCCGCCGAACAAACACATGCGCCAAACTAAGACATCCGCCAAACATCCGCCAAACTAAGACATCCGCCGAACAAACACATGCGCCAAACTAAGATATCCGCCAAACTAAGATATCCGCCTCACAAACACATGCGCCAAACTAAGACATCCGCCAAACTAACACATCCGCCATACAAACACATGCGCCAAACTAAAACATCCGCCAAACAAACACATGCGCCAAACTAAGACATCCGCCAAACTAACACATCCGCCAAACAAACACATGCGCCAAACTAAGACATCCACCAAATTAACACATCCACCAAACAAACACATGCGTCAAACTAAGACATCCGCCAAACAAACACATCTGCCGAACAAACACATGCGCCAAACTAAGACATCCGCCAAACTAACACATCCACCAAAAAAAACACATGCGCCAAACTAAGACATCCGCCAAACTAACACATCCGCCAAACTAACACTTCCGCCAAACAAACACATGCGCCAAACTAAGACATCCGCCAAACTAACACATCCACCAAACAAACGCATGCACCAAACAAACACCTCCACCAAACAAACAGATGCGCCAAACGAAGACATCCGCCAAACTAAGACACGTGCCTAACAAACACGTGTGCCAAACTAAGACATCCGCCAAACTAACACATGCGCCAAACTAGCACATCCGCCAAACAAACACATGCCCCAAATTAACACATCTGCCAAACAAACACATCCGCCAAACAAACAGATCCGCCAAACAAACACATGCGCCAAACAAACATCCGCCAAACTAACACATCCGCCAAACAAACAAATGCGCCAAACTAAGACATCCGCCAAACTAACACATCCGCCATACAAACACATGCGCCAAACTAAGACATCCGCCAAACTAAGACATCCGCCAAACAAACACATCCGCCAAACAAACACATGCGTCAAACGAAGACATCCGCCAAACGAACACGTCCACCAAAGAAACACATGCGCCAAACTAAGACATCCGCCAAACTAACACATCCGCCAAACAAACACATGCGCCAAACTAAGACATCCGCCAAACTAAGACATCCGCCAAACAAACACATGCGCCAAACTAAGACATCCGCCAAACTAACACGTCCGCCAAAGAAACACATGCGCCAAACTAAGACATCCGCCAAACTAACACATCCAACAAACAAACACAAGCGCCAAACTAAGCCTTCCGCCAAACTAACACATCCGCCAAACAAACACATGTGCCAAACTAAGACATCCGCCAAACTAACACATCCGCCAAACAAACACAGGCACCAAACTAAGACATGCGCCAAACTAAGACATCTGCCAAACTAACACATCCGCCAAACAAACACATGCGCCAAACAAAGTCATCCGTCAAACTAACACATCCGCCAAACAAACACATCCGCCAAACTAACACATCCGCCAAACAAACACATGCGCCAAACGAAGACATCCGCCAAACTAACTCCTCCGCCAAACAAACACATGCGCCAAACTAAGACATCCGCCAAACAAACACATGCGCCAAACAAACACATACGCCAAACAAACACATGCGCCAAACGAAGACATCCGCCAAACTAAGACATCCGCCAAACAAACTCATGTGCCAAACAAAGACATCCGCCAAACAAACACATCCGCCAAACTAAGACATCCGCCAAACTAACACATCCACCAAACAAACACAAGCGCCAAACTAAGACTTCCACCAAACTAACACATCCGCCAAACAAACACAGGCGCCAAACTAAGACGTGCGCCAAACTATGACATCCGCCAAACTAACACATCCGCCAAACAAACACATGCGCCAAACGAAGTCATCCATCAAACTAACACATCCGCCAAACAAACACATGCGCCAAACTAAGACATCTGCCAAATTAACACATCGGCCAAACAAACACATGCGCCAAACTAACACATCCGCCAAACAAACACATGTGCCAAACTAAGACATCCGCCAAACTAACACATTCGCCAAACTTACACATCCGCCAAACAAACACATGCGCTGAACAAAAACATCCGCCAAACGAACACATCCGCCAAACGAACACATCCGCCAAACTAAGACATCCGCCAAACTAAGACATCCGCCAAACAAACACATGCGCCAAACTAAGACATCCGTCAAACGAACACGCCCGCCAAAGAAACACATGCGCCAAACTAAGACATCCGCCAAACTAAGACATCCGCCAAACAAACACATCCGCCAAACTAACACATCCGCCAAACAAACACATGTGCCAAACTAAGACATCCTCCAAACTAACACATCCGCCAAACTTACACATCCGCCAAATAAACACATGCGCCAAACAAAGACATCCGCCAAACTAACACATCCACCAAACGAACACATCCGCCAAACGAACACATCCGCCAAACAAACACATGCGCCAAACTAAGACATCCGCCAAACTAAGACATCCGCCATACAAACACATCCGCCAAACAAACACATGTGCCAAACTAAGCCATCCGCCAAACTAACACATGCGCCAAACTAACACATCCGCCAAACAAACACATCCGCCAAACAAACACATGCGCCAAACTGAGACATCCGCAAAACTAAGATATCCGCCAAACAAACACATGCGCCAAACTAAGACATCCGCCAAACTAACACATCCGCCAAACAAACATGCGCCAAAATAAGACATCCACCAAACTAACACATGCACCAAACTAACACATGCACCAAACTAACATATCCGCCAAACTAACACATCCGCCAAACAAACACATGCGCCAAACTAAGACATCCGCCAAACATCCGCCAAACTAAGACATCCGCCGAACAAACACATGCGCCAAACTAAGACATCCGCCAAACATCCGCCAAACTAAGACATCCGCCGAACAAACACATGCGCCAAACTAAGATATCCGCCAAACTAAGATATCCGCCTCACAAACACATGCGCCAAACTAAGACATCCGCCAAACTAACACATCCGCCATACAAACACATGCGCCAAACTAAAACATCCGCCAAACAAACACATGCGCCAAACTAAGACATCCGCCAAACTAACACATCCGCCAAACAAACACATGCGCCAAACTAAGACATCCACCAAATTAACACATCCACCAAACAAACACATGCGTCAAACTAAGACATCCGCCAAACAAACACATCTGCCGAACAAACACATGCGCCAAACTAAGACATCCGCCAAACTAACACATCCACCAAAAAAAACACATGCGCCAAACTAAGACATCTGCCAAACTAACACATCCGCCAAACTAACACTTCCGCCAAACAAACACATGCGCCAAACTAAGACATCCGCCAAACTAACACATCCACCAAACAAACGCATGCACCAAACAAACACATCCACCAAACAAACAGATGCGCCAAACGAAGACATCCGCCAAACTAAGACACGTGCCTAACAAACACGTGTGCCAAACTAAGACATCCGCCAAACTAACACATGCGCCAAACTAGCACATCCGCCAAACAAACACATGCCCCAAATTAACACATCTGCCAAACAAACACATCCGCCAAACAAACAGATCCGCCAAACAAACACATGCGCCAAACAAACATCCGCCAAACTAACACATCCGCCAAACAAACAAATGCGCCAAACTAAGACATCCGCCAAACTAACACATCCGCCATACAAACACATGCGCCAAACTAAGACATCCGCCAAACTAAGACATCCGCCAAACTAAGACATCCGCCATACAAACACATCCGCCAAACAAACACATCCGCCAAACAAACACATGCGCCAAACGAACACATCTGCCAAACTAACACATGCGCCAAACTAACACATCAACCAAACTAACACATGCGCCAAACTAACACATGCGCCAAACTAACACATCCGCCAAACTAACACATCCACCAAACAAACACAGGCGCCAAACTAAGACATCCGCCAAACTAACACATCTGCCAAACAAACACATGCGCCAAACGAAGTCATCCGTCAAACTAACACATCCGTCAAACTAGCAAATCCGCCAAACAAACACATGCCCCAAATTAACACATCCGCCAAACAAACACATCCGCCAAACAAACACATCCGCCAAACAAACACATGCGCCAAACAAACACATGCGCCAATCTAACACATCCGTCAAACTAGCACATCCGCCAAACAAACACATGCCCCAAATTAACACATCCGCCAAACAAACACATCCGCCAAAACAAACACATCCGCCAAACAAACACATGCGCCAAACAAACACATGCGCCAAACTAACACATCCGCCAAACGTACACATCCGCCAAACAAACACATGCGCCAAACTAAGACATCCCCCAAACGAACACATCCGCCAAACAAACACATGTGCCAAACTAAGCCTTCCGCCAAACAAACACATGCGCCAAACAAACACATGCGCCAAATTAACACATCCGTCAAACGAACACATCCGCCAAACAAACACATGCGCCAAACTAAGACATCTCGCCAAACTAACACATCCGCCAAACTTACACATCCGCCAAACAAACACATGCGCCAAACTAAGACATCCGCCAAACTAACACATCCGCCAAACAAACACACCCGCCAAACAAACACATGCGCCAAACTACCACATCCGCCAAACAAACACACCCGCCAAACAAACACATGTGCCAAACTAACACATCCGCCAAACAAACACGTGCGCCAAACAAACACATCCGCCAAACTAACACTTCCTCCAAACAAACACATGCGCCAAACGAACACATCCGCCAAACTAACACTTCCGCCAAACAAACACATGCGCCAAACAAACACATCCGCCAAACAAACACATGCGCCAAACGAAGACATCCGCCAAACTAAGACATGCGCCTAACAAACACGTGTGCCAAACTAAGACATCCGCCAAACTAACACATCCGCCAAACAAACACATGCGCCAAACTAAGACATCCGCCAAACTAAGACATCCGCCAAACAAACACATGCGCCAAACTAAGACATCCGCCAAACTAACACATCCACCAAACAAACACATGCGCCAAACAAACACATCCGCCAAACAAACACATGCGCCAAACGAAGACATCCGCCAAACTAAGACACCCGCCTAACAAACACGTGTGCCAAACTAACACAACCGCCAAACAAACACATGCGCCAAACTAAGACATCCGCCAAACTAACACTTCCGCCAAACAAACACATGCGCCAAACTAAGACATCCGCCAAACTAACACATCCGCCAAACAAACACATGCGCCAAACAAACACATACGCCAAACAAACACATGCGCCAAATGAAGACATCCGCCAAACTAAGACACCTGCCTAACAAACACGTGTGCCAAACTAAGACATCCGCCAAACTAACACATCCGCCAAACAAACACATGCGTCAAACGAAGACATCCGCCAAACGAACACGTCCACCAAAGAAACACATGCGCCAAACTAAGACATCCGCCAAACTAACACATCCGCCAAACAAACACATGCGCCAAACTAAGACATCCGCCAAACTAAGACATCCGCCAAACAAACACATGCGCCAAACTAAGACATCCGCCAAACTAACACGTCCGCCAAAGAAACACATGCGCCAAACTAAGACATCCGCCAAACTAACACATCCAACAAACAAACACAAGCGCCAAACTAAGCCTTCCGCCAAACTAACACATCCGCCAAACAAACACATGTGCCAAACTAAGACATCCGCCAAACTAACACATCCGCCAAACAAACACAGGCACCAAACTAAGACATGCGCCAAACTAAGACATCTGCCAAACTAACACATCCGCCAAACAAACACATGCGCCAAACAAAGTCATCCGTCAAACTAACACATCCGCCAAACAAACACATCCGCCAAACTAACACATCCGCCAAACAAACACATGCGCCAAACGAAGACATCCGCCAAACTAACTCCTCCGCCAAACAAACACATGCGCCAAACTAAGACATCCGCCAAACAAACACATGCGCCAAACAAACACATACGCCAAACAAACACATGCGCCAAACGAAGACATCCGCCAAACTAAGACATCCGCCAAACAAACTCATGTGCCAAACAAAGACATCCGCCAAACAAACACATCCGCCAAACTAAGACATCCGCCAAACTAACACATCCACCAAACAAACACAAGCGCCAAACTAAGACTTCCACCAAACTAACACATCCGCCAAACAAACACAGGCGCCAAACTAAGACGTGCGCCAAACTATGACATCCGCCAAACTAACACATCCGCCAAACAAACACATGCGCCAAACGAAGTCATCCATCAAACTAACACATCCGCCAAACAAACACATGCGCCAAACTAAGACATCTGCCAAATTAACACATCGGCCAAACAAACACATGCGCCAAACTAACACATCCGCCAAACAAACACATGTGCCAAACTAAGACATCCGCCAAACTAACACATTCGCCAAACTTACACATCCGCCAAACAAACACATGCGCTGAACAAAAACATCCGCCAAACGAACACATCCGCCAAACGAACACATCCGCCAAACTAAGACATCCGCCAAACTAAGACATCCGCCAAACAAACACATGCGCCAAACTAAGACATCCGTCAAACGAACACGCCCGCCAAAGAAACACATGCGCCAAACTAAGACATCCGCCAAACTAAGACATCCGCCAAACAAACAGATCCGCCAAACAAAAACATCCGCCAAACAAACTCATGCGCCAAACTAACACATCCGCCAAACAAACACATGTGCCAAACTAAGACATCCTCCAAACTAACACATCCGCCAAACTTACACATCCGCCAAATAAACACATGCGCCAAACAAAGACATCCGCCAAACTAACACATCCACCAAACGAACACATCCGCCAAACGAACACATCCGCCAAACAAACACATGCGCCAAACTAAGACATCCGCCAAACTAAGACATCCGCCATACAAACACATCCGCCAAACAAACACATGTGCCAAACTAAGCCATCCGCCAAACTAACACATGCGCCAAACTAACACATCCGCCAAACAAACACATCCGCCAAACAAACACATGCGCCAAACTGAGACATCCGCAAAACTAAGATATCCGCCAAACAAACACATGCGCCAAACTAAGACATCCGCCAAACTAACACATCCGCCAAACAAACATGCGCCAAAATGAGACATCCACCAAACTAACACATGCACCAAACTAACACATGCACCAAACTAACATATCCGCCAAACTAACACATCCGCCAAACAAACACATGCGCCAAACTAAGACATCCGCCAAACATCCGCCAAACTAAGACATCCGCCGAACAAACACATGCGCCAAACTAAGACATCCGCCAAACATCCGCCAAACTAAGACATCCGCCGAACAAACACATGCGCCAAACTAAGATATCCGCCAAACTAAGATATCCGCCTCACAAACACATGCGCCAAACTAAGACATCCGCCAAACTAACACATCCGCCATACAAACACATGCGCCAAACTAAAACATCCGCCAAACAAACACATGCGCCAAACTAAGACATCCGCCAAACTAACACATCCGCCAAACAAACACATGCGCCAAACTAAGACATCCACCAAATTAACACATCCACCAAACAAACACATGCGTCAAACTAAGACATCCGCCAAACAAACACATCTGCCGAACAAACACATGCGCCAAACTAAGACATCCGCCAAACTAACACATCCACCAAAAAAAACACATGCGCCAAACTAAGACATCCGCCAAACTAACACATCCGCCAAACTAACACTTCCGCCAAACAAACACATGCGCCAAACTAAGACATCCGCCAAACTAACACATCCACCAAACAAACGCATGCACCAAACAAACACATCCACCAAACAAACAGATGCGCCAAACGAAGACATCCGCCAAACTAAGACACGTGCCTAACAAACACGTGTGCCAAACTAAGACATCCGCCAAACTAACACATGCGCCAAACTAGCACATCCGCCAAACAAACACATGCCCCAAATTAACACATCTGCCAAACAAACACATCCGCCAAACAAACAGATCCGCCAAACAAACACATGCGCCAAACAAACATCCGCCAAACTAACACATCCGCCAAACAAACAAATGCGCCAAACTAAGACATCCGCCAAACTAACACATCCGCCATACAAACACATGCGCCAAACTAAGACATCCGCCAAACTAAGACATCCGCCAAACTAAGACATCCGCCATACAAACACATCCGCCAAACAAACACATCCGCCAAACAAACACATGCGCCAAACGAACACATCTGCCAAACTAACACATGCGCCAAACTAACACATCAACCAAACTAACACATGCGCCAAACTAACACATGCGCCAAACTAACACATCCGCCAAACTAACACATCCGCCAAACAAACACATGCACCAAACTAAGACATCCGCCAAACTAACACATCCGCGAAACAAACACATGCGCCATACAAAAACATCCGCCAAACAAACTCATGTGCCAAACGAACACATCCGCCAAACAAACACATGTGCCAAACTAAGACATCCGCCAAACGAACACATCCGCCAAACGAACACATCCGCCAAACTAAGACATCCGCCAAACTAAGACATCCGCCAAAGAAACACATGCGCCAAACTAAGACATCCGCCAAACTAAGACATCCGCCAAACAAACACATCCGCCAAACAAAAACATCCGCCAAACAAACTCATGCGCCAAACTAACACATCCGCCAAACAAACACATGTGCCAAACTAAGACATCCGCCAAACTAACACATCCGCCAAACTTACACATCCGCCAAATAAACACATGCACCAAACAAAGACATCCGCCAAACTAACACATCCGCCAAACGAACACATCCGCGAAACGAACACATCCGCCAAACAAACACATGCGCCAAACTAAGACATCCGCCAAACTAAGACTTCCGCCATACAAACACATCCGCCAAACAAACACATCCGCCAAACAAACACACGCGCCAAACGAACACATCCGCCAAACTAACACATGCGCCAAACTAACACATGCGCCAAACTAACACATCCGCCAAACTAACACATCCGCCAAACAAACACATGCGCCAAACTAAGACATCTGCCAAACTAACATATCCGCCAAACAAACACATGCGCCAAACTAAGACATCCGCTAAACTAAGACATCCGCCAAACAAACAAATGCGCCAAACTAAGACATCCGCCAAATGAACACATCCGCCAAACAAACACATGCGCCAAACTAAGACATCCGCCAAACGAACACATCCACCAAACAAACACAAGCGCCAAACTAAGCCTTCCGCCAAACTAACACATCCGCCAAACAAACATATGCGCCAAACTAAGACATCCGCCAAACTAACACATCCACCAAACAAACACAGGCGCCAAACTAAGACATCCGCCAAACTAACACATCTGCCAAACAAACACATGCGCCAAACGAAGTCATCCGTCAAACTAACACATCCGTCAAACTAGCACATCCGCCAAACAAACACATGCCCCAAATTAACACATCCGCCAAACAAACACATCCGCCAAACAAACACATCCGCCAAACAAACACATGCGCCAAACAAACACATGCGCCAAACTAACACATCCGTCAAACTAGCACATCCGCCAAACAAACACATGCCCCAAATTAACACATCCGCCAAACAAACACATCCGCCAAAACAAACACATCCGCCAAACAAACACATGCGCCAAACAAACACATGCGCCAAACTAACACATCCGCCAAACGTACACATCCGCCAAACAAACACATGCGCCAAACTAAGACATCCCCCAAACGAACACATCCGCCAAACAAACACATGTGCCAAACTAAGCCTTCCGCCAAACAAACACATGCGCCAAACAAACACATGCGCCAAATTAACACATCCGTCAAACGAACACATCCGCCAAACAAACACATGCGCCAAACTAAGACATCTCGCCAAACTAACACATCCGCCAAACTTACACATCCGCCAAACAAACACATGCGCCAAACTAAGACATCCGCCAAACTAACACATCCGCCAAACAAACACACCCGCCAAACAAACACATGCGCCAAACTACCACATCCGCCAAACAAACACACCCGCCAAACAAACACATGTGCCAAACTAACACATCCGCCAAACAAACACGTGCGCCAAACAAACACATCCGCCAAACTAACACTTCCTCCAAACAAACACATGCGCCAAACGAACACATCCGCCAAACTAACACTTCCGCCAAACAAACACATGCGCCAAACAAACACATCCGCCAAACAAACACATGCGCCAAACGAAGACATCCGCCAAACTAAGACATGCGCCTAACAAACACGTGTGCCAAACTAAGACATCCGCCAAACTAACACATCCGCCAAACAAACACATGCGCCAAACTAAGACATCCGCCAAACTAAGACATCCGCCAAACAAACACATGCGCCAAACTAAGACATCCGCCAAACTAACACATCCACCAAACAAACACATGCGCCAAACAAACACATCCGCCAAACAAACACATGCGCCAAACGAAGACATCCGCCAAACTAAGACACCCGCCTAACAAACACGTGTGCCAAACTAACACAACCGCCAAACAAACATGCGCCAAACTAAGACATCCGCCAAACTAACACTTCCGCCAAACAAACACATGCGCCAAACTAAGACATCCGCCAAACTAACACATCCGCCAAACAAACACATGCGCCAAACAAACACATACGCCAAACAAACACATGCGCCAAATGAAGACATCCGCCAAACTAAGACACCTGCCTAACAAACACGTGTGCCAAACTAAGACATCCGCCAAACTAACACATCGGCCAAACAAACACATGCGCCAAACTAACACATCCGCCAAACAAACACATGTGCCAAACTAAGACATCCGCCAAACTAACACATTCGCCAAACTTACACATCCGCCAAACAAACACATGCGCTGAACAAAAACATCCGCCAAACGAACACATCCGCCAAACGAACACATCCGCCAAACTAAGACATCCGCCAAACTAAGACATCCGCCAAACAAACACATGCGCCAAACTAAGACATCCGTCAAACGAACACGTCCGCCAAAGAAACACATGCGCCAAACTAAGACATCCGCCAAACTAAGACATCCGCCAAACAAACACATCCGCCAAACAAAAACATCCGCCAAACAAACTCATGCGCCAAACTAACACATCCGCCAAACAAACACATGTGCCAAACTAAGACATCCGCCAAACTTACACATCCGCCAAATAAACACATGCGCCAAACAAAGACATCCGCCAAACTAACACATCCGCCAAACGAACACATCCGCCAAACAAACACATCCGCCAAACAAACACATGCGCCAAACTAAGACATCCGCCAAACTAAGACATCCGCCATACAAACACATCCGCCAAACAAACACATCCGCCAAACAAACACACGCGCCAAACGAACACATCCGCCAAACTAACACATGCGCCAAACTAACACATGCGCCAAACTAACACATCCGCCAAACAAACACATGTGCCAAACTAAGCCATCCGCCAAACTAACACATGCGCCAAACTAACACATCCGCCAAACAAACACATCCGCCAAACAAACACATGCGCCAAACTGAGACATCCGCCAAACTAAGATATCCGCCAAACAAACACATGCGCCAAACTAAGACATCCGCCAAACTAACACATCCGCCAAACAAACATGCGCCAAAATAAGACATCCACCAAACTAACACATGCACCAAACTAACACATGCACCAAACTAACATATCCGCCAAACTAACACATCCGCCAAACAAACACATGCGCCAAACTAAGACATCCGCCAAACATCCGCCAAACTAAGACATCCGCCGAACAAACACATGCGCCAAACTAAGGCATCCGCCAAACTAACACATCCGCCAAACAAACACATGCGCCAAACTAAGATATCCGCCAAACTAAGATATCCGCCTCACAAACACATGCGCCAAACTAAGACATCCGCCAAACTAACACATCCGCCTTACAAACACATGCGCCAAACTAAAACATCCGCCAAACAAACACATGCGCCAAACTAAGACATCCGCCAAACTAACACATCCGCCAAACAAACACATGCGCCAAACTAAGACATCCACCAAATTAACACATCCACCAAACAAACACATGCGTCAAACTAAGACATCCGCCAAACAAACACATCTGCCGAACAAACACATGCGCCAAACTAAGACATCCGCCAAACTAACACATCCACCAAAAAAAACACATGCGCCAAACTAAGACATCCGCCAAACTAACACATCCGCCAAACTAACACTTCCGCCAAACAAACACATGCGCCAAACTAAGACATCCGCCAAACGAACACATCCGCCAAACAAACACATGCGCCAAACTAAGCCTTCCGCCAAACTAACACATCCGCCAAACAAACACATGCGCCAAACTAAGACATCTGCCAAACTAACATATCCGCCAAACAAACACATGCGCCAAACTAAGACATCCGCTAAACTAAGACATCCGCCAAACAAACACATGCGCCAAACTAAGACATCCGCCAAATGAACACATCCGCCAAACAAACACATGCGCCAAACTAAGACATCCGCCAAACGAACACATCCACCAAACAAACACAAGCGCCAAACTAAGCCTTCCGCCAAACTAACACATCCGCCAAACAAACATATGCGCCAAACTAAGACATCCGCCAAACTAACACATCCACCAAACAAACACAGGCGCCAAACTAAGACATCCGCCAAACTAACACATCTGCCAAACAAACACATGCGCCAAACGAAGTCATCCGTCAAACTAACACATCCGTCAAACTAGCACATCCGCCAAACAAACACATGCCCCAAATTAACACATCCGCCAAACAAACACATCCGCCAAACAAACACATCCGCCAAACAAACACATGCGCCAAACAAACACATGCGCCAAACTAACACATCCGTCAAACTAGCACATCCGCCAAACAAACACATGCCCCAAATTAACACATCCGCCAAACAAACACATCCGCCAAAACAAACACATCCGCCAAACAAACACATGCGCCAAACAAACACATGCGCCAAACTAACACATCCGCCAAACGTACACATCCGCCAAACAAACACATGCGCCAAACTAAGACATCCCCCAAACGAACACATCCGCCAAACAAACACATGTGCCAAACTAAGCCTTCCGCCAAACAAACACATGCGCCAAACAAACACATGCGCCAAATTAACACATCCGTCAAACGAACACATCCGCCAAACAAACACATGCGCCAAACTAAGACATCTCGCCAAACTAACACATCCGCCAAACTTACACATCCGCCAAACAAACACATGCGCCAAACTAAGACATCCGCCAAACTAACACATCCGACAAACAAACACACCCGCCAAACAAACACATGCGCCAAACTACCACATCCGCCAAACAAACACACCCGCCAAACAAACACATGTGCCAAACTAACACATCCGCCAAACAAACACGTGCGCCAAACAAACACATCCGCCAAACTAACACTTCCTCCAAACAAACACATGCGCCAAACGAACACATCCGCCAAACTAACACTTCCGCCAAACAAACACATGCGCCAAACAAACACATCCGCCAAACAAACACATGCGCCAAACGAAGACATCCGCCAAACTAAGACATGCGCCTAACAAACACGTGTGCCAAACTAAGACATCCGCCAAACTAACACATCCGCCAAACAAACACATGCGCCAAACTAAGACATCCGCCAAACTAAGACATCCGCCAAACAAACACATGCGCCAAACTAAGACATCCGCCAAACTAACACATCCACCAAACAAACACATGCGCCAAACAAACACATCCGCCAAACAAACACATGCGCCAAACGAAGACATCCGCCAAACTAAGACACCCACCTAACAAACACGTGTGCCAAACTAACACAACCGCCAAACAAACACATGCGCCAAACTAAGACATCCGCCAAACTAACACTTCCGCCAAACAAACACATGCGCCAAACTAAGACATCCGCCAAACTAACACATCCGCCAAACAAACACATGCGCCAAACAAACACATACGCCAAACAAACACATGCGCCAAATGAAGACATCCGCCAAACTAAGACACCTGCCTAACAAACACGTGTGCCAAACTAAGACATCCGCCAAACTAACACATCCGCCAAACAAACACATGCGTCAAACGAAGACATCCGCCAAACGAACACGTCCACCAAAGAAACACATGCGCCAAACTAAGACATCCGCCAAACTAACACATCCGCCAAACAAACACATGCGCCAAACTAAGACATCCGCCAAACTAAGACATCCGCCAAACAAACACATGCGCCAAACTAAGACATCCGCCAAACTAACACGTCCGCCAAAGAAACACATGCGCCAAACTAAGACATCCGCCAAACTAACACATCCAACAAACAAACACAAGCGCCAAACTAAGCCTTCCGCCAAACTAACACATCCGCCAAACAAACACATGTGCCAAACTAAGACATCCGCCAAACTAACACATCCGCCAAACAAACACAGGCACCAAACTAAGACATGCGCCAAACTAAGACATCTGCCAAACTAACACATCCGCCAAACAAACACATGCGCCAAACAAAGTCATCCGTCAAACTAACACATCCGCCAAACAAACACATCCGCCAAACTAACACATCCGCCAAACAAACACATGCGCCAAACGAAGACATCCGCCAAACTAACTCCTCCGCCAAACAAACACATGCGCCAAACTAAGACATCCGCCAAACAAACACATGCGCCAAACAAACACATACGCCAAACAAACACATGCGCCAAACGAAGACATCCGCCAAACTAAGACATCCGCCAAACAAACTCATGTGCCAAACAAAGACATCCGCCAAACAAACACATCCGCCAAACTAAGACATCCGCCAAACTAACACATCCACCAAACAAACACAAGCGCCAAACTAAGACTTCCACCAAACTAACACATCCGCCAAACAAACACAGGCGCCAAACTAAGACGTGCGCCAAACTATGACATCCGCCAAACTAACACATCCGCCAAACAAACACATGCGCCAAACGAAGTCATCCATCAAACTAACACATCCGCCAAACAAACACATGCGCCAAACTAAGACATCTGCCAAATTAACACATCGGCCAAACAAAAACATGCGCCAAACTAACACATCCGCCAAACAAACACATGTGCCAAACTAAGACATCCGCCAAACTAACACATTCGCCAAACTTACACATCCGCCAAACAAACACATGCGCTGAACAAAAACATCCGCCAAACGAACACATCCGCCAAACGAACACATCCGCCAAACTAAGACATCCGCCAAACTAAGACCTCCGCCAAACAAACACATGCGCCAAACTAAGACATCCGTCAAACGAACACGCCCGCCAAAGAAACACATGCGCCAAACTAAGACATCCGCCAAACTAAGACATCCGCCAAACAAACACATCCGCCAAACAAAAACATCCGCCAAACAAACTCATGCGCCAAACTAACACATCCGCCAAACAAACACATGTGCCAAACTAAGACATCCTCCAAACTAACACATCCGCCAAACTTACACATCCGCCAAATAAACACATGCGCCAAACAAAGACATCCGCCAAACTAACACATCCACCAAACGAACACATCCGCCAAACGAACACATCCGCCAAACAAACACATGCGCCAAACTAAGACATCCGCCAAACTAAGACATCCACCATACAAACACATCCGCCAAACAAACACATGTGCCAAACTAAGCCATCCGCCAAACTAACACATGCGCCAAACTAACACATCCGCCAAACAAACACATCCGCCAAACAAACACATGCGCCAAACTGAGACATCCGCAAAACTAAGATATCCGCCAAACAAACACATGCGCCAAACTAAGACATCCGCCAAACTAACACATCCGCCAAACAAACATGCGCCAAAATAAGACATCCACCAAACTAACACATGCACCAAACTAACACATGCACCAAACTAACATATCCGCCAAACTAACACATCCGCCAAACAAACACATGCGCCAAACTAAGACATCCGCCAAACATCCGCCAAACTAAGACATCCGCCGAACAAACACATGCGCCAAACTAAGACATCCGCCAAACATCCGCCAAACTAAGACATCCGCCGAACAAACACATGCGCCAAACTAAGATATCCGCCAAACTAAGATATCCGCCTCACAAACACATGCACCAAACTAAGACATCCGCCAAACTAACACATCCGCCATACAAACACATGCGCCAAACTAAAACATCCGCCAAACAAACACATGCGCCAAACTAAGACATCCGCCAAACTAACACATCCGCCAAACAAACACATGCGCCAAACTAAGACATCCACCAAATTAACACATCCACCAAACAAACACATGCGTCAAACTAAGACATCCGCCAAACAAACACATCTGCCGAACAAACACATGCGCCAAACTAAGACATCCGCCAAACTAACACATCCACCAAAAAAAACACATGCGCCAAACTAAGACATCCGCCAAACTAACACATCCGCCAAACTAACACTTCCGCCAAACAAACACATGCGCCAAACTAAGACATCCGCCAAACTAACACATCCACCAAACAAACGCATGCACCAAACAAACACATCCACCAAACAAACAGATGCGCCAAACGAAGACATCCGCCAAACTAAGACACGTGCCTAACAAACACGTGTGCCAAACTAAGACATCCGCCAAACTAACACATGCGCCAAACTAGCACATCCGCCAAACAAACACATGCCCCAAATTAACACATCTGCCAAACAAACACATCCGCCAAACAAACAGATCCGCCAAACAAACACATGCGCCAAACAAACATCCGCCAAACTAACACATCCGCCAAACAAACAAATGCGCCAAACTAAGACATCCGCCAAACTAACACATCCGCCATACAAACACATGCGCCAAACTAAGACATCCGCCAAACTAAGACATCCGCCAAACTAAGACATCCGCCATACAAACACATCCGCCAAACAAACACATCCGCCAAACAAACACATGCGCCAAACGAACACATCTGCCAAACTAACACATGCGCCAAACTAACACATCAACCAAACTAACACATGCGCCAAACTAACACATGCGCCAAACTAACACATCCGCCAAACTAACACATCCGCCAAACAAACACATGCACCAAACTAAGACATCCGCCAAACTAACACATCCGCGAAACAAACACATGCGCCATACAAAAACATCCGCCAAACAAACTCATGTGCCAAACGAACACATCCGCCAAACAAACACATGTGCCAAACTAAGACATCCGCCAAACGAACACATCCGCCAAACGAACACATCCGCCAAACTAAGACATCCGCCAAACTAAGACATCCGCCAAAGAAACACATGCGCCAAACTAAGACATCCGCCAAACTAAGACATCCGCCAAACAAACACATCCGCCAAACAAAAACATCCGCCAAACAAACTCATGCGCCAAACTAACACATCCGCCAAACAAACACATGTGCCAAACTAAGACATCCGCCAAACTAACACATCCGCCAAACTTACACATCCGCCAAATAAACACATGCACCAAACAAAGACATCCGCCAAACTAACACATCCGCCAAACGAACACATCCGCGAAACGAACACATCCGCCAAACAAACACATGCGCCAAACTAAGACATCCGCCAAACTAAGACTTCCGCCATACAAACACATCCGCCAAACAAACACATCCGCCAAACAAACACACGCGCCAAACGAACACATCCGCCAAACTAACACATGCGCCAAACTAACACATGCGCCAAACTAACACATCCGCCAAACTAACACATCCGCCAAACTAACACATCCGCCAAACAAACACATGCGCCAAACTAAGACATCTGCCAAACTAACATATCCGCCAAACAAACACATGCGCCAAACTAACACATCCGCCAAACAAACACATGTGCCAAACTAAGACATCCGCCAAACTAACACATTCGCCAAACTTACACATCCGCCAAACAAACACATGCGCTGAACAAAAACATCCGCCAAACGAACACATCCGCCAAACGAACACATCCGCCAAACTAAGACATCCGCCAAACTAAGACATCCGCCAAACAAACACATGCGCCAAACTAAGACATCCGTCAAACGAACACGCCCGCCAAAGAAACACATGCGCCAAACTAAGACATCCGCCAAACTAAGACATCCGCCAAACAAACACATCCGCCAAACAAAAACATCCGCCAAACAAACTCATGCGCCAAACTAACACATCCGCCAAACAAACACATGTGCCAAACTAAGACATCCTCCAAACTAACACATCCGCCAAACTTACACATCCGCCAAATAAACACATGCGCCAAACAAAGACATCCGCCAAACTAACACATCCACCAAACGAACACATCCGCCAAACGAACACATCCGCCAAACAAACACATGCGCCAAACTAAGACATCCGCCAAACTAAGACATCCGCCATACAAACACATCCGCCAAACAAACACACGCGCCAAACGAACACATCCGCCAAACTAACACATGCGCCAAACTAACACATGCGCCAAACTAACACATCCGCCAAACAAACACATGTGCCAAACTAAGCCATCCGCCAAACTAACACATGCGCCAAACTAACACATCCGCCAAACAAACACATCCGCCAAACAAACACATGCGCCAAACTGAGACATCCGCAAAACTAAGATATCCGCCAAACAAACACATGCGCCAAACTAAGACATCCGCCAAACTAACACATCCGCCAAACAAACATGCGCCAAAATAAGACATCCACCAAACTAACACATGCACCAAACTAACACATGCACCAAACTAACATATCCGCCAAACTAACACATCCGCCAAACAAACACATGCGCCAAACTAAGACATCCGCCAAACATCCGCCAAACTAAGACATCCGCCGAACAAACACATGCGCCAATCTAAGACATCCGCCAAACATCCGCCAAACTAAGACATCCGCCGAACAAACACATGCGCCAAACTAAGATATCCGCCAAACTAAGATATCCGCCTCACAAACACATGCGCCAAACTAAGACATCCGCCAAACTAACACATCCGCCATACAAACACATGCGCCAAACTAAAACATCCGCCAAACAAACACATGCGCCAAACTAAGACATCCGCCAAACTAACACATCCGCCAAACAAACACATGCGCCAAACTAAGACAACCACCAAATTAACACATCCACCAAACAAACACATGCGTCAAACTAAGACATCCGCCAAACAAACACATCTGCCGAACAAACACATGCGCCAAACTAAGACATCCGCCAAACTAACACATCCACCAAAAAAAACACATGCGCCAAACTAAGACATCCGCCAAACTAACACATCCGCCAAACTAACACTTCCGCCAAACAAACACATGCGCCAAACTAAGACATCCGCCAAACTAACACATCCACCAAACAAACGCATGCACCAAACAAACACATCCACCAAACAAACAGATGCGCCAAACGAAGACATCCGCCAAACTAAGCCACGTGCCTAACAAACACGTGTGCCAAACTAAGACATCCGCCAAACTAACACATGCGCCAAACTAGCACATCCGCCAAACAAACACATGCCCCAAATTAACACATCTGCCAAACAAACACATCCGCCAAACAAACAGATCCGCCAAACAAACACATGCGCCAAACAAACATCCGCCAAACTAACACATCCGCCAAACAAACAAATGCGCCAAACTAAGACATCCACCAAACTAACACATCCGCCATATAAACACATGCGCCAAACTAAGACATCCGCCAAACTAAGACATCCGCCAAACTAAGACATCCGCCATACAAACACATCCGCCAAACAAACACATCCGCCAAACAAACACATGCGCCAAACGAACACATCTGCCAAACTAACACATGCGCCAAACTAACACATCAACCAAACTAACACATGCGCCAAACTAACACATGCGCCAAACTAACACATCCGCCAAACTAACACATCCGCCAAACAAACACATGCACCAAACTAAGACATCCGCCAAACTAACACATCCGCGAAACAAACACATGCGCCATACAAAAACATCCGCCAAACAAACTCATGTGCCAAACGAACACATCCGCCAAACAAACACATGTGCCAAACTAAGACATCCGCCAAACGAACACATCCGCCAAACGAACACATCCGCCAAACTAAGACATCCGCCAAACTAAGACATCCGCCAAAGAAACACATGCGCCAAACTAAGACATCCGCCAAACTAAGACATCCGCCAAACAAACACATCCGCCAAACAAAAACATCCGCCAAACAAACTCATGCGCCAAACTAACACATCCGCCAAACAAACACATGTGCCAAACTAAGACATCCGCCAAACTAACACATCCGCCAAACTTACACATCCGCCAAATAAACACATGCACCAAACAAAGACATCCGCCAAACTAACACATCCGCCAAACGAACACATCAGCGAAACGAACACATCCGCCAAACAAACACATGCGCCAAACTAAGACATCCGCCAAACTAAGACTTCCGCCATACAAACACATCCGCCAAACAAACACATCCGCCAAACAAACACACGCGCCAAACGAACACATCCGCCAAACTAACACATGCGCCAAACTAACACATGCGCCAAACTAACACATCCGCCAAACTAACACATCCGCCAAACAAACACATGCGCCAAACAAACACCTCCGCCAAACTAACACATCCGCCAAACAAACACATCCACCAAACAAACACATGTGCCAACCTCGCACATGCGCCAAACTAACACATCCGCCAAACTAACATGCGCCAAACTAAGACATTCGCCAAACTAACACATCCACCAAACAAACACATGCGCCAAACTAAGACATCCGCCAAGCTAAGACATCCGCCAACAAACACATCCGCCAAACAAACACATTCGCCAAACAAATTCATGCGCCAAACTAACACAGCCGCCAAACAAACACATGTGCCAAACTAAGCCATCCGCCAAACTAACACATGCGCCAAACTAACACATCCACCAAACAAACACATGCGCCAAACTAAGACATCCGCTAAACTAAGATATCCGCCTCACAAACACATGCGCCAAATTAAGACATCCGCCAAACTAACACATCCGCCATACAAATACATGCGCCAAACTAAGACATCCGCCAAACTAAAACATCCGCCAAACAAACACATGCGCCAAACGAAGACATCTGCCAAACAAACACATCCGCCAAACAAACACATGCGGCAAACTAACACACCCGTCAAACTAACACATGCGCCAAACTAAGACATCCACCAAACAAACACATGTGCCAAACTAAGACATACGCCAAACTAACACGTCCGCCAAACTAACACATCCACCAAACAAACACATGCGCCAAACAAAGACATTCGCCAAACTAAGGCACCCGCCTAACAAACACATGTGCCAAACTAAGACATCCGCCAAACTGACACATCCGCCAAACAAACACATGCGCCAAACTAAGACATCCGCCAAACTAAGACATCCGCCAAACAAACACATGCGCCAAACGAAGACATCCGCCAAACGAACACATCCGCCAAACAAACACATGCGCCAAACTAAGCCTTCCGCCAAACTAACACATCCGCCAAACAAACACATGCGCCAAACTAAGACATCTGCCAAACTAACATATCCGCCAAACAAACACATCCGCCAAACTAACACATCCGCCAAACAAACACATGCGCCAAACTAAGACATCCGCTAAACTAAGACATCCGCCAAACAAACACATGCGCCAAACTAAGACATCCGCCAAATGAACACATCCGCCAAACAAACACATGCGCCAAACTAAGACATCCACCAAACGAACACATCCACCAAACAAACACAAGCGCCAAACTAAGCCTTCCGCCAAACTAACACATCCGCCAAACAAACACATGCGCCAAACTAAGACATCCGCCAAACTAAGACATCCGCCAAACAAACACATGCGCCAAACTAAGACATCCGCCAAACTAACACGTCCGCCAAAGAAACACATGCGCCAAACTAAGACATCCGCCAAACTAACACATCCAACAAACAAACACAAGCGCCAAACTAAGCCTTCCGCCAAACTAACACATCCGCCAAACAAACACATGTGCCAAACTAAGACATCCGCCAAACTAACACATCCGCCAAACAAACACAGGCACCAAACTAAGACATGCGCCAAACTAAGACATCTGCCAAACTAACACATCCGCCAAACAAACACATGCGCCAAACAAAGTCATCCGTCAAACTAACACATCCGCCAAACAAACACATCCGCCAAACTAACACATCCGCCAAACAAACACATGCGCCAAACGAAGACATCCGCCAAACTAACTCCTCCGCCAAACAAACACATGCGCCAAACTAAGACATCCGCCAAACAAACACATGCGCCAAACAAACACATACGCCAAACAAACACATGCGCCAAACGAAGACATCCGCCAAACTAAGACATCCGCCAAACAAACTCATGTGCCAAACAAAGACATCCGCCAAACAAACACATCCGCCAAACTAAGACATCCGCCAAACTAACACATCCACCAAACAAACAAAAGCGCCAAACTAAGACTTCCACCAAACTAACACATCCGCCAAACAAACACAGGCGCCAAACTAAGACGTGCGCCAAACTATGACATCCGCCAAACTAACACATCCGCCAAACAAACACATGCGCCAAACGAAGTCATCCATCAAACTAACACATCCGCCAAACAAACACATGCGCCAAACTAAGACATCTTCCAAATTAACACATCGGCCAAACAAACACATGCGCCAAACTAACACATCCGCCAAACAAACACATGTGCCAAACTAAGACATCCGCCAAACTAACACATTCGCCAAACTTACACATCCGCCGAACAAACACATGCGCTGAACAAAAACATCCGCCAAACGAACACATCCGCCAAACGAACACATCCGCCAAACTAAGACATCCGCCAAACTAAGACATCCGCCAAACAAACACATGCGCCAAACTAAGACATCCGTCAAACGAACACGTCCGCCAAAGAAACACATGCGCCAAACTAAGACATCCGCCAAACTAAGACATCCGCCAAACAAACACATCCGCCAAACAAAAACATCCGCCAAACAAACTCATGCGCCAAACTAACACATCCGCCAAACAAACACATGTGCCAAACTAAGACATCCGCCAAACTAACACATCCGCCAAACTTACACATCCGCCAAATAAACACATGCGCCAAACAAAGACATCCGCCAAACTAACACATCCGCCAAACAAACACATCCGCCAAACAAAAACATCCGCCAAACAAACTCATGCGCCAAACTAACACATCCGCCAAACAAACACATGCGCCAAACTAAGACATCCACCAAATTAACACATCCACCAAACAAACACATGCGTCAAACTAAGACATCCGCCAAACAAACACATCTGCCGAACAAACACATGCGCCAAACTAAGACATCCGCCAAACTAACACATCCACCAAAAAAAACACATGCGCCAAACTAAGACATCCGCCAAACTAACACATCCGCCAAACTAACACTTCCGCCAAACAAACACATGCGCCAAACTAAGACATCCGCCAAACGAACAAATCCGCCAAACAAACACATGCGCCAAACTAAGCCTTCCGCCAAACTAACACATCCGCCAAACAAACACATGCGCCAAACTAAGACATCTGCCAAACTAACATATCCGCCAAACAAACACATGCGCCAAACTAAGACATCCGCTAAACTAAGACATCCGCCAAACAAACACATGCGCCAAACTAAGACATCCGCCAAATGAACACATCCGCCAAACAAACACATGCGCCAAACTAAGACATCCGCCAAACGAACACATCCACCAAACAAACACAAGCGCCAAACTAAGCCTTCCGCCAAACTAACACATCCGCCAAACAAACATATGCGCCAAACTAAGACATCCGCCAAACTAACACATCCACCAAACAAACACAGGCGCCAAACTAAGACATCCGCCAAACTAACACATCTGCCAAACAAACACATGCGCCAAACGAAGTCATCCGTCAAACTAACACATCCGTCAAACTAGCACATCCGCCAAACAAACACATGCCCCAAATTAACACATCCGCCAAACAAACACATCCGCCAGACAAACACATCCGCCAAACAAACACATGCGCCAAACAAACACATGCGCCAAACTAACACATCCGTCAAACTAGCACATCCGCCAAACAAACACATGCCCCAAATTAACACATCCGCCAAACAAACACATCCGCCAAAACAAACACATCCGCCAAACAAACACATGCGCCAAACAAACACATGCGCCAAACTAACACATCCGCCAAACGTACACATCCGCCAAACAAACACATGCGCCAAACTAAGACATCCCCCAAACGAACACATCCGCCAAACAAACACATGTGCCAAACTAAGCCTTCCGCCAAACAAACACATGCGCCAAACAAACACATGCGCCAAATTAACACATCCGTCAAACGAACACATCCGCCAAACAAACACATGCGCCAAACTAAGACATCTCGCCAAACTAACACATCCGCCAAACTTACACATCCGCCAAACAAACACATGCGCCAAACTAAGACATCCGCCAAACTAACACATCCGCCAAACAAACACACCCGCCAAACAAACACATGCGCCAAACTAAGACATCCGCCAAACTAACACATCCACCAAACAAACAAAAGCGCCAAACTAAGACTTCCACCAAACTAACACATCCGCCAAACAAACACAGGCGCCAAACTAAGACGTGCGCCAAACTATGACATCCGCCAAACTAACACATCCGCCAAACAAACACATGCGCCAAACGAAGTCATCCATCAAACTAACACATCCGCCAAACAAACACATGCGCCAAACTAAGACATCTGCCAAATTAACACATCGGCCAAACAAACACATGCGCCAAACTAACACATCCGCCAAACAAACACATGTGCCAAACTAAGACATCCGCCAAACTAACACATTCGCCAAACTTACACATCCGCCGAACAAACACATGCGCTGAACAAAAACATCCGCCAAACGAACACATCCGCCAAACGAACACATCCGCCAAACTAAGACATCCGCCAAACTAAGACATCCGCCAAACAAACACATGCGCCAAACTAAGACATCCGTCAAACGAACACGTCCGCCAAAGAAACACATGCGCCAAACTAAGACATCCGCCAAACTAAGACATCCGCAAACAAACACATCCGCCAAACAAAAACATCCGCCAAACAAACTCATGCGCCAAACTAACACATCCGCCAAACAAACACATGTGCCAAACTAAGACATCCGCCAAACTAACACATCCGCCAAACTTACACATCCGCCAAATAAACACATGCGCCAAACAAAGACATCCGCCAAACTAACACATCCGCCAAACGAACACATCCGCCAAACAAACACATCCGCCAAACAAACACATGCGCCAAACTAAGACATCCGCCAAACTAAGACATCCGCCATACAAACACATCCGCCAAACAAACACATCCGCCAAACAAACACACGCGCCAAACGAACACATCCGCCAAACTAACACATGCGCCAAACTAACACATGCGCCAAACTAACACATCCGCCAAACAAACACATGTGCCAAACTAAGCCATCCGCCAAACTAACACATGCGCCAAACTAACACATCCGCCAAACAAACACATCCGACAAACAAACACATGCGCCAAACTGAGACATCCGCCAAACTAAGATATCCGCCAAACAAACACATGCGCCAAACTAAGACATCCGCCAAACTAACACATCCGCCAAACAAACATGCGCCAAAATAAGACATCCACCAAACTAACACATGCACCAAACTAACACATGCACCAAACTAACATATCCGCCAAACTAACACATCCGCCAAACAAACACATGCGCCAAACTAAGACATCCGCCAAACATCCGCCAAACTAAGACATCCGCCGAACAAACACATGCGCCAAACTAAGGCATCCGCCAAACTAACACATCCGCCAAACAAACACATGCGCCAAACTAAGATATCCGCCAAACTAAGATATCCGCCTCACAAACACATGCGCCAAACTAAGACATCCGCCAAACTAACACATCCGCCTTACAAACACATGCGCCAAACTAAAACATCCGCCAAACAAACACATGCGCCAAACTAAGACATCCGCCAAACTAACACATCCGCCAAACAAACACATGCGCCAAACTAAGACATCCACCAAATTAACACACCCACCAAACAAACACATGCGTCAAACTAAGACATCCGCCAAACAAACACATCTGCCGAACAAACACATGCGCCAAACTAAGACATCCGCCAAACTAACACATCCACCAAAAAAAACACATGCGCCAAACTAAGACATCCGCCAAACTAACACATCCGCCAAACTAACACTTCCGCCAAACAAACACATGCGCCAAACTAAGACATCCGCCAAACGAACAAATCCGCCAAACAAACACATGCGCCAAACTAAGCCTTCCGCCAAACTAACACATCCGCCAAACAAACACATGCGCCAAACTAAGACATCTGCCAAACTAACATATCCGCCAAACAAACACATGCGCCAAACTAAGACATCCGCTAAACTAAGACATCCGCCAAACAAACACATGCGCCAAACTAAGACATCCGCCAAATGAACACATCCGCCAAACAAACACATGCGCCAAACTAAGACATCCGCCAAACGAACACATCCACCAAACAAACACAAGCGCCAAACTAAGCCTTCCGCCAAACTAACACATCCGCCAAACAAACATATGCGCCAAACTAAGACATCCGCCAAACTAACACATCCACCAAACAAACACAGGCGCCAAACTAAGACATCCGCCAAACTAACACATCTGCCAAACAAACACATGCGCCAAACGAAGTCATCCGTCAAACTAACACATCCGTCAAACTAGCACATCCGCCAAACAAACACATGCCCCAAATTAACACATCCGCCAAACAAACACATCCGCCAAACAAACACATCCGCCAAACAAACACATGCGCCAAACAAACACATGCGCCAAACTAACACATCCGTCAAACTAGCACATCCGCCAAACAAACACATGCCCCAAATTAACACATCCGCCAAACAAACACATCCGCCAAAACAAACACAGCCGCCAAACAAACACATGCGCCAAACAAACACATGCGCCAAACTAACACATCCGCCAAACGTACACATCCGCCAAACAAACACATGCGCCAAACTAAGACATCCCCCAAACAAACACATGTGCCAAACTAAGCCTTCCGCCAAACAAACACATGCGCCAAACAAACACATGCGCCAAATTAACACATCCGTCAAACGAACACATCCGCCAAACAAACACATGCGCCAAACTAAGACATCTCGCCAAACTAACACATCCGCCAAACTTACACATCCGCCAAACAAACACATGCGCCAAACTAAGACATCCGCCAAACTAACACATCCGCCAAACAAACACACCCGCCAAACAAACACATGCGCCAAACTACCACATCCGCCAAACAAACACACCCGCCAAACAAACACATGTGCCAAACTAACACATCCGCCAAACAAACACGTGCGCCAAACAAACACATCCGCCAAACTAACACTTCCTCCAAACAAACACATGCGCCAAACGAACACATCCGCCAAACTAACACTTCCGCCAAACAAACACATGCGCCAAACAAACACATCCGCCAAACAAACACATGCGCCAAACGAAGACATCCGCCAAACTAAGACATGCGCCTAACAAACACGTGTGCCAAACTAAGACATCCGCCAAACTAACACATCCGCCAAACAAACACATGCGCCAAACTAAGACATCCGCCAAACTAAGACATCCGCCAAACAAACACATGCGCCAAACTAAGACATCCGCCAAACTAACACATCCACCAAACAAACACATGCGCCAAACAAACACATCCGCCAAACAAACACATGCGCCAAACGAAGACATCCGCCAAACTAAGACACCCGCCTAACAAACACGTGTGCCAAACTAACACAACCGCCAAACAAACACATGCGCCAAACTAAGACATCCGCCAAACTAACACTTCCGCCAAACAAACACATGCGCCAAACTAAGACATCCGCCAAACGAACACATCCGCCAAACAAACACATGCGCCAAACAAACACATACGCCAAACAAACACATGCGCCAAATGAAGACATCCGCCAAACTAAGACATCTGCCTAACAAACACGTGTGCCAAACGAAGACATCCGCCAAACTAACACATCCGCCAAACAAACACATGCGTCAAACGAAGACATCCGCCAAACGAACACGTCCACCAAAGAAACACATGCGCCAAACTAAGACATCCGCCAAACTAACACATCCGCCAAACAAACACATGCGCCAAACTAAGACATCCGCCAAACTAAGACATCCGCCAAACAAACACATGCGCCAAACTAAGACATCCGCCAAACTAACACGTCCGCCAAAGAAACACATGCGCCAAACTAAGACATCCGCCAAACTAACACATCCAACAAACAAACACAAGCGCCAAACTAAGCCTTCCGCCAAACTAACACATCCGCCAAACAAACACATGTGCCAAACTAAGACATCCGCCAAACTAACACATCCGCCAAACAAACACAGGCACCAAACTAAGACATGCGCCAAACTAAGACATCTGCCAAACTAACACATCCGCCAAACAAACACATGCGCCAAACAAAGTCATCCGTCAAACTAACACATCCGCCAAACAAACACATCCGCCAAACTAACACATCCGCCAAACAAACACATGCGCCAAACGAAGACATCCGCCAAACTAACTCCTCCGCCAAACAAACACATGCGCCAAACTAAGACATCCGCCAAATAAACACATGCGCCAAACAAACACATACGCCAAACAAACACATGCGCCAAACTAAGACATCCGCCAAACTAAGACATCCGCCAAACAAACTCATGTGCCAAACAAAGACATCCGCCAAACAAACACATCCGCCAAACTAAGACATCCGCCAAACTAACACATCCACCAAACAAACACAAGCGCCAAACTAAGACTTCCACCAAACTAACACATCCGCCAAACAAACACAGGCGCCAAACTAAGACGTGCGCCAAACTATGACATCCGCCAAACTAACACATCCGCCAAACAAACACATGCGCCAAACGAAGTCATCCATCAAACTAACACATCCGCCAAACAAACACATGCGCCAAACTACCACATCCGCCAAACAAACACACCCGCCAAACAAACACATATGCCAAACTAACACATCCGCCAAACAAACACGTGCGCCAAACAAACACATCCGCCAAACTAACACTTCCTCCAAACAAACACATGCGCCAAACGAAGTCATCCATCAAACTAACACACCCGCCAAACAAACACATGCGCCAAACTACCACATCCGCCAAACAAACACACCCGCCAAACAAACACATGTGCCAAACTAACACATCCGCCAAACAAACACGTGCGCCAAACAAACACATCCGCCAAACTAACACTTCCTCCAAACAAACACATGCGCCAAACGAACACATCCGCCAAACTAACACTTCCGCCAAACAAACACATGCGCCAAACAAACACATCCGCCAAACAAACACATGCGCCAAACGAAGACATCCGCCAAACTAAGACATGCGCCTAACAAACACGTGTGCCAAACTAAGACATCCGCCAAACTAACACATCCGCCAAACAAACACATGCGCCAAACTAAGACATCCGCCAAACTAAGACATCCGCCAAACAAACACATGCGCCAAACTAAGACATCCGCCAAACTAACACATCCACCAAACAAACACATGCGCCAAACAAACACATCCGCCAAACAAACACATGCGCCAAACGAAGACATCCGCCAAACTAAGACACCCGCCTAACAAACACGTGTGCCAAACTAACACAACCGCCAAACAAACACATGCGCCAAACTAAGACATCCGCCAAACTAACACTTCCGCCAAACAAACACATGCGCCAAACTAAGACATCCGCCAAACTAACACATCCGCCAAACAAACACATGCGCCAAACAAACACATACGCCAAACAAACACATGCGCCAAATGAAGACATCCGCCAAACTAAGACACCTGCCTAACAAACACGTGTGCCAAACGAAGACATCCGCCAAACTAACACATCCGCCAAACAAACACATGCGTCAAACGAAGACATCCGCCAAACGAACACGTCCACCAAAGAAACACATGCGCCAAACTAAGACATCCGCCAAACTAACACATCCGCCAAACAAACACATGCGCCAAACTAAGACATCCGCCAAACTAAGACATCCGCCAAACAAACACATGCGCCAAACTAAGACATCCGCCAAACTAACACGTCCGCCAAAGAAACACATGCGCCAAACTAAGACATCCGCCAAACTAACACATCCAACAAACAAACACAAGCGCCAAACTAAGCCTTCCGCCAAACTAACACATCCGCCAAACAAACACATGTGCCAAACTAAGACATCCGCCAAACTAACACATCCGCCAAACAAACACAGGCACCAAACTAAGACATGCGCCAAACTAAGACATCTGCCAAACTAACACATCCGCCAAACAAACACATGCGCCAAACAAAGTCATCCGTCAAACTAACACATCCGCCAAACAAACACATTCGCCAAACTAACACATCCGCCAAACAAACACATGCGCCAAACGAAGACATCCGCCAAACTAACTCCTCCGCCAAACAAACACATGCGCCAAACTAAGACATCCGCCAAACAAACACATGCGCCAAACAAACACATACGCCAAACAAACACATGCGCCAAACTAAGACATCCGCCAAACTAAGACATCCGCCAAACAAACTCATGTGCCAAACAAAGACATCCGCCAAACAAACACATCCGCCAAACTAAGACATCCGCCAAACTAACACATCCACCAAACAAACACAAGCGCCAAACTAAGACTTCCACCAAACTAACACATCCGCCAAACAAACACAGGCGCCAAACTAAGACGTGCGCCAAACTATGACATCCGCCAAACTAACACATCCGCCAAACAAACACATGCGCCAAACGAAGTCATCCATCAAACTAACACATCCGCCAAACAAACACATGCGCCAAACTAAGACATCTGCCAAATTAACACATCGGCCAAACAAACACATGCGCCAAACTAACACATCCGCCAAACAAACACATGTGCCAAACTAAGACAGCCGCCAAACTAACACATTCGCCAAACTTACACATCCGCCAAACAAACACATGCGCTGAACAAAAACATCCGCCAAACGAACACATCCGCCAAACGAACACATCCGCCAAACTAAGACATCCGCCAAACTAAGACATCCGCCAAACAAACACATGCGCCAAACTAAGACATCCGTCAAACGAACACGCCCGCCAAAGAAACACATGCACCAAACAAAGACATCCGCCAAACTAAGACATCCGCCAAACAAACACATCCGCCAAACAAAAACATCCGCCAAACAAACTCATGCGCCAAACTAACACATCCGCCAAACAAACACATGTGCCAAACTAAGACATCCTCCAAACTAACACATCCGCCAAACTTACACATCCGCCAAATAAACACATGCGCCAAACAAAGACATCCGCCAAACTAACACATCCACCAAACGAACACATCCGCCAAACGAACACATCCGCCAAACAAACACATGCGCCAAACTAAGACATCCGCCAAACTAAGACATCCGCCATACAAACACATCCGCCAAACAAACACACGCGCCAAACGAACACATCCGCCAAACTAACACATGCGCCAAACTAACACATGCGCCAAACTAACACATCCGCCAAACAAACACATGTGCCAAACTAAGCCATCCGCCAAACTAACACATGCGCCAAACTAACACATCCGCCAAACAAACACATCCGCCAAACAAACACATTCGCCAAACAAATTCATGCGCCAAACTAACACAGCCGCCAAACAAACACATGTGCCAAACTAAGCCATCCGCCAAACTAACACATGCGCCAAACTAACACATCCACCAAACAAACACATGCGCCAAACTAAGACATCCGCTAAACTAAGATATCCGCCTCACAAACACATGCGCCAAATTAAGACATCCGCCAAACTAACACATCCGCCATACAAATACATGCGCCAAACTAAGACATCCGCCAAACTAAAACATCCGCCAAACAAACACATGCGCCAAACGAAGACATCTGCCAAACAAACACATCCGCCAAACAAACACATGCGGCAAACTAACACACCCGTCAAACTAACACATGCGCCAAACTAAGACATCCACCAAACAAACACATGTGCCAAACTAAGACATACGCCAAACTAACACGTCCGCCAAACTAACACATCCACCAAACAAACACATGCGCCAAACAAAGACATTCGCCAAACTAAGGCACCCGCCTAACAAACACATGTGCCAAACTAAGACATCCGCCAAACTGACACATCCGCCAAACAAACACATGCGCCAAACTAAGACATCCGCCAAACTAAGACATCCGCCAAACAAACACATGCGCCAAACGAAGACATCCGCCAAACGAACACATCCGCCAAACAAACACATGCGCCAAACTAAGCCTTCCGCCAAACTAACACATCCGCCAAACAAACACATGCGCCAAACTAAGACATCTGCCAAACTAACATATCCGCCAAACAAACACATCCGCCAAACTAACACATCCGCCAAACAAACACATGCGCCAAACTAAGACATCCGCTAAACTAAGACATCCGCCAAACAAACACATGCGCCAAACTAAGACATCCGCCAAATGAACACATCCGCCAAACAAACACATGCGCCAAACTAAGACATCCACCAAACGAACACATCCACCAAACAAACACAAGCGCCAAACTAAGCCTTCCGCCAAACTAACACATCCGCCAAACAAACACATGCGCCAAACTAAGACATCCGCCAAACTAAGACATCCGCCAAACAAACACATGCGCCAAACTAAGACATCCGCCAAACTAACACGTCCGCCAAAGAAACACATGCGCCAAACTAAGACATCCGCCAAACTAACACATCCAACAAACAAACACAAGCGCCAAACTAAGCCTTCCGCCAAACTAACACATCCGCCAAACAAACACATGTGCCAAACTAAGACATCCGCCAAACTAACACATCCGCCAAACAAACACAGGCACCAAACTAAGACATGCGCCAAACTAAGACATCTGCCAAACTAACACATCCGCCAAACAAACACATGCGCCAAACAAAGTCATCCGTCAAACTAACACATCCGCCAAACAAACACATCCGCCAAACTAACACATCCGCCAAACAAACACATGCGCCAAACGAAGACATCCGCCAAACTAACTCCTCCGCCAAACAAACACATGCGCCAAACTAAGACATCCGCCAAACAAACACATGCGCCAAACAAACACATACGCCAAACAAACACATGCGCCAAACGAAGACATCCGCCAAACTAAGACATCCGCCAAACAAACTCATGTGCCAAACAAAGACATCCGCCAAACAAACACATCCGCCAAACTAAGACATCCGCCAAACTAACACATCCACCAAACAAACAAAAGCGCCAAACTAAGACTTCCACCAAACTAACACATCCGCCAAACAAACACAGGCGCCAAACTAAGACGTGCGCCAAACTATGACATCCGCCAAACTAACACATCCGCCAAACAAACACATGCGCCAAACGAAGTCATCCATCAAACTAACACATCCGCCAAACAAACACATGCGCCAAACTAAGACATCTGCCAAATTAACACATCGGCCAAACAAACACATGCGCCAAACTAACACATCCGCCAAACAAACACATGTGCCAAACTAAGACATCCGCCAAACTAACACATTCGCCAAACTTACACATCCGCCGAACAAACACATGCGCTGAACAAAAACATCCGCCAAACGAACACATCCGCCAAACGAACACATCCGCCAAACTAAGACATCCGCCAAACTAAGACATCCGCCAAACAAACACATGCGCCAAACTAAGACATCCGTCAAACGAACACGTCCGCCAAAGAAACACATGCGCCAAACTAAGACATCCGCCAAACTAAGACATCCGCCAAACAAACACATCCGCCAAACAAAAACATCCGCCAAACAAACTCATGCGCCAAACTAACACATCCGCCAAACAAACACATGTGCCAAACTAAGACATCCGCCAAACTAACACATCCGCCAAACTTACACATCCGCCAAATAAACACATGCGCCAAACAAAGACATCCGCCAAACTAACACATCCGCCAAACGAACACATCCGCCAAACAAACACATCCGCCAAACAAACACATGCGCCAAACTAAGACATCCGCCAAACTAAGACATCCGCCATACAAACACATCCGCCAAACAAACACATCCGCCAAACAAACACACGCGCCAAACGAACACATCCGCCAAACTAACACATGCGCCAAACTAACACATGCGCCAAACTAACACATCCGCCAAACAAACACATGTGCCAAACTAAGCCATCCACCAAACTAACACATGCGCCAAACTAACACATCCGCCAAACAAACACATCCGCCAAACAAACACATGCGCCAAACTGAGACATCCGCCAAACTAAGATATCCGCCAAACAAACACATGCGCCAAACTAAGACATCCGCCAAACTAACACATCCGCCAAACAAACATGCGCCAAAATAAGACATCCACCAAACTAACACATGCACCAAACTAACACATGCACCAAACTAACATATCCGCCAAACTAACACATCCGCCAAACAAACACATGCGCCAAACTAAGACATCCGCCAAACATCCGCCAAACTAAGACATCCGCCGAACAAACACATGCGCCATACTAAGGCATCCGCCAAACTAACACATCCGCCAAACAAACACATGCGCCAAACTAAGATATCCGCCAAACTAAGATATCCGCCTCACAAACACATGCGCCAAACTAAGACATCCGCCAAACTAACACATCCGCCTTACAAACACATGCGCCAAACTAAAACATCCGCCAAACAAACACATGCGCCAAACTAAGACATCCGCCAAACTAACACATCCGCCAAACAAACACATGCGCCAAACTAAGACATCCACCAAATTAACACATCCACCAAACAAACACATGCGTCAAACTAAGACATCCGCCAAACAAACACATCTGCCGAACAAACACATGCGCCAAACTAAGACATCCGCCAAACTAACACATCCACCAAAAAAAACACATGCGCCAAACTAAGACATCCGCCAAACTAACACATCCGCCAAACTAACACTTCCGCCAAACAAACACATGCGCCAAACTAAGACATCCGCCAAACGAACAAATCCGCCAAACAAACACATGCGCCAAACTAAGCCTTCCGCCAAACTAACACATCCGCCAAACAAACACATGCGCCAAACTAAGACATCTGCCAAACTAACATATCCGCCAAACAAACACATGCGCCAAACTAAGACATCCGCTAAACTAAGACATCCGCCAAACAAACACATGCGCCAAACTAAGACATCCGCCAAATGAACACATCCGCCAAACAAACACATGCGCCAAACTAAGACATCCGCCAAACGAACACATCCACCAAACAAACACAAGCGCCAAACTAAGCCTTCCGCCAAACTAACACATCCGCCAAACAAACATATGCGCCAAACTAAGACATCCGCCAAACTAACACATCCACCAAACAAACACAGGCGCCAAACTAAGACATCCGCCAAACTAACACATCTGCCAAACAAACACATGCGCCAAACGAAGTCATCCGTCAAACTAACACATCCGTCAAACTAGCACATCCGCCAAACAAACACATGCCCCAAATTAACACATCCGCCAAACAAACACATCCGCCAGACAAACACATCCGCCAAACAAACACATGCGCCAAACAAACACATGCGCCAAACTAACACATCCGTCAAACTAGCACATCCGCCAAACAAACACATGCCCCAAATTAACACATCCGCCAAACAAACACATCCGCCAAAACAAACACATCCGCCAAACAAACACATGCGCCAAACAAACACATGCGCCAAACTAACACATCCGCCAAACGTACACATCCGCCAAACAAACACATGCGCCAAACTAAGACATCCCCCAAACGAACACATCCGCCAAACAAACACATGTGCCAAACTAAGCCTTCCGCCAAACAAACACATGCGCCAAACAAACACATGCGCCAAATTAACACATCCGTCAAACGAACACATCCGCCAAACAAACACATGCGCCAAACTAAGACATCTCGCCAAACTAACACATCCGCCAAACTTACACATCCGCCAAACAAACACATGCGCCAAACTAAGACATCCGCCAAACTAACACATCCGCCAAACAAACACACCCGCCAAACAAACACATGCGCCAAACTAAGACATCCGCCAAACTAACACATCCACCAAACAAACAAAAGCGCCAAACTAAGACTTCCACCAAACTAACACATCCGCCAAACAAACACAGGCGCCAAACTAAGACGTGCGCCAAACTATGACATCCGCCAAACTAACACATCCGCCAAACAAACACATGCGCCAAACGAAGTCATCCATCAAACTAACACATCCGCCAAACAAACACATGCACCAAACTAAGACATCTGCCAAATTAACACATCGGCCAAACAAACCCATGCGCCAAACTAACACATCCGCCAAACAAACACATGTGCCAAACTAAGACATCCGCCAAACTAACACATTCGCCAAACTTACACATCCGCCGAACAAACACATGCGCTGAACAAAAACATCCGCCAAACGAACACATCCGCCAAACGAACACATCCGCCAAACTAAGACATCCGCCAAACTAAGACATCCGCCAAACAAACACATGCGCCAAACTAAGACATCCGTCAAACGAACACGTCCGCCAAAGAAACACATGCGCCAAACTAAGACATCCGCCAAACTAAGACATCCGCAAACAAACACATCCGCCAAACAAAAACATCCGCCAAACAAACTCATGCGCCAAACTAACACATCCGCCAAACAAACACATGTGCCAAACTAAGACATCCGCCAAACTAACACATCCGCCAAACTTACACATCCGCCAAATAAACACATGCGCCAAACAAAGACATCCGCCAAACTAACACATCCGCCAAACGAACACATCCGCCAAACAAACACATCCGCCAAACAAACACATGCGCCAAACTAAGACATCCGCCAAACTAAGACATCCGCCATACAAACACATCCGCCAAACAAACACATCCGCCAAACAAACACACGCGCCAAACGAACACATCCGCCAAACTAACACATGCGCCAAACTAACACATGCGCCAAACTAACACATCCGCCAAACAAACACATGTGCCAAACTAAGCCATCCGCCAAACTAACACATGCGCCAAACTAACACATCCGCCAAACAAACACATCCGCCAAACAAACACATGCGCCAAACTGAGACATCCGCCAAACTAAGATATCCGCCAAACAAACACATGCGCCAAACTAAGACATCCGCCAAACTAACACATCCGCCAAACAAACATGCGCCAAAATAAGACATCCACCAAACTAACACATGCACCAAACTAACACATGCACCAAACTAACATATCCGCCAAACTAACACATCCGCCAAACAAACACATGCGCCAAACTAAGACATCCGCCAAACATCCGCCAAACTAAGACATCCGCCGAACAAACACATGCGCCAAACTAAGGCATCCGCCAAACTAACACATCCGCCAAACAAACACATGCGCCAAACTAAGATATCCGCCAAACTAAGATATCCGCCTCACAAACACATGCGCCAAACTAAGACATCCGCCAAACTAACACATCCGCCTTACAAACACATGCGCCAAACTAAAACATCCGCCAAACAAACACATGCGCCAAACTAAGACATCCGCCAAACTAACACATCCGCCAAACAAACACATGCGCCAAACTAAGACATCCACCAAATTAACACATCCACCAAACAAACACATGCGTCAAACTAAGACATCCGCCAAACAAACACATCTGCCGAACAAACACATGCGCCAAACTAAGACATCCGCCAAACTAACACATCCACCAAAAAAAACACATGCGCCAAACTAAGACATCCGCCAAACTAACACATCCGCCAAACTAACACTTCCGCCAAACAAACACATGCGCCAAACTAAGACATCCGCCAAACGAACAAATCCGCCAAACAAACACATGCGCCAAACTAAGCCTTCCGCCAAACTAACACATCCGCCAAACAAACACATGCGCCAAACTAAGACATCTGCCAAACTAACATATCCGCCAAACAAACACATGCGCCAAACTAAGACATCCGCTAAACTAAGACATCCGCCAAACAAACACATGCGCCAAACTAAGACATCCGCCAAATGAACACATCCGCCAAACAAACACATGCGCCAAACTAAGACATCCGCCAAACGAACACATCCACCAAACAAACACAAGCGCCAAACTAAGCCTTCCGCCAAACTAACACATCCGCCAAACAAACATATGCGCCAAACTAAGACATCCGCCAAACTAACACATCCACCAAACAAACACAGGCGCCAAACTAAGACATCCGCCAAACTAACACATCTGCCAAACAAACACATGCGCCAAACGAAGTCATCCGTCAAACTAACACATCCGTCAAACTAGCACATCCGCCAAACAAACACATGCCCCAAATTAACACATCCGCCAAACAAACACATCCGCCAAACAAACACATCCGCCAAACAAACACATGCGCCAAACAAACACATGCGCCAAACTAACACATCCGTCAAACTAGCACATCCGCCAAACAAACACATGCCCCAAATTAACACATCCGCCAAACAAACACATCCGCCAAAACAAACACAGCCGCCAAACAAACACATGCGCCAAACAAACACATGCGCCAAACTAACACATCCGCCAAACGTACACATCCGCCAAACAAACACATGCGCCAAACTAAGACATCCCCCAAACGAACACATCCGCCAAACAAACACATGTGCCAAACTAAGCCTTCCGCCAAACAAACACATGCGCCAAACAAACACATGCGCCAAATTAACACATCCGTCAAACGAACACATCCGCCAAACAAACACATGCGCCAAACTAAGACATCTCGCCAAACTAACACATCCGCCAAACTTACACATCCGCCAAACAAACACATGCGCCAAACTAAGACATCCGCCAAACTAACACATCCGCCAAACAAACACACCCGCCAAACAAACACATGCGCCAAACTACCACATCCGCCAAACAAACACACCCGCCAAACAAACACATGTGCCAAACTAACACATCCGCCAAACAAACACGTGCGCCAAACAAACACATCCGCCAAACTAACACTTCCTCCAAACAAACACATGCGCCAAACGAACACATCCGCCAAACTAACACTTCCGCCAAACAAACACATGCGCCAAACAAACACATCCGCCAAACAAACACATGCGCCAAACGAAGACATCCGCCAAACTAAGACATGCGCCTAACAAACACGTGTGCCAAACTAAGACATCCGCCAAACTAACACATCCGCCAAACAAACACATGCGCCAAACTAAGACATCCGCCAAACTAAGACATCCGCCAAACAAACACATGCGCCAAACTAAGACATCCGCCAAACTAACACATCCACCAAACAAACACATGCGCCAAACAAACACATCCGCCAAACAAACACATGCGCCAAACGAAGACATCCGCCAAACTAAGACACCCGCCTAACAAACACGTGTGCCAAACTAACACAACCGCCAAACAAACACATGCGCCAAACTAAGACATCCGCCAAACTAACACTTCCGCCAAACAAACACATGCGCCAAACTAAGACATCCGCCAAACTAACACATCCGCCAAACAAACACATGCGCCAAACAAACACATACGCCAAACAAACACATGCGCCAAATGAAGACATCCGCCAAACTAAGACACCTGCCTAACAAACACGTGTGCCAAACGAAGACATCCGCCAAACTAACACATCCGCCAAACAAACACATGCGTCAAACGAAGACATCCGCCAAACGAACACGTCCACCAAAGAAACACATGCGCCAAACTAAGACATCCGCCAAACTAACACATCCGCCAAACAAACACATGCGCCAAACTAAGACATCCGCCAAACTAAGACATCCGCCAAACAAACACATGCGCCAAACTAAGACATCCGCCAAACTAACACGTCCGCCAAAGAAACACATGCGCCAAACTAAGACATCCGCCAAACTAACACATCCAACAAACAAACACAAGCGCCAAACTAAGCCTTCCGCCAAACTAACACATCCGCCAAACAAACACATGTGCCAAACTAAGACATCCGCCAAACTAACACATCCGCCAAACAAACACAGGCACCAAACTAAGACATGCGCCAAACTAAGACATCTGCCAAACTAACACATCCGCCAAACAAACACATGCGCCAAACAAAGTCATCCGTCAAACTAACACATCCGCCAAACAAACACATCCGCCAAACTAACACATCCGCCAAACAAACACATGCGCCAAACGAAGACATCCGCCAAACTAACTCCTCCGCCAAACAAACACATGCGCCAAACTAAGACATCCGCCAAACAAACACATGCGCCAAACAAACACATACGCCAAACAAACACATGCGCCAAACTAAGACATCCGCCAAACTAAGACATCCGCCAAACAAACTCATGTGCCAAACAAAGACATCCGCCAAACAAACACATCCGCCAAACTAAGACATCCGCCAAACTAACACATCCACCAAACAAACACAAGCGCCAAACTAAGACTTCCACCAAACTAACACATCCGCCAAACAAACACAGGCGCCAAACTAAGACGTGCGCCAAACTATGACATCCGCCAAACTAACACATCCGCCAAACAAACACATGCGCCAAACGAAGTCATCCATCAAACTAACACATCCGCCAAACAAACACATGCGCCAAACTACCACATCCGCCAAACAAACACACCCGCCAAACAAACACATATGCCAAACTAACACATCCGCCAAACAAACACGTGCGCCAAACAAACACATCCGCCAAACTAACACTTCCTCCAAACAAACACATGCGCCAAACGAAGTCATCCATCAAACTAACACACCCGCCAAACAAACACATGCGCCAAACTACCACATCCGCCAAACAAACACACCCGCCAAACAAACACATGTGCCAAACTAACACATCCGCCAAACAAACACGTGCGCCAAACAAACACATCCGCCAAACTAACACTTCCTCCAAACAAACACATGCGCCAAACGAACACATCCGCCAAACTAACACTTCCGCCAAACAAACACATGCGCCAAACAAACACATCCGCCAAACAAACACATGCGCCAAACGAAGACATCCGCCAAACTAAGACATGCGCCTAACAAACACGTGTGCCAAACTAAGACATCCGCCAAACTAACACATCCGCCAAACAAACACATGCGCCAAACTAAGACATCCGCCAAACTAAGACATCCGCCAAACAAACACATGCGCCAAACTAAGACATCCGCCAAACTAACACATCCACCAAACAAACACATGCGCCAAACAAACACATCCGCCAAACAAACACATGCGCCAAACGAAGACATCCGCCAAACTAAGACACCCGCCTAACAAACACGTGTGCCAAACTAACACAACCGCCAAACAAACACATGCGCCAAACTAAGACATCCGCCAAACTAACACTTCCGCCAAACAAACACATGCGCCAAACTAAGACATCCGCCAAACTAACACATCCGCCAAACAAACACATGCGCCAAACAAACACATACGCCAAACAAACACATGCGCCAAATGAAGACATCCGCCAAACTAAGACATCTGCCTAACAAACACGTGTGCCAAACGAAGACATCCGCCAAACTAACACATCCGCCAAACAAACACATGCGTCAAACGAAGACATCCGCCAAACGAACACGTCCACCAAAGAAACACATGCGCCAAACTAAGACATCCGCCAAACTAACACATCCGCCAAACAAACACATGCGCCAAACTAAGACATCCGCCAAACTAAGACATCCGCCAAACAAACACATGCGCCAAACTAAGACATCCGCCAAACTAACACGTCCGCCAAAGAAACACATGCGCCAAACTAAGACATCCGCCAAACTAACACATCCAACAAACAAACACAAGCGCCAAACTAAGCCTTCCGCCAAACTAACACATCCGCCAAACAAACACATGTGCCAAACTAAGACATCCGCCAAACTAACACATCCGCCAAACAAACACAGGCACCAAACTAAGACATGCGCCAAACTAAGACATCTGCCAAACTAACACATCCGCCAAACAAACACATGCGCCAAACAAAGTCATCCGTCAAACTAACACATCCGCCAAACAAACACATCCGCCAAACTAACACATCCGCCAAACAAACACATGCGCCAAACGAAGACATCCGCCAAACTAACTCCTCCGCCAAACAAACACATGCGCCAAACTAAGACATCCGCCAAACAAACACATGCGCCAAACAAACACATACGCCAAACAAACACATGCGCCAAACTAAGACATCCGCCAAACTAAGACATCCGCCAAACAAACTCATGTGCCAAACAAAGACATCCGCCAAACAAACACATCCGCCAAACTAAGACATCCGCCAAACTAACACATCCACCAAACAAACACAAGCGCCAAACTAAGACTTCCACCAAACTAACACATCCGCCAAACAAACACAGGCGCCAAACTAAGACGTGCGCCAAACTATGACATCCGCCAAACTAACACATCCGCCAAACAAACACATGCGCCAAACGAAGTCATCCATCAAACTAACACATCCGCCAAACAAACACATGCGCCAAACTACCACATCCGCCAAACAAACACACCCGCCAAACAAACACATATGCCAAACTAACACATCCGCCAAACAAACACGTGCGCCAAACAAACACATCCGCCAAACTAACACTTCCTCCAAACAAACACATGCGCCAAACGAAGTCATCCATCAAACTAACACACCCGCCAAACAAACACATGCGCCAAACTACCACATCCGCCAAACAAACACACCCGCCAAACAAACACATGTGCCAAACTAACACATCCGCCAAACAAACACGTGCGCCAAACAAACACATCCGCCAAACTAACACTTCCTCCAAACAAACACATGCGCCAAACGAACACATCCGCCAAACTAACACTTCCGCCAAACAAACACATGCGCCAAACAAACACATCCGCCAAACAAACACATGCGCCAAACGAAGACATCCGCCAAACTAAGACATGCGCCTAACAAACACGTGTGCCAAACTAAGACATCCGCCAAACTAACACATCCGCCAAACAAACACATGCGCCAAACTAAGACATCCGCCAAACTAAGACATCCGCCAAACAAACACATGCGCCAAACTAAGACATCCGCCAAACTAACACATCCACCAAACAAACACATGCGCCAAACAAACACATCCGCCAAACAAACACATGCGCCAAACGAAGACATCCGCCAAACTAAGACACCCGCCTAACAAACACGTGTGCCAAACTAACACAACCGCCAAACAAACACATGCGCCAAACTAAGACATCCGCCAAACTAACACTTCCGCCAAACAAACACATGCGCCAAACTAAGACATCCGCCAAACTAACACATCCGCCAAACAAACACATGCGCCAAACAAACACATACGCCAAACAAACACATGCGCCAAATGAAGACATCCGCCAAACTAAGACATCTGCCTAACAAACACGTGTGCCAAACGAAGACATCCGCCAAACTAACACATCCGCCAAACAAACACATGCGTCAAACGAAGACATCCGCCAAACGAACACGTCCACCAAAGAAACACATGCGCCAAACTAAGACATCCGCCAAACTAACACATCCGCCAAACAAACACATGCGCCAAACTAAGACATCCGCCAAACTAAGACATCCGCCAAACAAACACATGCGCCAAACTAAGACATCCGCCAAACTAACACGTCCGCCAAAGAAACACATGCGCCAAACTAAGACATCCGCCAAACTAACACATCCAACAAACAAACACAAGCGCCAAACTAAGCCTTCCGCCAAACTAACACATCCGCCAAACAAACACATGTGCCAAACTAAGACATCCGCCAAACTAACACATCCGCCAAACAAACACAGGCACCAAACTAAGACATGCGCCAAACTAAGACATCTGCCAAACTAACACATCCGCCAAACAAACACATGCGCCAAACAAAGTCATCCGTCAAACTAACACATCCGCCAAACAAACACATCCGCCAAACTAACACATCCGCCAAACAAACACATGCGCCAAACGAAGACATCCGCCAAACTAACTCCTCCGCCAAACAAACACATGCGCCAAACTAAGACATCCGCCAAACAAACACATGCGCCAAACAAACACATACGCCAAACAAACACATGCGCCAAACTAAGACATCCGCCAAACTAAGACATCCGCCAAACAAACTCATGTGCCAAACAAAGACATCCGCCAAACAAACACATCCGCCAAACTAAGACATCCGCCAAACTAACACATCCACCAAACAAACACAAGCGCCAAACTAAGACTTCCACCAAACTAACACATCCGCCAAACAAACACAGGCGCCAAACTAAGACGTGCGCCAAACTATGACATCCGCCAAACTAACACATCCGCCAAACAAACACATGCGCCAAACGAAGTCATCCATCAAACTAACACATCCGCCAAACAAACACATGCGCCAAACTAAGACATCTGCCAAATTAACACATCGGCCAAACAAACACATGCGCCAAACTAACACATCCCCCAAACAAACACATGTGCCAAACTAAGACATCCGCCAAACTAACACATTCGCCAAACTTACACATCCGCCAAACAAACACATGCGCTGAACAAAAACATCCGCCAAACGAACACATCCGCCAAACGAACACATCCGCCAAACTAAGACATCCGCCAAACTAAGACATCCGCCAAACAAACACATGCGCCAAACTAAGACATCCGTCAAACGAACACGCCCGCCAAAGAAACACATGCACCAAACAAAGACATCCGCCAAACTAAGACATCCGCCAAACAAACACATCCGCCAAACAAAAACATCCGCCAAACAAACTCATGCGCCAAACTAACACATCCGCCAAACAAACACATGTGCCAAACTAAGACATCCTCCAAACTAACACATCCGCCAAACTTACACATCCGCCAAATAAACACATGCGCCAAACAAAGACATCCGCCAAACTAACACATCCACCAAACGAACACATCCGCCAAACGAACACATCCGCCAAACAAACACATGCGCCAAACTAAGACATCCGCCAAACTAAGACATCCGCCATACAAACACATCCGCCAAACAAACACACGCGCCAAACGAACACATCCGCCAAACTAACACATGCGCCAAACTAACACATGCGCCAAACTAACACATCCGCCAAACAAACACATGTGCCAAACTAAGCCATCCGCCAAACTAACACATGCGCCAAACTAACACATCCGCCAAACAAACACATCCGCCAAACAAACACATGCGCCAAACTAAGACATCCGCCAAACAAACACATCCGCCAAACAAAAACATCCGCCAAACAAACTCATGCGCCAAACTAACACATCCGCCAAACAAACACATGTGCCAAACTAAGACATCCTCCAAACTAACACATCCGCCAAACTTACACATCCGCCAAATAAACACATGCGCCAAACAAAGACATCCGCCAAACTAACACATCCACCAAACGAACACATCCGCCAAACGAACACATCCGCCAAACAAACACATGCGCCAAACTAAGACATCCGCCAAACTAAGACATCCGCCATACAAACACATCCGCCAAACAAACACACGCGCCAAACGAACACATCCGCCAAACTAACACATGCGCCAAACTAACACATGCGCCAAACTAACACATCCGCCAAACAAACACGTGCCAAACTAAGTCATCCGCCAAACTAACACATGCGCCAAACTAACACATCCGCCAAACAAACACATGTGCCAAACTAAGCCATCCGCCAAACTAACACATGCGCCAAACTAACACATCCGCCAAACAAACACATCCGCCAAACTAACACATGCGCCAAACTAACACATGCGCCAAACTAACACATCCGCCAAACAAACACATGTGCCAAACTAAGCCATCCGCCAAACTAAGACATCCGCCAAACTAACACATCCGCCAAACAAACATGCGCCAAAATAAGACATCCACCAAACTAACACATGCACCAAACTAACACATGCACCAAACTAACATATCCGCCAAACTAACACATCCGCCAAACAAACACATGCGCCAAACTAAGACATCCGCCAAACATCCGCCAAACTAAGACATCCGCCGAACAAACACATGCGCCAAACTAAGGCATCCGCCAAACTAACACATCCGCCAAACAAACACATGCGCCAAACTAAGATATCCGCCAAACTAAGATATCCGCCTCACAAACACATGCGCCAAACTAAGACATCCGCCAAACTAACACATCCGCCTTACAAACACATGCGCCAAACTAAAACATCCGCCAAACAAACACATGCGCCAAACTAAGACATCCGCCAAACTAACACATCCGCCAAACAAACACATGCGCCAAACTAAGACATCCACCAAATTAACACATCCACCAAACAAACACATGCGTCAAACTAAGACATCCGCCAAACAAACACATCTGCCGAACAAACACATGCGCCAAACTAAGACATCCGCCAAACTAACACATCCACCAAAAAAAACACATGCGCCAAACTAAGACATCCGCCAAACTAACACATCCGCCAAACTAACACTTCCACCAAACAAACACATGCGCCAAACTAAGACATCCGCCAAACGAACAAATCCGCCAAACAAACACATGCGCCAAACTAAGCCTTCCGCCAAACTAACACATCCGCCAAACAAACACATGCGCCAAACTAAGACATCTGCCAAACTAACATATCCGCCAAACAAACACATGCGCCAAACTAAGACATCCTCTAAACTAAGACATCCGCCAAACAAACACATGCGCCAAACTGAGACATCCGCCAAACTAAGATATCCGCCAAACAAACACATGCGCCAAACTAAGACATCCGCCAAACTAACACATCCGCCAAACAAACATGCGCCAAAATAAGACATCCACCAAACTAACACATGCACCAAACTAACACATGCACCAAACTAACATATCCGCCAAACTAACACATCCGCCAAACAAACACATGCGCCAAACTAAGACATCCGCCAAACATCCGCCAAACTAAGACATCCGCCGAACAAACACATGCGCCAAACTAAGGCATCCGCCAAACTAACACATCCGCCAAACAAACACATGCGCCAAACTAAGATATCCGCCAAACTAAGATATCCGCCTCACAAACACATGCGCCAAACTAAGACATCCGCCAAACTAACACATCCGCCTTACAAACACATGCGCCAAACTAAAACATCCGCCAAACAAACACATGCGCCAAACTAAGACATCCGCCAAACTAACACATCCGCCAAACAAACACATGCGCCAAACTAAGACATCCACCAAATTAACACATCCACCAAACAAACACATGCGTCAAACTAAGACATCCGCCAAACAAACACATCTGCCGAACAAACACATGCGCCAAACTAAGACATCCGCCAAACTAACACATCCACCAAAAAAAACACATGCGCCAAACTAAGACATCCGCCAAACTAACACATCCGCCAAACTAACACTTCCGCCAAACAAACACATGCGCCAAACTAAGACATCCGCCAAACGAACAAATCCGCCAAACAAACACATGCGCCAAACTAAGCCTTCCGCCAAAGTAACACATCCGCCAAACAAACACATGCGCCAAACTAAGACATCTGCCAAACTAACATATCCGCCAAACAAACACATGCGCCAAACTAAGACATCCGCCAAACTAACACATCCAACAAACAAACACAAGCGCCAAACTAAGCCTTCCGCCAAACTAACACATCCGCCAAACAAACACATGTGCCAAACTAAGACATCCGCCAAACTAACACATCCGCCAAACAAACACAGGCACCAAACTAAGACATGCGCCAAACTAAGACATCTGCCAAACTAACACATCCGCCAAACAAACACATGCGCCAAACAAAGTCATCCGTCAAACTAACACATCCGCCAAACAAACACATCCGCCAAACTAACACATCCGCCAAACAAACACATGCGCCAAACGAAGACATCCGCCAAACTAACTCCTCCGCCAAACAAACACATGCGCCAAACTAAGACATCCGCCAAACAAACACATGCGCCAAACAAACACATACGCCAAACAAACACATGCGCCAAACTAAGACATCCGCCAAACTAAGACATCCGCCAAACAAACTCATGTGCCAAACAAAGACATCCGCCAAACAAACACATCCGCCAAACTAAGACATCCGCCAAACTAACACATCCACCAAACAAACACAAGCGCCAAACTAAGACTTCCACCAAACTAACACATCCGCCAAACAAACACAGGCGCCAAACTAAGACGTGCGCCAAACTATGACATCCGCCAAACTAACACATCCGCCAAACAAACACATGCGCCAAACGAAGTCATCCATCAAACTAACACATCCGCCAAACAAACACATGCGCCAAACTAAGACATCTGCCAAATTAACACATCGGCCAAACAAACACATGCGCCAAACTAACACATCCGCCAAACAAACACATGTGCCAAACTAAGACATCCGCCAAACTAACACATTCGCCAAACTTACACATCCGCCAAACAAACACATGCGCTGAACAAAAACATCCGCCAAACGAACACATCCGCCAAACGAACACATCCGCCAAACAAACACATGCGCCAAACTAACACATCCGCCAAACAAACACATGTGCCAAACTAAGACATCCGCCAAACTAACACATTCGCCAAACTTACACATCCGCCAAACAAACACATGCGCTGAACAAAAACATCCGCCAAACGAACACATCCGCCAAACGAACACATCCGCCAAACTAAGACATCCGCCAAACTAAGACATCCGCCAAACAAACACATGCGCCAAACTAAGACATCCGTCAAACGAACACGCCCGCCAAAGAAACACATGCACCAAACAAAGACATCCGCCAAACTAAGACATCCGCCAAACAAACACATCCGCCAAACAAAAACATCCGCCAAACAAACTCATGCGCCAAACTAACACATCCGCCAAACAAACACATGTGCCAAACTAAGACATCCTCCAAACTAACACATCCGCCAAACTTACACATCCGCCAAATAAACACATGCGCCAAACAAAGACATCCGCCAAACTAACACATCCACCAAACGAACACATCCGCCAAACGAACACATCCGCCAAACAAACACATGCGCCAAACTAAGACATCCGCCAAACTAAGACATCCGCCATACAAACACATCCGCCAAACAAACACACGCGCCAAACGAACACATCCGCCAAACTAACACATGCGCCAAACTAACACATGCGCCAAACTAACACATCCGCCAAACAAACACATGTGCCAAACTAAGCCATCCGCCAAACTAACACATGCGCCAAACTAACACATCCGCCAAACAAACACATCCGCCAAACAAACACATGCGCCAAACTAAGACATCCGCCAAACAAACACATCCGCCAAACAAAAACATCCGCCAAACAAACTCATGCGCCAAACTAACACATCCGCCAAACAAACACATGTGCCAAACTAAGACATCCTCCAAACTAACACATCCGCCAAACTTACACATCCGCCAAATAAACACATGCGCCAAACAAAGACATCCGCCAAACTAACACATCCACCAAACGAACACATCCGCCAAACGAACACATCCGCCAAACAAACACATGCGCCAAACTAAGACATCCGCCAAACTAAGACATCCGCCATACAAACACATCCGCCAAACAAACACACGCGCCAAACGAACACATCCGCCAAACTAACACATGCGCCAAACTAACACATGCGCCAAACTAACACATCCGCCAAACAAACACGTGCCAAACTAAGTCATCCGCCAAACTAACACATGCGCCAAACTAACACATCCGCCAAACAAACACATGTGCCAAACTAAGCCATCCGCCAAACTAACACATGCGCCAAACTAACACATCCGCCAAACAAACACATCCGCCAAACTAACACATGCGCCAAACTAACACATGCGCCAAACTAACACATCCGCCAAACAAACACATGTGCCAAACTAAGCCATCCGCCAAACTAAGACATCCGCCAAACTAACACATCCGCCAAACAAACATGCGCCAAAATAAGACATCCACCAAACTAACACATGCACCAAACTAACACATGCACCAAACTAACATATCCGCCAAACTAACACATCCGCCAAACAAACACATGCGCCAAACTAAGACATCCGCCAAACATCCGCCAAACTAAGACATCCGCCGAACAAACACATGCGCCAAACTAAGGCATCCGCCAAACTAACACATCCGCCAAACAAACACATGCGCCAAACTAAGATATCCGCCAAACTAAGATATCCGCCTCACAAACACATGCGCCAAACTAAGACATCCGCCAAACTAACACATCCGCCTTACAAACACATGCGCCAAACTAAAACATCCGCCAAACAAACACATGCGCCAAACTAAGACATCCGCCAAACTAACACATCCGCCAAACAAACACATGCGCCAAACTAAGACATCCACCAAATTAACACATCCACCAAACAAACACATGCGTCAAACTAAGACATCCGCCAAACAAACACATCTGCCGAACAAACACATGCGCCAAACTAAGACATCCGCCAAACTAACACATCCACCAAAAAAAACACATGCGCCAAACTAAGACATCCGCCAAACTAACACATCCGCCAAACTAACACTTCCACCAAACAAACACATGCGCCAAACTAAGACATCCGCCAAACGAACAAATCCGCCAAACAAACACATGCGCCAAACTAAGCCTTCCGCCAAACTAACACATCCGCCAAACAAACACATGCGCCAAACTAAGACATCTGCCAAACTAACATATCCGCCAAACAAACACATGCGCCAAACTAAGACATCCTCTAAACTAAGACATCCGCCAAACAAACACATGCGCCAAACTGAGACATCCGCCAAACTAAGATATCCGCCAAACAAACACATGCGCCAAACTAAGACATCCGCCAAACTAACACATCCGCCAAACAAACATGCGCCAAAATAAGACATCCACCAAACTAACACATGCACCAAACTAACACATGCACCAAACTAACATATCCGCCAAACTAACACATCCGCCAAACAAACACATGCGCCAAACTAAGACATCCGCCAAACATCCGCCAAACTAAGACATCCGCCGAACAAACACATGCGCCAAACTAAGGCATCCGCCAAACTAACACATCCGCCAAACAAACACATGCGCCAAACTAAGATATCCGCCAAACTAAGATATCCGCCTCACAAACACATGCGCCAAACTAAGACATCCGCCAAACTAACACATCCGCCTTACAAACACATGCGCCAAACTAAAACATCCGCCAAACAAACACATGCGCCAAACTAAGACATCCGCCAAACTAACACATCCGCCAAACAAACACATGCGCCAAACTAAGACATCCACCAAATTAACACATCCACCAAACAAACACATGCGTCAAACTAAGACATCCGCCAAACAAACACATCTGCCGAACAAACACATGCGCCAAACTAAGACATCCGCCAAACTAACACATCCACCAAAAAAAACACATGCGCCAAACTAAGACATCCGCCAAACTAACACATCCGCCAAACTAACACTTCCGCCAAACAAACACATGCGCCAAACTAAGACATCCGCCAAACGAACAAATCCGCCAAACAAACACATGCGCCAAACTAAGCCTTCCGCCAAAGTAACACATCCGCCAAACAAACACATGCGCCAAACTAAGACATCTGCCAAACTAACATATCCGCCAAACAAACACATGCGCCAAACTAAGACATCCGCTAAACTAAGACATCCGCCAAACAAACACATGCGCCAAACTAAGACATCCGCCAAATGAACACATCCGCCAAACAAACACATGCGCCAAACTAAGACATCCGCCAAATGAACACATCCACCAAACAAACACAAGCGCCAAACTAAGCCTTCCGCCAAACTAACACATCCGCCAAACAAACATATGCGCCAAACTAAGACATCCGCCAAACTAACACATCCACCAAACAAACACAGGCGCCAAACTAAGACATCCGCCAAACTAACACATCTGCCAAACAAACACATGCGCCAAACGAAGTCATCCGTCAAACTAACACATCCGTCAAACTAGCACATCCGCCAAACAAACACATGCCCCAAATTAACACATCCGCCAAACAAACACATCCGCCAAACAAACACATCCGCCAAACAAACACATGCCCCAAATTAACACATCCGCCAAACAAACACATCCGCCAAAACAAACACATCCGCCAAACAAACACATGCGCCAAACAAACACATGCGCCAAACTAACACATCCGCCAAACGTACACATCCGCCAAACAAACACATGCGCCAAACTAAGACATCCCCCAAACGAACACATCCGCCAAACAAACACATGTGCCAAACTAAGCCTTCCGCCAAACAAACACATGCGCCAAACAAACACATGCGCCAAATTAACACATCCGTCAAACGAACACATCCGCCAAACAAACACATGCGCCAAACTAAGACATCTCGCCAAACTAACACATCCGCCAAACTTACACATCCGCCAAACAAACACATGCGCCAAACTAAGACATCCGCCAAACTAACACATCCGCCAAACAAACACACCCGCCAAACAAACACATGCGCCAAACTACCACATCCGCCAAACAAACACACCCGCCAAACAAACACGTGCCAAACTAACACATCCGCCAAACAAACACGTGCGCCAAACAAACACATCCGCCAAACTAACACTTCCTCCAAACAAACACATGCGCCAAACGAACACATCCGCCAAACTAACACTTCCGCCAAACAAACACATGCGCCAAACAAACACATCCGCCAAACAAACACATGCGCCAAACGAAGACATCCGCCAAACTAAGACATGCGCCTAACAAACACGTGTGCCAAACTAAGACATCCGCCAAACTAACACATCCGCCAAACAAACACATGCGCCAAACTAAGACATCCGCCAAACTAAGACATCCGCCAAACAAACACATGCGCCAAACTAAGACATCTGCCAAACTAACACATCCACCAAACAAACACATGCGCCAAACAAACACATCCGCAAAACAAACACATGCGCCAAACGAAGACATCCGCCAAACTAAGACACCCGCCTAACAAACACGTGTGCCAAACTAACACAACCGCCAAACAAACACATGCGCCAAACTAAGACATCCGCCAAACTAACACTTCCGCCAAACAAACACATGCGCCAAACTAAGACATCCGCCAAACTAACACATCCGCCAAACAAACACATGCGCCAAACAAACACATACGCCAAACAAACACATGCGCCAAATGAAGACATCCGCCAAACTAAGACACCTGCCTAACAAACACGTGTGCCAAACGAAGACATCCGCCAAACTAACACATCCGCCAAACAAACACATGCGTCAAACGAAGACATCCGCCAAACGAACACGTCCACCAAAGAAACACATGCGCCAAACTAAGACATCCGCCAAACTAACACATCCGCCAAACAAACACATGCGCCAAACTAAGACATCCGCCAAACTAAGACATCCGCCAAACAAACACATGCGCCAAACTAAGACATCCGCCAAACTAACACGTCCGCCAAAGAAACACATGCGCCAAACTAAGACATCCGCCAAACTAACACATCCAACAAACAAACACAAGCGCCAAACTAAGCCTTCCGCCAAACTAACACATCCGCCAAACAAACACATGTGCCAAACTAAGACATCCGCCAAACTAACACATCCGCCAAACAAACACAGGCACCAAACTAAGACATGCGCCAAACTAAGACATCTGCCAAACTAACACATCCGCGAAACAAACACATGCGCCAAACAAAGTCATCCGTCAAACTAACACATCCGCCAAACAAACACATCCGCCAAACTAACACATCCGCCAAACAAACACATGCGCCAAACGAAGACATCCGCCAAACTAACTCCTCCGCCAAACAAACACATGCGCCAAACTAAGACATCCGCCAAACAAACACATGCGCCAAACAAACACATACGCCAAACAAACACATGCGCCAAACTAAGACATCCGCCAAACTAAGACATCCGCCAAACAAATTCATGTGCCAAACAAAGACATCCGCCAAACAAACACATCCGCCAAACTAAGACATCCGCCAAACTAACACATCCACCAAACAAACACAAGCGCCAAACTAAGACTTCCACCAAACTAACACATCCGCCAAACAAACACAGGCGCCAAACTAAGACGTGCGCCAAACTATGACATCCGCCAAACTAACACATCCGCCAAACAAACACATGCGCCAAACGAAGTCATCCATCAAACTAACACATCCGCCAAACAAACACATGCGCCAAACTAAGACATCTGCCAAATTAACACATCGGCCAAACAAACACATGCGCCAAACTAACACATCCGCCAAACAAACACATGTGCCAAACTAAGACATCCGCCAAACTAACACATTCGCCAAACTTACACATCCGCCAAACAAACACATGCGCTGAACAAAAACATCCGCCAAACGAACACATCCGCCAAACGAACACATCCGCCAAACTAAGACATCCGCCAAACTAAGACATCCGCCAAACAAACACATGCGCCAAACTAAGACATCCGTCAAACGAACACGCCCGCCAAAGAAACACATGCACCAAACAAAGACATCCGCCAAACTAAGACATCCGCCAAACAAACACATCCGCCAAACAAAAACATCCGCCAAACAAACTCATGCGCCAAACTAACACATCCGCCAAACAAACACATGTGCCAAACTAAGACATCCTCCAAACTAACACATCCGCCAAACTTACACATCCGCCAAATAAACACATGCGCCAAACAAAGACATCCGCCAAACTAACACATCCACCAAACGAACACATCCGCCAAACGAACACATCCGCCAAACAAACACATGCGCCAAACTAAGACATCCGCCAAACGAAGACATCCGCCATACAAACACATCCGCCAAACAAACACACGCGCCAAACGAACACATCCGCCAAACTAACACATGCGCCAAACTAACACATGCGCCAAACTAACACATCCGCCAAACAAACACATGTGCCAAACTAAGCCATCCGCCAAACTAACACATGCGCCAAACTAACACATCCGCCAAACAAACACATCCGCCAAACAAACACATGCGCCAAACTAAGACATCCGCCAAACAAACACATCCGCCAAACAAACACATCCGCCAAACAAAAACATCCGCCAAACAAACTCATGCGCCAAACTAACACATCCGCCAAACAAACACATGTGCCAAACTAAGACATCCTCCAAACTAACACATCCGCCAAACTTACACATCCGCCAAATAAACACATGCGCCAAACAAAGACATCCGCCAAACTAACACATCCACCAAACGAACACATCCGCCAAACGAACACATCCGCCAAACAAACACATGCGCCAAACTAAGACATCCGCCAAACTAAGACATCCGCCATACAAACACATCCGCCAAACAAACACACGCGCCAAACGAACACATCCGCCAAACTAACACATGCGCCAAACTAACACATGCGCCAAACTAACACATCCGCCAAACAAACACATGTGCCAAACTAAGTCATCCGCCAAACTAACACATGCGCCAAACTAACACATCCGCCAAACAAACACATGTGCCAAACTAAGCCATCCGCCAAACTAACACATGCGCCAAACTAACACATCCGCCAAACAAACACATCCGCCAAACTAACACATGCGCCAAACTAACACATGCGCCAAACTAACACATCCGCCAAACAAACACATGTGCCAAACTAAGCCATCCGCCAAACTAAGACATCCGCCAAACTAACACATCCGCCAAACAAACATGCGCCAAAATAAGACATCCACCAAACTAACACATGCACCAAACTAACACATGCACCAAACTAACATATCCGCCAAACTAACACATCCGCCAAACAAACACATGCGCCAAACTAAGACATCCGCCAAACATCCGCCAAACTAAGACATCCGCCGAACAAACACATGCGCCAAACTAAGGCATCCGCCAAACTAACACATCCGCCAAACAAACACATGCGCCAAACTAAGATATCCGCCAAACTAAGATATCCGCCTCACAAACACATGCGCCAAACTAAGACATCCGCCAAACTAACACATCCGCCATACAAACACATGCGCCAAACTAAAACATCCGCCAAACAAACACATGCGCCAAACTAAGACATCCGCCAAACTAACACATCCGCCAAACAAACACATGCGCCAAACTAAAACATCCACCAAATTAACACATCCACCAAACAAACACATGCGTCAAACTAAGACATCCGCCAAACAAACACATCTGCCGAACAAACACATGCGCCAAACTAAGACATCCGCCAAACTAACACATCCACCAAAAAAAACACATGCGCCAAACTAAGACATCCGCCAAACTAACACATCCGCCAAACTAACACTTCCGCCAAACAAACACATGCGCCAAACTAAGACATCCGCCAAACTAACACATCCACCAAACAAACGCATGCACCAAACAAACACATCCGCCAAACAAACAGATGCGCCAAACGAAGACATCCGCCAAACTAAGACACGTGCCTAACAAACACGTGTGCCAAACTAAGACATCCGCCAAACTAACACATGCGCCAAACTAGCACATCCGCCAAACAAACACCTGCCCCAAATTAACACATCTGCCAAACAAACACATCCGCCAAACAAACAGATCCGCCAAACAAACACATGCGCCAAACAAACATCCGCCAAACTAACACATCCGCAAAACAAACAAATGCGCCAAACTAAGACATCCGCCAAACTAACACATCCGCCATACAAACACATGCGCCAAACTAAGACATCCGCCAAACTAAGACATCCGCCAAACTAAGACATCCGCCATACAAACACATCCGCCAAACAAACACATCCGCCAAACAAACACATGCGCCAAACGAACACATCTGCCAAACTAACACATGCGCCAAACTAACACATCAACCAAACTAACACATGCGCCAAACTAACACATGCGCCAAACTAACACATCCGCCAAACTAACACATCCGCCAAACAAACACATGCACCAAACTAAGACATCCGCCAAACTAACACATCCGTGAAACAAACACATGCGCCATACAAAAACATCCGCCAAACAAACTCATGTGCCAAACTAACACATCCGCCAAACAAACACATGTGCCAAACTAAGACATCCGCCAAACGAACACATCCGCCAAACAAACACATCCGCCAAACTAAGACATCCGCCAAACTAAGACATCCGCCAAAGAAACACATGCGCCAAACTAAGACATCCGCCAAACTAAGACATCCGCCAAACAAACACATCCGCCAAACAAAAACACCCGCCAAACAAACTCATGCGCCAAACTAACACATCCGCCAAACAAACACATGTGCCAAACTAAGACATCCGCCAAACTAACACATCCGCCAAACTTACACATCCGCCAAATAAACACATGCACCAAACAAAGACATCCGCCAAACTAACACATCCGCCAAACGAACACATCCGCGAAACGAACACATCCGCCAAACAAACACATGCGCCAAACTAAGACATCCGCCAAACTAAGACTTCCGCCATACAAACACATCCGCCAAACAAACACATCCGCCAAACAAACACATGCGCCAAACGAACACATCCGCCAAACTAACACATGCGCCAAACTAACACATGCGCCAAACTAACACATCCGCCAAACTAACACATCCGCCAAACAAACACATGCGCCAAACAAACACCTCCGCCAAACTAACACATCCGCCAAACAAACACATCCACCAAACAAACACATGTGCCAACCTCGCACATGCGCCAAACTAACACATCCGCCAAACTAACATGCGCCAAACTAAGACATTCGCCAAACTAACACATCCACCAAACAAACACATGCGCCAAACTAAGACATCCGCCAAGCTAAGACATCCGCCAACAAACACATCCGCCAAACAAACACATTCGCCAAACAAATTCATGCGCCAAACTAACACATCCGCCAAACAAACACATGTGCCAAACTAAGCCATCCGCCAAACTAACACATGCGCCAAACTAACACATCCACCAAACAAACACATGCGCCAAACTAAGACATCCGCTAAACTAAGATATCCGCCTCACAAACACATGCGCCAAATTAAGACATCCGCCAAACTAACACATCCGCCATACAAATACATGCGCCAAACTAAGACATCCGCCAAACTAAAACATCCGCCAAACAAACACATGCGCCAAACGAAGACATCTGCCAAACAAACACATCCGCCAAACAAGCACATGCGGCAAACTAACACACCCGGCAAACTAACACATGCGCCAAACTAAGACATCCACCAAACAAACACATGTGCCAAACTAAGACATACGCCAAACTAACACGTCCGCCAAACTAACACATCCACCAAACAAACACATGCGCCAAACAAAGACATTCGCCAAACTAAGGCACCCGCCTAACAAACACATGTGCCAAACTAAGACATCCGCCAAACTGACACATCCGCCAAACAAACACATGCGCCAAACTAAGACATCCGCCAAACTAAGACATCCGCCAAACAAACACATGCGCCAAACGAAGACATCCGCCAAACGAACACATCCGCCAAACAAACACATGCGCCAAACTAAGCCTTCCGCCAAACTAACACATCCGCCAAACAAACACATGCGCCAAACTAAAACATCTGCCAAACTAACATATCCGCCAAACAAACACATCCGCCAAACTAACACATCCGCCAAACAAACACATGCGCCAAACTAAGACATCCGCTAAACTAAGACATCCGCCAAACAAACACATGCGCCAAACTAAGACATCCGCCAAATGAACACATCCGCCAAACAAACACATGCGCCAAACTAAGACATCCGCCAAACGAACACATCCACCAAACAAACACAAGCGCCAAACTAAGCCTTCCGCCAAACTAACACATCCGCCAAACAAACATATGCGCCAAACTAAGACATCCACCAAACTAACACATCCACCAAACAAACACAGGCGCCAAACTAAGACATCCGCCAAACTAACACATCTGCCAAACAAACACATGCGCCAAACGAAGTCATCCGTCAAACTAACACATCCGCCAAACAAACACATGCGCCAAACTAAGCCTTCCGCCAAACTAACACATCCGCCAAACAAACATATGCGCCAAACTAAGACATCCACCAAACTAACACATCCACCAAACAAACACAGGCGCCAAACAAACACATCCGCCAAACTAACACATCCGCCAAACAAACACATGCGCCAAACGAAGTCATCCATCAAACTAACACATCCGCCAAACAAACACATGCGCCAAACTAAGACATCTGCCAAATTAACACATCGGCCAAACAAACACATGCGCCAAACTAACACATCCGCCAAACAAACACATGTGCCAAACTAAGACATCCGCCAAACTAACACATTTGCCAAACTTACACATCCGCCAAACAAACACATGCGCCGAACAAAAACATCCGCCAAACGAACACATCCGCCAAACGAACACATCCGCCAAACTAAGACATCCGCCATACAAACACATCCGCCAAACAAACACATCCGCCAAACAAACACATGCGCCAAACTAACACATTCGCCAAACTTACACATCCGCCGAACAAACACATGCGCCGAACAAAAACATCCGCCAAACGAACACATCCGCCAAACGAACACATCCGCCAAACTAAGACATCCGCCATACAAACACATCCGCCAAACAAACACATCCGCCAAACAAACACATGCGCCAAACTAACACATGCGCCAAACTAACACATGCGCCAAACTAACATCCGCCAAACTAACACATCCGCCAAACAAACACATGCACCAAACTAAGACATCCGCCAAACTAACACATCTGCGATACAAACACATGCGCCAAACAAAAACATCCGCCAAACAAACTCATGCGCCAAACTAACACATCCGCCAACCAAACACATGTGCCAAACTAAGACATCCGCCAAACTAACACATTCGCCAAACTTACACATCCGCCAAACAAACACATGCGCCGAACAAAAACATCCGCCAAACGAACACATCCGCCAAACGAACACATCCGCCAAACTAAGACATCCGCCAAACAAACACATGCGCCAAACTAAGACATCCGTCAAACGAACACGTCCGCCAAAGAAACACATGCGCCAAACTAAGGCATCCGCCAAACTAAGACATCCGCCAAACAAACACATCCGCCAAACAAAAACATCCGCCAAACAAACTCATGCGCCAAACTAACACATCCGCCAAACAAACACATGTGCCAAACTAAGACATCCGCCAAACTAACACATCCGCCAAACTTACACATCCGCCAAATAAACTCATGCGCCAAACAAAGACATCCGCCAAACTAACACATCCGCCAAACGAACACATCCGCCAAACTAACACATCCGCCAAACAAACACATGCGCCAAACTAAGACATCCGCCAAACTAAGACATCCGCCATACAAACACATCCGCCAAACAAACACATCCGCCAAACAAACACACACGCCAAACGAACACATCCGCCAAACTAACACATGCGCCAAACTAACACATGCGCCAAACTAACACATCCGCCAAACTAACACATCCGCCAAACAAACACATGCGCCAAACAAACACCTCTGCCAAATTAACACATCCGCCAAACAAACACATGCGCCAAACGAAGCCATCTGCCAAACAAACACATCCACCAAACAAACACATGCGCCAACCTCGCACATGCGCCAAACTAACACATCCGCCAAACTAACATGCGCCAAACTAAGACATTCGCCAAACTAACACATCCACCAAACAAACACATGCGCCAAACTAAGACATCCGCCAAGCTAAGACATCCGCCAAACAAACACATCCGCCAAACAAACACATTCGCCAAACAAATTCATGCGCCAAACTAACACATCCGCCAAACAAACACATGCGCCAAACTAAGACATCCACCAAACAAGCACATGTGCCAAACTAAGACATCCGCCAAACTAACACATCCGCCAAACAAACACATGCGCCAAACGAAGACATCTGCCAAACAAACACATCCGCCAAACAAACACATGCGGCAAACTAACACACCCGTCAAACTAACACATGCGCCAAACTAAGACATCCACCAAACAAACACATGTGCCAAACTAAGACATCCGCCAAACTAACACGTCCGCCAAACTAACACTTCCACCAAACAAACACATGCGCCAAACAAAGACATTCGCCAAACTAAGGCACCCGCCTAATAAACACATGTGCCAAACTAACACATCCGCCAAACTAACACATCCGCCAAACAAACACATGCGCCAAACTAAGACATCCGCCAAACAAACACCTGCGCCAAACGAAGACATCCGCCAAACGAACACATCCGCCAAACAAACACATGCGACAAACTAAGCCTTCCACCAAACTAACACATCCGCCAAACAAACACATGCGCCAAACTAAGACATCCGCCAAACTAACACATCCGCCAAACAAACACATCCGCCAAACTAACACATGCGCCAAACGAAGACATCCGCCAAACTAAGACATCCGCCAAACGATCACATCCACCAAACAAACACAAGCGCCAAACTAAGCCTTCCGCCAAACTAACACATCCGCCAAACAAACATATGCGCCAAACTAAGACATCCGCGAAACTAACACATCCACCAAACAAACACAGGCGCCAAACTAAGACATCCGCCAAACTAACACATCCGCCAAACGAAGTCATCCGTCAAACTAACACATCCGTCAAACTAGCACATCCGCCAAACAAACACATGCCCCAAATTAACACATCCGCCAAACAAACACATCTGCCAAACAAACACATCCGCCAAACAAACACATGCGCCAAACAAACATCCGCCAAACTAACACATCCGCCAAACAAACAAATGCACCAAACTAAGACATCCGCCAAACTAACACATCCGCCAAACAAACACATGCGCCAAACTAAGACATCCGCCAAACTAAGACATCCGCCAAACTAAGACATCCGCCATACAAACACATCCGCCAAACAAACACATCCGCCAAACAAACACATGCGCCAAACGAACACATCCGCCAAACTAACACATGCGCCAAACTAACACATCAACCAAACTAACACATGCGCCAAACTAACACATGCGCCAAACTAACACATCCGCCAAACTAACACATCCACCAAACAAACACATGCACCAAACTAAGACATCCGCCAAACTAACACATCCGCGAAACAAACACATGCGCCAAACAAAAACATCCGCCAAACAAACTCATGCGCCAAACTAACACATCCGCCAAACAAACACATGTGCCAAACTAAGACATCCGCCAAACTAACACATTCGCCAAACTTACACATCCGCCAAACAAACACATGCGCCGAACAAAAACATCCGCCAAACGAACACATCCGCCAAACGAACACATCCGCCAAACTAAGGCATCCGCCAAACGAACACATCCACTAAACAAACACAAGCGCCAAACTAAGCCTTCCGCCAAACTAACACATCCGCCAAACAAACATATGCGCCAAACTAAGACATCCGCCAAACTAACACATCCACCAAACAAACACAGGCGCCAAACTAAGACATCCGCCAAACTAACACATCCGCCAAACAAACACATGCGCCAAACGAAGTCATCCGTCAAACTAACACATCCGTCAAACTAGCACATCCGCCAAGCAAACACATGCCCCAAATTAACACATCCGCCAAACAAACACATCTGCCAAACAAACACATCCGCCAAACAAACACATTGCCCAAACAAACATCCGCCAAACTAACACATCCGCCAAACGAAGTCATCCGTCAAACTAACACATCCGTCAAACTAGCACATCCGCCAAACAAACACATCCCCCAAATTAACACATCCGCCAAACAAACACATCTGCCAAACAAACACATCCGCCAAACAAACACATGCGCCAAACAAACATCCGCCAAACTAACACATCCGCCAAACAAACAAATGCGCCAAACTAAGACATCCGCCAAACTAACACATCCGCCAAACAAACACATGCGCCAAACTAAGACATCCGCCAAACTAAGACATCCGCCAAACTAAGACATCCGCCCTACAAACACATCCGCCAAACAAACACATCCGCCAAACAAACACATGCGCCAAACGAACACATCCGCCAAACTAACACATGCGCCAAACTAACACATCAACCAAACTAACACATGCGCCAAACTAACACATGCACCAAACTAACACATCCGCCAAACTAACACATCCGCCAAACAAACACATGCACCAAACTAAGACATCCGCCAAACTAACACATCCGCGAAACAAACACATGCGCCAAACAAAAACATCCGCCAAACAAACTCATGCGCCAAACTAACACATCCGCCAAACAAACACATGTGCCAAACTAAGACATCCGCCAAACTAACACATTCGCCAAACTTACACATCCGCCAAACAAACACATGCGCCGAACAAAAACATCCGCCAAACGAACACATCCGCCAAACGAACACATCCGCCAAACTAAGACATCCGCCAAACTAAGACATCCGCCAAACAAACACATGCGCCAAACTAAGACATCCGTCAAACGAACACGTCCGCCAAAGAAACACATGCACCAAACTAAGACATCCGCCAAACTAAGACATCCGCCAAACTAAGACATCCGCCAAACAAACACATCCGCCAAACAAAAACATCCGCCAAACAAACTCATGCGCCAAACTAACACATCCGCCAAACAAACACATGTGCCAAACTAAGACATCCGCCAAACTAACACATCCGCCAAACTTACACATCCGCCAAATAAACACATGCGCCAAACAAAGACATCCGCCAAACTAACACATCCGCCAAACGAACACATCCGCCAAACTAACACATCCGCCAAACAAACACATACGCCAAACTAAGACATCCGCCAAACTAAGACATCCGCCATACAAACACATCCGCCAAACAAACACATCCGCCAAACAAACACATGCGCCAAACGAACACATCCACCAAACTAACACATGCGCCAAACTAACACATGCGCCAAACTAACACATCCGCCAAACTAACACATCCGCCAAACAAACACATGCGCCAAACAAACACCTCCGCCAAACTAACACATCCGCCAAACAAACACATCCACCAAACAAACACATGCGCCAACCTCGCACATGCGCCAAACTAACACATCCGCCAAACTAACATGCGCCAAACTAAGACATTCGCCAAACTAACACATCCACCAAACAAACACATGCGCCAAACTAAGACATCCGCCAAGCTAAGACATCCGCCAAACAAACACATCCGCCAAACAAACACATTCGCCAAACAAATTCATGCGCCAAACTAACACATCCGCCAAACAAACACATGTGCCAAACTAAGATATCCGCCAAACTAACACATGCGCCAAACTAACACATCCACCAAACAAACACATGCGCCAAACTAATACATTCGCCAAACTAAGATATCCGCCTCACAAACACATGCGCCAAACTAAGACATCCGCCAAACTAACACATGCGCCAAACAAACACATGCGCCAAAATAAGACATCCGCCAAACTAACACATGCGCCAAACTAACACATCCGCCAAACAAACACATGCGCCAAACAAACACCTCCGCCAAACTAAAACATCCGCCAAACAAACACATCCACCAAACAAACACATTCGCCAACCTCGCACATGCGCCAAACTAACACATCCGCCAAACTAACATGCGCCAAACTAAGACATTCGCCAAACTAACACATCCGCCAAACTAACACATCCGCCATACAAATACATGCGCCAAACTAAGACATCCGCCAAACTAACTAAGACATCCGCCAAACAAACACATGCGCCAAACAAACACATGCGCCAAACTAACACATCCACCAAACAAACACATGTGCCAAACTAAGACATCCGCCAAACTAACACATCCGCCAAACTAACACATCCGCCGAACAAACACATGCGCCAAACTAACACATCCGCCAAACTAACACATCCGCCAAACAAACACATGCGCCACTAAGGCATCCGCCAAACTAACACATCCGCCAAACAAACACATGCGCCAAACTAAGACATCCGCCAAACTAACACATCCGCCAAACAAACATGTGCCAAACAAACACCTCCGTCAAACTAACACATCCACCAAACAAACACATGTGCCAAACGAAGACATCCGCCAAACAAACACATCTGCCAAACAAACACATGTGCCAAACTAACACATGCGCCAAACTAACACATGCGCCAAACTAACACATCTGCCAAACGAACACATCCGCCAAACAAACACATGCGCCAAACTAAGACATTTGCCAAACTAAGACATCCGCCAAACAAACACATGCGCCAAACTAAGGCATCCGCCAAACCAACACATCCGCCAAACTAAGACATCCCCCAATATAAAACATCCGCCAAACAAACACATTTGCCAAACTAAGACATCCGCCAAACTATCACATCCGCCAAACTAACACATCCGCCAAACAAACACATGCGCCAAACTAAGACATGCGCCAAACTAACACATCCGCCAAACTAATACATCCGCCAAACTAAGACATCCGCCAAACTAAGACATCCGCCAAACAAACACATGCGCCAAACAAACACATGCGCCAAACTAAGACATGCGCCAAACTAACACATCCGCCAAACTAATACATCCGCCAAACTAAGACATCCGCCAAACTAAGACATCCGCCAAACAAACACATGCGCCAAACAAACACATGCGCCAAACTAAGACATCCGCCAAACCAACACATCCGCGGATGTGTTAGTTTGGCGGATGTCTTAGTTTGGCACATGTGTTTGTTTGGCGGATGTGTTAGTTTGGCAGATGTTTGTTTGGCGCATGTGTTTGTTTGGCGGATGTGTTAGTTTGGCGCATGTGTTTGTTTGGCCGATGTGTTAATTTGGCAGATGTCTTAGTTTGGCGCATGTGTTTGTTTGGCGGATGTGTTAGTTTGATGGATGACTTCGTTTGGTGCCTGTGTTTGTTTGGCAGATGTGTTAGTTTGGCGGATGTCTTAGTTTGGCGGATGTGTTTGTTTGGCGGATGTGTTCGTTTGGCGAATGTCTTAGTTTGGCGCATGTGTTTGTTTGGCGGATGTCTTAGTTTGGCGGATGTCGTCGTTTGGCGCATGTGTTTGTTTGGTGGATGTGTTAGTTTGGCGGATGTGTTTGTTTGGTGGATGTGTTCGTTTGGCGGATGTCTTAGTTTGGCGCATGTGTTTGTTTGGCGGATGTGTTCGTTTAGCGGGTTTTTTTTTCTTGGTTTTTTTTTTGTATACAAGATCAAGGCTCGTGTTAGAGCTAACATTTATCACACAAAAAAAACAGGACACATAAAACATATAATAAAGGGAGCGTGAGACAAGATGGGGAGAGAGAGGGAAGCACACAAGTACAACAGTAGAGAACAGGTACATTAGGAGATCTGTAGGAGGGAGAGAGCTTGGGGGGGGGGGGGGGGGGGGGAATGTCTTTTTTATTTTTTCTTTTAGTTTGGCGCATGTGTTTGTTTGGCGGATGTGTTAGTTTAGCGGATGTCTTAGTTTGTCGCATGTGTTTGTTTGGCGGATGTCTTATTTGGCGCATGTGTTTGTTTGGCGGATGTGTTAGTTTGGCGGATGTCTTAGTTTGGCACACGTGTTTGTTAGGCGGGTGTCTTAGTTTGGCGGATGTCTTCGTTTGGCGCATGTGTTTGTTTGGCGGATGTGTTTGTTTGGCGCATGTGTTTGTTTGGTGGATGTGTTAGTTTGGCGGATGTCTTAGTTTGGCGCATGTGTTTGTTTGGCGGAAGTGTTAGTTTGACGGATGTGTTTGTTTGGCGCATGTCTTTGTTTGGCGGAAGTGTTAGTTTGGCGGATGTGTTTGTTTGGTGCACGTGTTTGTTTGGCGGATGTGTTAGTTTGGCGCATGTGTTTGTTTGGCGGGTGTGTTTGTTTGGCGGATGTGTTAGTTTGGCGGATGTCTTAGTTTGGCGCATGTGTTTGTTTGGCGGATGTGTTAGTTTGGCGGATGTCTTAGTTTGGCGCATGTGTTTGTTTGGCCTATGTGTTAGTTTGACGGATGTGTTAGTTGGGCGCATGTGTTTGTTTGGCGCATGTGTTTGTTTGGCGGATGTGTTAGTTTAGGGGATGTCTTAGTTTGGCGGATGTGTTCGTTTGGCGGATGTGTTAGTTTGGCGGAAGGCTTAGTTTGGCGCATGTGTTTGTTTGGCGGATGTGTAAGTTTGGTGGATGTGTTAGTTTGGCGGATGTCTTCGTTTGGCACATGTGTTTGTTTGGCGGATGTGTTAGTTTGGCGCATGAGTTTGTTTGGTGGATGTTTTTGTTTGGCGGATGTGTTTGTTTGGCGGATGTGTTTGTTTGGCGGATGTCTAAGTTTGGCGGATGTCATAGTTTGGCACATGTGTTTGTTTCGCGGATGTGTTAGTTTGGCGGATGTGTTAGTTTGGAGGATGTCTTAGTTTGGTGCATGTGTTTGTTTGGCGGATGTGTTAGTTTGGCGGATGTGTTAGTTTGGCGGATGTCTTAGTTTGGCGCATGTGTTTCTTTGGCGAACGTGTTCGTTTGGCGGATGTCTTAGTTTGGCGCATGTGTTTGTTTGGCGGATGTCTTAGTTTGGCGGATGTCTTAGTTTGGCGCATGTGATTGTTTGGCGGATGTGTTAGTTTGGCGGATGTCTTAGTTTGGCACACGTGTTTGTTAGGCGGGTGTCTTAGTTTGGCGCATGTGTTTGTTTGGCGGATGTGTAAGTTTGGCGGATGTGTTTGTTTGGCGGGTGTGTTCATTTGGTGGATGTCTTAGTTTGGCGCATGTGTTTGTTTGGCGGATGTGTAAGTTTGGCGGATGTGTTAGTTTGGCGCATGTGTTTGTTTGGCGGAAGTGTTGTTTGATGGATGTGTTAGTTTGGCGCATGTGTTTGTTTGGCGCATGTGTTTGTTTGGCGGATGTATTAGTTTGGGGGATGTCTTAGTTTGGCAGATGTGTTCGTTTGGCGGATGTGTTAGTTTGGCGGATGTCTTTGTTTGGCGCATGTGTTTGTTTGGCGGATGTGTAAGTTTGGCGGATGTGTTAGTTTGGCGGATGTCTTAGTTTGGCACATGTGTTTGTTTGGCGGATGTGTTAGTTTGGTGCATGAGTTTGTTTAGCGGATGTTTTTGTTTGGCAGATGTGTTTGTTTGGCGGATGTGTTTGTTTGGCGGCTGTCTTAGTTTGGCGGATGTCTTAGTTTGGCGCATGTGTTTGTTTCGCGGATGTGTTAGTTTGGCGGATGTGTTAGTTTGGCGGATGTCTTAGTTTGGCGCATGTGTTTGTTTGGTGGATGTGTTAGTTTGGCGGATGTCTTAGTTTGGCGCACGTGTTTGTTTGGCGGATGTGTTAGTTTGACGGATGTGTTAGTTTGGCTCATGTGTTTGTTTGGCGCATGTGTTTGTTTGGCGGATGTGTTAGTTTGGGGGATGTCTTAGTTTGGCGGATGTGTTCGTTTGGTGGATGTGTTAGTTTGGCGGAAGGCTTAGTTTGGCGCATGTGTTTGTTTGGCGGGTGTGTTCATTTGGTGGATGTCTTAGTTTGGCGCATGTGTTTGTTTGGCGGATGTGTAAGTTTGGCGGATGTGTTAGTTTGGCGCATGTGTTTGTTTGGCGGAAGTGTTAGTTTGATGGATGTGTTAGTTTGGCGCATGTGTTTGTTTGGCGCATGTGTTTGTTTGGCGGATGTGTTAGTTTGGGGGATGTCTTAGTTTGGCAGATGTGTTCGTTTGGCGGATGTGTTAGTTTGGTGCATGTGTTTGTTTGGCGCATGTGTTTGTTTGGCGGATGTGTTAGTTTGGCGGATGTGTTAGTTTGGCGGATGTGTTTGTTTGGCGGATGTGTTAGTTTGGCGGATGTGTTAGTTTGGTGCATGAGTTTGTTTAGCGGATGTTTTTGTTTGGCGGATGTGTTTGTTTGGCGGATGTGTTTGTTTGGCGGATGTCTTCGTTTGGCGGATGTCTTAGTTTGGCGCATGTGTTTGTTTCGCGGATGTGTTAGTTTGGCGGATGTGTTAGTTTGGCGGATGTCTTAGTTTGGTGCATGTGTTTGTTTGGCGGATGTGTTAGTTTGGCGGATGTGTTAGTTTGGCGGATGTCTTAGTTTGGCGCATGTGTTTCTTTGGCGGATGTGTTAGTTTGGCGGATGTCTTAGTTTGGCACCTGTGTTTGTTTGGCGGATGTGTTAGTTTCGCGCATGTGTTTGTTTGGCGCATGTGTTTGTTTGGCGGATGTGTTAGTTTGGGGGATGTCTTAGTTTGGCGGATGTGTTCGTTTGGCGGATGTGTTAGTTTGGCACATGTGTTTGTTTGGCGGGTGTGTTTGTTTGGCGGATGTGTTAGTTTAGCGGATGTCTTAGTTTGGCGCATGTGTTTGTTTGGTGGATGTGTTAGTTTGGCGGATGTCTTAGTTTGGCGCATGTGTTTGTTTGGTGGATGTCTTAGTTTGGCGCATGTGTTTGTTTGGTGGATGTGTTAGTTTGGCGGATGTCTTAGTTTGGCACACGTGTTTGTTAGGCGGGTGTCTTAGTTTGGCGGATGTCTTCGTTTGGCGCATGTGTTTGTTTGGCGGATGTGTTTGTTTGGCGCATGTGTTTGTTTGGTGGATGTGTTAGTTTGGCGGATGTCTTAGTTTGGCGCATGTGTTTGTTTGGCGGAAGTGTTAGTTTGACGGATGTGTTTGTTTGGCGCATGTGTTTGTTTGGCGGAAGTGTTAGTTTGGCGGATGTGTTTGTTTGGTGCACGTGTTTGTTTGGCGGATGTGTTAGTTTGGCGCATGTGTTTGTTTGGCGGGTGTGTTTGTTTGGCGGATGTGTTAGTTTGGCGGATGTCTTAGTTTGGCGCATGTGTTTGTTTGGCGGATGTGTTAGTTTGGCGGATGTCTTAGTTTGGCGCATGTGTTTGTTTGGCCTATGTGTTAGTTTGACGGATGTGTTAGTTTAGGGGATGTCTTAGTTTGGCGGATGTCTTAGTTTGGCGGATGTGTTCGTTTGGTGGATGTGTTAGTTTGGCGGAAGGCTTAGTTTGGCGCATGTGTTTGTTTGGCGGATGTGTAAGTTTGGTGGATGTGTTAGTTTGGCGGATGTCTTAGTTTGGCACATGTGTTTGTTTGGCGGATGTGTTAGTTTGGCGCATGAGTTTGTTTGGCGGATGTCTTAGTTTGGCGGATGTCTTAGTTTGGCACATGTGTTTGTTTCGCGGATGTGTTAGTTTGGCGGATGTGTTAGTTTGGAGGATGTCTTAGTTTGGTGCATGTGTTTGTTTGGCGGATGTGTTAGTTTGGCGGATGTGTTAGTTTGGCGGATGTCTTAGTTTGGCGCATGTGTTTCTTTGGCGGACGTGTTCGTTTGGCGGATGTCTTAGTTTGGCGCATGTGTTTGTTTGGCGGATGTCTTAGTTTGGCGGATGTCTTAGTTTGGTGCATGTGTTTGTTTGGCGGATGTGTTAGTTTGGCGGATGTCTTAGTTTGGCACACGTGTTTGTTAGGCGGGTGTCTTAGTTTGGTGGATGTCTTCGTTTGGCGCATGTGTTTGTTTGGCGGATGTGTTTGTTTGGCGCATGTGTTTGTTTGGTGGATGTGTTAGTTTGGCGGATGTCTTACTTTGGCGCATGTGTTTGTTTGGCGGAAGTGTTAGTTTGGCGGATGTGTTTGTTTGGCGCATGTGTTTGTTTGGCGGAAGTGTGAGTTTGGCGGATGTGTTTGTTTGGCGCATGTGTTTGTTTGGCGGATGTGTTAGTTTGGCGCATGTATTTGTTTGGCGGGTGTGTTTGTTTGGCGGATGTGTTAGTTTGTCGGATGTCTTAGTTTGGCGCATGTGTTTGTTTGGCGGATGTGTTAGTTTGGCGGATGTCTTAGTTTGGCACCTGTGTTTGTTTGGCGGATGTGTTAGTTTGGCGCATGTGTTTGTTTGGCGCATGTGTTTGTTTGGCGGATGTGTTAGTTTGGGGGATGTCTTAGTTTGGCGGATGTGTTCGTTTGGCGGATGTGTTAGTTTGGCGCATGTGTTTGTTTGGCGGGTGTGTTTGTTTGGCGGATGTGTTAGTTTGGCGGATGTCTTAGTTTGGCGCATGTGTTTGTTTGGCGGATGTGTTAGTTTGACGGATGTGTTAGTTTGGCGCATGTGTTTGTTTGGCGCATGTGTTTGTTTGGCGGATGTGTTAGTTTGACGGATGTGTTAGTTTGGCGCATGTGTTTGTTTGGCGCATGTGTTTGTTTGGCGGATGTGTTAGTTTGGGGGATGTCTTAGTTTGGCGGATGTGTTCGTTTGGCGGATGTGTTAGTTTGGCGGAAGGCTTAGTTTGGCGCATGTGTTTGTTTGGCGGATGTGTAAGTTTGGCGGATGTGTTAGTTTGGCGCATGTGTTTGTTTGGCGGAAGTGTTAGTTTGATGGATGTGTTAGTTTGGCGCATGTGTTTGTTTGGTGCATGTGTTTGTTTGGCGGATGTGTTAGTTTGGGGGATGTCTTAGTTTGGCGGATGTGTTAGTTTGGCGGATGTCTTTGTTTGGCGCATGTGTTTGTTTGGCGGATGTGTAAGTTTGGCGGATGTGTTAGTTTGGCGGATGTCTTAGTTTGGCACATGTGTTTGTTTGGCGGATGTGTTAGTTTGGTGCATGAGTTTGTTTAGCGCATGTTTTTGTTTGGCGGATGTGTTTGTTTGGCGGATGTGTTTGTTTGGCGGATGTCTTAGTTTGGCGGATGTCTTAGTTTGGCGCATGTGTTTGTTTCGCGGATGTGTTAGTTTGGCGGATGTGTTAGTTTGGCGGATGTCTTAGTTTGGTGCATGTGTTTGTTTGGCGGATGTGTTAGTTTGGCGGATGTGTTAGTTTGGCGGATGTCTTAGTTTGGCGCATGTGTTTGTTTGGCGGATGTGTTAGTTTGGCGGATGTCTTAGTTTGGCACCTGTGTTTGTTTGGCGGATGTGTTAGTTTGGCGCATGTGTTTGTTTGGCGCATGTGTTTGTTTGGCGGATGTGTTAGTTTGGGGGATGTCTTAGTTTGGCGGATGTGTTCGTTTGGCGGATGTGTTAGTTTGGCACATGTGTTTGTTTGGTGGGTGTGTTTGTTTGGCGGATGTGTTAGTTTGGCGGATGTCTTAGTTTGGCGCATGTGTTTGTTTGGTGGATGTGTTAGTTTGGCGGATGGCTTAGTTTGGCGCATGTGTTTGTTTGGTGGATGTCTTAGTTTGGCGCATGTGTTTGTTTGGTGGATGTCTTAGTTTGGCGGATGTCTTAGTTTGGCCCATGTGTTTGTTTGGCGGATGTGTTAGTTTGGCAGATGTCTTAGTTTGGCACACGTGTTTGTTAGGTGGGTGTCTTAGTTTGGCGGATGTCTTCGTTTGGCGCATGTGTTTGTTTGGCGGATGTGTTTGTTTGGCGCATGTGTTTGTTTGGTGGATGTGTTAGTTTGGCGGATGTCTTAGTTTGGCGCATGTGTTTGTTTGGCGGAAGTGTTAGTTTGACGGATGTGTTTGTTTGGCGCATGTGTTTGTTTGGCGGAAGTGTTAGTTTGGCGGATGTGTTTGTTTGGTGCACGTGTTTGTTTGGCGGATGTGTTAGTTTGGCGCATGTGTTTGTTTGGCGGGTGTGTTTGTTTGGCGGATGTGTTAGTTTGGCGGATGTCTTAGTTTGGCGCATGTGTTTTTTTTTTTTTTTTTTTTTTTTTTTTTTGTATACAAGGTCGAGGCTCGTGAAAGAGCGAACATTAATCACACAGAAAGACAAACCGACACATAAAACATATAACATAGGGAGCGGTAGACAAGATGGGGAGAGAGGGGGAAGGACACAAACACAACATTTGAGAGCAGGGACCGAGAGACATGGAGACATCGAGAGATCTGAGAGAGGGCGAGGGCTTTAGGGGGTGGGGGGGCGTGGGAAGGGGGCGGTGGGAGAGGTATAAAACATATGGACACTGCCAGGACTTCCAGGAAAGAAGTTGGAATTTCAAACAAGGTGGATCTGGGGTGAATTAGCGGGGGTAGAAAAGATCAAGGTTTTGGATGGGGGAAGATAAGAGATGGTGGTGAACAGCTGTTTTAAAGACCTGGAGGGAGGAGTGGGATTGAAGGGAGTGAGGGAGTTTGTTCCAGAGGCGGGAGAAAAGAGGAATGAAAGAGTGAAGGTGAGCAGAGAGCCGAGATTTCGGCAGTTTAACCATCAGAGGGTTGCTGGCAGATCTTGTGCGACCTGTAGGAATATTTGGGGGACAGAGCACAGAGAGAGCTGGGGGTGCAAGGCCGGAGAGGAGTCGGTAGAAGACAGAAAGACCACCTACCTGCCTGCGGTGAGTGAGTGAAAGGCCCTCAGAGATAGCTTCATCGCGGGAGATTCCAATAATTCTGAAAGCTTTGGTTTCAACAGCGTGAAGCCGAGCTAGGTGTGAGGCAGGAGCACCGGCCCATAGGGGAGAACAGTATTCCATTGAGCTGCGGATGAAAGCCTTGTATGTGGTGAGGAGCTCAGGTGTGCCGAGGAAGGACTTCGCACGACGGAGGATGCCCAGTCGGCGACTGGCTTTGGAGGCCAGCTTGGAAATGTGGTTTTCCCAAGAAAGATCATGGCAGATAGTGAGACTCAAAATCTTGAGCGACAGAACTTCTTGGAGAGGATTGTTGAGAAAGTAGATGGGAGGGTTGTCCAGTCGATCTTTTCGGAGAGACATAGTAAGAGTGTGAGATTTGTCAGGATTGAAAGACATGTTCCACTTGTTTTGAAAGACATGTTTGTTTGGCGGATGTGTTAGTTTGGCGGATGTCTTAGTTTGGCGCATGTGTTTGTTTGGCCTATGTGTTAGTTTGACGGATGTGTTAGTTTGGCGCATGTGTTTGTTTGGCGCATGTGTTTGTTTGGCGGATGTGTTAGTTTAGGGGATGTCTTAGTTTGGTGGATGTGTTCGTTTGGTGGATGTGTTAGTTTGGCGAAAGGCTTAGTTTGGCGCATGTGTTTGTTTGGCGGATGTGTAAGTTTGGTGGATGTGTTAGTTTGGCGGATGTCTTAGTTTGGCACATGTGTTTGTTTGGCGGATGTGTTAGTTTGGCGCATGAGTTTGTTTGGCGGATGTTTTTGTTTGGCGGATGTGTTTGTTTTGCGGATGTGTTTGTTTGGCGGATGTCTTAGTTTGGCGGATGTCTTAGTTTGGCACATGTGTTTGTTTCGCGGATGTGTTAGTTTGGCGGATGTGTTAGTTTGGAGGATGTCTTAGTTTGGTGCATGTGTTTGTTTGGCGGATGTGTTAGTTTGGCGGATGTCTTAGTTTGGCGCATGTGTTTCTTTGGCGGACGTGTTCGTTTGGCGGATGTCTTAGTTTGGCGCATGTCTTAGTTTGGCGCATGTGTTTGTTTGGCAGATGTCTTAGTTTGGCGGATGTCTTAGTTTGGCGCATGTGATTGTTTGGCGGATGTGTTAGTTTGGCGGATGTCTTAGTTTGGCACACGTGTTTGTTAGGCGGGTGTCTTAGTTTGGCGCATGTGTTTGTTTGGCGGATGTGTAAGTTTGGCGGATGTTTGTTTGGCGGGTGTGTTCATTTGGTGGATGTCTTAGTTTGGTGCATGTGTTTGTTTGGCGGATGTGTAAGTTTGGCGGATGTGTTAGTTTGGCGCATGTGTTTGTTTGGCGGAAGTGTTAGTTTGATGGATGTGTTAGTTTGGCGCATGTGTTTGTTTGGCGCATGTGTTTGTTTCGCGGATGTGTTAGTTTGGGGGATGTCTTAGTTTGGCAGATGTGTTCGTTTGGCGGATGTGTTAGTTTGGCGGATGTCTTTGTTTGGCGCATGTGTTTGTTTGGCGGATGTGTAAGTTTGGCGGATGTGTTAGTTTGGCGGATGTCTTAGTTTGGCACATGTGTTTGTTTGGCGGATGTGTTAGTTTGGTGCATGAGTTTGTTTAGCGGATGTTTTTGTTTGGCGGATGTGTTTGTTTGGCGGATGTGTTTGTTTGGCGGATGTCTTAGTTTGGTGCATGAGTTTGTTTGGCGGATGTTTTTGTTTGGCGGATGTGTTTGTTTGGCGGATGTGTTTGTTTGGCGGATGTCTTAGTTTGGCGGATGTCTTAGTTTGGCGCATGTGTTTGTTTCGCGGATGTGTTAGTTTGGCGAATGTGTTAGTTTGGCGGATGTCTTAGTTTGGTGCATGTGTTTGTTTGGCGGATGTGTTAGTTTGGCGAATGTGTTAGTTTGGCGGATGTCTTAGTTTGGCGCATCTGTTTCTTTGGCGGATGTGTTAGTTTGGCGCATGAGTTTGTTTGGCGGATGTTTTTGTTTGGTGGATGTGCTCGTTTGGCGGATGTGTTTGTTTGGCGGATGTCTTAGTTTGGCGGATGTCTTAGTTTGGCGCATGTGTTTGTTTCGCGGATGTGTTAGTTTGGCGGATGTGTTAGTTTGGCGCATGTGTTTGTTTCGCGGATGTGTTAGTTTGGCGGATGTGTTAGTTTGGCGGATGTCTTAGTTTGGCACATGTGTTTGTTTGGCGGATGTGTTAGTTTGGCGCATGAGTTTGTTTGGCGGATGTTTTTGTTTGGCGGATGTGTTTGTTTCGCGGATGTGTTTGTTTGGCGGATGTCTTAGTTTGGCGGATGTCTTAGTTTGGCGCATGTGTTTGTTTTGCGGATGTGTTAGTTTGGCGGATGTGTTAGTTTGGCGGATGTCTTAGTTTGGTGCATGTGTTTGTTTGGCGGATGTGTTAGTTTGGCGGATGTGTTAGTTTGGCAGATGTCTTAGTTTGGCGCATGTGTTTCTTTGGCGGGTGTGTTCGTTTGGCGGATGTCTTAGTTTGGCGGATGTCTTAGTTTGGCGCATGTGTTTCTTTCGCGGATGTGTTAGTTTGGCGGATGTGTTAGTTTGGCGGATGTCTTAGTTTGGCGCATGTGTTTGTTTGGCGGAAGTGTTAGTTTGACGGATGTGTTTGTTTGGCGCATGTGTTTGTTTGGCGGAAGTGTTAGTTTGGCGGATGTGTTTGTTTGGTGCACGTGTTTGTTTGGCGGATGTGTTAGTTTGGCGCATGTGTTTGTTTGGCGGGTGTGTTTGTTTGGCGGATGTGTTAGTTTGGCGGATGTCTTAGTTTGGCGCATGTGTTTGTTTGGCGGATGTGTTAGTTTGGCAGATGTCTTAGTTTGGCGCATGTGTTTGTTTGGCCTATGTGTTAGTTTGACGGATGTGTTAGTTTGGCGCATGTGTTTGTTTGGCGCATGTGTTTGTTTGGCGGATGTGTTAGTTTAGGGGATGTCTTAGTTTGGTGGATGTGTTCGTTTGGCGGATGTGTTAGTTTGGCGGAAGGCTTAGTTTGGCGCATGTGTTTGTTTGGCGGATGTGTAAGTTTGGTGGATGTGTTAGTTTGGCGGATGTCTTAGTTTGGCACATGTGTTTGTTTGGCAGATGTGTTAGTTTGGCGCATGAGTTTGTTTGGCGGATGTTTTTGTTTGGCGGATGTGTTTGTTTGGCGGATGTGTTTGTTTGGCGGATGTCTTAGTTTGGCGGAGGTCTTAGTTTGGCGCATGTGTTTGTTTCGCAGATGTGTTAGTTTGGCGGATGTGATAGTTTGGCGGATGTCTTAGTTTGGTGCATGTGTTTGTTTGGCGGATGTGTTAGTTTGGCGGATGTGTTAGTTTGGCGGATATCTTAGTTTGGCGCATGTGTTTCTTTGGCGGACGTGTTCGTTTGGCGGATGTCTTAGTTTGGCGCATGTGTTTGTTTGGCGGATGTCTTAGTTTGGCACCTGTGTTTGTTTGGCGGATGTGTTAGTTTGGCGCATGTGTTTGTTTGGCGCATGTGTTTGTTTGGCGGATGTGTTAGTTTGGGGGATGTCTTAGTTTGGCGGATGTGTTCGTTTGGCGGATGTGTTAGTTTGGCGCATGTGTTTGTTTGGCGGGTGTGTTTGTTTGGCGGATGTGTTAGTTTGGCGGATGTCTTAGTTTGGCGCATGTGTTTGTTTGGTGGATGTGTTAGTTTGGCGGATGTGTTTCTTTGGCGGGTGTGTTTGTTTGGCGGATGTGTTAGTTTGGCGGATGTCTTAGTTTGGCACATGTGTTTGTTTGGCGGATATGTTAGTTTGGCGCATGTGTTTCTTTGGTGGGTGTGTTCGTTTGGCGGATGTCTTAGTTTGGCGGATGTCTTAGTTTGGCGCATGTGTTTGTTTCGCGGATGTGTTAGTTTGGCGGATGTGTTAGTTTGGCGGATGTCTTAGTTTGGCGGAGGTCTTAGTTTGGCGCATGTGTTTGTTTCGCGGATGTGTTAGTTTGGCGGATGTGATAGTTTGGCGGATGTCTTAGTTTGGTGCATGTGTTTGTTTGGCGGATGTGTTAGTTTGGCGGATGTGTTAGTTTGGCGGATATCTTAATTTGGCGCATGTGTTTCTTTGGCGGACGTGTTCGTTTGGCGGATGTCTTAGTTTGGCGGATGTGTTTGTTTGGCGGATGTGTTAGTTTGGCGGATGTCTTAGTTTGGCACACGTGTTTGTTAGGCGGGTGTCTTAGTTTGGCGGATGTCTTCGTTTGGCACATGTGTTTGTTTGGCAGATGTGTTTGTTTGGCGCATGTGCTTGTTTGGTGGATGTGTTAGTTTGGCGGATGTCTTACTTTGGCGCATGTGTTTGTTTGGCGGAAGTGTTAGTTTGGTGGATGTGTTTGTTTGGCGCATGTGTTTGTTTGGCGGAAGTGTTAGTTTGGCGGATATGTTTGTTTGGCGCATGTGTTTGTTTGGCGGATGTGTTAGTTTGGCGCATGTGTTTGTTTGGCGGGTGTGTTTGTTTGGCGGATGTGTTAGTTTGGCGGATGTCTTAGTTTGTCGCATGTGTTTGTTTGGCGGATGTCTTAGTTTGGCGCATGTGTTTGTTTGGCGGGTGTGTTAGTTTGGCGGATGTCTTGGTTTGGCACACGTGTTTGTGAGGCGGGTGTCTTAGATTGGCGGATGTCTTCGTTTGGCGCATGTGTTTGTTTGGCGGATGTGTTTGTTTGGCGCATGTGTTTGTTTGGTGGATGTGTTAGTTTGCCGCATGTGTTTGTTTGGCGGATGTGTTAGTTTGGCGCATGTATTTGTTTGGCGGGTGTGTTTGTTTGGCGGATGTGTTAGTTTGGCGGATGTCTTAGTTTGGCACCTGTGTTTGTTTGGCAGATGTGTTAGTTTGGCGCATGTGTTTGTTTGGCGCATGTGTTTGTTTGGCGGATGTGTTAGTTTGGGGGATGTCTTAGTTTGGCGGATGTGTTCGCTTGGCGGATGTGTTAGTTTGGCGCATGTGTTTGTTTGGCGGGTGTATTTGTTTGGCGGATGTGTTAGTTTGGCGGATGTCTTAGTTTGGCGCATGTGTTTGTTTGGTGGATGTGTTAGTTTGGCGGATGTCTTAGTTTGGCGCATGTGTTTGTTTGGCGGATGTGTTAGTTTGACGGATGTGTTAGTTTGGCGCATGTGTTTGTTTGGCGCATGTGTTTGTTTGGCGTATGTGTTAGTTTGGGGGATGTCTTAGTTTGGCGGATGTGTTCGTTTGGCGGATGTGTTAGTTTGGCGCATGTGTTTGTTTGGCGGATGTCTTAGTTTGGCGCATGTGTTTGTTTGGCGGATGTGTTAGTTTGGCGGATGTCTTGGTTTGGCACACGTGTTTGTGAGGCGGGTGTCTTAGTTTGGCGGATGTCTTCGTTTGGCGCATGTGTTTGTTTGGCGGATGTGTTTGTTTGGCGCATGTGTTTGTTTGGTGGATGTGTTAGTTTGGCGGATGTCTTAGTTTGGCGAATGTGTTTGTTTGGTGGATGTCTTAGTTTGGCGGATGTCTTAGTTTGGCCCATGTGTTTGTTTGGCGGATGTGTTAGTTTGGCGGATGTCTTAGTTTGGCACACGTGTTTGTTAGGCGAGTGTCTTAGTTTGGCGGATGTCTTCGTTTGGCGCATGTGTTTGTTTGGCGGATGTGTTTGTTTGGCGCATGTGTTTGTTTGGTGGATGTGTTAGTTTGGCGGATGTCTTAGTTTGGCGCATGTGTTTGTTTGGCGGAAGTGTTAGTTTGACGGATGTGTTTGTTTGGCGCATGTGTTTGTTTGGCGGAAGTGTTAGTTTGGCGGATGTGTTTGTTTGTTGCACGTGTTTGTTTGGCGGATGTGTTAGTTTGGCGCATGTGTTTGTTTGGCGGGTGTGTTTGTTTGGCGGATGTGTTAGTTTGGCGGATGTGTTAGTTTGGCGCATGTGTTTGTTTGGCGGATGTGTTAGTTTGGCGGATGTCTTAGTTTGGCGCATGTGTTTGTTTGGCCTATGTGTTAGTTTGACGGATGTGTTAGTTTGGCGCATGTGTTTGTTTGGTGCATGTGTTTGTTTGGCGGATGTGTTAGTTTAGGGGATGTCTTAGTTTGGCGGATGTGTTCGTTTGGCGGATGTGTTAGTTTGGCAGAAGGCTTAGTTTGGCGCATGTGTTTGTTTGGCGGATGTGTAAGTTTGGTGGATGTGTTAGTTTGGCGGATGTCTTAGTTTGGCACATGTGTTTGTTTGGCAGATGTGTTAGTTTGGCGCATGAGTTTGTTTGGCGGATGTTTTTGTTTGGCGGATGTGTTTGTTTGGCGGATGTGTTTGTTTGGCGGATGTCTTAGTTTGGCGGAGGTCTTAGTTTGGCGCATGTGTTTGTTTCGCAGATGTGTTAGTTTGGCGGATGTGATAGTTTGGCGGATGTCTTAGTTTGGTGCATGTGTTTGTTTGGCGGATGTGTTAGTTTGGCGGATGTGTTAGTTTGGCGGATATCTTAGTTTGGCGCATGTGTTTCTTTGGCGGACGTGTTCGTTTGGCGGATGTCTTAGTTTGGCGCATGTGTTTGTTTGGCGGATGTCTTAGTTTGGCACCTGTGTTTGTTTGGCGGATGTGTTAGTTTGGCGCATGTGTTTGTTTGGCGCATGTGTTTGTTTGGCGGATGTGTTAGTTTGGGGGATGTCTTAGTTTGGCGGATGTGTTCGTTTGGCGGATGTGTTAGTTTGGCGCATGTGTTTGTTTGGCGGGTGTGTTTGTTTGGCGGATGTGTTAGTTTGGCGGATGTCTTAGTTTGGCGCATGTGTTTGTTTGGTGGATGTGTTAGTTTGGCGGATGTGTTTCTTTGGCGGGTGTGTTTGTTTGGCGGATGTGTTAGTTTGGCGGATGTCTTAGTTTGGCACATGTGTTTGTTTGGCGGATATGTTAGTTTGGCGCATGTGTTTCTTTGGTGGGTGTGTTCGTTTGGCGGATGTCTTAGTTTGGCGGATGTCTTAGTTTGGCGCATGTGTTTGTTTCGCGGATGTGTTAGTTTGGCGGATGTGTTAGTTTGGCGGATGTCTTAGTTTGGCGGAGGTCTTAGTTTGGCGCATGTGTTTGTTTCGCGGATGTGTTAGTTTGGCGGATGTGTTAGTTTGGCGGATATCTTAGTTTGGCGCATGTGTTTCTTTGGCGGATGTCTTAGTTTGGCGGATGTGTTTGTTTGGCGGATGTGTTAGTTTGGCGGATGTCTTAGTTTGGCACACGTGTTTGTTAGGCGGGTGTCTTAGTTTGGCGGATGTCTTCGTTTGGCACATGTGTTTGTTTGGCAGATGTGTTTGTTTGGCGCATGTGTTTGTTTGGTGGATGTGTTAGTTTGGCGGATGTCTTACTTTGGCGCATGTGTTTGTTTGGCGGAAGTGTTAGTTTGGTGGATGTGTTTGTTTGGCGCATGTGTTTGTTTGGCAGAAGTGTTAGTTTGGCGGATATGTTTGTTTGGCGCATGTGTTTGTTTGGCGGATGTGTTAGTTTGGCGCATGTGTTTGTTTGGCGGGTGTGTTTGTTTGGCGGATGTGTTAGTTTGGCGGATGTCTTAGTTTGTCGCATGTGTTTGTTTGGCGGATGTCTTAGTTTGGCGCATGTGTTTGTTTGGCGGGTGTGTTAGTTTGGCGGATGTCTTGGTTTGGCACACGTGTTTGTGAGGCGGGTGTCTTAGATTGGCGGATGTCTTCGTTTGGCGCATGTGTTTGTTTGGCGGATGTGTTTGTTTGGCGCATGTGTTTGTTTGGTGGATGTGTTAGTTTGCCGCATGTGTTTGTTTGGCGGATGTGTTAGTTTGGCGCATGTATTTGTTTGGCGGGTGTGTTTGTTTCGCGGATGTGTTAGTTTGGCGGATGTCTTAGTTTGGCACCTGTGTTTGTTTGGCAGATGTGTTAGTTTGGCGCATGTGTTTGTTTGGCGCATGTGTTTGTTTGGCGGATGTGTTAGTTTGGGGGATGTCTTAGTTTGGCGGATGTGTTCGCTTGGCGGATGTGTTAGTTTTGCGCATGTGTTTGTTTGGCGGGTGTATTTGTTTGGCGGATGTGTTAGTTTGGCGGATGTCTTAGTTTGGCGCATGTGTTTGTTTGGTGGATGTGTTAGTTTGGCGGATGTCTTAGTTTGGCGCATGTGTTTGTTTGGCGGATGTGTTAGTTTGACGGATGTGTTAGTTTGGCGCATGTGTTTGTTTGGCGCATGTGTTTGTTTGGCGTATGTGTTAGTTTGGGGGATGTCTTAGTTTGGCGGATGTGTTCGTTTGGCGGATGTGTTAGTTTGGCGCATGTGTTTGTTTGGCGGATGTCTTAGTTTGGCGCATGTGTTTGTTTGGCGGATGTGTTAGTTTGGCGGATGTCTTGGTTTGGCACACGTGTTTGTGAGGCGGGTGTCTTAGTTTGGCGGATGTCTTCGTTTGGCGCATGTGTTTGTTTGGCGGATGTGTTTGTTTGGCGCATGTGTTTGTTTGGTGGATGTGTTAGTTTGGCGGATGTCTTAGTTTGGCGAATGTGTTTGTTTGGTGGATGTCTTAGTTTGGCGGATGTCTTAGTTTGGCCCATGTGTTTGTTTGGCGGATGTGTTAGTTTGGCGGATGTCTTAGTTTGGCACACGTGTTTGTTAGGCGGGTGTCTTAGTTTGGCGGATGTCTTCGTTTGGCGCATGTGTTTGTTTGGCGGATGTGTTTGTTTGGCGCATGTGTTTGTTTGGTGGATGTGTTAGTTTGGCGGATGTCTTAGTTTGGCGCATGTGTTTGTTTGGCGGAAGTGTTAGTTTGACGGATGTGTTTGTTTGGCGCATGTGTTTGTTTGGCGGAAGTGTTAGTTTGGCGGATGTGTTTGTTTGTTGCACGTGTTTGTTTGGCGGATGTGTTAGTTTGGCGCATGTGTTTGTTTGGCGGGTGTGTTTGTTTGGCGGATGTGTTAGTTTGGCGGATGTGTTAGTTTGGCGCATGTGTTTGTTTGGCGGATGTGTTAGTTTGGCGGATGTCTTAGTTTGGCGCATGTGTTTGTTTGGCCTATGTGTTAGTTTGACGGATGTGTTAGTTTGGCGCATGTGTTTGTTTGGTGCATGTGTTTGTTTGGCGGATGTGTTAGTTTAGGGGATGTCTTAGTTTGGCGGATGTGTTCGTTTGCGGATGTGTTAGTTTGGCGGAAGGCTTAGTTTGGCACATGTGTTTGTTTGGCGGATGTGTTAGTTTGGCGCATGAGTTTGTTTGGCGGATGTTTTTGTTTGGCGGATGTGTTTGTTTGGCGGATGTGTTTGTTTGGCGGATGTCTTAGTTTGGCGGATGTCTTAGTTTGGCACATGTGTTTGTTTCGCGGATGTGTTAGTTTGGCGGATGTGTTAGTTTGGAGGATGTCTTAGTTTGGTGCATGTGTTTGTTTGGCGGATGTGTTAGTTTGGCGGATGTGTTAGTTTGGCGGATGTCTTAGTTTGGCGCATGTGTTTCTTTGGCGGACGTGTTCGTTTGGCGGATGTCTTAGTTTGGCGCATGTGTTTGTTTGGCGGATGTCTTAGTTTGGCGGATGTCTTAGTTTGGCGCATGTGTTTGTTTGGTGGATGTGTTAGTTTGGCGGATGTCTTAGTTTGGCACACGTGTTTGTTAGGCGGGTGTCTTAGTTTGGCGGATGTCTTCGTTTGGCGCATGTGTTTGTTTGGCGGATGTGTTTGTTTGGCGCATGTGTTTGTTTGGTGGATGTGTTAGTTTGGCGGATGTCTTAGTTTGGTGCATGTGTTTGTTTGGCGGATGTGTTAGTTTGGCGGATGTGTTAGTTTGGCGGATATCTTAGTTTGGCGCATGTGTTTCTTTGGCGGACGTGTTCGTTTGGCGGATGTCTTAGTTTGGCGCATGTGTTTGTTTGGCGGATGTCTTAGTTTGGCACCTGTGTTTGTTTGGCGGATGTGTTAGTTTGGCGCATGTGTTTGTTTGGCGCATGTGTTTGTTTGGCGGATGTGTTAGTTTGGGGGATGTCTTAGTTTGGCGGATGTGTTCGTTTGGCGGATGTGTTAGTTTGGCGCATGTGTTTGTTTGGCGGGTGTGTTTGTTTGGCGGGTGTGTTTGTTTGGCGGATGTGTTAGTTTGGCGGATGTCTTAGTTTGGCCCATGTGTTTGTTTGGCGGATGTGTTAGTTTGGCGGATGTCTTAGTTTGGCGCATGTGTTTGTTTGGCCTATGTGTTAGTTTGACGGATGTGTTAGTTTGGCGGATGTCTTAGTTTGGCGGATGTGTTTGTTTGGCGGATGTGTTTGTTTGGCGGATGTCTTAGTTTGGCGGATGTCTTAGTTTGGCGCATGTGTTTGTTTCGCGGATGTGTTAGTTTGGCGGATGTGTTAGTTTGGCGGATGTCTTAGTTTGGCGGAGGTCTTAGTTTGGCGCATGTGTTTGTTTCGCGGATGTGTTAGTTTGGCGGATGTGATAGTTTGGCGGATGTCTTAGTTTGGTGCATGTGTTTGTTTGGCGGATGTGTTAGTTTGGCGGATGTGTTCGTTTGGCGGATATCTTAGTTTGGCGCATGTGTTTCTTTGGCGGACGTGTTCGTTTGGCGGATGTCTTAGTTTGGCGCATGTGTTTGTTTGGCGGATGTGTTAGTTTGGCGGATGTCTTAGTTTGGCACACGTGTTTGTTAGGCGGGTGTCTTAGTTTGGCGGATGTCTTCGTTTGGGGCATGTGTTTGTTTGGCGGATGTGTTTGTTTGGCGCATGTGTTTGTTTGGTGGATGTGTTAGTTTGGCGGATGTCTTAGTTTGGCGCATGTGTTTGTTTGGCGGAAGTGTTAGTTTGGTGGATGTGTTTGTTTGGCGCATGTGTTTGTTTGGCGGAAGTGTGAGTTGGCGGATGTGTTTGTTTGGCGCATGTGTTTGTTTGGCGGATGTGTTCGTTTGGTGCATGTATTTGTTTGGCGGGTGTGTTTGTTTGGCGGATGTGTTAGTTTGGCGGATGTCTTAGTTTGGCGCATGTGTTTGTTTGGGGATGTGTTCGTTTGGCGGATGTCTTAGTTTGGCGCATGTGTTTGTTTGGCGGATGTGTTAGTTTGACGGATGTGTTAGTTTGGCGCATGTGTTTGTTTGGCGGATGTGTAAGTTTGGCGGAAGTGTTAGTTTGATGGATGTGTTAGTTTGGCGGATGTCTTAGTTTGGCGCATGTGTTTGTTTGGCGGATGTGTTAGTTTGGTGCATGAGTTTGTTTGGCAGTTGTTTTTGTTTGGCGGATGTGTTTGTTTGGCGGATGTGTTTGTTTGGCGGATGTCTTAGTTTGGCGGATGTCTTAGTTTGGCGCATGTGTATGTTTCGCGGATGTGTTAGTTTGGCGGATGTGTTAGTTTGGCGGATGTCTTAGTTTGGCACATGTGTTTGTTTGGCGGATGTGTTAGTTTGGCGCATGTGTTTCTTTGGCGGGTGTGTTCGTTTGGCGGATGTCTTAGTTTGGCGGATGTCTTAGTTTGGCGCATGTGTTTGTTTCGCGGATGTGTTAGTTTGGCGGATGTGTTAGTTTGGCGGATGTCTTAGTTTGGCGGAGGTCTTAGTTTGGCGCATGTGTTTGTTTCGCGGATGTGTTAGTTTGGCGGATGTGATCGTTTGGCGGATGTCTTAGTTTGGTGCATGTGTTTGTTTGGCGGATGTGTTAGTTTGGCGGATGTGTTAGTTTGGCGGATATCTTAGTTTGGCGCATGTGTTTCTTTGGCGGACGTGTTCGTTTGGCGGATGTCTTAGTTTGGCACATGTGTTTGTTTGGCGGATGTCTTAGTTTGGCACCTGTGTTTGTTTGGCGGATGTGTTAGTTTGGCGCATGTGTTTGTTTGGCGCATGTGTTTGTTTGGCGGATGTGTTAGTTTGGGGGATGTCTTAGTTTGGCGGATGTGTTCGTTTGGCGGATGTGTTAGTTTGGCGCATGTGTTTGTTTGGCGGGTGTGTTTGTTTGGCGGATGTGTTAGTTTGGCGGATGTCTTAGTTTGGCGCATGTGTTTGTTTGGTGGATGTGTTAGTTTGGTGGATGTCTTAGTTTGGCGCATGTGTTTGTTTGGCGGATGTGTTAGTTTGACGGATGTGTTAGTTTGGCGCATGTGTTTGTTTGGCGGATGTGTAAGTTTGGCGGAAGTGTTAGTTTGATGGATGTGTTAGTTTGGCGGATGTCTTAGTTTGGCGCATGTGTTTGTTTGGCGGATGTGTTAGTTTGGTGCATGAGTTTGTTTGGCAGTTGTTTTTGTTTGGCGGATGTGTTTGTTTGGCGGATGTGTTTGTTTGGCGGATGTCTTAGTTTGGCGGATGTCTTAGTTTGGCGCATGTGTTTGTTTCGCGGGTGTGTTAGTTTGGCGGATGTGTTAGTTTGGCGGATGTCTTAGTTTGGCGGAGGTCTTAGTTTGGCGCATGTGTTTGTTTCGCGGATGTGTTAGTTTGGTGGATGTGATAGTTTGGCGGATGTCTTAGTTTGGTGCATGTGTTTGTTTGGCGGATGTGTTAGTTTGGCGGATGTGTTAGTTTGGCGGATATCTTAGTTTGGCGCATGTGTTTCTTTGGCGGATGTGTTCGTTTGGCGGATGTCTTAGTTTGGCGCATGTGTTTGTTTGGCGGATGTGTTAGTTTGGCGGATGTCTTAGTTTGGCACACGTGTTTGTTAGGCGGGTGTCTTAGTTTGGCGGATGTCTTCGTTTGGCGCATGTGTTTGTTTGGCGGATGTGTTTGTTTGGCGCATGTGTTTGTTTGGTGGATGTGTTAGTTTGGCGGATGTCTTAGTTTGGCGCATGTGTTTGTTTGGCGGAAGTGTTAGTTTGGTGGATGTGTTTGTTTGGCGCATGTGTTTGTTTGGCGGAAGTGTGAGTTTGGCGGATGTGTTTGTTTGGCACATGTGTTTGTTTGGCGGATGTGTTAGTTTGGTGCATGTATTTGTTTGGCGGGTGTGTTTGTTTGGCGGATGTGTTAGTTTGGCGGATGTCTTAGTTTGGCGCATGTGTTTGTTTGGTGGATGTGTTAGTTTGGCGGACGCCTTAGTTTGGCGCATGTGTTTGTTTGTCGGATGTGTTAGTTTGACGGATGTGTTAGTTTGGCGCATGTGTTTGTTTGGCGGATGTGTAAGTTTGGCGGAAGTGTTAGTTTGATGGATGTGTTAGTTTGGCGGATGTCTTAGTTTGGCGCATGTGTTTGTTTGGCGGATGTGTTAGTTTGGTGCATGAGTTTGTTTGGCAGTTGTTTTTGTTTGGCGGATGTGTTTGTTTGGCGGATGTGTTTGTTTGGCGGATGTCTTAATTTGGCGGATGTCTTAGTTTGGCGCATGTGTATGTTTCGCGGATGTGTTAGTTTGGCGGATATGTTAGTTTGGCGGATGTCTTAGTTTGGCACATGTGTTTGTTTGGCGGATGTGTTAGTTTGGCGCATGTGTTTCTTTGGCGGACGTGTTCGTTTGGCGGATGTCTTAGTTTGGCGCATGTGTTTGTTTGGCGGATGTGTTAGTTTGGCGCATGTGTTTGTTTGGCGCATGTGTTTGTTTGGCGGATGTGTTAGTTTGGGGGATGTCTTAGTTTGGCGGATGTGTTCGTTTGGCGGATGTGTTAGTTTGGCGCATGTGTTTGTTTGGCAGGTGTGTTTGTTTGGCGGATGTGTTAGTTTGGCGGATGTCTTAGTTTGGCGCATGTGTTAGTTTGGCGGATGTCTTAGTTTGGCGCATGTGTTTGTTTGGCGGATGTGTTAGTTTGACGGATGTGTTAGTTTGGCGCATGTGTTTGTTTGGCGGATGTGTAAGTTTGGCGGAAGTGTTAGTTTGATGGATGTGTTAGTTTGGCAGATGTCTTAGTTTGGCGCATGTGTTTGTTTGGCGGATGTGTTAGTTTGACGGATGTGTTAGTTTGGCGCATGTGTTTGTTTGGCGCATGTGTTTGTTTGGCGTATGTGTTAGTTTGGGGGATGTCTTAGTTTGGCGGATGTGTTCGTTTGGCAGATGTGTTAGTTTGGCGCATGTGTTTGTTTGGCGGATGTCTTAGTTTGGCGCATGTGTTTGTTTGGCGGATGTGTTAGTTTGGCGGATGTCTTGGTTTGGCACACGTGTTTGTGAGGCGGGTGTCTTAGTTTGGCGGATGTCTTCGTTTGGCGCATGTGTTTGTTTGGCGGATGTGTAAGTTTGGCGGAAGTGTTAGTTTGATGGATGTGTTAGTTTGGCGGATGTCTTAGTTTGGCGCATGTGTTTGTTTGGCGCATGTATTTGTTTGGCGGGTGTGTTTGTTTGGCGGATGTGTTAGTTTGGCGGATGTCTTAGTTTGGCACCTGTGTTTGTTTGGCAGATGTGTTAGTTTGGCGCATGTGTTTGTTTGGCGCATGTGTTTGTTTGGCGGATGTGTTAGTTTGGGGGATGTCTTAGTTTGGCGGATGTGTTCGTTTGGCGGATGTGTTAGTTTGGCGCATGTGTTTCTTTGGCGGGTGTATTTGTTTGGCGGATGTGTTAGTTTGGCGGATGTCTTAGTTTGGCGCATGTGTTTGTTTGGTGGATGTGTTAGTTTGGCGGATGTCTTAGTTTGGCGCATGTGTTTGTTTGGCGGATGTGTTAGTTTGACGGATGTGTTAGTTTGGCGCATGTGTTTGTTTGGCGCATGTGTTTGTTTGGCGTATGTGTTAGTTTGGGGGATGTCTTAGTTTGGCGGATGTGTTCGTTTGGCGGATGTGTTAGTTTGGCGCATGTGTTTGTTTGGCGGATGTCTTAGTTTGGCGCATGTGTTTGTTTGGCGGATGTGTTAGTTTGGCGGATGTCTTGGTTTGGCACACGTGTTTGTGAGGCGGGTGTCTTAGTTTGGCGGATGTCTTCGTTTGGCGCATGTGTTTGTTTGGCGGATGTGTTTGTTTGGCGCATGTGTTTGTTTGGTGGATGTGTTAGTTTGGCGGATGTCTTAGTTTGGCGAATGTGTTTGTTTGGTGGATGTCTTCGTTTGGCGGATGTCTTAGTTTGGCCCATGTGTTTGTTTGGCGGATGTGTTAGTTTGGCGGATGTCTTAGTTTGGCACACGTGTTTGTTAGGCGGGTGTCTTAGTTTGGCGGATCTCTTCGTTTGGCGCATGTGTTTGTTTGGCGGATGTGTTTGTTTGGCGCATGTGTTTGTTTGGTGGATGTGTTAGTTTGGCGGATGTCTTAGTTTGGCGCATGTGTTTGTTTGGCGGAAGTGTTAGTTTGACGGATGTGTTTGTTTGGCGCATGTGTTTGTTTGGCGGAAGTGTTAGTTTGGCGGATGTGTTTGTTTGTTGCACGTGTTTGTTTGGCGGATGTGTTAGTTTGGCGCATGTGTTTGTTTGGCGGGTGTGTTTGTTTGGCGGATGTGTTAGTTTGGCGGATGTGTTAGTTTGGCGCATGTGTTTGTTTGGCGGATGTGTTAGTTTGGCGGATGTCTTAGTTTGGCGCATGTGTTTGTTTGGCCTATGTGTTAGTTTGACGGATGTGTTAGTTTGGCGCATGTGTTTGTTTGGTGCATGTGTTTGTTTGGCGGATGTGTTAGTTTAGGGGATGTCTTAGTTTGGCGGATGTGTTCGTTTGGCGGATGTGTTAGTTTGGCGGAAGGCTTAGTTTGGCGCATGTGTTTGTTTGGCGGATGTGTAAGTTTGGTGGATGTGTTAGTTTGGCGGATGTCTTAGTTTGGCACATGTGTTTGTTTGGCGGATGTGTTAGTTTGGCGCATGAGTTTGTTTGGCGGATGTTTTTGTTTGGCGGATGTGTTTGTTTGGCGGATGTGTTTGTTTGGCGGATGTCTTAGTTTGGCGGATGTCTTAGTTTGGCACATGTGTTTGTTTCGCGGATGTGTTAGTTTGGCGGATGTGTTAGTTTGGAGGATGTCTTAGTTTGGTGCATGTGTTTGTTTGGCGGATGTGTTAGTTTGGCGGATGTGTTAGTTTGGCGGATGTCTTAGTTTGGCGCATGTGTTTCTTTGGCGGACGTGTTCGTTTGGCGGATGTCTTAGTTTGGCGCATGTGTTTGTTTGGCGGATGTCTTAGTTTGGCGGATGTCTTAGTTTGGCGCATGTGTTTGTTTGGCGGATGTGTTAGTTTGGCGGATGTCTTAGTTTGGCACACGTGTTTGTTAGGCGGGTGTCTTAGTTTGGCGGATGTCTTCGTTTGGCGCATGTGTTTGTTTGGCGGATGTGTTTGTTTGGCGCATGTGTTTGTTTGGTGGATGTGTTAGTTTGGCGGATGTCTTACTTTGGCGCATGTGTTTGTTTGGCGGAAGTGTTAGTTTGGCGGATGTGTTTGTTTGGCGCATGTGTTTGTTTGGTGGAAGTGTGAGTTTGGCGGATGTGTTTGTTTGGCGCATGTGTTTGTTTGGCGGATGTGTTAGTTTGGCGCATGTATTTGTTTGGCGGGTGTGTTTGTTTGGCGGATGTGTTAGTTTGTCGGATGTCTTAGTTTGGCGCATGTGTTTGTTTGGCGGATGTGTTAGTTTGGCGGATGTCTTAGTTTGGCACCTGTGTTTGTTTGGCGGATGTGTTAGTTTGGCGCATGTGTTTGTTTGGCGCATGTGTTTGTTTGGCGGATGTGTTAGTTTGGGGGATGTCTTAGTTTGGCGGATGTGTTCGTTTGGCGGATGTGTTAGTTTGGCACATGTGTTTGTTTGGCGGGTGTGTTTGTTTGGCGGATGTGTTAGTTTGGCAGATGTCTTAGTTTGGCGCATGTGTTTGTTTGGTGGATGTGTTAGTTTGGCGGATGTCTTATTTTGGCGCATGTGTTTGTTTGGTGGATGTCTTAGTTTGGCGCATGTGTTTGTTTGGTGGATGTCTTAGTTTGGCGGATGTCTTAGTTTGGCCCATGTGTTTGTTTGGCGGATGTGTTAGTTTGGCGGATGTCTTAGTTTGGCACACGTGTTTGTTAGGCGGGTGTCTTAGTTTGGCGGATGTCTTCGTTTGGCGCATGTGTTTGTTTGGCGGATGTGTTTGTTTGGCGCATGTGTTTGTTTGGTGGATGTGTTAGTTTGGCAGATGTCTTAGTTTGGCGCATGTGTTTGTTTGGCGGAAGTGTTAGTTTGACGGATGTGTTTGTTTGGCGCATGTGTTTGTTTGGCGGAAGTGTTAGTTTGGCGGATGTGTTTGTTTGGTGCACGTGTTTGTTTGGCAGATGTGTTAGTTTGGCGCATGTGTTTGTTTGGCGGGTGTGTTTGTTTGGCGGATGTGTTAGTTTGGCGGATGTCTTAGTTTGGCCCATGTGTTTGTTTGGCGGATGTGTTAGTTTGGCGGATGTCTTAGTTTGGCGCATGTGTTTGTTTGGCCTATGTGTTAGTTTGACGGATGTGTTAGTTTGGCGGATGTCTTAGTTTGGCGGATGTGTTTGTTTGGCGGATGTGTTTGTTTGGCGGATGTCTTAGCTTGGCGGATGTCTTAGTTTGGCGCATGTGTTTGTTTCGCGGATGTGTTAGTTTGGCGGATGTGTTAGTTTGGCGGATGTCTTAGTTTGGCGGAGGTCTTAGTTTGGCGCATGTGTTTGTTTCGCGGATGTGTTAGTTTGGCGGATGTGATAGTTTGGCGGATGTCTTAGTTTGGTGCATGTGTTTGTTTGGCGGATGTGTTAGTTTGGCGGATGTGTTCGTTTGGCGGATATCTTAGTTTGGCGCATGTGTTTCTTTGGCGGACGTGTTCGTTTGGCGGATGTCTTAGTTTGGCGCATGTGTTTGTTTGGCGGATGTGTTAGTTTGGCGGATGTCTTAGTTTGGCACACGTGTTTGTTAGGCGGGTGTCTTAGTTTGGCGGATGTCTTCGTTTGGGGCATGTGTTTGTTTGGCGGATGTGTTTGTTTGGCGCATGTGTTTGTTTGGTGGATGTGTTAGTTTGGCGGATGTCTTAGTTTGGCGCATGTGTTTGTTTGGCGGAAGTGTTAGTTTGGTGGATGTGTTTGTTTGGCGCATGTGTTTGTTTGGCGGAAGTGTGAGTTTGGCGGATGTGTTTGTTTGGCGCATGTGTTTGTTTGGCGGATGTGTTCGTTTGGTGCATGTATTTGTTTGGCGGGTGTGTTTGTTTGGCGGATGTGTTAGTTTGGCGGATGTCTTAGTTTGGCGCATGTCTTTGTTTGGGGATGTGTTAGTTTGGCGGATGTCTTAGTTTGGTGCATGTGTTTGTTTGGCGGATGTGTTAGTTTGACGGATGTGTTAGTTTGGCGCATGTGTTTGTTTGGCGGATGTGTAAGTTTGGCGGAAGTGTTAGTTTGATGGATGTGTTAGTTTGGCGGATGTCTTAATTTGGCGCATGTGTTTGTTTGGCGGATGTGTTAGTTTGGTGCATGAGTTTGTTTGGCAGTTGTTTTTGTTTGGCGGATGTGTTTGTTTGGCGGATGTGTTTGTTTGGCGGATGTCTTAGTTTGGCGGATGTCTTAGTTTGGCGCATGTGTATGTTTCGCGGATGTGTTAGTTTGGCGGATGTGTTAGTTTGGCGGATGTCTTAGTTTGGCACATGTGTTTGTTTGGCGGATGTGTTAGTTTGGCACATGTGTTTCTTTGGCGGGTGTGTTCGTTTGGCGGATGTCTTAGTTTGGCGGATGTCTTAGTTTGGCGCATGTGTTTGTTTCGCGGATGTGTTAGTTTGGCGGATGTGTTAGTTTGGCGGATGTCTTAGTTTGGCGGAGGTCTTAGTTTGGCGCATGTGTTTGTTTCGCGGATGTGTTAGTTTGGCGGATGTGATAGTTTGGCGGATATCTTAGTTTGGTGCATGTGTTTGTTTGGCGGATGTGTTAGTTTGGCGGATGTGTTAGTTTGGCGGATATCTTAGTTTGGCGCATGTGTTTCTTTGGCGGACGTGTTCGTTTGGCGGATGTCTTAGTTTGGCACATGTGTTTGTTTGGCGGATGTCTTAGTTTGGCACCTGTGTTTGTTTGGCGGATGTGTTAGTTTGGCGCATGTGTTTGTTTGGCGCATGTGTTTGTTTGGCGGATGTGTTAGTTTGGGGGATGTCTTAGTTTGGCGCATGTGTTTGTTTGGTGGATGTGTTAGTTTGGCGGATGTCTTAGTTTGGCGCATGTGTTTGTTTGGCGGATGTGTTAGTTTGACGGATGTGTTAGTTTGGCGCATGTGTTTGTTTGGCGGATGTGTAAGTTTGGCGGAAGTGTTAGTTTGATGGATGTGTTAGTTTGGCGGATGTCTTAGTTTGGCGCATGTGTTTGTTTGGCGGATGTGTTAGTTTGGTGCATGAGTTTGTTTGGCAGTTGTTTTTGTTTGGCGGATGTGTTTGTTTGGCGGATGTGTTTGTTTGGTGGATGTCTTAGTTTGGCGGATGTCTTAGTTTGGCGCATGTGTTTGTTTCGCGGGTGTGTTAGTTTGGCGGATGTGTTAGTTTGGCGGATGTCTTAGTTTGGCGGAGGTCTTAGTTTGGCGCATGTGTTTGTTTCGCGGATGTGTTAGTTTGGTGGATGTGATAGTTTGGCGGATGTCTTAGTTTGGTGCATGTGTTTGTTTGGCGGATGTGTTAGTTTGGCGGATGTGTTAGTTTGGCGGATATCTTAGTTTGGCGCATGTGTTTCTTTGGCGGATGTGTTCGTTTGGCGGATGTCTTAGTTTGGCGCATGTGTTTGTTTGGCGGATGTGTTAGTTTGGCGGATGTGTTTGTTTGGCGCATGTGTTTGTTAGGCGGGTGTCTTAGTTTGGCGGATGTCTTCGTTTGGCGCATGTGTTTGTTTGGCGGATGTGTTTGTTTGGCGCATGTGTTTGTTTGGTGGATGTGTTAGTTTGGCGGATGTCTTAGTTTGGCGCATGTGTTTGTTTGGCGGAAGTGTTAGTTTGGTGGATGTGTTTGTTTGGCGCATGTGTTTGTTTGGCGGAAGTGTGAGTTTGGCGGATGTGTTTGTTTGGCACATGTGTTTGTTTGGCGGATGTGTTAGTTTGGTGCATGTATTTGTTTGGCGGGTGTGTTTGTTTGGCGGATGTGTTAGTTTGGCGGATGTCTTAGTTTGGCGCATGTGTTTGTTTGGTGGATGTGTTAGTTTGGCGGATGTCTTAGTTTGGCGCATGTGTTTGTTTGGCGGATGTGTTAGTTTGACGGATGTGTTAGTTTGGCGCATGTGTTTGTTTGGCGGATGTGTAACTTTGGCGGAAGTGTTAGTTTGATGGATGTGTTAGTTTGGCGGATGTCTTAGTTTGGCGCATGTGTTTGTTTGGCGGATGTGTTAGTTTGGTGCATGAGTTTGTTTGGCAGTTGTTTTTGTTTGGCGGATGTGTTTGTTTGGCGGATGTGTTTGTTTGGCGGATGTCTTAGTTTGGCGGATGTCTTAGTTTGGCGCATGTGTATGTTTCGCGGATGTGTTAGTTTGGCGGATGTGTTAGTTTGGCGGATGTCTTAGTTTGGCACATGTGTTTGTTTGGCGGATGTGTTAGTTTGGCGCATGTGTTTCTTTGGCGGGTGTGTTCGTTTGGCGGATGTCTTAGTTTGGCGGATGTCTTAGTTTGGCGCATGTGTTTGTTTCGCGGATGTGTTAGTTTGGCGGATGTGTTAGTTTGGCGGATGTCTTAGTTTGGCGGAGGTCTTAGTTTGGCGCATGTGTTTGTTTCACGGATGTGTTAGTTTGGCGGATGTCTTAGTTTGGTGCATGTGTTTGTTTGGCGGATGTGTTAGTTTGGCGGATGTGTTAGTTTGGCGGATATCTTAGTTTGGCGCATGTGTTTCTTTGGCGGACGTGTTCGTTTGGCGGATGTCTTAGTTTGGCGCATGTGTTTGTTTGGCGGATGTCTTAGTTTGGCACCTGTGTTTGTTTGGCGGATATGTTAGTTTGGCGCATGTGTTTGTTTGGCGCATGTGTTTGTTTGGCGGATGTGTTAGTTTGGGGGATGTCTTAGTTTGGCGGATGTGTTCGTTTGGCGGATGTGTTAGTTTGGCGCATGTGTTTGTTTGGCAGGTGTGTTTGTTTGGCGGATGTGTTAGTTTGGCGGATGTCTTAGTTTGGCGCATGTGTTAGTTTGGCGGATGTCTTAGTTTGGCGCATGTGTTTGTTTGGCGGATGTGTTAGTTTGACGGATGTGTTAGTTTGGCGCATGTGTTTGTTTGGCGGATGTGTAAGTTTGGCGGAAGTGTTAGTTTGATGGATGTGTTAGTTTGGCGGATGTCTTAGTTTGGCGCATGTGTTTGTTTGGCGGATGTGTTAGTTTGGTGCATGAGTTTGTTTGGCAGTTGTTTTTGTTTGGCGGATGTGTTTGTTTGGCGGATGTGTTCGTTTGGCGGATGTCTTAGTTTGGCACACGTGTTTGTTAGGCGGGTGTCTTAGTTTGGCGGATGTCTTCGTTTGGCGCATGTGTTTGTTTGGCGGATGTGTTTGTTTGGCGCATGTGTTTGTTTGGTGGATGTGTTAGTTTGGTGGATGTGTTTGTTTGGCGCATGTGTTTGTTTGGCGGAAGTGTGAGTTTGGCGGATGTGTTTGTTTGGCGCATGTGTTTGTTTGGCGGAAGTGTGAGTTTGGCGGATGTGTTTGTTTGGCGCATGTGTTTGTTTGGCGGATGTGTTAGTTTGGTGCATGTATTTGTTTGGCGGGTGTGTTTGTTTGGCGGATGTGTTAGTTTGGCGGATGTCTTAGTTTGGCGCATGTGTTTGTTTGGTGGATGTGTTAGTTTGGCGGATGTCTTAGTTTGGCGCATGTGTTTGTTTGGCGGATGTGTTAGTTTGAAGGATGTGTTAGTTTGGCGCATGTGTTTGTTTGGCGGATGTGTAAGTTTGGCGGAAGTGTTAGTTTGATGGATGTGTTAGTTTGGCGGATGTCTTAGTTTGGCGCATGTGTTTGTTTGGCGCATGTGTTTGTTTGGCGGATGTGTTTGTTTGGCGCATGTGTTTGTTTGGTGGATGTGTTAGTTTGGCGGATGTCTTAGTTTGGCGCATGTGTTTGTTTGGCGGAAGTGTTAGTTTGACGGATGTGTTTGTTTGGCGCATGTGTTTGTTTGGCGGAAGTGTTAGTTTGGCGGATGTGTTTGTTTGTTGCACGTGTTTGTTTGGCGGATGTGTTAGTTTGGCGCATGTGTTTGTTTGGCGGGTGTGTTTGTTTGGCGGATGTGTTAGTTTGGCGGATGTGTTAGTTTGGCGCATGTGTTTGTTTGGCGGATGTGTTAGTTTGGCGGATGTCTTAGTTTGGCGCATGTGTTTGTTTGGCCTATGTGTTAGTTTGACGGATGTGTTAGTTTGGCGCATGTGTTTGTTTGGTGCATGTGTTTGTTTGGCGGATGTGTTAGTTTAGGGGATGTCTTAGTTTGGCGGATGTGTTCGTTTGGCGGATGTGTTAGTTTGGCGGAAGGCTTAGTTTGGCGCATGTGTTTGTTTGGCGGATGTGTAAGTTTGGTGGATGTGTTAGTTTGGCGGATGTCTTAGTTTGGCACATGTGTTTGTTTGGCGGATGTGTTAGTTTGGCGCATGAGTTTGTTTGGCGGATGTTTTTGTTTGGCGGATGTGTTTGTTTGGCGGATGTGTTTGTTTGGCGGATGTCTTAGTTTGGCGGATGTCTTAGTTTGGCACATGTGTTTGTTTCGCGGATGTGTTAGTTTGGCGGATGTGTTAGTTTGGAGGATGTCTTAGTTTGGTGCATGTGTTTGTTTGGCGGATGTGTTAGTTTGGCGGATGTGTTAGTTTGGCGGATGTCTTAGTTTGGCGCATGTGTTTCTTTGGCGGACGTGTTCGTTTGGCGGATGTCTTAGTTTGGCGCATGTGTTTGTTTGGCGGATGTCTTAGTTTGGCGGATGTCTTAGTTTGGCGCATGTGTTTGTTTGGCGGATGTGTTAGTTTGGCGGATGTCTTAGTTTGGCACACGTGTTTGTTAGGCGGGTGTCTTAGTTTGGCGGATGTCTTCGTTTGGCGCATGTGTTTGTTTGGCGGATGTGTTTGTTTGGCGCATGTGTTTGTTTGGTGGATGTGTTAGTTTGGCGGATGTCTTACTTTGGCGCATGTGTTTGTTTGGCGGAAGTGTTAGTTTGGCGGATGTGTTTGTTTGGCGCATGTGTTTGTTTGGTGGAAGTGTGAGTTTGGCGGATGTGTTTGTTTGGCGCATGTGTTTGTTTGGCGGATGTGTTAGTTTGGCGCATGTATTTGTTTGGCGGGTGTGTTTGTTTGGCGGATGTGTTAGTTTGTCGGATGTCTTAGTTTGGCGCATGTGTTTGTTTGGCGGATGTGTTAGTTTGGCGGATGTCTTAGTTTGGCACCCGTGTTTGTTTGGCGGATGTGTTAGTTTGGCGCATGTGTTTGTTTGGCGCATGTGTTTGTTTGGCGGATGTGTTAGTTTGGGGGATGTCTTAGTTTGGCGGATGTGTTCGTTTGGCGGATGTGTTAGTTTGGCACATGTGTTTGTTTGGCGGGTGTGTTTGTTTGGCGGATGTGTTAGTTTGGCAGATGTCTTAGTTTGGCGCATGTGTTTGTTTGGTGGATGTGTTAGTTTGGCGGATGTCTTATTTTGGCGCATGTGTTTGTTTGGTGGATGTCTTAGTTTGGCGCATGTGTTTGTTTGGTGGATGTCTTAGTTTGGCGGATGTCTTAGTTTGGCCCATGTGTTTGTTTGGCGGATGTGTTAGTTTGGCGGATGTCTTAGTTTGGCACACGTGTTTGTTAGGCGGGTGTCTTAGTTTGGCGGATGTCTTCGTTTGGCGCATGTGTTTGTTTGGCGGATGTGTTTGTTTGGCGCATGTGTTTGTTTGGTGGATGTGTTAGTTTGGCAGATGTCTTAGTTTGGCGCATGTGTTTGTTTGGCGGAAGTGTTAGTTTGACGGATGTGTTTGTTTGGCGCATGTGTTTGTTTGGCGGAAGTGTTAGTTTGGCGGATGTGTTTGTTTGGTGCACGTGTTTGTTTGGCGGATGTGTTAGTTTGGCGCATGTGTTTGTTTGGCGGGTGTGTTTGTTTGGCGGATGTGTTAGTTTGGCGGATGTCTTAGTTTGGCCCATGTGTTTGTTTGGCGGATGTGTTAGTTTGGCGGATGTCTTAGTTTGGCGCATGTGTTTGTTTGGCCTATGTGTTAGTTTGACGGATGTGTTAGTTTGGCGGATGTCTTAGTTTGGCGGATGTGTTTGTTTGGCGGATGTGTTTGTTTGGCGGATGTCTTAGCTTGGCGGATGTCTTAGTTTGGCGCATGTGTTTGTTTCGCGGATGTGTTAGTTTGGCGGATGTGTTAGTTTGGCGGATGTCTTAGTTTGGCGGAGGTCTTAGTTTGGCGCATGTGTTTGTTTCGCGGATGTGTTAGTTTGGCGGATGTGATAGTTTGGCGGATGTCTTAGTTTGGTGCATGTGTTTGTTTGGCGGATGTGTTAGTTTGGCGGATGTGTTCGTTTGGCGGATATCTTAGTTTGGCGCATGTGTTTCTTTGGCGGACGTGTTCGTTTGGCGGATGTCTTAGTTTGGCGCATGTGTTTGTTTGGCGGATGTGTTAGTTTGGCGGATGTCTTAGTTTGGCACACGTGTTTGTTAGGCGGGTGTCTTAGTTTGGCGGATGTCTTCGTTTGGGGCATGTGTTTGTTTGGCGGATGTGTTTGTTTGGCGCATGTGTTTGTTTGGTGGATGTGTTAGTTTGGCGGATGTCTTAGTTTGGCGCATGTGTTTGTTTGGCGGAAGTGTTAGTTTGGTGGATGTGTTTGTTTGGCGCATGTGTTTGTTTGGCGGAAGTGTGAGTTTGGCGGATGTGTTTGTTTGGCGCATGTGTTTGTTTGGCGGATGTGTTCGTTTGGTGCATGTATTTGTTTGGCGGGTGTGTTTGTTTGGCGGATGTGTTAGTTTGGCGGATGTCTTAGTTTGGCGCATGTCTTTGTTTGGGGATGTGTTAGTTTGGCGGATGTCTTAGTTTGGTGCATGTGTTTGTTTGGCGGATGTGTTAGTTTGACGGATGTGTTAGTTTGGCGCATGTGTTTGTTTGGCGGATGTGTAAGTTTGGCGGAAGTGTTAGTTTGATGGATGTGTTAGTTTGGCGGATGTCTTAATTTGGCGCATGTGTTTGTTTGGCGGATGTGTTAGTTTGGTGCATGAGTTTGTTTGGCAGTTGTTTTTGTTTGGCGGATGTGTTTGTTTGGCGGATGTGTTTGTTTGGCGGATGTCTTAGTTTGGCGGATGTCTTAGTTTGGCGCATGTGTATGTTTCGCGGATGTGTTAGTTTGGCGGATGTGTTAGTTTGGCGGATGTCTTAGTTTGGCACATGTGTTTGTTTGGCGGATGTGTTAGTTTGGCGCATGTGTTTCTTTGGCGGGTGTGTTCGTTTGGCGGATGTCTTAGTTTGGCGGATGTCTTAGTTTGGCGCATGTGTTTGTTTCGCGGATGTGTTAGTTTGGCGGATGTGTTAGTTTGGCGGATGTCTTAGTTTGGCGGAGGTCTTAGTTTGGCGCATGTGTTTGTTTCGCGGATGTGTTAGTTTGGCGGATGTGATAGTTTGGCGGATATCTTAGTTTGGTGCATGTGTTTGTTTGGCGGATGTGTTAGTTTGGCGGATGTGTTAGTTTGGCGGATATCTTAGTTTGGCGCATGTGTTTCTTTGGCGGACGTGTTCGTTTGGCGGATGTCTTAGTTTGGCACATGTGTTTGTTTGGCGGATGTCTTAGTTTGGCACCTGTGTTTGTTTGGCGGATGTGTTAGTTTGGCGCATGTGTTTGTTTGGCGCATGTGTTTGTTTGGCGGATGTGTTAGTTTGGGGGATGTCTTAGTTTGGCGCATGTGTTTGTTTGGTGGATGTGTTAGTTTGGCGGATGTCTTAGTTTGGCGCATGTGTTTGTTTGGCGGATGTGTTAGTTTGACGGATGTGTTAGTTTGGCGCATGTGTTTGTTTGGCGGATGTGTAAGTTTGGCGGAAGTGTTAGTTTGATGGATGTGTTAGTTTGGCGGATGTCTTAGTTTGGCGCATGTGTTTGTTTGGCGGATGTGTTAGTTTGGTGCATGAGTTTGTTTGGCAGTTGTTTTTGTTTGGCGGATGTGTTTGTTTGGCGGATGTGTTTGTTTGGTGGATGTCTTAGTTTGGCGGATGTCTTAGTTTGGCGCATGTGTTTGTTTCGCGGGTGTGTTAGTTTGGCGGATGTGTTAGTTTGGCGGATGTCTTAGTTTGGCGGAGGTCTTAGTTTGGCGCATGTGTTTGTTTCGCGGATGTGTTAGTTTGGTGGATGTGATAGTTTGGCGGATGTCTTAGTTTGGTGCATGTGTTTGTTTGGCGGATGTGTTAGTTTGGCGGATGTGTTAGTTTGGCGGATATCTTAGTTTGGCGCATGTGTTTCTTTGGCGGATGTGTTCGTTTGGCGGATGTCTTAGTTTGGCGCATGTGTTTGTTTGGCGGATGTGTTAGTTTGGCGGATGTGTTTGTTTGGCGCATGTGTTTGTTAGGCGGGTGTCTTAGTTTGGCGGATGTCTTCGTTTGGCGCATGTGTTTGTTTGGCGGATGTGTTTGTTTGGCGCATGTGTTTGTTTGGTGGATGTGTTAGTTTGGCGGATGTCTTAGTTTGGCGCATGTGTTTGTTTGGCGGAAGTGTTAGTTTGGTGGATGTGTTTGTTTGGCGCATGTGTTTGTTTGGCGGAAGTGTGAGTTTGGCGGATGTGTTTGTTTGGCACATGTGTTTGTTTGGCGGATGTGTTAGTTTGGTGCATGTATTTGTTTGGCGGGTGTGTTTGTTTGGCGGATGTGTTAGTTTGGCGGATGTCTTAGTTTGGCGCATGTGTTTGTTTGGTGGATGTGTTAGTTTGGCGGATGTCTTAGTTTGGCGCATGTGTTTGTTTGGCGGATGTGTTAGTTTGACGGATGTGTTAGTTTGGCGCATGTGTTTGTTTGGCGGATGTGTAACTTTGGCGGAAGTGTTAGTTTGATGGATGTGTTAGTTTGGCGGATGTCTTAGTTTGGCGCATGTGTTTGTTTGGCGGATGTGTTAGTTTGGTGCATGAGTTTGTTTGGCAGTTGTTTTTGTTTGGCGGATGTGTTTGTTTGGCGGATGTGTTTGTTTGGCGGATGTCTTAGTTTGGCGGATGTCTTAGTTTGGCGCATGTGTATGTTTCGCGGATGTGTTAGTTTGGCGGATGTGTTAGTTTGGCGGATGTCTTAGTTTGGCACATGTGTTTGTTTGGCGGATGTGTTAGTTTGGCGCATGTGTTTCTTTGGCGGGTGTGTTCGTTTGGCGGATGTCTTAGTTTGGCGGATGTCTTAGTTTGGCGCATGTGTTTGTTTCGCGGATGTGTTAGTTTGGCGGATGTGTTAGTTTGGCGGATGTCTTAGTTTGGCGGAGGTCTTAGTTTGGCGCATGTGTTTGTTTCACGGATGTGTTAGTTTGGCGGATGTCTTAGTTTGGTGCATGTGTTTGTTTGGCGGATGTGTTAGTTTGGCGGATGTGTTAGTTTGGCGGATATCTTAGTTTGGCGCATGTGTTTCTTTGGCGGACGTGTTCGTTTGGCGGATGTCTTAGTTTGGCGCATGTGTTTGTTTGGCGGATGTCTTAGTTTGGCACCTGTGTTTGTTTGGCGGATATGTTAGTTTGGCGCATGTGTTTGTTTGGCGCATGTGTTTGTTTGGCGGATGTGTTAGTTTGGGGGATGTCTTAGTTTGGCGGATGTGTTCGTTTGGCGGATGTGTTAGTTTGGCGCATGTGTTTGTTTGGCAGGTGTGTTTGTTTGGCGGATGTGTTAGTTTGGCGGATGTCTTAGTTTGGCGCATGTGTTAGTTTGGCGGATGTCTTAGTTTGGCGCATGTGTTTGTTTGGCGGATGTGTTAGTTTGACGGATGTGTTAGTTTGGCGCATGTGTTTGTTTGGCGGATGTGTAAGTTTGGCGGAAGTGTTAGTTTGATGGATGTGTTAGTTTGGCGGATGTCTTAGTTTGGCGCATGTGTTTGTTTGGCGGATGTGTTAGTTTGGTGCATGAGTTTGTTTGGCAGTTGTTTTTGTTTGGCGGATGTGTTTGTTTGGCGGATGTGTTCGTTTGGCGGATGTCTTAGTTTGGCACACGTGTTTGTTAGGCGGGTGTCTTAGTTTGGCGGATGTCTTCGTTTGGCGCATGTGTTTGTTTGGCGGATGTGTTTGTTTGGCGCATGTGTTTGTTTGGTGGATGTGTTAGTTTGGTGGATGTGTTTGTTTGGCGCATGTGTTTGTTTGGCGGAAGTGTGAGTTTGGCGGATGTGTTTGTTTGGCGCATGTGTTTGTTTGGCGGAAGTGTGAGTTTGGCGGATGTGTTTGTTTGGCGCATGTGTTTGTTTGGCGGATGTGTTAGTTTGGTGCATGTATTTGTTTGGCGGGTGTGTTTGTTTGGCGGATGTGTTAGTTTGGCGGATGTCTTAGTTTGGCGCATGTGTTTGTTTGGTGGATGTGTTAGTTTGGCGGATGTCTTAGTTTGGCGCATGTGTTTGTTTGGCGGATGTGTTAGTTTGAAGGATGTGTTAGTTTGGCGCATGTGTTTGTTTGGCGGATGTGTAAGTTTGGCGGAAGTGTTAGTTTGATGGATGTGTTAGTTTGGCGGATGTCTTAGTTTGGCGCATGTGTTTGTTTGGCGGATGTGTTAGTTTGGTGCATGAGTTTGTTTGGCAGTTGTTTTTGTTTGGCGGATGTGTTTGTTTGGCGGATGTGTTTGTTTGGCGGATGTCTTAGTTTGGCGGATGTCTTAGTTTGGCGCATGTGTATGTTTCGCGGATGTGTTAGTTTGGCGGATGTGTTAGTTTGGCGGATGTCTTAGTTTGGCACATGTGTTTGTTTGGCGGATGTGTTAGTTTGGCGCATGTGTTTCTTTGGCGGGTGTGTTCGTTTGGCGGATGTCTTAGTTTGGCGGATGTCTTAGTTTGGTGCATGTGTTTGTTTCGCGGATGTGTTAGTTTGGCGGATGTGTTAGTTTGGCGGATGTCTTAGTTTGGCGCATGTGTTTGTTTGGCGGATGTGTTAGTTTGGTGCATGAGTTTGTTTGGCAGTTGTTTTTGTTTGGCGGATGTGTTTGTTTGGCGGATGTGTTTGTTTGGCGGATGTCTTAGTTTGGCGGATGTCTTAGTTTGGCGCATGTGTTTGTTTCGCGGATGTGTTAGTTTGGCGGATGTGTTAGTTTGGCGGATGTCTTAGTTTGGCGGAGGTCTTAGTTTGGCGCATGTGTTTGTTTCGCGGATGTGTTAGTTTGGCGGATGTCATAGTTTGGCGGATGTCTTAGTTTTGTGCATGTGTTTGTTTGGCGGATGTGTTAGTTTGGCGGATGTGTTAGTTTGGCGGATATCTTAGTTTGGCGCATGTGTTTCTTTGGCGGACGTGTTCGTTTGGCGGATGTCTTAGTTTGGCGCATGTGTTTGTTTGGCGGATGTCTTAGTTTGGCACCTGTGTTTGTTTGGCGGATGTGTTAGTTTGGCGCATGTGTTTGTTTGGCGCATGTGTTTGTTTGGCGGATGTGTTAGTTTGGGGGATGTCTTAGTTTGGCGGATGTGTTCGTTTGGCGGATGTGTTAGTTTGGCGCATGTTTTGTTTGGCGGGTGTGTTTGTTTGGCGGATGTGTTAGTTTGGCGGATGCCTTAGTTTGGCGCATGTGTTTGTTTGGTGGATGTGTTAGTTTGGCGGATGTCTTAGTTTGGCGCATGTGTTTGTTTGGCGGATGTGTTAGTTTGACGGATGTGTTAGTTTGGCGCATGTGTTTGTTTGGCGGATGTGTAAGTTTGGCGGAAGTGTTAGTTTGATGGATGTGTTAGTTTGGCGGATGTCTTAGTTTGGCGCATGTGTTTGTTTGGCGGATGTGTTAGTTTGGTGCATGAGTTGGTTTGGCAGTTGTTTTTGTTTGGCGGATGTGTTTGTTTGGCGGATGTGTTTGTTTGGCGGATGTCTTAGTTTGGCGGATGTCTTAGTTTGGCGCATGTGTTTGTTTCGCGGATGTGTTAGTTTGGCGGATGTGTTAGTTTGGCGGATGTCTTAGTTTGGCGGAGGTCTTAGTTTGGCGCATGTGTTTGTTTCGCGGATGTGTTAGTTTGGCGGATGTGATAGTTTGGCGGATGTCTTAGTTTGGTGCATGTGTTTGTTTGGCGGATGTGTTAGTTTGGCGGATGTGTTAGTTTGGCGGATATCTTAGTTTGGCGCATGTGTTTCTTTGGCGGACGTGTTCGTTTGGCGGATGTCTTAGTTTGGCGCATGTGTTTGTTTGGCGGATGTGTTAGTTTGGCGGATGTCTTAGTTTGGCACACGTGTTTGTTAGGCGGGTTTCTTAGTTTGGCGGATGTCTTCGTTTGGCGCATGTGTTTGTTTGGCGGATGTGTTTGTTTGGCGCATGTGTTTGTTTGGTGGATGTGTTAGTTTGGCGGATGTCTTAGTTTGGCGCATGTGTTTGTTTGGCGGAAGTGTTAGTTTGGTGGATGTGTTTGTTTGGCGCATGTGTTTGTTTGGCGGAAGTGTGAGTTTGGCGGATGTGTTTGTTTGGCGCATGTGTTTGTTTGGCGGATGTGTTAGTTTGGTGCATGTATTTGTTTGGCGGGTGTGTTTGTTTGGCGGATGTGTTAGTTTGGCGGATGTCTTAGTTTGGCGCATGTGTTTGTTTGGTGGATGTGTTAGTTTGGCGGATGTCTTAGTTTGGCGCATGTGTTTGTTTGGCGGATGTGTTAGTTTGACGGATGTGTTAGTTTGGCGCATGTGTTTGTTTGGCGGATGTGTAAGTTTGGCGGAAGTGTTAGTTTGATGGATGTGTTAGTTTGGCGGATGTCTTAGTTTGGCGCATGTGTTTGTTTGGCGGATGTGTTAGTTTGGTGCATGAGTTTGTTTGGCGGTTGTTTTTGTTTGGCGGATGTGTTTGTTTGGCGGATGTGTTTGTTTGGCAGATGTCTTAGTTTGGCGGATGTCTTAGTTTGGCGCATGTGTTTGTTTCGCGGATGTGTTTGTTTGGCGGATGTGTTTGTTTGGCGGATGTGTTAGTTTGGCGGATGTCTTAGTTTGGCACACGTGTTTGTTAGGCGGGTGTCTTAGTTTGGCGGATGTCTTCGCTTGGTGCATGTGTTTGTTTGGCGGATGTGTTTGTTTGGCGCATGTGTTTGTTTGGTGGATGTGTTAGTTTGGCGGATGTCTTAGTTTGGCGCATGTGTTTGTTTGGCGGAAGTGTTAGTTTGGTGGATGTGTTTGTTTGGCGCTTGTGTTTGTTTGGCGGAAGTGTGAGTTTGGCGGATGTGTTTGTTTGGCGCATGTGTTTGTTTGGCGGATGTGTTAGTTTGGCGCATGTATTTGTTTGGCGGGTGTGTTTGTTTGGCGGATGTGTTAGTTTGTCGGATGTCTTAGTTTGGCGCATGTGTTTGTTTGGCGGATGTGTTAGTTTGGCGGATGTCATAGTTTGGCACCTGTGTTTGTTTGGCGGATGTGTTAGTTTGGCGCATGTGTTTGTTTGGCGCATGTGTTTGTTTGGCGGATGTGTTAGTTTGGGGGATGTCTTAGTTTGGCGGATGTGTTCGTTTGGCGGATGTGTTAGTTTGGCACATGTGTTTGTTTGGCGGGTGTGTTTGTTTGGCGGATGTGTTAGTTTGGCGGATGTCTTAGTTTGGCGCATGTGTTTGTTTGGTGGATGTCTTAGTTTGGCGCATGTGTTTGTTTGGTGGATGTCTTAGTTTGGCGGATGTCTTAGTTTGGCCCATGTGTTTGTTTGGCGGATGTGTTAGTTTGGCGGATGTCTTAGTTTGGCACACGTGTTTGTTAGGCGGGTGTCTTAGTTTGGCGGATGTCTTCGTTTGGCGCATGTGTTTGTTTGGCGGGTGTGTTTGTTTGGCGCATGTGTTTGTTTGGTGGATGTGTTAGTTTGGCGGATGTCTTAGTTTGGCGCATGTGTTTGTTTGGCGGAAGTGTTAGTTTGACGGATGTGTTTGTTTGGCGCATGTGTTTGTTTGTTTTTTGTTTTTTTTTGTTTACAAGATCGAGGCTCGTGAAAGAGCGAACATTAATCACACAGAAAGACAAACCGACACATAAAACATATAACATAGGGAGCGGTAGACAAGATGGGGAGAGAGGGGGAAGGACACAAACACAACATTTGAGAGCAGGGACCGAGAGACATGGAGACATCGAGAGATCTGAGAGAGGGCGAGGGCTTTGGGGGGGGGGGGCGTGGGAAGGGGGCGGTGGGAGAGGTATAAAACATATGGACACTGCCAGGACTTCCAGGAAAGAAGTTGGAATTTCAAACAAGGTGGATCTGGGGTGAATTAGCGGGGGTAGAAAAGATCAAGGTTTTGGATGGGGGAAGATAAGAGATGGTGGTGAACAGCTGTTTTAAAGACCTGGAGGGAGGAGTGGGATTGAAGGGAGTGAGGGAGTTTGTTCCAGAGGCGGGAGAAAAGAGGAATGAAAGAGTGAAGGTGAGCAGAGAGCCGAGATTTCGGCAGTTTAACCATCAGAGGGTTGCTGGCAGATCTTGTGCGACCTGTAGGAATATTTGGGGGACAGAGCACAGAGAGAGCTGGGGGTGCAAGGCCGGAGAGGAGTCGGTAGAAGACAGAAAGACCACCTACCTGCCTGCGGTGAGTGAGTGAAAGGCCCTCAGAGATAGCTTCATCGCGGGAGATTCCAATAATTCTGAAAGCTTTGGTTTCAACAGCGTGAAGCCGAGCTAGGTGTGAGGCAGGAGCACCGGCCCATAGGGGAGAACAGTATTCCATTGAGCTGCGGATGAAAGCCTTGTATGTGGTGAGGAGCTCAGGTGTGCCGAGGAAGGACTTCGCACGACGGAGGATGCCCAGTCGGCGACTGGCTTTGGAGGCCAGCTTGGAAATGTGGTTTTCCCAAGAAAGATCATGGCAGATAGTGAGACCCAAAATCTTGAGCGACAGAACTTCTTGGAGAGGATTGTTGAGAAAGTAGATGGGAGGGTTGTCCAGTCGATCTTTTCGGAGAGACATAGTAAGAGTGTGAGATTTGTCAGGATTGAAAGACATGTTCCACTTGTTTGACCAGTCTGTGATTTTGTCCAGGTCTTCAGAGAGTGAGGAGGCAGCAGACTGCCGATCTGAGGGAAGAGGAATGGAGCGGCAGAGAGTGGAGTCATCAGCAAAGAGATAGAGAGGATTTTCGAGAGAGTCAGAGAGATCATTGATGAAGACCAGAAAAAGCACGGGGCCCAGAACACTGCCTTGGGGAACTCCAGCCTGAACAGGAAGAGGAGATGAGAGAAACCCATTCAGGGCCACACGTTGACGACGACTAGAGAGGAAGTCCGCCAGACATGCGTGGAGATTTCCATGGATACCAAAGGAGGAGAGTTTGGTGAGCAGAGCGGGGTGCCAGACCGTGTCGAAGGCACGTGATATGTCGAGGGAGACAGCTCTAATTTCCTGTTTGGCATTGAGGACCTCCATCCATTGTTGAGACAGCAGAAGCAGCATGTCCAGAGTAGAGTGACCTGGTCTGAAACCAAATTGATGATCAGAGATCAAGCCATTGGAGAAGAGGAAAGATTTCATATCCGAAGGAATGATGGATTCCATGACTTTGCTGATAATTGGGGGAAGGCTGATTGGTCTGTAGTTGCTAGGATCTGTTTTTGCACCTTTTTTGTGCAAAGCGGTGATGTTGGCTGATTTCCAAGCAGATGGCAGTTGACCTTGAGCAAAAGAGAGGGTGAAGAGAACAGAGAGAGGGTGAGATAGAGCAGCAGAGCAGGATTTTAGGACCCGTGGGCTGATGCCGTCGGGTCCAGTTGCAGAATCAGAGTCGAGGGTTGACAGAAACTTTTCCACCTTGTCAGGAGGAAAGGACACGGAGTCCAGGAGCAGCAGGGTACGACTGGGTATGGTGGGTACAGAGAGGGATGGGTTTGGGACACAAGATTTAGAGGCAAACACAGAGTTGAGGCATTCAGCTTTTTCACGTGCGGAGTCAACTGTGTAGCCGTTTGAGGTAAGGGAGGGGATGGAGGGGGAACAAACACCAGAAACGGATTTGACCAGACGCCACCAGGATTTGGAAGAGGGAGACAGATAAGAGAGTTCGGTCTTGAGAACGGAGAGATATTGTTTCCTGGCTCTCCTGAGGGTGGACACACACTTGTTTCGGGCTTTGTGAAAGGAAAAGAGATTTCCTTCCGTTGGATTTGCTTTCCAGGAGACGAAGGCAAGTTGTTTCTGGGCAACAGCCTCACCACAAGATTCCGTGTACCATGGACGGGAGGAAGGGTATGACAACTGAAGACGAGATGGGATAAATCTGTGCATGAGAGAGAGCAATTTACTTTGGAAGAATTCCCAGGATGAGTTGATGTCAGAGGTGGTAGAGATGGGAGATCAGTCCAGATGATTGATGGCTGCTTGAAGACCGTGCCAGTTGGCCTGAGTGAAATGCCAGACTCGTCGACGCTGAGCAGGCTCCCTGAGGATGGTCAGAGAGATGTCCACTTAACAAGAACATGATCAGATGATCCGATCGGAGCAGAAGAAGAGCAGCAGACATTTTCAGGGAAGTTAGTCATAACCAAGTCCAGAAGAGAAGATGTTCCGTTGACTGAGATCCGGGTCGGGAAATTGACAGATTGTGTCAGTCCCAGTGAGTCGCAGAAGTCCTTTGCTGAGGAGCCATGGCTGGTGAGAGAGGTACCCACACCCAGCCAACTGGCATGATGACAGTTGAAATCACCACATATGAGGAAGAGAGAGTTGGGATGAGTAGATAGAAGTTGGTCCATATCATCAGACAGCGAGATGTAGATGGAGTCATCACTGTTTGGTGGACGGTACAACACACATATGAACAAGAGGTGGGAGCGAAGGGGAAGCCGTAGCCAGAGGTATTCCTGGGGGTGAGGTGGAGAGAGTGCAGTGCAGGGCGAGTGAGGAAGAGAGTTTTTGATAAAGATAGCAACCCCGCCTCCAGGACGAGGCTCAGGTCTATCATACCGGAGGAGGGAGTAGCCCGGGAGAGATACTATGGAATCAGAGACATCATAAAGGAGGAAAGTTTCTGTTAAGCAGATCACGTCTGGTTTGACAGAAGCAACCTGTATGGAGAGATCAGTTAAGTTTGAACGAAGGCCCCGGATGTTTGAGGTCCATACCGTTAATGAAGAGGAAGGGGGAGCATCAGATACAGAACAGGGGGGAGGAGGGGTAGGGTAAGATGTGGAAGAGGTGGAAGAGGTAGGGAGAGCTGTTGAAGGTGTGTCAGAGATTTCAGAATAGCTCGGAGAAAGGGAAGGATGGGGCGGACAAAAGGTTTGATGGTGATTGGGTGAGCCACAATGAGGTGTTATTTGAGGAGGGGGAAGAGCGAGGCAGAAGGTTGGGGGAGATGGAGGTGAGAGTTTGAAGGGGGAAGAAGCGGGGAGACCGCTTTGAGGAGGGGGAGTGAGAGGGGGGAAATTGAGAAGCAATGAGGGTGGGGAGATTTGAAGGGGAGGGGTGAGGGGGGAGTTTGGGACGGAAGGGACAAGGGGAGGGATTTGAAAGGGATGGGATATGGGGGAGATTTGGAGGAGAGGGGTGAGGCAGGAGTCTAGGAGGGGAGGGGCGAGGGGGCGTCTTGGCGGGGAGGGGTGAGGGGGTAGTTTAGGAGGGAGGGGGCAAGGGGGGAGATTTGAAAGGGATGGGTGATGGGGAAGATTTGGAGGGGAGGGGTGATGGGGAAGATTTGGAGGGGAGGGGTTATGGGGAAGATTTGGAGGGGAGGGGTGAGATTGGATTTTTGAAAGTGTACGATTTATGGGAAACGAACATTTATTGCAAAATGAGTTTCTTGTGACCTTCGAGTTAAAAATACGTTTAAGGACGCTGGATGGAGGATGGAGTGCAGGAGAGTTTAGGGAATGTAGAAAAAAGGCACTATAGGAGATGGATATTTTTTTTGGGATGAATTGATTTGGTGAGCAAGTCGAAAGCAGCCTTTTAAAGAAGAAGAAGAAAAAGGTGTTATAAAATATGACGGAATACATAATTTGAGGGGAAAGTGTAAACATTGAAGGTTAATGAGTGTAAACTATCTGGGGAAATGGGGTAGAAACACGTGGTCGAAGAACGAACGAACGAATAAGAATGAATAAACGAATGAGAACAGAGAAGGAAATGTTTTTTTTTTTTTGTTTTTTTTTTGAGTTGAGATTTACACAAGGAAGTAGGCTATGGGTGAAAAGCCTGGGAATACAGAGAACGAAAGTTATTGGATCACAAACGACGGACCGCTGAGAAAAACAAAGCCTCAAGGTTGTACAGTGCACACTGTACAAGGCCTCAAGACATGACACGAATTAACACGATTTTCAATACAGGTATGAAAGATTTGCACCGAAAAATCTTCGTCGGGACACAATATACGTACAACACCATAAATAAATACAATTATAACGAAAATACAAATGGGAACAATCACTTAACTTCGATTTCAAATCGTTCGCGACGCGGCAAAGGCCTTGCTCGCGACACGGCAAACAGACGATCAATTTATGAAAGATAAACACCGAGAAACAACCAAAGTTGCACACAATAACTTCACACACCGAAAGATAAATACAGTTTCGACAAAATACAATTGTGAACAGACTTAACTTCGAAAAACGTGGAGACCGTGTGGAGCTTGGCTTTGGCGGAAGTGTTAGTTTGGCGGATGTGTTTGTTTGGTGCACGTGTTTGTTTGGCGGATGTGTTAGTTTGGCGCATGTGTTTGTTTGGCGGGTATGTTTGTTTGGCGGATGTGTTAGTTTGGCGGATGTCTTAGTTTGGCGCATGTGTTTGTTTGGCGGATGTGTTAGTTTGGCGGATGTGTTAGTTTGGCGCATGTGTTTGTTTGGCGCATGTGTTTGTTTGGCGGATGTGTTAGTTTGGGGGATGTCTTAGTTTGGCGGATGTGTTCGTTTGGCGGATGTGTTAGTTTAGGGGATGTCTTAGTTTGGCGCATGTGTTTGTTTGGCGGGTGTGTTCATTTGGCGGATGTCTTAGTTTGGCACATGTGTTTGTTTGGCAGATGTGTAAGTTTGGCGGATGTGTTAGTTTGCCGCATGTGTTTGTTTGGCGGAAGTGTTAGTTTGATGGATGTGTTAGTTTGGCGCATGTGTTTGTTTGGCGCATGTGTTTGTTTGGCGGATGTGTTAGTTTGGGGGATGTCTTAGTTTGGCAGATGTGTTCGTTTGGTGGATGTGTTAGTTTGGCGGATGTCTTTGTTTGGCGCATGTGTTTGTTTGGCGGATGTGTAAGTTTGGCGGATGTGTTAGTTTGGCGGATGTCTTAGTTTGGCACATGTGTTTGTTTGGCGGATGTGTTAGTTTGGTGCATGAGTTTGTTTGGCGGATGTTTTTGTTTGGCGGATGTGTTTGTTTGGCGGATGTGTTTGTTTGGCAGATGTCTTAGTTTGGCGGATGTCTTAGTTTAGCGCATGTGTTTGTTTCGCGGATGTGTTAGTTTGGCGGATGTGTTAGTTTGGCGGATGTCTTAGTTTGGTGCATGTGTTTGTTTGGCGGATGTGTTTGTTTGGCGCATGTGTTTGTTTGGCGGATGTGTTAGTTTGGCGCATGTGTTTGTTTGGCGGGTGTGTTTGTTTGGCGGATGTGTTAGTTTGTCGGATGTCTTAGTTTGGCGCATGTGTTTGTTTGGCGGATGTGTTAGTTTGGTGGATGTCTTAGTTTGGCACCTGTGTTTGTTTGGCGGATGTGTTAGTTTGGCGCATGTGTTTGTTTGGCGCATGTGTTTGTTTGGCGGGTGTGTTTGTTTGGCGGATGTCTTAGTTTGGCACTTGTGTTTGTTTGGTGGATGTGTTAGTTTGGCGGATGTCTTAGTTTGGCGCATGTGTTTGTTTGGCGGATGTGTTAGTTTGACGGATATGTTAGTTTGGTGCATGTGTTTGTTTGGCGGATGTGTAAGTTTGGCGGAAGTGTTAGTTTGATGGATGTGTTAGTTTGGCGGATGTCTTAGTTTGGCGCATGTGTTTGTTTGGCGGATGTGTTAGTTTGGTGCATGAGTTTGTTTGGCAGTTGTTTTTGTTTGGCGGATGTGTTTGTTTGGCGGATGTGTTTGTTTGGCGGATGTCTTAGTTTGGCGGATGTCTTAGTTTGGCGCATGTGTATGTTTCGCGGATGTGTTAGTTTGGCGGATGTGTTAGTTTGGCGGATGTCTTAGTTTGGCACATGTGTTTCTTTGGTGGGTGTGTTCGTTTGGCGGATGTCTTAGTTTGGCGGATGTCTTAGTTTGGCGCATGTGTTTGTTTCGCGGATGTGTTAGTTTGGCGGATGTGTTAGTTTGGCGGATGTCTTAGTTTGGCGGAGGTCTTAGTTTGGCGCATGTGTTTGTTTCGCGGATGTGTTAGTTTGGCGGATGTGATAGTTTGGCGGATGTCTTAGTTTGGTGCATGTGTTTGTTTGGCGGATGTGTTAGTTTGGCGGATGTGTTAGTTTGGCGGATATCTTAGTTTGGCACATGTGTTTCTTTGGCGGACGTGTTCGTTTGGCGGATGTCTTAGTTTGGCGCATGTGTTTGTTTGGCGGATGTGTTAGTTTGGCGGATGTCTTAGTTTGGCACACGTGTTTGTTAGGCGGGTGTCTTAGTTTGGCGGATGTCTTCGTTTGGCGCATGTGTTTGTTTGGCAGATGTGTTTGTTTGGCGCATGTGTATGTTTTGTGGATGTGTTAGTTTGGCGGATGTCTTAGTTTGGCGCATGTGTTTGTTTGGCGGAAGTGTTAGTTTGGTGGATGTGTTTGTTTGGCGCATGTGTTTGTTTGGCGGAAGTGTGTTTGTTTGGCGGATGTGTTAGTTTGTCGGATGTCTTAGTTTGGCGCATGTGTTTGTTTGGCGGATGTGTTAGTTTGGCGGATGTCTTAGTTTGGCACCTGTGTTTGTTTGGCGGATGTGTTAGTTTGGCGCATGTGTTTGTTTGGCGCATGTGTTTGTTTGGCGGATGTGTTAGTTTGGCGCATGTATTTGTTTGGCGGGTGTGTTTGTTTGGCGGATGTGTTAGTTTGTCGGATGTCTTAGTTTGGCGCATGTGTTTGTTTGGCGGATGTGTTAGTTTGGCGGATGTCTTAGTTTGGCACCTGTGTTTGTTTGGCGGATGTGTTAGTTTGGCACATATGTTTGTTTGGCGGGTGTGTTTGTTTGGCGGATGTGTTAGTTTGGCGGATGTCTTAGTTTGGCGCATGTGTTTGTTTGGTGGATGTGTTAGTTTGGCGGATGTCTTAGTTTGGCGCATGTGTTTGTTTGGTGGATGTCTTAGTTTGGCGCATGTGTTTGTTTGGTGGATGTCTTAGTTTGGCGGATGTCTTAGTTTGGCGCATGTGTTTGTTTGGTGGATGTCTTAGTTTGGCGGATGTCTTAGTTTGGCCCATGTGTTTGTTTGGCGGATGTGTTAGTTTGGCGGATGTCTTAGTTTGGCACACGTCTTAGTTTGGCGGGTGTCTTAGTTTGGCGGATGTCTTCGTTTGGCGCATGTGTTTGTTTGGCGGATGTGTTTGTTTGGCGCATGTGTTTGTTTGGTGGATGTGTTAGTTTGGCGGATGTCTTAGTTTGGCGCATGTGTTTGTTTGGCGGAAGTGTTAGTTTGACGGATGTGTTTGTTTGGCGCATGTGTTTGTTTGGCGGAAGTGTTAGTTTGGCGGATGTGTTTGTTTGGTGCACGTGTTTGTTTGGCGGATGTGTTAGTTTGGCGCATGTGTTTGTTTGGCGGGTGTGTTTGTTTGGCGGATGTGTTAGTTTGGCGGATGTATTAGTTTGGCGCATGTGTTTGTTTGGCGGATGTGTTAGTTTGGCGGATGTCTTAGTTTGGCGCATGTGTTTGTTTGGCCTATGTGTTAGTTTGACGGATGTGTTAGTTTGGCGCATGTGTTTGTTTGGCGCATGTGTTTGTTTGGCGGATGTGTTAGTTTAGGGGATGTCTTAGTTTGGCGGATGTGTTCGTTTGGCGGATGTGTTAGTTTGGCGGAAGGCTTAGTTTGGCGCATGTGTTTGTTTGGCGGATGTGTAAGTTTGGTGGATGTGTTAGTTTGGCGGATGTCTTAGTTTGGCGGATGTCTTAGTTTGGCACATGTGTTTGTTTCGCGGATGTGTTAGTTTGGCGGATGTGTTAGTTTGGAGGATGTCTTAGTTTGGTGCATGTGTTTGTTTGGCGGATGTGTTAGTTTGGCGGATGTGTTAGTTTGGCGGATGTCTTAGTTTGGCGCGTGTGTTTCTTTGGCGGACGTGTTCGTTTGGCGGATGTCTTAGTTTGGCGCATGTGTTTGTTTGGTGGATGTCTTAGTTTGGCGGATGTCTTAGTTTGGCGCATGTGTTTGTTTGGCGGATGTGTTAGTTTGGCGGATGTCTTAGTTTGGCACACGTGTTTGTTAGGCGGGTGTCTTAGTTTGGCGGATGTCTTCGTTTGGCGCATGTGTTTGTTTGGCGGATGTGTTTGTTTGGCGCATGTGTTTGTTTGGTGGATGTGTTTGTTTGGCGCATGTGTTTGTTTGGCGGATGTGTTAGTTTGGCGCATGTATTTGTTTGGCGGGTGTGTTTGTTTGGCGGAAGTGTTAGTTTGGCGGAAGTGTTTGTTTGGCGCATGTGTTTGTTTGGCGGAAGTGTGAGTTTGGCGGATGTGTTTGTTTGGCGCATGTGTTTGTTTGGCGGATGTGTTAGTTTGGCGCATGTATTTGTTTGGCGGGTGTGTTTGTTTGGCGGATGTGTTAGTTTGGCGGATGTCTTAGTTTGGCGCATGTGTTTGTTTGGCGGATGTGTTAGTTTGGCGGATGTCTTAGTTTGTCGCATGTGTTTGTTTGGCGCATGTGTTTGTTTGGCGGATGTGTTAGTTTAGGGGATGTCTTAGTTTGGCGGATGTGTTCGTTTGGCGGATGTGTTAGTTTGGCGGAAGGCTTAGTTTGGCGCATGTGTTTGTTTGGCGGATGTGTAAGTTTGGCGGATGTGTTAGTTTGGCGGATGTCTTAGTTTGGCACATGTGTTTGTTTGGCGGATGTGTTAGTTTGGCGCATGAGTTTGTTTGGCGGATGTTTTTGTTTTAGCGGATGTGTTTGTTTGGCAGATGTGTTTGTTTGGCGGATGTCTTAGTTTGGCGGATGTCTTAGTTTGGCAGATGTGTTTGTTTCGCGGATGTGTTAGTTTGGCGGATGTGTTAGTTTGGAGGATGTCATAGTTTGGTGCATGTGTTTGTTTGGCGGATGTGTTAGTTTGGCGGATGTGTTAGTTTGGCGGATGTCTTAGTTTGGCGCATGTGTTTCTTTGGCGGACGTGTTCGTTTGGCGGATGTCTTAGTTTGGCGCATGTGTTTGTTTGGCGGATGTCTTAGTTTGGCGGATGTCTTAGTTTGGCGCATGTGTTTGTTTGGCGGATGTGTTAGTTTAGCGGATGTCTTAGTTTGGCACACGTGTTTGTTAGGCGGGTGTCTTAGTTTGGCGGATGTCTTCGTTTGGCGCATGTGTTTGTTTGGCGGATGTGTTTGTTTGGCGCATGTGTTTGTTTGGTGGATGTGTTAGTTTGGCGGATGTCTTACTTTGGCGCATGTGTTTGTTTGGCGCATGTGTTTGTTTGGCGGATGTGTTAGTTTGGCGCATGTATTTGTTTGGCGGGTGTGTTTGTTTGGCGGATGTGATAGTTTGTCGGATGTCTTAGTTTGGCGCTTGTGTTTGTTTGGCGGATGTGTTAGTTTGGCGGATGTCTTAGTTTGGCACCTGTGTTTGTTTGGCGGATGTGTTAGTTTGGCGCATGTGTTTGTTTGGCGCATGTGTTTGTTTGGCGGATGTGTTAGTTTGGGGGATGTCTTAGTTTGGCGGATGTGTTCGTTTGGAGGATGTGTTGGTTTGGCGCATGTGTTTGTTTGGCGGGTGTGTTTGTTTGGCGGATGTGTTAGTTTGGCGGATGTCTTAGTTTGGCGCATGTGTTTGTTTGGTGGATGTGTTAGTTTGGCGGATGTCTTAGTTTGGCGCATGTGTTTGTTTGGCAGATGTGTTAGTTTGACGGATGTGTTAGTTTGGCGCATGTGTTTGTTTGGCGCATGTGTTTGTTTGGCGGACGTGTTAGTTTGGGGGATGTCTTAGTTTGGCGGATGTGTTCGTTTGGCGGATGTGTTAGTTTGGCGGAAGGCTTAATTTGGCGCATGTGTTTGTTTGGCGGGTGTGTTCATTTGGCGGATGTCTTAGTTTGGCGCATGTGTTTGTTTGGCGGAAGTGTAAGTTTGGCGGATGTGTTAGTTTGGCGGAAGTCTTAGTTTGGCACATGTGTTTGTTTGGCGGATGTGTTAGTTTGGTGCTTGAGTTTGTTTGGCGGATGTTTTTGTTTGGCGGATGTGTTTGTTTTGGCGGATGTGTTTGTTTGGCGGATGTCTTAGTTTGGCAGATGTCTTAGTTTGGCGCATGTGTTTGTTTCGCGGATGTGTTAGTTTGGCGGATGTGTTAGTTTGGCGGATGTCTTAGTTTGGTGCATGTGTTTGTTTGGCGGATGTGTTAGTTTGGCGGATGTGTTAGTTTGGCGGATGTCTTAGTTTGGCGCATGTGTTTCTTTGGCGGATGTGTTAGTTTGGCGCATGAGTTTGTTTGGCGGATGTTTTTGTTTGGTGGATGTGTTTGTTTGGCGGATGTGTTTGTTTGGCGGATGTCTTAGTTTGGCGGATGTGTTAGTTTGGCGCATGTGTTTGTTTCGCGGATGTGTTAGTTTGGCAGATGTGTTAGTTTGGCGGATGTCTTAGTTTGGCACATGTGTTTGTTTGGCGGATGTGTTAGTTTGGCGCATGAGTTTGTTTGGCGGATGTTTTTGTTTGGCGGATGTGTTTGTTTCGCGGATGTGTTTGTTTGGCGGATGTCTTAGTTTGGCGGATGTCTTAGTTTGGCGCATGTGTTTGTTTTGCGGATGTGTTAGTTTGGCGGATGTGTTAGTTTGGCGGATGTCTTAGTTTGGTGCATGTGTTTGTTTGGCGGATGTGTTAGTTTGGCGGATGTGTTAGTTTGGCGGATGTCTTAGTTTGGCGCATGTGTTTCTTTGGCGGGTGTGTTCGTTTGGCGGATGTCTTAGTTTGGCGGATGTCTTAGTTTGGCGCATGTGTTTGTTTCGCGGATGTGTTAGTTTGGCGGATGTGTTAGTTTGGCAGATGTCTTAGTTTGGCGGAGGTCTTAGTTTGGCGCATGTGTTTGTTTCGCGGATGTGTTAGTTTGGCGGATGTGATAGTTTGGCGGATGTCTTAGTTTGGTGCATGTGTTTGTTTGGCGGATGTGTTAGTTTGGCGGATGTGTTAGTTTGGCGGATATCTTAGTTTGGCGCATGTGTTTCTTTGGCGGACGTGTTCGTTTGGCGGATGTCTTAGTTTGGCGCATGTGTTTGTTTGGCGGATGTGTTAGTTTGGCAGATGTCTTAGTTTGGCACACGTGTTTGTTAGGCGGGTGTCTTAGTTTGGCGGATGTGTTAGTTTGGCGCATGTGTTTGTTTGGCGGGTGTGTTTGTTTGGCGGATGTGTTAGTTTGGCGGATGTATTAGTTTGGCGCATGTGTTTGTTTGGCGGATGTGTTAGTTTGGCGGATGTCTTAGTTTGGCGCATGTGTTTGTTTGGCCTATGTGTTAGTTTGACGGATGTGTTAGTTTGGCGCATGTGTTTGTTTGGCGCATGTGTTTGTTTGGCGGATGTGTTAGTTTAGGGGATGTCTTAGTTTGGCGGATGTGTTCGTTTGGCGGATGTGTTAGTTTGGCGGAAGGCTTAGTTTGGCGCATGTGTTTGTTTGGCGGATGTGTAAGTTTGGTGGATGTGTTAGTTTGGCGGATGTCGTAGTTTGGCGGATGTCTTAGTTTGGCACATGTGTTTGTTTCGCGGATGTGTTAGTTTGGCGGATGTGTTAGTTTGGAGGATGTCTTAGTTTGGTGCATGTGTTTGTTTGGCGGATGTGTTAGTTTGGCGGATGTGTTAGTTTGGCGGATGTCTTAGTTTGGCGCGTGTGTTTCTTTGGCGGAGGTGTTCGTTTGGCGGATGTCTTAGTTTGGCGCATGTGTTTGTTTGGTGGATGTCTTAGTTTGGCGGATGTCTTAGTTTGGCGCATGTGTTTGTTTGGCGGATGTGTTAGTTTGGCGGATGTCTTAGTTTGGCACACGTGTTTGTTAGGCGGGTGTCTTAGTTTGGCGGATGTCTTCGTTTGGCGCATGTGTTTGTTTGGCGGATGTGTTTGTTTGGCGCATGTGTTTGTTTGGTGGATGTGATAGTTTGGCGGATGTCTTACTTTGGCGCATGTGTTTGTTTGGCGGAAGTGTTAGTTTGGCGGATGTGTTTGTTTGGCGCATGTGTTTGTTTGGCGGAAGTGTGAGTTTGGCGGATGTGTTTGTTTGGCGCATGTGTTTGTTTGGCGGATGTGTTAGTTTGGCGCATGTATTTGTTTGGCGGGTGTGTTTGTTTGGCGGATGTGTTAGTTTGGCGGATGTCTTAGTTTGGCACCTGTGTTTGTTTGGCGGATGTGTTAGTTTGGCGCATGTGTTTGTTTGGCGCATGTGTTTGTTTGGCGGGTGTGTTTGTTTGGCGGATGTCTTAGTTTGGCACTTGTGTTTGTTTGGTGGATGTGTTAGTTTGGCGGATGTCTTAGTTTGGCGCATGTGTTTGTTTGGCGGATGTGTTAGTTTGACGGATATGTTAGTTTGGTGCATGTGTTTGTTTGGCGGATGTGTAAGTTTGGCGGAAGTGTTAGTTTGATGGATGTGTTAGTTTGGCGGATGTCTTAGTTTGGCGCATGTGTTTGTTTGGCGGATGTGTTAGTTTGGTGCATGAGTTTGTTTGGCAGTTGTTTTTGTTTGGCGGATGTGTTTGTTTGGCGGATGTGTTTGTTTGGCGGATGTCTTAGTTTGGCGGATGTCTTAGTTTGGCGCATGTGTATGTTTCGCGGATGTGTTAGTTTGGCGGATGTGTTAGTTTGGCGGATGTCTTAGTTTGGCACATGTGTTTCTTTGGTGGGTGTGTTCGTTTGGCGGATGTCTTAGTTTGGCGGATGTCTTAGTTTGGCGCATGTGTTTGTTTCGCGGATGTGTTAGTTTGGCGGATGTGTTAGTTTGGCGGATGTCTTAGTTTGGCGGAGGTCTTAGTTTGGCGCATGTGTTTGTTTCGCGGATGTGTTAGTTTGGCGGATGTGATAGTTTGGCGGATGTCTTAGTTTGGTGCATGTGTTTGTTTGGCGGATGTGTTAGTTTGGCGGATGTGTTAGTTTGGCGGATATCTTAGTTTGGCGCATGTGTTTCTTTGGCGGACGTGTTCGTTTGGCGGATGTCTTAGTTTGGCGCATGTGTTTGTTTGGCGGATGTGTTAGTTTGGCGGATGTCTTAGTTTGGCACACGTGTTTGTTAGGCGGGTGTCTTAGTTTGGCGGATGTCTTCGTTTGGCGCATGTGTTTGTTTGGCAGATGTGTTTGTTTGGCGCATGTGTATGTTTTGTGGATGTGTTAGTTTGGCGGATGTCTTAGTTTGGCGCATGTGTTTGTTTGGCGGAAGTGTTAGTTTGGTGGATGTGTTTGTTTGGCGCATGTGTTTGTTTGGCGGAAGTGTGTTTGTTTGGCGGATGTGTTAGTTTGTCGGATGTCTTAGTTTGGCGCATGTGTTTGTTTGGCGGATGTGTTAGTTTGGCGGATGTCTTAGTTTGGCACCTGTGTTTGTTTGGCGGATGTGTTAGTTTGGCGCATGTGTTTGTTTGGCGCATGTGTTTGTTTGGCGGATGTGTTAGTTTGGCGCATGTATTTGTTTGGCGGGTGTGTTTGTTTGGCGGATGTGTTAGTTTGTCGGATGTCTTAGTTTGGCGCATGTGTTTGTTTGGCGGATGTGTTAGTTTGGCGGATGTCTTAGTTTGGCACCTGTGTTTGTTTGGCGGATGTGTTAGTTTGGCACATATGTTTGTTTGGCGGGTGTGTTTGTTTGGCGGATGTGTTAGTTTGGCGGATGTCTTAGTTTGGCGCATGTGTTTGTTTGGTGGATGTGTTAGTTTGGCGGATGTCTTAGTTTGGCGCATGTGTTTGTTTGGTGGATGTCTTAGTTTGGCGCATGTGTTTGTTTGGTGGATGTCTTAGTTTGGCGGATGTCTTAGTTTGGCGCATGTGTTTGTTTGGTGGATGTCTTAGTTTGGCGGATGTCTTAGTTTGGCCCATGTGTTTGTTTGGCGGATGTGTTAGTTTGGCGGATGTCTTAGTTTGGCACACGTCTTAGTTTGGCGGGTGTCTTAGTTTGGCGGATGTCTTCGTTTGGCGCATGTGTTTGTTTGGCGGATGTGTTTGTTTGGCGCATGTGTTTGTTTGGTGGATGTGTTAGTTTGGCGGATGTCTTAGTTTGGCGCATGTGTTTGTTTGGCGGAAGTGTTAGTTTGACGGATGTGTTTGTTTGGCGCATGTGTTTGTTTGGCGGAAGTGTTAGTTTGGCGGATGTGTTTGTTTGGTGCACGTGTTTGTTTGGCGGATGTGTTAGTTTGGCGCATGTGTTTGTTTGGCGGGTGTGTTTGTTTGGCGGATGTGTTAGTTTGGCGGATGTATTAGTTTGGCGCATGTGTTTGTTTGGCGGATGTGTTAGTTTGGCGGATGTCTTAGTTTGGCGCATGTGTTTGTTTGGCCTATGTGTTAGTTTGACGGATGTGTTAGTTTGGCGCATGTGTTTGTTTGGCGCATGTGTTTGTTTGGCGGATGTGTTAGTTTAGGGGATGTCTTAGTTTGGCGGATGTGTTCGTTTGGCGGATGTGTTAGTTTGGCGGAAGGCTTAGTTTGGCGCATGTGTTTGTTTGGCGGATGTGTAAGTTTGGTGGATGTGTTAGTTTGGCGGATGTCTTAGTTTGGCGGATGTCTTAGTTTGGCACATGTGTTTGTTTCGCGGATGTGTTAGTTTGGCGGATGTGTTAGTTTGGAGGATGTCTTAGTTTGGTGCATGTGTTTGTTTGGCGGATGTGTTAGTTTGGCGGATGTGTTAGTTTGGCGGATGTCTTAGTTTGGCGCGTGTGTTTCTTTGGCGGACGTGTTCGTTTGGCGGATGTCTTAGTTTGGCGCATGTGTTTGTTTGGTGGATGTCTTAGTTTGGCGGATGTCTTAGTTTGGCGCATGTGTTTGTTTGGCGGATGTGTTAGTTTGGCGGATGTCTTAGTTTGGCACACGTGTTTGTTAGGCGGGTGTCTTAGTTTGGCGGATGTCTTCGTTTGGCGCATGTGTTTGTTTGGCGGATGTGTTTGTTTGGCGCATGTGTTTGTTTGGTGGATGTGATAGTTTGGCGGATGTCTTAGTTTGGCGGATGTCTTAGTTTGGCGCATGTGTTTGTTTGGTGGATGTCTTAGTTTGGCGGATGTCTTAGTTTGGCCCATGTGTTTGTTTGGCGGATGTGTTAGTTTGGCGGATGTCTTAGTTTGGCACACGTCTTAGTTTGGCGGGTGTCTTAGTTTGGCGGATGTCTTCGTTTGGCGCATGTGTTTGTTTGGCGGATGTGTTTGTTTGGCGCATGTGTTTGTTTGGTGGATGTGTTAGTTTGGCGGATGTCTTAGTTTGGCGCATGTGTTTGTTTGGCGGAAGTGTTAGTTTGACGGATGTGTTTGTTTGGCGCATGTGTTTGTTTGGCGGAAGTGTTAGTTTGGCGGATGTGTTTGTTTGGTGCACGTGTTTGTTTGGCGGATGTGTTAGTTTGGCGCATGTGTTTGTTTGGCGGGTGTGTTTGTTTGGCGGATGTGTTAGTTTGGCGGATGTATTAGTTTGGCGCATGTGTTTGTTTGGCGGATGTGTTAGTTTGGCGGATGTCTTAGTTTGGCGCATGTGTTTGTTTGGCCTATGTGTTAGTTTGACGGATGTGTTAGTTTGGCGCATGTGTTTGTTTGGCGCATGTGTTTGTTTGGCGGATGTGTTAGTTTAGGGGATGTCTTAGTTTGGCGGATGTGTTCGTTTGGCGGATGTGTTAGTTTGGCGGAAGGCTTAGTTTGGCGCATGTGTTTGTTTGGCGGATGTGTAAGTTTGGTGGATGTGTTAGTTTGGCGGATGTCTTAGTTTGGCGGATGTCTTAGTTTGGCACATGTGTTTGTTTCGCGGATGTGTTAGTTTGGCGGATGTGTTAGTTTGGAGGATGTCTTAGTTTGGTGCATGTGTTTGTTTGGCGGATGTGTTAGTTTGGCGGATGTGTTAGTTTGGCGGATGTCTTAGTTTGGCGCGTGTGTTTCTTTGGCGGACGTGTTCGTTTGGCGGATGTCTTAGTTTGGCGCATGTGTTTGTTTGGTGGATGTCTTAGTTTGGCGGATGTCTTAGTTTGGCGCATGTGTTTGTTTGGCGGATGTGTTAGTTTGGCGGATGTCTTAGTTTGGCACACGTGTTTGTTAGGCGGGTGTCTTAGTTTGGCGGATGTCTTCGTTTGGCGCATGTGTTTGTTTGGCGGATGTGTTTGTTTGGCGCATGTGTTTGTTTGGTGGATGTGATAGTTTGGCGGATGTCTTACTTTGGCGCATGTGTTTGTTTGGCGGAAGTGTTAGTTTGGCGGGTGTGTTTGTTTGGCGCATGTGTTTGTTTGGCGGAAGTGTGAGTTTGGCGGATGTGTTTGTTTGGCGCATGTGTTTGTTTGGCGGATGTGTTAGTTTGGCGCATGTATTTGTTTGGCGGGTGTGTTTGTTTGGCGGATGTGTTAGTTTGGCGGATGTCTTAGTTTGGCGCATGTGTTTGTTTGGCGGATGTGTTAGTTTGGCGGATGTCTTAGTTTGGCGCATGTGTTTGTTTGGCGCATGTGTTTGTTTGGCGGATGTGTTAGTTTAGGGGATGTCTTAGTTTGGCGGATGTGTTCGTTTGGCGGATGTGTTAGTTTGGCGGAAGGCTTAGTTTGGCGCATGTGTTTGTTTGGCGGATGTGTAAGTTTGGCGGATGTGTTAGTTTGGCGGATGTCTTAGTTTGGCACATGTGTTTGTTTGGCGGATGTGTTAGTTTGGCGCATGAGTTTGTTTGGCGGATGTTTTTGTTTTAGCGGATGTGTTTGTTTGGCAGATGTGTTTGTTTGGCGGATGTCTTAGTTTGGCGGATGTCTTAGTTTGGCAGATGTGTTTGTTTCGCGGATGTGTTAGTTTGGCGGATGTGTTAGTTTGGAGGATGTCATAGTTTGGTGCATGTGTTTGTTTGGCGGATGTGTTAGTTTGGCGGATGTGTTAGTTTGGCGGATGTCTTAGTTTGGCGCATGTGTTTCTTTGGCGGACGTGTTCGTTTGGCGGATGTCTTAGTTTGGCGCATGTGTTTGTTTGGCGGATGTCTTAGTTTGGCGGATGTCTTAGTTTGGCGCATGTGTTTGTTTGGCGGATGTGTTAGTTTAGCGGATGTCTTAGTTTGGCACACGTGTTTGTTAGGCGGGTGTCTTAGTTTGGCGGATGTCTTCGTTTGGCGCATGTGTTTGTTTGGCGGATGTGTTTGTTTGGCGCATGTGTTTGTTTGGTGGATGTGTTAGTTTGGCGGATGTCTTACTTTGGCGCATGTGTTTGTTTGGCGCATGTGTTTGTTTGGCGGATGTGTTAGTTTGGCGCATGTATTTGTTTGGCGGGTGTGTTTGTTTGGCGGATGTGTTAGTTTGTCGGATGTCTTAGTTTGGCGCTTGTGTTTGTTTGGTGGATGTGTTAGTTTGGCGGATGTCTTAGTTTGGCACCTGTGTTTGTTTGGCGGATGTGTTAGTTTGGCGCATGTGTTTGTTTGGCGCATGTGTTTGTTTGGCGGATGTGTTAGTTTGGGGGATGTCTTAGTTTGGCGGATGTGTTCGTTTGGAGGATGTGTTGGTTTGGCGCATGTGTTTGTTTGGCGGGTGTGTTTGTTTGGCGGATGTGTTAGTTTGGCGGATGTCTTAGTTTGGCGCATGTGTTTGTTTGGTGGATGTGTTAGTTTGGCGGATGTCTTAGTTTGGCGCATGTGTTTGTTTGGCAGATGTGTTAGTTTGACGGATGTGTTAGTTTGGCGCATGTGTTTGTTTGGCGCATGTGTTTGTTTGGCGGACGTGTTAGTTTGGGGGATGTCTTAGTTTGGCGGATGTGTTCGTTTGGCGGATGTGTTAGTTTGGCGGAAGGCTTAATTTGGCGCATGTGTTTGTTTGGCGGGTGTGTTCATTTGGCGGATGTCTTAGTTTGGCGCATGTGTTTGTTTGGCGGAAGTGTAAGTTTGGCGGATGTGTTAGTTTGGCGGAAGTCTTAGTTTGGCACATGTGTTTGTTTGGCGGATGTGTTAGTTTGGTGCTTGAGTTTGTTTGGCGGATGTTTTTGTTTGGCGGATGTGTTTGTTTTGGCGGATGTGTTTGTTTGGCGGATGTCTTAGTTTGGCAGATGTCTTAGTTTGGCGCATGTGTTTGTTTCGCGGATGTGTTAGTTTGGCGGATGTGTTAGTTTGGCGGATGTCTTAGTTTGGTGCATGTGTTTGTTTGGCGGATGTGTTAGTTTGGCGGATGTGTTAGTTTGGCGGATGTCTTAGTTTGGCGCATGTGTTTCTTTGGCGGATGTGTTAGTTTGGCGCATGAGTTTGTTTGGCGGATGTTTTTGTTTGGTGGATGTGTTTGTTTGGCGGATGTGTTTGTTTGGCGGATGTCTTAGTTTGGCGGATGTGTTAGTTTGGCGCATGTGTTTGTTTCGCGGATGTGTTAGTTTGGCAGATGTGTTAGTTTGGCGGATGTCTTAGTTTGGCACATGTGTTTGTTTGGCGGATGTGTTAGTTTGGCGCATGAGTTTGTTTGGCGGATGTTTTTGTTTGGCGGATGTGTTTGTTTCGCGGATGTGTTTGTTTGGCGGATGTCTTAGTTTGGCGGATGTCTTAGTTTGGCGCATGTGTTTGTTTTGCGGATGTGTTAGTTTGGCGGATGTGTTAGTTTGGCGGATGTCTTAGTTTGGTGCATGTGTTTGTTTGGCGGATGTGTTAGTTTGGCGGATGTGTTAGTTTGGCGGATGTCTTAGTTTGGCGCATGTGTTTCTTTGGCGGGTGTGTTCGTTTGGCGGATGTCTTAGTTTGGCGGATGTCTTAGTTTGGCGCATGTGTTTGTTTCGCGGATGTGTTAGTTTGGCGGATGTGTTAGTTTGGCAGATGTCTTAGTTTGGCGGAGGTCTTAGTTTGGCGCATGTGTTTGTTTCGCGGATGTGTTAGTTTGGCGGATGTGATAGTTTGGCGGATGTCTTAGTTTGGTGCATGTGTTTGTTTGGCGGATGTGTTAGTTTGGCGGATGTGTTAGTTTGGCGGATATCTTAGTTTGGCGCATGTGTTTCTTTGGCGGACGTGTTCGTTTGGCGGATGTCTTAGTTTGGCGCATGTGTTTGTTTGGCGGATGTGTTAGTTTGGCAGATGTCTTAGTTTGGCACACGTGTTTGTTAGGCGGGTGTCTTAGTTTGGCGGATGTGTTAGTTTGGCGCATGTGTTTGTTTGGCGGGTGTGTTTGTTTGGCGGATGTGTTAGTTTGGCGGATGTATTAGTTTGGCGCATGTGTTTGTTTGGCGGATGTGTTAGTTTGGCGGATGTCTTAGTTTGGCGCATGTGTTTGTTTGGCCTATGTGTTAGTTTGACGGATGTGTTAGTTTGGCGCATGTGTTTGTTTGGCGCATGTGTTTGTTTGGCGGATGTGTTAGTTTAGGGGATGTCTTAGTTTGGCGGATGTGTTCGTTTGGCGGATGTGTTAGTTTGGCGGAAGGCTTAGTTTGGCGCATGTGTTTGTTTGGCGGATGTGTAAGTTTGGTGGATGTGTTAGTTTGGCGGATGTCGTAGTTTGGCGGATGTCTTAGTTTGGCACATGTGTTTGTTTCGCGGATGTGTTAGTTTGGCGGATGTGTTAGTTTGGAGGATGTCTTAGTTTGGTGCATGTGTTTGTTTGGCGGATGTGTTAGTTTGGCGGATGTGTTAGTTTGGCGGATGTCTTAGTTTGGCGCGTGTGTTTCTTTGGCGGAGGTGTTCGTTTGGCGGATGTCTTAGTTTGGCGCATGTGTTTGTTTGGTGGATGTCTTAGTTTGGCGGATGTCTTAGTTTGGCGCATGTGTTTGTTTGGCGGATGTGTTAGTTTGGCGGATGTCTTAGTTTGGCACACGTGTTTGTTAGGCGGGTGTCTTAGTTTGGCGGATGTCTTCGTTTGGCGCATGTGTTTGTTTGGCGGATGTGTTTGTTTGGCGCATGTGTTTGTTTGGTGGATGTGATAGTTTGGCGGATGTCTTACTTTGGCGCATGTGTTTGTTTGGCGGAAGTGTTAGTTTGGCGGATGTGTTTGTTTGGCGCATGTGTTTGTTTGGCGGAAGTGTGAGTTTGGCGGATGTGTTTGTTTGGCGCATGTGTTTGTTTGGCGGATGTGTTAGTTTGGCGCATGTATTTGTTTGGCGGGTGTGTTTGTTTGGCGGATGTGTTAGTTTGGCGGATGTCTTAGTTTGGCGCATGTGTTTGTTTGGCGGATGTGTTAGTTTGGCGGATGTCTTAGTTTGGCGCATGTGTTTGTTTGGCGCATGTGTTTGTTTGGCGGATGTGTTAGTTTAGGGGATGTCTTAGTTTGGCGGATGTGTTCGTTTGGCGGATGTGTTAGTTTGGCGGAAGGCTTAGTTTGGCGCATGTGTTTGTTTGGCGGATGTGTAAGTTTGGCGGATGTGTTAGTTTGGCGGATGTCTTAGTTTGGCACATGTGTTTGTTTGGCGGATGTGTTAGTTTGGCGCATGAGTTTGTTTGGCGGATGTTTTTGTTTTAGCGGATGTGTTTGTTTGGCAGATGTGTTTGTTTGGCGGATGTCTTAGTTTGGCGGATGTCTTAGTTTGGCAGATGTGTTTGTTTCGCGGATGTGTTAGTTTGGCGGATGTGTTAGTTTGGAGGATGTCATAGTTTGGTGCATGTGTTTGTTTGGCGGATGTGTTAGTTTGGCGGATGTGTTAGTTTGGCGGATGTCTTAGTTTGGCGCATGTGTTTCTTTGGCGGACGTGTTCGTTTGGCGGATGTCTTAGTTTGGCGCATGTGTTTGTTTGGCGGATGTCTTAGTTTGGCGGATGTCTTAGTTTGGCGCATGTGTTTGTTTGGCGGATGTGTTAGTTTAGCGGATGTCTTAGTTTGGCACACGTGTTTGTTAGGCGGGTGTCTTAGTTTGGCGGATGTCTTCGTTTGGCGCATGTGTTTGTTTGGCGGATGTGTTTGTTTGGCGCATGTGTTTGTTTGGTGGATGTGTTAGTTTGGCGGATGTCTTACTTTGGCGCATGTGTTTGTTTGGCGCATGTGTTTGTTTGGCGGATGTGTTAGTTTGGCGCATGTATTTGTTTGGCGGGTGTGTTTGTTTGGCGGATGTGTTAGTTTGTCGGATGTCTTAGTTTGGCGCATGTGTTTGTTTGGCGGATGTGTTAGTTTGGCGGATGTCTTAGTTTGGCACCTGTGTTTGTTTGGCGGATGTGTTAGTTTGGCGCATGTGTTTGTTTGGCGCATGTGTTTGTTTGGCGGATGTGTTAGTTTGGGGGATGTCTTAGTTTGGCGGATGTGTTCGTTTGGAGGATGTGTTGGTTTGGCGCATGTGTTTGTTTGGCGGGTGTGTTTGTTTGGCGGATGTGTTAGTTTGGCGGATGTCTTAGTTTGGCGCATGTGTTTGTTTGGTGGATGTGTTAGTTTGGCGGATGTCTTAGTTTGGCGCATGTGTTTGTTTGGCGGATGTGTTAGTTTGACGGATGTGTAAGTTTGGCGCATGTGTTTGTTTGGCGCATGTGTTTGTTTGGCGGACGTGTTAGTTTGGGGGATGTCTTAGTTTGGCGGATGTGTTCGTTTGGCGGATGTGTTAGTTTGGCGGAAGGCTTAATTTGGCGCATGTGTTTGTTTGGCGGGTGTGTTCATTTGGCGGATGTCTTAGTTTGGCGCATGTGTTTGTTTGGCGGAAGTGTAAGTTTGGCGGATGTGTTAGTTTGGCGGAAGTCTTAGTTTGGCACATGTGTTTGTTTGGCGGATGTGTTAGTTTGGTGCTTGAGTTTGTTTGGCGGATGTTTTTGTTTGGCGGATGTGTTTGTTTTGGCGGATGTGTTTGTTTGGCGGATGTCTTAGTTTGGCAGATGTCTTAGTTTGGCGCATGTGTTTGTTTCGCGGATGTGTTAGTTTGGCGGATGTGTTAGTTTGGCGGATGTCTTAGTTTGGTGCATGTGTTTGTTTGGCGGATGTGTTAGTTTGGCGGATGTGTTAGTTTGGCGGATGTCTTAGTTTGGCGCATGTGTTTCTTTGGCGGATGTGTTAGTTTGGCGCATGAGTTTGTTTGGCGGATGTTTTTGTTTGGTGGATGTGTTTGTTTGGCGGATGTGTTTGTTTGGCGGATGTCTTAGTTTGGCGGATGTGTTAGTTTGGCGCATGTGTTTGTTTCGCGGATGTGTTAGTTTGGCAGATGTGTTAGTTTGGCGGATGTCTTAGTTTGGCACATGTGTTTGTTTGGCGGATGTGTTAGTTTGGCGCATGAGTTTGTTTGGCGGATGTTTTTGTTTGGCGGATGTGTTTGTTTCGCGGATGTGTTTGTTTGGCGGATGTCTTAGTTTGGCGGATGTCTTAGTTTGGCGCATGTGTTTGTTTTGCGGATGTGTTAGTTTGGCGGATGTGTTAGTTTGGCGGATGTCTTAGTTTGGTGCATGTGTTTGTTTGGCGGATGTGTTAGTTTGGCGGATGTGTTAGATTGGCGGATGTCTTAGTTTGGCGCATGTGTTTCTTTGGCGGGTGTGTTCGTTTGGCGGATGTCTTAGTTTGGCGGATGTCTTAGTTTGGCGCATGTGTTTGTTTCGCGGATGTGTTAGTTTGGCGGATGTGTTAGTTTGGCAGATGTCTTAGTTTGGCCGAGGTCTTAGTTTGGCGCATGTGTTTGTTTCGCGGATGTGTTAGTTTGGCGGATGTGATAGTTTGGCGGATGTCTTAGTTTGGTGCATGTGTTTGTTTGGCGGATGTGTTAGTTTGGCGGATGTGTTAGTTTGGCGGATATCTTAGTTTGGCGCATGTGTTTCTTTGGCGGACGTGTTCGTTTGGCGGATGTCTTAGTTTGGCGCATGTGTTTGTTTGGCGGATGGTTTAGTTTGGCAGATGTCTTAGTTTGGCACACGGGTTTGTTAGGCGGGTGTCTTAGTTTGGCGGATGTCTTCGTTTGGCGCATGTGTTTGTTTGGCAGATGTGTTTGTTTGGCGCATGTGTTTGTTTGGTGGATGTGTTAGTTTGGCGGATGTCTTACTTTGGCGCATGTGTTTGTTTGGCGGAAGTGTTAGTTTGGTGGATGTGTTTGTTTGGCGCATGTGTTTGTTTGGCGGAAGTGTTAGTTTGGCGGATGTGTTTGTTTGGCGCATGTGTTTGTTTGGCGGATGTGTTAGTTTGGCGCATGTGTTTGTTTGGCGGGTGTGTTTGTTTGGCGGATGTGTTAGTTTGGCGGATGTCTTAGTTTGTCGCATGTGTTTGTTTGGCGGATGTGTTAGTTTGGCGGATGTCTTAGTTTGGCACCTGTGTTTGTTTGGCGGATGTTTTAGTTTGGCGCATGTGTTTGTTTGGCGCATGTGTTTGTTTGGCGGATGTGTTAGTTTGGGTGATGTCTTAGTTTGGCGGATGTGTTCGTTTGGCGGATGTGTTAGTTTGGCGGATGTCTTTTTTTTGGTGCCTGTGTTTGTTTGGCGGATGTGTAAGTTTGGCGGATGTCTTAGTTTGGCGGATGTCTTAGTTTGGCACGTGTTTGTTTGGCGGATGTGTTAGTTTGGCGCATGAGTTTGTTTGGCGGATGTGTTTGTTTGGCGGATGTGTTTGTTTGGCGGATGTCTTAGTTTGGCGGATGTCTTAGTTTGGTGGATGTCTTAGTTTGGCGCATGTGTTTGTTTCGCGGATGTGTTAGTTTGGTGGATGTCTTAGTTTGGTGCATGTGTTTGTTTGGCGGATGTGTTAGTTTGGCGGATGTGTTAGTTTGGCGCATGTGTTAGTTTGGCGCATGTGTTAGTTTGGTGCATGTGTTAGTTTGGCGCATGTGTTAGTTTGTCGCATGTGTTCGTTTGGCGCATGTGTTTGTTTGGCGGATGTGTTTGTATGGCGGATGTGTTAGTTTGGCAGATGTCTTAGTTTGGCGCATGTGTTTGTTTGGTGGATGTGTTAGTTTGGCGGATGTGTTAGTTTGGCGGATGTCTTAGTTTGGCGCATGTGTTTGTTTGGCGGATGTGTTAGTTTGGCGGATGTCTTAGTTTGGCGCATGTGTTTGTTTGGCGGATGTGTTAGTTTGACGGATGTGTTAGTTTGGCGCATGTGTTTGTTTGGCGCATGTGTTTGTTTGGCGGACGTGTTAGTTTGGGGGATGTCTTAGTTTGGCGGATGTGTTCGTTTGGCGGATGTGTTAGTTTAGCGGAAGGCTTAATTTGGCGCATGTGTTTGTTTGGCGGGTGTGTTCATTTGGCGGATGTCTTAGTTTGGCGCATGTGTTTGTTTGGCGGATGTGTAAGTTTGGCGGATGTGTTAGTTTGGCGCATGTGTTTGTTTGGTGGATGTGTTAGTTTGGCGGATGTGTTAGTTTGGCGGATGTCTTAGTTTGGCGCATGTGTTTGTTTGGTGGATGTGATAGTTTGGCGGATGTCTTAGTTTGGCGCATGTGTTTGTTTGGCAGATGTGTTAGTTTGACGGATGTGTTAGTTTGGCGCATGTGTTTGTTTGGCGCATGTGTTTGTTTGGCGGACGTGTTAGTTTGGGGGATGTCTTAGTTTGGCGGATGTGTTCGTTTGGCGGATGTGTTAGTTTGGCGGAAGGCTTAATTTGGCGCATGTGTTTGTTTGGCGGGTGTGTTCATTTGGCGGATGTCTTAGTTTGGCGCATGTGTTTGTTTGGCGGATGTGTAAGTTTGGCGGATGTGTTAGTTTGGCGCATGTGTTTGTTTGGCGGAAGTGTTAGTTTGATGGATGTGTTAGTTTGGCGCATGTGTTTGTTTGGCGCATGTGTTTGTTTGGCGCATGTGTTTGTTTGGCGGATGTGTTAGTTTGGGGGATGTCTTAGTTTGGCAGATGTGTTCGTTTGGCGGATGTGTTAGTTTGGCGGATGTCTTTGTTTGGCGCATGTGTTTGTTTGGCGGATGTGTAAGTTTGGCGGATGTGTTAGTTTGGCGGATGTCTTAGTTTGGCGGATGTATTAGTTTGGCGCATGTGTTTGTTTGGCGGATGTGTTAGTTTGGCGGATGTCTTAGTTTGGCGCATGTGTTTGTTTGGCCTATGTGTTAGTTTGACGGATGTGTTAGTTTGGCGCATGTGTTTGTTTGGCGGATGTGTTAGTTTGGCGGATGTATTAGTTTGGCGCATGTGTTTGTTTGGCGGATGTGTTAGTTTGGCGGATGTCTTAGTTTGGCGCATGTGTTTGTTTGGCCTATGTGTTAGTTTGACGGATGTGTTAGTTTGGCGCATGTGTTTGTTTGGCGCATGTGTTTGTTTGGCGGATGTGTTAGTTTAGGGGATGTCTTAGTTTGGCGGATGTGTTCGTTTGGCGGATGTGTTAGTTTGGCGGAAGGCTTAGTTTGGCGCATGTGTTTGTTTGGCGGATGTGTAAGTTTGGTGGATGTGTTAGTTTGGCGGATGTCTTAGTTTGGCGGATGTCTTAGTTTGGCACATGTGTTTGTTTCGCGGATGTGTTAGTTTGGCGGATGTGTTAGTTTGGAGGATGTCTTAGTTTGGTGCATGTGTTTGTTTGGCGGATGTGTTAGTTTGGCGGATGTGTTAGTTTGGCGGATGTCTTAGTTTGGCGCATGTGTTTCTTTGGCGGACGTGTTCGTTTGGCGGATGTCTTAGTTTGGCGCATGTGTTTGTTTGGTGGATGTCTTAGTTTGGCGGATGTCTTAGTTTGGCGCATGTGTTTGTTTGGCGGATGTGTTAGTTTGGCGGATGTCTTAGTTTGGCACACGTGTTTGTTAGGCGGGTGTCTTAGTTTGGCGGATGTCTTCGTTTGGCGCATGTGTTTGTTTGGCGGATGTGTTTGTTTGGCGCATGTGTTTGTTTGGTGGATGTGTTAGTTTGGCGGATGTCTTACTTTGGCGCATGTGTTTGTTTGGCGGAAGTGTTAGTTTGGCGGATGTGTTTGTTTGGCGCATGTGTTTGTTTGGCGGAAGTGTGAGTTTGGCGGATGTGTTTGTTTGGCGCATGTGTTTGTTTGGCGGATGTGTTAGTTTGGCGCATGTATTTGTTTGGCGGGTGTGTTTGTTTGGCGGATGTGTTAGTTTGGCGGATGTCTTAGTTTGGCGCATGTGTTTGTTTGGTGGATGTGTTAGTTTGGCAGATGTCTTAGTTTGGCGCATGTGTTTGTTTGGCGCATGTGTTTGTTTGGCGGATGTGTTAGTTTAGGGGATGTCTTAGTTTGGCGGATGTGTTCGTTTGGCGGATGTGTTAGTTTGGCGGAAGGCTTAGTTTGGCGCATGTGTTTGTTTGGCGGATGTGTAAGTTTGGCGGATGTGTTAGTTTGGCGGATGTCTTAGTTTGGCACATGTGTTTGTTTGGCGGATGTGTTAGTTTGGCGCATGAGTTTGTTTGGCGGATGTTTTTGTTTTAGCGGATGTGTTTGTTTGGCAGATGTGTTTGTTTGGCGGATGTCTTAGTTTGGCGGATGTCTTAGTTTGGCAGATGTGTTTGTTTCGCGGATGTGTTAGTTTGGCGGATGTGTTAGTTTGGAGGATGTCATAGTTTGGTGCATGTGTTTGTTTGGCGGATGTGTTAGTTTGGCGGATGTGTTAGTTTGGCGGATGTCTTAGTTTGGCGCATGTGTTTCTTTGGCGGACGTGTTCGTTTGGCGGATGTCTTAGTTTGGCGCATGTGTTTGTTTGGCGGATGTCTTAGTTTGGCGGATGTCTTAGTTTGGCGCATGTGTTTGTTTGGCGGATATGTTAGTTTAGCGGATGTCTTAGTTTGGCACACGTGTTTGTTAGGCGGGTGTCTTAGTTTGGCGGATGTCTTCGTTTGGCGCATGTGTTTGTTTGGCGGATGTGTTTGTTTGGCGCATGTGTTTGTTTGGTGGATGTGTTAGTTTGGCGGATGTCTTACTTTGGCGCATGTGTTTGTTTGGCGGAAGTGTTAGTTTGGCGGATGTGTTTGTTTGGCGCATGTGTTTGTTTGGCGGAAGTGTGAGTTTGGCGGATGTGTTTGTTTGGCGCATGTGTTTGTTTGGCGGATGTGTTAGTTTGGCGCATGTATTTGTTTGGCGGGTGTGTTTGTTTGGCGGATGTGTTAGTTTGTCGGATGTCTTAGTTTGGCGCATGTGTTTGTTTGGCGGATGTGTTAGTTTGGCGGATGTCTTAGTTTGGCACCTGTGTTTGTTTGGCGGATGTGTTAGTTTGGCGCATGTGTTTGTTTGGCGCATGTGTTTGTTTGGCGGATGTGTTAGTTTGGGGGATGTCTTAGTTTGGCGGATGTGTTCGTTTGGAGGATGTGTTGGTTTGGCGCATGTGTTTGTTTGGCGGGTGTGTTTGTTTGGCGGATGTGTTAGTTTGGCGGATGTCTTAGTTTGGCGCATGTGTTTGTTTGGTGGATGTGTTAGTTTGGCGGATGTCTTAGTTTGGCGCATGTGTTTGTTTGGCGGGTGTGTTTGTTTGGCGGATGTGTTAGTTTGGCGGATGTGTTTGTTTGGCGCATGTGTTTGTTTGGCGGACGTGTTAGTTTGGGGGATGTCTTAGTTTGGCGGATGTGTTCGTTTGGCGGATGTGTTAGTTTGGCGGAAGGCTTAATTTGGCGCATGTGTTTGTTTGGCGGGTGTGTTCATTTGGCGGATGTCTTAGTTTGGCGCATGTGTTTGTTTGGCGGAAGTGTAAGTTTGGCGGATGTGTTAGTTTGGCGGAAGTCTTAGTTTGGCACATGTGTTTGTTTGGCGGATGTGTTAGTTTGGTGCTTGAGTTTGTTTGGCGGATGTTTTTGTTTGGCGGATGTGTTTGTTTTGGCGGATGTGTTTGTTTGGCGGATGTCTTAGTTTGGCAGATGTCTTAGTTTGGCGCATGTGTTTGTTTCGCGGATGTGTTAGTTTGGCGGATGTGTTAGTTTGGCGGATGTCTTAGTTTGGTGCATGTGTTTGTTTGGCGGATGTGTTAGTTTGGCGGATGTGTTAGTTTGGCGGATGTCTTAGTTTGGCGCATGTGTTTCTTTGGCGGATGTGTTAGTTTGGCGCATGAGTTTGTTTGGCGGATGTTTTTGTTTGGTGGATGTGTTTGTTTGGCGGATGTGTTTGTTTGGCGGATGTCTTAGTTTGGCGGATGTGTTAGTTTGGCGCATGTGTTTGTTTCGCGGATGTGTTAGTTTGGCAGATGTGTTAGTTTGGCGGATGTCTTAGTTTGGCACATGTGTTTGTTTGGCGGATGTGTTAGTTTGGCGCATGAGTTTGTTTGGCGGATGTTTTTGTTTGGCGGATGTGTTTGTTTCGCGGATGTGTTTGTTTGGCGGATGTCTTAGTTTGGCGGATGTCTTAGTTTGGCGCATGTGTTTGTTTTGCGGATGTGTTAGTTTGGCGGATGTGTTAGTTTGGCGGATGTCTTAGTTTGGTGCATGTGTTTGTTTGGCGGATGTGTTAGTTTGGCGGATGTCTTAGTTTGGCGCATGTGTTTCTTTGGCGGGTGTGTTCGTTTGGCGGATGTCTTAGTTTGGCGGATGTCTTAGTTTGGCGCATGTATTTGTTTCGCGGATGTGTTAGTTTGGCGGATGTGTTAGTTTGGCAGATGTCTTAGTTTGGCGGAGGTCTTAGTTTGGCGCATGTGTTTGTTTCGCGGATGTGTTAGTTTGGCGGATGTGATAGTTTGGCGGATGTCTTAGTTTGGTGCATGTGTTTGTTTGGCGGATGTGTTAGTTTGGCGGATGTGTTAGTTTGGCGGATATCTTAGTTTGGCGCATGTGTTTCTTTGGCGGACGTGTTCGTTTGGCGGATGTCTTAGTTTGGCGCATGTGTTTGTTTGGCGGATGTGTTAGTTTGGCAGATGTCTTAGTTTGGCACACGTGTTTGTTAGGCGGGTGTCTTAGTTTGGCGGATGTCTTCGTTTGGCGCATGTGTTTGTTTGGCAGATGTGTTTGTTTGGCGCATGTGTTTGTTTGGTGGATGTGTTAGTTTGGCGGATGTCTTACTTTGGCGCATGTGTTTGTTTGGCGGAAGTGTTAGTTTGGTGGATGTGTTTGTTTGGCGCATGTGTTTGTTTGGCGGAAGTGTTAGTTTGGCGGATGTGTTTGTTTGGCGCATGTGTTTGTTTGGCGGATGTGTTAGTTTGGCGCATGTGTTTGTTTGGCGGGTGTGTTTGTTTGGCGGATGTGTTAGTTTGGCGGATGTCTTAGTTTGTCGCATGTGTTTGTTTGGCGGATGTGTTAGTTTGGCGGATGTCTTAGTTTGGCACCTGTGTTTGTTTGGCGGATGTTTTAGTTTGGCGCATGTGTTTGTTTGGCGCATGTGTTTGTTTGGCGGATGTGTTAGTTTGGGTGATGTCTTAGTTTGGCGGATGTGTTCGTTTGGCGGATGTGTTAGTTTGGCGGATGTCTTTTTTTTGGTGCCTGTGTTTGTTTGGCGGATGTGTAAGTTTGGCGGATGTCTTAGTTTGGCGGATGTCTTAGTTTGGCGCATGAGTTTGTTTGGCGGATGTGTTTGTTTGGCGGATGTGTTTGTTTGGCGGATGTCTTAGTTTGGCGGATGTCTTAGTTTGGTGGATGTCTTAGTTTGGCGCATGTGTTTGTTTCGCGGATGTGTTAGTTTGGTGGATGTCTTAGTTTGGTGCATGTGTTTGTTTGGCGGATGTGTTAGTTTGGCGGATGTGTTAGTTTGGCGCATGTGTTAGTTTGGCGCATGTGTTAGTTTGGTGCATGTGTTAGTTTGGCGCATGTGTTAGTTTGGCGCATGTGTTCGTTTGGCGCATGTGTTTGTTTGGCGGATGTGTTTGTATGGCGGATGTGTTAGTTTGGCAGATGTCTTAGTTTGGCGCATGTGTTTGTTTGGTGGATGTGTTAGTTTGGCGGATGTGTTAGTTTGGCGGATGTCTTAGTTTGGCGCATGTGTTTGTTTGGCGGATGTGTTAGTTTGGCGGATGTCTTAGTTTGGCGCATGTGTTTGTTTGGCGGATGTGTTAGTTTGACGGATGTGTTAGTTTGGCGCATGTGTTTGTTTGGCGCATGTGTTTGTTTGGCGGACGTGTTAGTTTGGGGGATGTCTTAGTTTGGCGGATGTGTTCGTTTGGCGGATGTGTTAGTTTGGCGGAAGGCTTAATTTGGCGCATGTGTTTGTTTGGCGGGTGTGTTCATTTGGCGGATGTCTTAGTTTGGCGCATGTGTTTGTTTGGCGGATGTGTAAGTTTGGCGGATGTGTTAGTTTGGCGCATGTGTTTGTTTGGTGGATGTGTTAGTTTGGCGGATGTGTTAGTTTGGCGGATGTCTTAGTTTGGCGCATGTGTTTGTTTGGTGGATGTGATAGTTTGGCGGATGTCTTAGTTTGGCGCATGTGTTTGTTTGGCAGATGTGTTAGTTTGACGGATGTGTTGGTTTGGCGCATGTGTTTGTTTGGCGCATGTGTTTGTTTGGCGGACGTGTTAGTTTGGGGGATGTCTTAGTTTGGCGGATGTGTTCGTTTGGCGGATGTGTTAGTTTGGCGGAAGGCTTAATTTGGCGCATGTGTTTGTTTGGCGGGTGTGTTCATTTGGCGGATGTCTTAGTTTGGCGCATGTGTTTGTTTGGCGGATGTGTAAGTTTGGCGGATGTGTTAGTTTGGCGCATGTGTTTGTTTGGCGGAAGTGTTAGTTTGATGGATGTGTTAGTTTGGCGCATGTTTGTTTGGCGCATGTGTTTGTTTGGCGCATGTGTTTGTTTGGCGGATGTGTTAGTTTGGGGGATGTCTTAGTTTGGCAGATGTGTTCGTTTGGCGGATGTGTTAGTTTGGCGGATGTGTTTGTTTGGCGGAAGTGTTAGTTTGATGGATGTGTTAGTTTGGCGCATGTTTGTTTGGCGCATGTGTTTGTTTGGCGCATGTGTTTGTTTGGCGGATGTGTTAGTTTGGGGGATGTCTTAGTTTGGCAGATGTGTTCGTTTGGCACATGTGTTTGTTTGGCGGATGTGTAAGTTTGGCGGATGTGTTAGTTTGGCGGATGTGTTAGTTTGGCGGATGTATTAGTTTGGCGCATGTGTTTGTTTGGCGGATGTGTTAGTTTGGCGGATGTCTTAGTTTGGCGCATGTGTTTGTTTGGCCTATGTGTTAGTTTGACGGATGTGTTAGTTTGGCGCATGTGTTTGTTTGGCGGATGTGTTAGTTTGGCGGATGTATTAGTTTGGCGCATGTGTTTGTTTGGCGGATGTGTTAGTTTGGCGGATGTCTTAGTTTGGCGCATGTGTTTGTTTGGCCTATGTGTTAGTTTGACGGATGTGTTAGTTTGGCGCATGTGTTTGTTTGGCGCATGTGTTTGTTTGGCGGATGTGTTAGTTTAGGGGATGTCTTAGTTTGGCGGATGTGTTCGTTTGGCGGATGTGTTAGTTTGGTGGAAGGCTTAGTTTGGCGCATGTGTTTGTTTGGCGGATGTGTAAGTTTGGTGGATGTGTTAGTTTGGCGGATGTCTTAGTTTGGCGGATGTCTTAGTTTGGCACATGTGTTTGTTTCGCGGATGTGTTAGTTTGGCGGATGTGTTAGTTTGGAGGATGTCTTAGTTTGGTGCATGTGTTTGTTTGGCGGATGTGTTAGTTTGGCGGATGTGTTAGTTTGGCGGATGTCTTAGTTTGGCGCATGTGTTTCTTTGGCGGACGTGTTCGTTTGGCGGATGTCTTAGTTTGGCGCATGTGTTTGTTTGGTGGATGTCTTAGTTTGGCGGATGTCTTAGTTTGGCGCATGTGTTTGTTTGGCGGATGTGTTAGTTTGGCGGATGTCTTAGTTTGGCACACGTGTTTGTTAGGCGGGTGTCTTAGTTTGGCGGATGTCTTCGTTTGGCGCATGTGTTTGTTTGGCGGATGTGTTTGTTTGGCGCATGTGTTTGTTTGGTGGATGTGTTAGTTTGGCGGATGTCTTACTTTGGCGCATGTGTTTGTTTGGCGGAAGTGTTAGTTTGGCGGATGTGTTTGTTTGGCGCATGTGTTTGTTTGGCGGAAGTGTGAGTTTGGCGGATGTGTTTGTTTGGCGCATGTGTTTGTTTGGCGGATGTGTTAGTTTGGCGCATGTATTTGTTTGGCGGGTGTGTTTGTTTGGCGGATGTGTTAGTTTGGCGGATGTCTTAGTTTGGCGCATGTGTTTGTTTGGCGGATGTGTTAGTTTGGCGGATGTCTTAGTTTGGCGCATGTGTTTGTTTGGCGCATGTGTTTGTTTGGCGGATGTGTTAGTTTAGGGGATGTCTTAGTTTGGCGGATGTGTTCGTTTGGCGGATGTGTTAGTTTGGCGGAAGGCTTAGTTTGGCGCATGTGTTTGTTTGGCGGATGTGTAAGTTTGGCGGATGTGTTAGTTTGGCGGATGTCTTAGTTTGGCACATGTGTTTGTTTGGCGGATGTGTTAGTTTGGCGCATGAGTTTGTTTGGCGGATGTTTTTGTTTTAGCGGATGTGTTTGTTTGGCAGATGTGTTTGTTTGGCGGATGTCTTAGTTTGGCGGATGTCTTAGTTTGGCAGATGTGTTTGTTTCGCGGATGTGTTAGTTTGGCGGATGTGTTAGTTTGGAGGATGTCATAGTTTGGTGCATGTGTTTGTTTGGCGGATGTGTTAGTTTGGCGGATGTGTTAGTTTGGCGGATGTCTTAGTTTGGCGCATGTGTTTCTTTGGCGGACGTGTTCGTTTGGCGGATGTCTTAGTTTGGCGCATGTGTTTGTTTGGCGGATGTCTTAGTTTGGCGGATGTCTTAGTTTGGCGCATGTGTTTGTTTGGCGGATGTGTTAGTTTAGCGGATGTCTTAGTTTGGCACACGTGTTTGTTAGGCGGGTGTCTTAGTTTGGCGGATGTCTTCGTTTGGCGCATGTGTTTGTTTGGCGGATGTGTTTGTTTGGCGCATGTGTTTGTTTGGTGGATGTGTTAGTTTGGCGGATGTCTTACTTTGGCGCATGTGTTTGTTTGGCGGAAGTGTTAGTTTGGCGGATGTGTTTGTTTGGCGCATGTGTTTGTTTGGCGGAAGTGTGAGTTTGGCGGATGTGTTTGTTTGGCGCATGTGTTTGTTTGGCGGATGTGTTAGTTTGGCGCATGTATTTGTTTGGCGGGTGTGTTTGTTTGGCGGATGTGTTAGTTTGTCGGATGTCTTAGTTTGGCGCATGTGTTTGTTTGGCGGATGTGTTAGTTTGGCGGATGTCTTAGTTTGGCACCTGTGTTTGTTTGGCGGATGTGTTAGTTTGGCGCATGTGTTTGTTTGGCGCATGTGTTTGTTTGGCGGATGTGTTAGTTTGGGGGATGTCTTAGTTTGGCGGATGTGTTCGTTTGGAGGATGTGTTGGTTTGGCGCATGTGTTTGTTTGGCGGGTGTGTTTGTTTGGCGGATGTGTTAGTTTGGTGGATGTGTTAGTTTGGAGGATGTGTTAGTTTGGCGGATGTCTTAGTTTGGCGCATGTGTTTGTTTGGTGGATGTGATAGTTTGGCGGATGTCTTAGTTTGGCGCATGTGTTTGTTTGGCAGATGTGTTAGTTTGACGGATGTGTTGGTTTGGCGCATGTGTTTGTTTGGCGCATGTGTTTGTTTGGCGGACGTGTTAGTTTGGGGGATGTCTTAGTTTGGCGGATGTGTTCGTTTGGCGGATGTGTTAGTTTGGCGGAAGGCTTAATTTGGCGCATGTATTTGTTTGGCGGGTGTGTTCATTTGGCGGATGTCTTAGTTTGGCGCATGTGTTTGTTTGGCGGATGTGTAAGTTTGGCGGATGTGTTAGTTTGGCGCATGTGTTTGTTTGGCGGAAGTGTTAGTTTGATGGATGTGTTAGTTTGGCGCATGTTTGTTTGGCGCATGTGTTTGTTTGGCGCATGTGTTTGTTTGGCGGATGTGTTAGTTTGGGGGATGTCTTAGTTTGGCAGATGTGTTCGTTTGGCGGATGTGTTAGTTTGGCGGATGTCTTTGTTTGGCGCATGTGTTTGTTTGGCGGATGTGTAAGTTTGGCGGATGTGTTAGTTTGGCGGATGTCTTAGTTTGGCGCATGTGTTTGTTTGGCCTATGTGTTAGTTTGACGGATGTGTTAGTTTGGCGCATGTGTTTGTTTGGCGGATGTGTTAGTTTGGCGGATGTATTAGTTTGGCGCATGTGTTTGTTTGGCGGATGTGTTAGTTTGGCGGATGTCTTAGTTTGGCGCATGTGTTTGTTTGGCCTATGTGTTAGTTTGACGGATGTGTTAGTTTGGCGCATGTGTTTGTTTGGCGCATGTGTTTGTTTGGCGGATGTGTTAGTTTAGGGGATGTCTTAGTTTGGCGGATGTGTTCGTTTGGCGGATGTGTTAGTTTGGCGGAAGGCTTAGTTTGGCGCATGTGTTTGTTTGGCGGATGTGTAAGTTTGGTGGATGTGTTAGTTTGGCGGATGTCTTAGTTTGGCGGATGTCTTAGTTTGGCACATGTGTTTGTTTCGCGGATGTGTTAGTTTGGCGGATGTGTTAGTTTGGAGGATGTCTTAGTTTGGTGCATGTGTTTGTTTGGCGGATGTGTTAGTTTGGCGGATGTGTTAGTTTGGCGGATGTCTTAGTTTGGCGCATGTGTTTCTTTGGCGGACGTGTTCGTTTGGCGGATGTCTTAGTTTGGCGCATGTGTTTGTTTGGTGGATGTCTTAGTTTGGCGGATGTCTTAGTTTGGCGCATGTGTTTGTTTGGCGGATGTGTTAGTTTGGCGGATGTCTTAGTTTGGCACACGTGTTTGTTAGGCGGGTGTCTTAGTTTGGCGGATGTCTTCGTTTGGCGCATGGGTTTGTTTGGCGGATGTGTTTGTTTGGCGCATGTGTTTGTTTGGTGGATGTGTTAGTTTGGCGGATGTCTTACTTTGGCGCATGTGTTTGTTTGGCGGAAGTGTTAGTTTGGCGGATGTGTTTGTTTGGCGCATGTGTTTGTTTGGCGGAAGTGTGAGTTTGGCGGATGTGTTTGTTTGGCGCATGTGTTTGTTTGGCGGATGTGTTAGTTTGGCGCATGTATTTGTTTGGCGGGTGTGTTTGTTTGGCGGATGTGTTAGTTTGGCGGATGTCTTAGTTTGGCGCATGTGTTTGTTTGGCGGATGTGTTAGTTTGGCGGATGTCTTAGTTTGGCGCATGTGTTTGTTTGGCGCATGTGTTTGTTTGGCGGATGTGTTAGTTTAGGGGATGTCTTAGTTTGGCGGATGTGTTCGTTTGGCGGATGTGTTAGTTTGGCGGAAGGCTTAGTTTGGCGCATGTGTTTGTTTGGCGGATGTGTAAGTTTGGCGGATGTGTTAGTTTGGCGGATGTCTTAGTTTGGCACATGTGTTTGTTTGGCGGATGTGTTAGTTTGGCGCATGAGTTTGTTTGGCGGATGTTTTTGTTTTAGCGGATGTGTTTGTTTGGCAGATGTGTTTGTTTGGCGGATGTCTTAGTTTGGCGGATGTCTTAGTTTGGCAGATGTGTTTGTTTCGCGGATGGGTTAGTTTGGCGGATGTGTTAGTTTGGAGGATGTCATAGTTTGGTGCATGTGTTTGTTTGGCAGATGTGTTTGTTTGGCGCATGTGTTTGTTTGGTGGATGTGTTAGTTTGGCGGATGTCTTACTTTGGCGCATGTGTTTGTTTGGCGGAAGTGTTAGTTTGGTGGATGTGTTTGTTTGGCGCATGTGTTTGTTTGGCGGAAGTGTTAGTTTGGCGGATGTGTTTGTTTGGCGCATGTGTTTGTTTGGCGGATGTGTTAGTTTGGCGCATGTGTTTGTTTGGCGGGTGTGTTTGTTTGGCGGATGTGTTAGTTTGGCGGATGTCTTAGTTTGTCGCATGTGTTTGTTTGGCGGATGTGTTAGTTTGGCGGATGTCTTAGTTTGGCACCTGTGTTTGTTTGGCGGATGTTTTAGTTTGGCGCATGTGTTTGTTTGGCGCATGTGTTTGTTTGGCGGATGTGTTAGTTTGGGTGATGTCTTAGTTTGGCGGATGTGTTCGTTTGGCGGATGTGTTAGTTTGGCGGATGTCTTTTTTTTGGTGCCTGTGTTTGTTTGGCGGATGTGTAAGTTTGGCGGATGTCTTAGTTTGGCGGATGTCTTAGTTTGGCGCATGAGTTTGTTTGGCGGATGTGTTTGTTTGGCGGATGTGTTTGTTTGGCGGATGTCTTAGTTTGGCGGATGTCTTAGTTTGGTGGATGTCTTAGTTTGGCGCATGTGTTTGTTTCGCGGATGTGTTAGTTTGGTGGATGTCTTAGTTTGGTGCATGTGTTTGTTTGGCGGATGTGTTAGTTTGGCGGATGTGTTAGTTTGGCGCATGTGTTAGTTTGGCGCATGTGTTAGTTTGGTGCATGTGTTAGTTTGGCGCATGTGTTAGTTTGGCGCATGTGTTCGTTTGGCGCATGTGTTTGTTTGGCGGATGTGTTTGTATGGCGGATGTGTTAGTTTGGCAGATGTCTTAGTTTGGCGCATGTGTTTGTTTGGTGGATGTGTTAGTTTGGCGGATGTGTTAGTTTGGCGGATGTCTTAGTTTGGCGCATGTGTTTGTTTGGCGGATGTGTTAGTTTGGCGGATGTCTTAGTTTGGCGCATGTGTTTGTTTGGCGGATGTGTTAGTTTGACGGATGTGTTAGTTTGGCGCATGTGTTTGTTTGGCGCATGTGTTTGTTTGGCGGACGTGTTAGTTTGGGGGATGTCTTAGTTTGGCGGATGTGTTCGTTTGGCGGATGTGTTAGTTTGGCGGAAGGCTTAATTTGGCGCATGTGTTTGTTTGGCGGGTGTGTTCATTTGGCGGATGTCTTAGTTTGGCGCATGTGTTTGTTTGGCGGATGTGTAAGTTTGGCGGATGTGTTAGTTTGGCGCATGTGTTTGTTTGGTGGATGTGTTAGTTTGGCGGATGTGTTAGTTTGGCGGATGTCTTAGTTTGGCGCATGTGTTTGTTTGGTGGATGTGATAGTTTGGCGGATGTCTTAGTTTGGCGCATGTGTTTGTTTGGCAGATGTGTTAGTTTGACGGATGTGTTGGTTTGGCGCATGTGTTTGTTTGGCGCATGTGTTTGTTTGGCGGACGTGTTAGTTTGGGGGATGTCTTAGTTTGGCGGATGTGTTCGTTTGGCGGATGTGTTAGTTTGGCGGAAGGCTTAATTTGGCGCATGTGTTTGTTTGGCGGGTGTGTTCATTTGGCGGATGTCTTAGTTTGGCGCATGTGTTTGTTTGGCGGATGTGTAAGTTTGGCGGATGTGTTAGTTTGGCGCATGTGTTTGTTTGGCGGAAGTGTTAGTTTGATGGATGTGTTAGTTTGGCGCATGTTTGTTTGGCGCATGTGTTTGTTTGGCGCATGTGTTTGTTTGGCGGATGTGTTAGTTTGGGGGATGTCTTAGTTTGGCAGATGTGTTCGTTTGGCGGATGTGTTAGTTTGGCGGATGTGTTTGTTTGGCGGAAGTGTTAGTTTGATGGATGTGTTAGTTTGGCGCATGTTTGTTTGGCGCATGTGTTTGTTTGGCGCATGTGTTTGTTTGGCGGATGTGTTAGTTTGGGGGATGTCTTAGTTTGGCAGATGTGTTCGTTTGGCACATGTGTTTGTTTGGCGGATGTGTAAGTTTGGCGGATGTGTTAGTTTGGCGGATGTGTTAGTTTGGCGGATGTATTAGTTTGGCGCATGTGTTTGTTTGGCGGATGTGTTAGTTTGGCGGATGTCTTAGTTTGGCGCATGTGTTTGTTTGGCCTATGTGTTAGTTTGACGGATGTGTTAGTTTGGCGCATGTGTTTGTTTGGCGGATGTGTTAGTTTGGCGGATGTATTAGTTTGGCGCATGTGTTTGTTTGGCGGATGTGTTAGTTTGGCGGATGTCTTAGTTTGGCGCATGTGTTTGTTTGGCCTATGTGTTAGTTTGACGGATGTGTTAGTTTGGCGCATGTGTTTGTTTGGCGCATGTGTTTGTTTGGCGGATGTGTTAGTTTAGGGGATGTCTTAGTTTGGCGGATGTGTTCGTTTGGCGGATGTGTTAGTTTGGCGGAAGGCTTAGTTTGGCGCATGTGTTTGTTTGGCGGATGTGTAAGTTTGGTGGATGTGTTAGTTTGGCGGATGTCTTAGTTTGGCGGATGTCTTAGTTTGGCACATGTGTTTGTTTCGCGGATGTGTTAGTTTGGCGGATGTGTTAGTTTGGAGGATGTCTTAGTTTGGTGCATGTGTTTGTTTGGCGGATGTGTTAGTTTGGCGGATGTGTTAGTTTGGCGGATGTCTTAGTTTGGCGCATGTGTTTCTTTGGCGGACGTGTTCGTTTGGCGGATGTCTTAGTTTGGCGCATGTGTTTGTTTGGTGGATGTCTTAGTTTGGCGGATGTCTTAGTTTGGCGCATGTGTTTGTTTGGCGGATGTGTTAGTTTGGCGGATGTCTTAGTTTGGCACACGTGTTTGTTAGGCGGGTGTCTTAGTTTGGCGGATGTCTTCGTTTGGCGCATGTGTTTGTTTGGCGGATGTGTTTGTTTGGCGCATGTGTTTGTTTGGTGGATGTGTTAGTTTGGCGGATGTCTTACTTTGGCGCATGTGTTTGTTTGGCGGAAGTGTTAGTTTGGCGGATGTGTTTGTTTGGCGCATGTGTTTGTTTGGCGGAAGTGTGAGTTTGGCGGATGTGTTTGTTTGGCGCATGTGTTTGTTTGGCGGATGTGTTAGTTTGGCGCATGTATTTGTTTGGCGGGTGTGTTTGTTTGGCGGATGTGTTAGTTTGGCGGATGTCTTAGTTTGGCGCATGTGTTTGTTTGGCGGATGTGTTAGTTTGGCGGATGTCTTAGTTTGGCGCATGTGTTTGTTTGGCGCATGTGTTTGTTTGGCGGATGTGTTAGTTTAGGGGATGTCTTAGTTTGGCGGATGTGTTCGTTTGGCGGATGTGTTAGTTTGGCGGAAGGCTTAGTTTGGCGCATGTGTTTGTTTGGCGGATGTGTAAGTTTGGCGGATGTGTTAGTTTGGCGGATGTCTTAGTTTGGCACATGTGTTTGTTTGGCGGATGTGTTAGTTTGGCGCATGAGTTTGTTTGGCGGATGTTTTTGTTTTAGCGGATGTGTTTGTTTGGCAGATGTGTTTGTTTGGCGGATGTCTTAGTTTGGCGGATGTCTTAGTTTGGCAGATGTGTTTGTTTCGCGGATGTGTTAGTTTGGCAGATGTGTTAGTTTGGAGGATGTCATAGTTTGGTGCATGTGTTTGTTTGGCGGATGTGTTAGTTTGGCGGATGTGTTAGTTTGGCGGATGTCTTAGTTTGGCGCATGTGTTTCTTTGGCGGACGTGTTCGTTTGGCGGATGTCTTAGTTTGGCGCATGTGTTTGTTTGGCGGATGTCTTAGTTTGGCGGATGTCTTAGTTTGGCGCATGTGTTTGTTTGGCGGATGTGTTAGTTTAGCGGATGTCTTAGTTTGGCACACGTGTTTGTTAGGCGGGTGTCTTAGTTTGGCGGATGTCTTCGTTTGGCGCATGTGTTTGTTTGGCGGATGTGTTTGTTTGGCGCATGTGTTTGTTTGGTGGATGTGTTAGTTTGGCGGATGTCTTACTTTGGCGCATGTGTTTGTTTGGCGGAAGTGTTAGTTTGGCGGATGTGTTTGTTTGGCGCATGTGTTTGTTTGGCGGAAGTGTGAGTTTGGCGGATGTGTTTGTTTGGCGCATGTGTTTGTTTGGCGGATGTGTTAGTTTGGCGCATGTATTTGTTTGGCGGGTGTGTTTGTTTGGCGGATGTGTTAGTTTGTCGGATGTCTTAGTTTGGCGCATGTGTTTGTTTGGCGGATGTGTTAGTTTGGCGGATGTCTTAGTTTGGCACCTGTGTTTGTTTGGCGGATGTGTTAGTTTGGCGCATGTGTTTGTTTGGCGCATGTGTTTGTTTGGCGGATGTGTTAGTTTGGGGGATGTCTTAGTTTGGCGGATGTGTTCGTTTGGAGGATGTGTTGGTTTGGCGCATGTGTTTGTTTGGCGGGTGTGTTTGTTTGGCGGATGTGTTAGTTTGGTGGATGTGTTAGTTTGGAGGATGTGTTAGTTTGGCGGATGTCTTAGTTTGGCGCATGTGTTTGTTTGGTGGATGTGATAGTTTGGCGGATGTCTTAGTTTGGCGCATGTGTTTGTTTGGCAGATGTGTTAGTTTGACGGATGTGTTGGTTTGGCGCATGTGTTTGTTTGGCGCATGTGTTTGTTTGGCGGACGTGTTAGTTTGGGGGATGTCTTAGTTTGGCGGATGTGTTCGTTTGGCGGATGTGTTAGTTTGGCGGAAGGCTTAATTTGGCGCATGTGTTTGTTTGGCGGGTGTGTTCATTTGGCGGATGTCTTAGTTTGGCGCATGTGTTTGTTTGGCGGATGTGTAAGTTTGGCGGATGTGTTAGTTTGGCGCATGTGTTTGTTTGGCGGAAGTGTTAGTTTGATGGATGTGTTAGTTTGGCGCATGTTTGTTTGGCGCATGTGTTTGTTTGGCGCATGTGTTTGTTTGGCGGATGTGTTAGTTTGGGGGATGTCTTAGTTTGGCAGATGTGTTCGTTTGGCGGATGTGTTAGTTTGGCGGATGTCTTTGTTTGGCGCATGTGTTTGTTTGGCGGATGTGTAAGTTTGGCGGATGTGTTAGTTTGGCGGATGTCTTAGTTTGGCGCATGTGTTTGTTTGGCCTATGTGTTAGTTTGACGGATGTGTTAGTTTGGCGCATGTGTTTGTTTGGCGGATGTGTTAGTTTGGCGGATGTATTAGTTTGGCGCATGTGTTTGTTTGGCGGATGTGTTAGTTTGGCGGATGTCTTAGTTTGGCGCATGTGTTTGTTTGGCCTATGTGTTAGTTTGACGGATGTGTTAGTTTGGCGCATGTGTTTGTTTGGCGCATGTGTTTGTTTGGCGGATGTGTTAGTTTAGGGGATGTCTTAGTTTGGCGGATGTGTTCGTTTGGCGGATGTGTTAGTTTGGCGGAAGGCTTAGTTTGGCGCATGTGTTTGTTTGGCGGATGTGTAAGTTTGGTGGATGTGTTAGTTTGGCGGATGTCTTAGTTTGGCGGATGTCTTAGTTTGGCACATGTGTTTGTTTCGCGGATGTGTTAGTTTGGCGGATGTGTTAGTTTGGAGGATGTCTTAGTTTGGTGCATGTGTTTGTTTGGCGGATGTGTTAGTTTGGCGGATGTGTTAGTTTGGCGGATGTCTTAGTTTGGCGCATGTGTTTCTTTGGCGGACGTGTTCGTTTGGCGGATGTCTTAGTTTGGCGCATGTGTTTGTTTGGTGGATGTCTTAGTTTGGCGGATGTCTTAGTTTGGCGCATGTGTTTGTTTGGCGGATGTGTTAGTTTGGCGGATGTCTTAGTTTGGCACACGTGTTTGTTAGGCGGGTGTCTTAGTTTGGCGGATGTCTTCGTTTGGCGCATGTGTTTGTTTGGCGGATGTGTTTGTTTGGCGCATGTGTTTGTTTGGTGGATGTGTTAGTTTGGCGGATGTCTTACTTTGGCGCATGTGTTTGTTTGGCGGAAGTGTTAGTTTGGCGGATGTGTTTGTTTGGCGCATGTGTTTGTTTGGCGGAAGTGTGAGTTTGGCGGATGTGTTTGTTTGGCGCATGTGTTTGTTTGGCGGATGTGTTAGTTTGGCGCATGTATTTGTTTGGCGGGTGTGTTTGTTTGGCGGATGTGTTAGTTTGGCGGATGTCTTAGTTTGGCGCATGTGTTTGTTTGGCGGATGTGTTAGTTTGGCGGATGTCTTAGTTTGGCGCATGTGTTTGTTTGGCGCATGTGTTTGTTTGGCGGATGTGTTAGTTTAGGGGATGTCTTAGTTTGGCGGATGTGTTCGTTTGGCGGATGTGTTAGTTTGGCGGAAGGCTTAGTTTGGCGCATGTGTTTGTTTGGCGGATGTGTAAGTTTGGCGGATGTGTTAGTTTGGCGGATGTCTTAGTTTGGCACATGTGTTTGTTTGGCGGATGTGTTAGTTTGGCGCATGAGTTTGTTTGGTGGATGTTTTTGTTTTAGCGGATGTGTTTGTTTGGCAGATGTGTTTGTTTGGCGGATGTCTTAGTTTGGCGGATGTCTTAGTTTGGCAGATGTGTTTGTTTCGCGGATGGGTTAGTTTGGCGGATGTGTTAGTTTGGAGGATGTCATAGTTTGGTGCATGTGTTTGTTTGGCGGATGTGTTAGTTTGGCGGATGTGTTAGTTTGGCGGATGTCTTAGTTTGGCGCATGTGTTTCTTTGGCGGACGTGTTCGTTTGGCGGATGTCTTAGTTTGGCGCATGTGTTTGTTTGGCGGATGTCTTAGTTTGGCGGATGTCTTAGTTTGGCGCATGTGTTTGTTTGGCGGATGTGTTAGTTTGGCGGATGTCTTAGTTTGGCGGATGTATTAGTTTGGCGCATGTGTTTGTTTGGCGGATGTGTTAGTTTGGCGGATGTCTTAGTTTGGCGCATGTGTTTGTTTGGCCTATGTGTTAGTTTGACGGATGTGTTAGTTTGGCGCATGTGTTTGTTTGGCGGATGTGTTAGTTTGGCGGATGTATTAGTTTGGCGCATGTGTTTGTTTGGCGGATGTGTTAGTTTGGCGGATGTCTTAGTTTGGCGCATGTGTTTGTTTGGCCTATGTGTTAGTTTGACGGATGTGTTAGTTTGGCGCATGTGTTTGTTTGGCGCATGTGTTTGTTTGGCGGATGTGTTAGTTTAGGGGATGTCTTAGTTTGGCGGATGTGTTCGTTTGGCGGATGTGTTAGTTTGGCGGAAGGCTTAGTTTGGCGCATGTGTTTGTTTGGCGGATGTGTAAGTTTGGTGGATGTGTTAGTTTGGCGGATGTCTTAGTTTGGCGGATGTCTTAGTTTGGCACATGTGTTTGTTTCGCGGATGTGTTAGTTTGGCGGATGTGTTAGTTTGGAGGATGTCTTAGTTTGGTGCATGTGTTTGTTTGGCGGATGTGTTAGTTTGGCGGATGTCTTAGTTTGGCGCATGTGTTTCTTTGGCGGACGTGTTCGTTTGGCGGATGTCTTAGTTTGGCGCATGTGTTTGTTTGGTGGATGTCTTAGTTTGGCGGATGTCTTAGTTTGGCGCATGTGTTTGTTTGGCGGATGTGTTAGTTTGGCGGATGTCTTAGTTTGGCACACGTGTTTGTTAGGCGGGTGTCTTAGTTTGGCGGATGTCTTCGTTTGGCGCATGTGTTTGTTTGGCGGATGTGTTTGTTTGGCGCATGTGTTTGTTTGGTGGATGTGTTAGTTTGGCGGATGTCTTACTTTGGCGCATGTGTTTGTTTGGCGGAAGTGTTAGTTTGGCGGATGTGTTTGTTTGGCGCATGTGTTTGTTTGGCGGAAGTGTGAGTTTGGCGGATGTGTTTGTTTGGCGCATGTGTTTGTTTGGCGGATGTGTTAGTTTGGCGCATGTATTTGTTTGGCGGGTGTGTTTGTTTGGCGGATGTGTTAGTTTGGCGGATGTCTTAGTTTGGCGCATGTGTTTGTTTGGCGGATGTGTTAGTTTGGCGGATGTCTTAGTTTGGCGCATGTGTTTGTTTGGCGCATGTGTTTGTTTGGCGGATGTGTTAGTTTAGGGGATGTCTTAGTTTGGCGGATGTGTTCGTTTGGCGGATGTGTTAGTTTGGCGGAAGGCTTAGTTTGGCGCATGTGTTTGTTTGGCGGATGTGTAAGTTTGGCGGATGTGTTAGTTTGGCGGATGTCTTAGTTTGGCACATGTGTTTGTTTGGCGGATGTGTTAGTTTGGCGCATGAGTTTGTTTGGCGGATGTTTTTGTTTTAGCGGATGTGTTTGTTTGGCAGATGTGTTTGTTTGGCGGATGTCTTAGTTTGGCGGATGTCTTAGTTTGGCAGATGTGTTTGTTTCGCGGATGTGTTAGTTTGGCGGATGTGTTAGTTTGGAGGATGTCATAGTTTGGTGCATGTGTTTGTTTGGCGGATGTGTTAGTTTGGCGGATGTGTTAGTTTGGCGGATGTCTTAGTTTGGCGCATGTGTTTCTTTGGCGGACGTGTTCGTTTGGCGGATGTCTTAGTTTGGCGCATGTGTTTGTTTGGCGGATGTCTTAGTTTGGCGGATGTCTTAGTTTGGCGCATGTGTTTGTTTGGCGGATGTGTTAGTTTAGCGGATGTCTTAGTTTGGCACACGTGTTTGTTAGGCGGATGTGTAAGTTTGGCGGATGTGTTAGTTTGGCGGATGTGTTAGTTTGGCGGATGTATTAGTTTGGCGCATGTGTTTGTTTGGCGGATGTGTTAGTTTGGCGGATGTCTTAGTTTGGCGCATGTGTTTGTTTGGCCTATGTGTTAGTTTGACGGATGTGTTAGTTTGGCGCATGTGTTAGTTTGGCGGATGTCTTAGTTTGGCGCATGTGTTTCTTTGGCGGGTGTGTTCGTTTGGCGGATGTCTTAGTTTGGCGGATGTCTTAGTTTGGCGCATGTGTTTGTTTCGCGGATGTGTTAGTTTGGCGGATGTGTTAGTTTGGCAGATGTCTTAGTTTGGCGGAGGTCTTAGTTTGGCGCATGTGTTTGTTTCGCGGATGTGTTAGTTTGGCGGATGTGATAGTTTGGCGGATGTCTTAGTTTGGTGCATGTGTTTGTTTGGCGGATGTGTTAGTTTGGCGGATGTGTTAGTTTGGCGGATATCTTAGTTTGGCGCATGTGTTTCTTTGGCGGACGTGTTCGTTTGGCGGATGTCTTAGTTTGGCGCATGTGTTTGTTTGGCGGATGTGTTAGTTTGGCAGATGTCTTAGTTTGGCACACGTGTTTGTTAGGCGGGTGTCTTAGTTTGGCGGATGTCTTCGTTTGGCGCATGTGTTTGTTTGGCAGATGTGTTTGTTTGGCGCATGTGTTTGTTTGGTGGATGTGTTAGTTTGGCGGATGTCTTACTTTGGCGCATGTGTTTGTTTGGCGGAAGTGTTAGTTTGGTGGATGTGTTTGTTTGGCGCATGTGTTTGTTTGGCGGAAGTGTTAGTTTGGCGGATGTGTTTGTTTGGCACATGTGTTTGTTTGGCGGATGTGTTAGTTTGGCGCATGTGTTTGTTTGGCGGGTGTGTTTGTTTGGCGGATGTGTTAGTTTGGCGGATGTCTTAGTTTGTCGCATGTGTTTGTTTGGCGGATGTGTTAGTTTGGCGGATGTCTTAGTTTGGCACCTGTGTTTGTTTGGCGGATGTTTTAGTTTGGCGCATGTGTTTGTTTGGCGCATGTGTTTGTTTGGCGGATGTGTTAGTTTGGGTGATGTCTTAGTTTGGCGGATGTGTTCGTTTGGCGGATGTGTTAGTTTGGCGGATGTCTTTTTTTTGGTGCCTGTGTTTGTTTGGCGGATGTGTAAGTTTGGCGGATGTCTTAGTTTGGCGGATGTCTTAGTTTGGCACGTGTTTGTTTGGCGGATGTGTTAGTTTGGCGCATGAGTTTGTTTGGCGGATGTGTTTGTTTGGCGGATGTGTTTGTTTGGCGGATGTCTTAGTTTGGCGGATGTCTTAGTTTGGTGGATGTCTTAGTTTGGCGCATGTGTTTGTTTCGCGGATGTGTTAGTTTGGTGGATGTCTTAGTTTGGTGCATGTGTTTGTTTGGCGGATGTGTTAGTTTGGCGGATGTGTTAGTTTGGCGCATGTGTTAGTTTGGCGCATGTGTTAGTTTGGTGCATGTGTTAGTTTGGCGCATGTGTTAGTTTGGCGCATGTGTTCGTTTGGCGCATGTGTTTGTTTGGCGGATGTGTTTGTATGGCGGATGTGTTAGTTTGGCAGATGTCTTAGTTTGGCGCATGTGTTTGTTTGGTGGATGTGTTAGTTTGGCGGATGTGTTAGTTTGGCGGATGTCTTAGTTTGGCGCATGTGTTTGTTTGGCGGATGTGTTAGTTTGGCGGATGTCTTAGTTTGGCGCATGTGTTTGTTTGGCGGATGTGTTAGTTTGACGGATGTGTTAGTTTGGCGCATGTGTTTGTTTGGCGCATGTGTTTGTTTGGCGGACGTGTTAGTTTGGGGGATGTCTTAGTTTGGCGGATGTGTTCGTTTGGCGGATGTGTTAGTTTGGCGGAAGGCTTAATTTGGCGCATGTGTTTGTTTGGCGGGTGTGTTCATTTGGCGGATGTCTTAGTTTGGCGCATGTGTTTGTTTGGCGGATGTGTAAGTTTGGCGGATGTGTTAGTTTGGCGCATGTGTTTGTTTGGTGGATGTGTTAGTTTGGCGGATGTGTTAGTTTGGCGGATGTCTTAGTTTGGCGCATGTGTTTGTTTGGTGGATGTGATAGTTTGGCGGATGTCTTAGTTTGGCGCATGTGTTTGTTTGGCAGATGTGTTAGTTTGACGGATGTGTTGGTTTGGCGCATGTGTTTGTTTGGCGCATGTGTTTGTTTGGCGGACGTGTTAGTTTGGGGGATGTCTTAGTTTGGCGGATGTGTTCGTTTGGCGGATGTGTTAGTTTGGCGGAAGGCTTAATTTGGCGCATGTGTTTGTTTGGCGGGTGTGTTCATTTGGCGGATGTCTTAGTTTGGCGCATGTGTTTGTTTGGCGGATGTGTAAGTTTGGCGGATGTGTTAGTTTGGCGCATGTGTTTGTTTGGCGGAAGTGTTAGTTTGATGGATGTGTTAGTTTGGCGCATGTTTGTTTGGCGCATGTGTTTGTTTGGCGCATGTGTTTGTTTGGCGGATGTGTTAGTTTGGGGGATGTCTTAGTTTGGCAGATGTGTTCGTTTGGCGGATGTGTTAGTTTGGCGGATGTGTTTGTTTGGCGGAAGTGTTAGTTTGATGGATGTGTTAGTTTGGCGCATGTTTGTTTGGCGCATGTGTTTGTTTGGCGCATGTGTTTGTTTGGCGGATGTGTTAGTTTGGGGGATGTCTTAGTTTGGCAGATGTGTTCGTTTGGCACATGTGTTTGTTTGGCGGATGTGTAAGTTTGGCGGATGTGTTAGTTTGGCGGATGTGTTAGTTTGGCGGATGTATTAGTTTGGCGCATGTGTTTGTTTGGCGGATGTGTTAGTTTGGCGGATGTCTTAGTTTGGCGCATGTGTTTGTTTGGCCTATGTGTTAGTTTGACGGATGTGTTAGTTTGGCGCATGTGTTTGTTTGGCGGATGTGTTAGTTTGGCGGATGTATTAGTTTGGCGCATGTGTTTGTTTGGCGGATGTGTTAGTTTGGCGGATGTCTTAGTTTGGCGCATGTGTTTGTTTGGCCTATGTGTTAGTTTGACGGATGTGTTAGTTTGGCGCATGTGTTTGTTTGGCGCATGTGTTTGTTTGGCGGATGTGTTAGTTTAGGGGATGTCTTAGTTTGGCGGATGTGTTCGTTTGGCGGATGTGTTAGTTTGGCGGAAGGCTTAGTTTGGCGCATGTGTTTGTTTGGCGGATGTGTAAGTTTGGTGGATGTGTTAGTTTGGCGGATGTCTTAGTTTGGCGGATGTCTTAGTTTGGCACATGTGTTTGTTTCGCGGATGTGTTAGTTTGGCGGATGTGTTAGTTTGGAGGATGTCTTAGTTTGGTGCATGTGTTTGTTTGGCGGATGTGTTAGTTTGGCGGATGTGTTAGTTTGGCGGATGTCTTAGTTTGGCGCATGTGTTTCTTTGGCGGACGTGTTCGTTTGGCGGATGTCTTAGTTTGGCGCATGTGTTTGTTTGGTGGATGTCTTAGTTTGGCGGATGTCTTAGTTTGGCGCATGTGTTTGTTTGGCGGATGTGTTAGTTTGGCGGATGTCTTAGTTTGGCACACGTGTTTGTTAGGCGGGTGTCTTAGTTTGGCGGATGTCTTCGTTTGGCGCATGTGTTTGTTTGGCGGATGTGTTTGTTTGGCGCATGTGTTTGTTTGGTGGATGTGTTAGTTTGGCGGATGTCTTACTTTGGCGCATGTGTTTGTTTGGCGGAAGTGTTAGTTTGGCGGATGTGTTTGTTTGGCGCATGTGTTTGTTTGGCGGAAGTGTGAGTTTGGCGGATGTGTTTGTTTGGCGCATGTGTTTGTTTGGCGGATGTGTTAGTTTGGCGCATGTATTTGTTTGGCGGGTGTGTTTGTTTGGCGGATGTGTTAGTTTGGCGGATGTCTTAGTTTGGCGCATGTGTTTGTTTGGCGGATGTGTTAGTTTGGCGGATGTCTTAGTTTGGCGCATGTGTTTGTTTGGCGCATGTGTTTGTTTGGCGGATGTGTTAGTTTAGGGGATGTCTTAGTTTGGCGGATGTGTTCGTTTGGCGGATGTGTTAGTTTGGCGGAAGGCTTAGTTTGGCGCATGTGTTTGTTTGGCGGATGTGTAAGTTTGGCGGATGTGTTAGTTTGGCGGATGTCTTAGTTTGGCACATGTGTTTGTTTGGCGGATGTGTTAGTTTGGCGCATGAGTTTGTTTGGCGGATGTTTTTGTTTTAGCGGATGTGTTTGTTTGGCAGATGTGTTTGTTTGGCGGATGTCTTAGTTTGGCGGATGTCTTAGTTTGGCAGATGTGTTTGTTTCGCGGATGTGTTAGTTTGGCGGATGTGTTAGTTTGGAGGATGTCATAGTTTGGTGCATGTGTTTGTTTGGCGGATGTGTTAGTTTGGCGGATGTGTTAGTTTGGCGGATGTCTTAGTTTGGCGCATGTGTTTCTTTGGCGGACGTGTTCGTTTGGCGGATGTCTTAGTTTGGCGCATGTGTTTGTTTGGCGGATGTCTTAGTTTGGCGGATGTCTTAGTTTGGCGCATGTGTTTGTTTGGCGGATGTGTTAGTTTAGCGGATGTCTTAGTTTGGCACACGTGTTTGTTAGGCGGGTGTCTTAGTTTGGCGGATGTCTTCGTTTGGCGCATGTGTTTGTTTGGCGGATGTGTTTGTTTGGCGCATGTGTTTGTTTGGTGGATGTGTTAGTTTGGCGGATGTCTTACTTTGGCGCATGTGTTTGTTTGGCGGAAGTGTTAGTTTGGCGGATGTGTTTGTTTGGCGCATGTGTTTGTTTGGCGGAAGTGTGAGTTTGGCGGATGTGTTTGTTTGGCGCATGTGTTTGTTTGGCGGATGTGTTAGTTTGGCGCATGTATTTGTTTGGCGGGTGTGTTTGTTTGGCGGATGTGTTAGTTTGTCGGATGTCTTAGTTTGGCGCATGTGTTTGTTTGGCGGATGTGTTAGTTTGGCGGATGTCTTAGTTTGGCACCTGTGTTTGTTTGGCGGATGTGTTAGTTTGGCGCATGTGTTTGTTTGGCGCATGTGTTTGTTTGGCGGATGTGTTAGTTTGGGGGATGTCTTAGTTTGGCGGATGTGTTCGTTTGGAGGATGTGTTGGTTTGGCGCATGTGTTTGTTTGGCGGGTGTGTTTGTTTGGCGGATGTGTTAGTTTGGTGGATGTGTTAGTTTGGAGGATGTGTTAGTTTGGCGGATGTCTTAGTTTGGCGCATGTGTTTGTTTGGTGGATGTGATAGTTTGGCGGATGTCTTAGTTTGGCGCATGTGTTTGTTTGGCAGATGTGTTAGTTTGACGGATGTGTTGGTTTGGCGCATGTGTTTGTTTGGCGCATGTGTTTGTTTGGCGGACGTGTTAGTTTGGGGGATGTCTTAGTTTGGCGGATGTGTTCGTTTGGCGGATGTGTTAGTTTGGCGGAAGGCTTAATTTGGCGCATGTGTTTGTTTGGCGGGTGTGTTCATTTGGCGGATGTCTTAGTTTGGCGCATGTGTTTGTTTGGCGGATGTGTAAGTTTGGCGGATGTGTTAGTTTGGCGCATGTGTTTGTTTGGCGGAAGTGTTAGTTTGATGGATGTGTTAGTTTGGCGCATGTTTGTTTGGCGCATGTGTTTGTTTGGCGCATGTGTTTGTTTGGCGGATGTGTTAGTTTGGGGGATGTCTTAGTTTGGCAGATGTGTTCGTTTGGCGGATGTGTTAGTTTGGCGGATGTCTTTGTTTGGCGCATGTGTTTGTTTGGCGGATGTGTAAGTTTGGCGGATGTGTTAGTTTGGCGGATGTCTTAGTTTGGCGCATGTGTTTGTTTGGCCTATGTGTTAGTTTGACGGATGTGTTAGTTTGGCGCATGTGTTTGTTTGGCGGATGTGTTAGTTTGGCGGATGTATTAGTTTGGCGCATGTGTTTGTTTGGCGGATGTGTTAGTTTGGCGGATGTCTTAGTTTGGCGCATGTGTTTGTTTGGCCTATGTGTTAGTTTGACGGATGTGTTAGTTTGGCGCATGTGTTTGTTTGGCGCATGTGTTTGTTTGGCGGATGTGTTAGTTTAGGGGATGTCTTAGTTTGGCGGATGTGTTCGTTTGGCGGATGTGTTAGTTTGGCGGAAGGCTTAGTTTGGCGCATGTGTTTGTTTGGCGGATGTGTAAGTTTGGTGGATGTGTTAGTTTGGCGGATGTCTTAGTTTGGCGGATGTCTTAGTTTGGCACATGTGTTTGTTTCGCGGATGTGTTAGTTTGGCGGATGTGTTAGTTTGGAGGATGTCTTAGTTTGGTGCATGTGTTTGTTTGGCGGATGTGTTAGTTTGGCGGATGTGTTAGTTTGGCGGATGTCTTAGTTTGGCGCATGTGTTTCTTTGGCGGACGTGTTCGTTTGGCGGATGTCTTAGTTTGGCGCATGTGTTTGTTTGGTGGATGTCTTAGTTTGGCGGATGTCTTAGTTTGGCGCATGTGTTTGTTTGGCGGATGTGTTAGTTTGGCGGATGTCTTAGTTTGGCACACGTGTTTGTTAGGCGGGTGTCTTAGTTTGGCGGATGTCTTCGTTTGGCGCATGTGTTTGTTTGGCGGATGTGTTTGTTTGGCGCATGTGTTTGTTTGGTGGATGTGTTAGTTTGGCGGATGTCTTACTTTGGCGCATGTGTTTGTTTGGCGGAAGTGTTAGTTTGGCGGATGTGTTTGTTTGGCGCATGTGTTTGTTTGGCGGAAGTGTGAGTTTGGCGGATGTGTTTGTTTGGCGCATGTGTTTGTTTGGCGGATGTGTTAGTTTGGCGCATGTATTTGTTTGGCGGGTGTGTTTGTTTGGCGGATGTGTTAGTTTGGCGGATGTCTTAGTTTGGCGCATGTGTTTGTTTGGCGGATGTGTTAGTTTGGCGGATGTCTTAGTTTGGCGCATGTGTTTGTTTGGCGCATGTGTTTGTTTGGCGGATGTGTTAGTTTAGGGGATGTCTTAGTTTGGCGGATGTGTTCGTTTGGCGGATGTGTTAGTTTGGCGGAAGGCTTAGTTTGGCGCATGTGTTTGTTTGGCGGATGTGTAAGTTTGGCGGATGTGTTAGTTTGGCGGATGTCTTAGTTTGGCACATGTGTTTGTTTGGCGGATGTGTTAGTTTGGCGCATGAGTTTGTTTGGCGGATGTTTTTGTTTTAGCGGATGTGTTTGTTTGGCAGATGTGTTTGTTTGGCGGATGTCTTAGTTTGGCGGATGTCTTAGTTTGGCAGATGTGTTTGTTTCGCGGATGTGTTAGTTTGGCGGATGTGTTAGTTTGGAGGATGTCATAGTTTGGTGCATGTGTTTGTTTGGCGGATGTGTTAGTTTGGCGGATGTGTTAGTTTGGCGGATGTCTTAGTTTGGCGCATGTGTTTCTTTGGCGGACGTGTTCGTTTGGCGGATGTCTTAGTTTGGCGCATGTGTTTGTTTGGCGGATGTCTTAGTTTGGCGGATGTCTTAGTTTGGCGCATGTGTTTGTTTGGCGGATGTGTTAGTTTGGCGGATGTCTTAGTTTGGCGGATGTATTAGTTTGGCGCATGTGTTTGTTTGGCGGATGTGTTAGTTTGGCGGATGTCTTAGTTTGGCGCATGTGTTTGTTTGGCCTATGTGTTAGTTTGACGGATGTGTTAGTTTGGCGCATGTGTTTGTTTGGCGGATGTGTTAGTTTGGCGGATGTATTAGTTTGGCGCGCATGTGTTTGTTTGGCGGATGTGTTAGTTTGGCGGATGTCTTAGTTTGGCGCATGTGTTTGTTTGGCCTATGTGTTAGTTTGACGGATGTGTTAGTTTGGCGCATGTGTTTGTTTGGCGCATGTGTTTGTTTGGCGGATGTGTTAGTTTAGGGGATGTCTTAGTTTGGCGGATGTGTTCGTTTGGCGGATGTGTTAGTTTGGCGGAAGGCTTAGTTTGGCGCATGTGTTTGTTTGGCGGATGTGTAAGTTTGGTGGATGTGTTAGTTTGGCGGATGTCTTAGTTTGGCGGATGTCTTAGTTTGGCACATGTGTTTGTTTCGCGGATGTGTTAGTTTGGCGGATGTGTTAGTTTGGAGGATGTCTTAGTTTGGTGCATGTGTTTGTTTGGCGGATGTGTTAGTTTGGCGGATGTCTTAGTTTGGCGCATGTGTTTCTTTGGCGGACGTGTTCGTTTGGCGGATGTCTTAGTTTGGCGCATGTGTTTGTTTGGTGGATGTCTTAGTTTGGCGGATGTCTTAGTTTGGCGCATGTGTTTGTTTGGCGGATGTGTTAGTTTGGCGGATGTCTTAGTTTGGCACACGTGTTTGTTAGGCGGGTGTCTTAGTTTGGCGGATGTCTTCGTTTGGCGCATGTGTTTGTTTGGCGGATGTGTTTGTTTGGCGCATGTGTTTGTTTGGTGGATGTGTTAGTTTGGCGGATGTCTTACTTTGGCGCATGTGTTTGTTTGGCGGAAGTGTTAGTTTGGCGGATGTGTTTGTTTGGCGCATGTGTTTGTTTGGCGGAAGTGTGAGTTTGGCGGATGTGTTTGTTTGGCGCATGTGTTTGTTTGGCGGATGTGTTAGTTTGGCGCATGTATTTGTTTGGCGGGTGTGTTTGTTTGGCGGATGTGTTAGTTTGGCGGATGTCTTAGTTTGGCGCATGTGTTTGTTTGGCGGATGTGTTAGTTTGGCGGATGTCTTAGTTTGGCGCATGTGTTTGTTTGGCGCATGTGTTTGTTTGGCGGATGTGTTAGTTTAGGGGATGTCTTAGTTTGGCGGATGTGTTAGTTTGGCGGATGTGTTAGTTTGGCGGAAGGCTTAGTTTGGCGCATGTGTTTGTTTGGCGGATGTGTAAGTTTGGCGGATGTGTTAGTTTGGCGGATGTCTTAGTTTGGCACATGTGTTTGTTTGGCGGATGTGTTAGTTTGGCGCATGAGTTTGTTTGGCGGATGTTTTTGTTTTAGCGGATGTGTTTGTTTGGCAGATGTGTTTGTTTGGCGGATGTCTTAGTTTGGCGGATGTCTTAGTTTGACAGATGTGTTTGTTTCGCGGATGTGTTAGTTTGGCGGATGTGTTAGTTTGGAGGATGTCATAGTTTGGTGCATGTGTTTGTTTGGCGGATGTGTTAGTTTGGCGGATGTGTTAGTTTGGCGGATGTCTTAGTTTGGCGCATGTGTTTCTTTGGCGGACGTGTTCGTTTGGCGGATGTCTTAGTTTGGCGCATGTGTTTGTTTGGCGGATGTCTTAGTTTGGCGGATGTCTTAGTTTGGCGCATGTGTTTGTTTGGCGGATGTGTTAGTTTAGCGGATGTCTTAGTTTGGCACACGTGTTTGTTAGGCGGATGTGTAAGTTTGGCGGATGTGTTAGTTTGGCGGATGTGTTAGTTTGGCGGATGTATTAGTTTGGCGCATGTGTTTGTTTGGCGGATGTGTTAGTTTGGCGGATGTCTTAGTTTGGCGCATGTGTTTGTTTGGCCTATGTGTTAGTTTGACGGATGTGTTAGTTTGGCGCATGTGTTTGTTTGGCGGATGTGTTAGTTTGGCGGATGTATTAGTTTGGCGCATGTGTTTGTTTGGCGGATGTGTTAGTTTGGCGGATGTCTTAGTTTGGCGCATGTGTTTGTTTGGCCTATGTGTTAGTTTGACGGATGTGTTAGTTTGGCGCATGTGTTTGTTTGGCGCATGTGTTTGTTTGGCGGATGTGTTAGTTTAGGGGATGTCTTAGTTTGGCGGATGTGTTCGTTTGGCGGATGTGTTAGTTTGGCGGAAGGCTTAGTTTGGCGCATGTGTTTGTTTGGCGGATGTGTAAGTTTGGTGGATGTGTTAGTTTGGCGGATGTCTTAGTTTGGCGGATGTCTTAGTTTGGCACATGTGTTTGTTTCGCGGATGTGTTAGTTTGGCGGATGTGTTAGTTTGGAGGATGTCTTAGTTTGGTGCATGTGTTTGTTTGGCGGATGTGTTAGTTTGGCGGATGTGTTAGTTTGGCGGATGTCTTAGTTTGGCGCATGTGTTTCTTTGGCGGACGTGTTCGTTTGGCGGATGTCTTAGTTTGGCGCATGTGTTTGTTTGGTGGATGTCTTAGTTTGGCGGATGTCTTAGTTTGGCGCATGTGTTTGTTTGGCGGATGTGTTAGTTTGGCGGATGTCTTAGTTTGGCACACGTGTTTGTTAGGCGGGTGTCTTAGTTTGGCGGATGTCTTCGTTTGGCGCATGTGTTTGTTTGGCGGATGTGTTTGTTTGGCGCATGTGTTTGTTTGGTGGATGTGTTAGTTTGGCGGATGTCTTACTTTGGCGCATGTGTTTGTTTGGCGGAAGTGTTAGTTTGGCGGATGTGTTTGTTTGGCGCATGTGTTTGTTTGGCGGAAGTGTGAGTTTGGCGGATGTGTTTGTTTGGCGCATGTGTTTGTTTGGCGGATGTGTTAGTTTGGCGCATGTATTTGTTTGGCGGGTGTGTTTGTTTGGCGGATGTGTTAGTTTGGCGGATGTCTTAGTTTGGCGCATGTGTTTGTTTGGCGGATGTGTTAGTTTGGCGGATGTCTTAGTTTGGCGCATGTGTTTGTTTGGCGCATGTGTTTGTTTGGCGGATGTGTTAGTTTAGGGGATGTCTTAGTTTGGCGGATGTGTTCGTTTGGCGGATGTGTTAGTTTGGCGGAAGGCTTAGTTTGGCGCATGTGTTTGTTTGGCGGATGTGTAAGTTTGGCGGATGTGTTAGTTTGGCGGATGTCTTAGTTTGGCACATGTGTTTGTTTGGCGGATGTGTTAGTTTGGCGCATGAGTTTGTTTGGCGGATGTTTTTGTTTTAGCGGATGTGTTTGTTTGGCAGATGTGTTTGTTTGGCGGATGTCTTAGTTTGGCGGATGTCTTAGTTTGGCAGATGTGTTTGTTTCGCGGATGTGTTAGTTTGGCGGATGTGTTAGTTTGGAGGATGTCATAGTTTGGTGCATGTGTTTGTTTGGCGGATGTGTTAGTTTGGCGGATGTGTTAGTTTGGCGGATGTCTTAGTTTGGCGCATGTGTTTCTTTGGCGGACGTGTTCGTTTGGCGGATGTCTTAGTTTGGCGCATGTGTTTGTTTGGCGGATGTCTTAGTTTGGCGGATGTCTTAGTTTGGCGCATGTGTTTGTTTGGCGGATGTGTTAGTTTAGCGGATGTCTTAGTTTGGCACACGTGTTTGTTAGGCGGGTGTCTTAGTTTGGCGGATGTCTTCGTTTGGCGCATGTGTTTGTTTGGCGGATGTGTTTGTTTGGCGCATGTGTTTGTTTGGTGGATGTGTTAGTTTGGCGGATGTCTTACTTTGGCGCATGTGTTTGTTTGGCGGAAGTGTTAGTTTGGCGGATGTGTTTGTTTGGCGCATGTGTTTGTTTGGCGGAAGTGTGAGTTTGGCGGATGTGTTTGTTTGGCGCATGTGTTTGTTTGGCGGATGTGTTAGTTTGGCGCATGTATTTGTTTGGCGGGTGTGTTTGTTTGGCGGATGTGTTAGTTTGTCGGATGTCTTAGTTTGGCGCATGTGTTTGTTTGGCGGATGTGTTAGTTTGGCGGATGTCTTAGTTTGGCACCTGTGTTTGTTTGGCGGATGTGTTAGTTTGGCGCATGTGTTTGTTTGGCGCATGTGTTTGTTTGGCGGATGTGTTAGTTTGGGGGATGTCTTAGTTTGGCGGATGTGTTCGTTTGGAGGATGTGTTGGTTTGGCGCATGTGTTTGTTTGGCGGGTGTGTTTGTTTGGCGGATGTGTTAGTTTGGTGGATGTGTTAGTTTGGCGGATGTGTTAGTTTGGCGGATGTCTTAGTTTGGCGCATGTGTTTGTTTGGTGGATGTGATAGTTTGGCGGATGTCTTAGTTTGGCGCATGTGTTTGTTTGGCAGATGTGTTAGTTTGACGGATGTGTTGGTTTGGCGCATGTGTTTGTTTGGCGCATGTGTTTGTTTGGCGGACGTGTTAGTTTGGGGGATGTCTTAGTTTGGCGGATGTGTTCGTTTGGCGGATGTGTTAGTTTGGCGGAAGGCTTAATTTGGCGCATGTGTTTGTTTGGCGGGTGTGTTCATTTGGCGGATGTCTTAGTTTGGCGCATGTGTTTGTTTGGCGGATGTGTAAATTTGGCGGATGTGTTAGTTTGGCGCATGTGTTTGTTTGGCGGAAGTGTTAGTTTGATGGATGTGTTAGTTTGGCGCATGTTTGTTTGGCGCATGTGTTTGTTTGGCGCATGTGTTTGTTTGGTGGATGTGTTAGTTTGGGGGATGTCTTAGTTTGGCAGATGTGTTCGTTTGGCGGATGTGTTAGTTTGGCGGATGTCTTTGTTTGGCGCATGTGTTTGTTTGGCGGATGTGTAAGTTTGGCGGATGTGTTAGTTTGGCGGATGTCTTAGTTTGGCGGATGTATTAGTTTGGCGCATGTGTTTGTTTGGCGGATGTGTTAGTTTGGCGGATGTCTTAGTTTGGCGCATGTGTTTGTTTGGCCTATGTGTTAGTTTGACGGATGTGTTAGTTTGGCGCATGTGTTTGTTTGGCGGATGTGTTAGTTTGGCGGATGTATTAGTTTGGCGCATGTGTTTGTTTGGCGGATGTGTTAGTTTGGCGGATGTCTTAGTTTGGCGCATGTGTTTGTTTGGCCTATGTGTTAGTTTGACGGATGTGTTAGTTTGGCGCATGTGTTTGTTTGGCGCATGTGTTTGTTTGGCGGATGTGTTAGTTTAGGGGATGTCTTAGTTTGGCGGATGTGTTCGTTTGGCGGATGTGTTAGTTTGGCGGAAGGCTTAGTTTGGCGCATGTGTTTGTTTGGCGGATGTGTAAGTTTGGTGGATGTGTTAGTTTGGCGGATGTCTTAGTTTGGCGGATGTCTTAGTTTGGCACATGTGTTTGTTTCGCGGATGTGTTAGTTTGGCGGATGTGTTAGTTTGGAGGATGTCTTAGTTTGGTGCATGTGTTTGTTTGGCGGATGTGTTAGTTTGGCGGATGTGTTAGTTTGGCGGATGTCTTAGTTTGGCGCATGTGTTTCTTTGGCGGACGTGTTCGTTTGGCGGATGTCTTAGTTTGGCGCATGTGTTTGTTTGGTGGATGTCTTAGTTTGGCGGATGTCTTAGTTTGGCGCATGTGTTTGTTTGGCGGATGTGTTAGTTTGGCGGATGTCTTAGTTTGGCACACGTGTTTGTTAGGCGGGTGTCTTAGTTTGGCGGATGTCTTCGTTTGGCGCATGTGTTTGTTTGGCGGATGTGTTTGTTTGGCGCATGTGTTTGTTTGGTGGATGTGTTAGTTTGGCGGATGTCTTACTTTGGCGCATGTGTTTGTTTGGCGGAAGTGTTAGTTTGGCGGATGTGTTTGTTTGGCGCATGTGTTTGTTTGGCGGAAGTGTGAGTTTGGCGGATGTGTTTGTTTGGCGCATGTGTTTGTTTGGCGGATGTGTTAGTTTGGCGCATGTATTTGTTTGGCGGGTGTGTTTGTTTGGCGGATGTGTTAGTTTGTCGGATGTCTTAGTTTGGCGCATGTGTTTGTTTGGCGGATGTGTTAGTTTGGCGGATGTCTTAGTTTGGCACCTGTGTTTGTTTGGCGGATGTGTTAGTTTGGCGCATGTGTTTGTTTGGCGCATGTGTTTGTTTGGCGGATGTGTTAGTTTGGGGGATGTCTTAGTTTGGCGGATGTGTTCGTTTGGAGGATGTGTTGGTTTGGCGCATGTGTTTGTTTGGCGGGTGTGTTTGTTTGGCGGATGTGTTAGTTTGGCGGATGTCTTAGTTTGGCGCATGTGTTTGTTTGGTGGATGTGTTAGTTTGGCGGATGTCTTAGTTTGGCGCATGTGTTTGTTTGGCGGATGTGTTAGTTTGACGGATGTGTTAGTTTGGCGCATGTGTTTGTTTGGCGCATGTGTTTGTTTGGCGGACGTGTTAGTTTGGGGGATGTCTTAGTTTGGCGGATGTGTTCGTTTGGCGGATGTGTTAGTTTGGCGGAAGGCTTAATTTGGCGCATGTGTTTGTTTGTCGGGTGTGTTCATTTGGCGGATGTCTTAGTTTGGCGCATGTGTTTGTTTGGCGGAAGTGTAAGTTTGGCGGATGTGTTAGTTTGGCGGAAGTCTTAGTTTGGCACATGTGTTTGTTTGGCGGATGTGTTAGTTTGGTGCTTGAGTTTGTTTGGCGGATGTTTTTGTTTGGCGGATGTGTTTGTTTTGGCGGATGTGTTTGTTTGGCGGATGTCTTAGTTTGGCAGATGTCTTAGTTTGGCGCATGTGTTTGTTTCGCGGATGTGTTAGTTTGGCGGATGTGTTAGTTTGGCGGATGTCTTAGTTTGGTGCATGTGTTTGTTTGGCGGATGTGTTAGTTTGGCGGATGTGTTAGTTTGGCGGATGTCTTAGTTTGGCGCATGTGTTTCTTTGGCGGATGTGTTAGTTTGGCGCAAGAGTTTGTTTGGCGGATGTTTTTGTTTGGTGGATGTGTTTGTTTGGCGGATGTGTTTGTTTGGCGGATGTCTTAGTTTGGCGGATGTGTTAGTTTGGCGCATGTGTTTGTTTCGCGGATGTGTTAGTTTGGCAGATGTGTTAGTTTGGCGGATGTCTTAGTTTGGCACATGTGTTTGTTTGGCGGATGTGTTAGTTTGGCGCATGAGTTTGTTTGGCGGATGTTTTTGTTTGGCGGATGTGTTTGTTTCGCGGATGTGTTTGTTTGGCGGATGTCTTAGTTTGGCGGATGTCTTAGTTTGGCGCATGTGTTTGTTTTGCAGATGTGTTAGTTTGGCGGATGTGTTAGTTTGGCGGATGTCTTAGTTTGGTGCATGTGTTTGTTTGGCGGATGTGTTAGTTTGGCGGATGTGTTAGTTTGGCGGATGTCTTAGTTTGGCGCATGTGTTTCTTTGGCGGGTGTGTTCGTTAGGTGGATGTCTTAGTTTGGCGGATGTCTTAGTTTGGCGCATGTGTTTGTTTCGCGGATGTGTTAGTTTGGCGGATGTGTTAGTTTGGCAGATGTCTTAGTTTGGCGGAGGTCTTAGTTTGGCGCATGTGTTTGTTTCGCGGATGTGTTAGTTTGGCGGATGTGATAGTTTGGCGGATGTCTTAGTTTGGTGCATGTGTTTGTTTGGCGGATGTGTTAGTTTGGCGGATGTGTTAGTTTGGCGGATATCTTAGTTTGGCGCATGTGTTTCTTTGGCGGACGTGTTCGTTTGGCGGATGTCTTAGTTTGGCGCATGTGTTTGTTTGGCGGATGTGTTAGTTTGGCAGATGTCTTAGTTTGGCACACGTGTTTGTTAGGCGGGTGTCTTAGTTTGGCGGATGTCTTCGTTTGGCGCATGTGTCTGTTTGGCAGATGTGTTTGTTTGGCGCATGTGTTTGTTTGGTGGATGTGTTAGTTTGGCGGATGTCTTACTTTGGCGCATGTGTTTGTTTGGCGGAAGTGTTAGTTTGGTGGATGTGTTTGTTTGGCGCATGTGTTTGTTTGGCGGAAGTGTTAGTTTGGCGGATGTGTTTGTTTGGCGCATGTGTTTGTTTGGCGGATGTGTTAGTTTGGCGCATGTGTTTGTTTGGCGGGTGTGTTTGTTTGGCGGATGTGTTAGTTTGGCGGATGTCTTAGTTTGTCGCATGTGTTTGTTTGGCGGATGTGTTAGTTTGGCGGATGTCTTAGTTTGGCACCTGTGTTTGTTTGGCGGATGTTTTAGTTTGGCGCATGTGTTTGTTTGGCGCATGTGTTTGTTTGGCGGATGTGTTAGTTTGGGTGATGTCTTAGTTTGGCGGATGTGTTCGTTTGGCGGATGTGTTAGTTTGGCGGATGTCTTTTTTTTGGTGCCTGTGTTTGTTTGGCGGATGTGTAAGTTTGGCGGATGTCTTAGTTTGGCGGATGTCTTAGTTTGGCACGTGTTTGTTTGGCGGATGTGTTAGTTTGGCGCATGAGTTTGTTTGGCGGATGTGTTTGTTTGGCGGATGTGTTTGTTTGGCGGATGTCTTAGTTTGGCGGATGTCTTAGTTTGGTGGATGTCTTAGTTTGGCGCATGTGTTTGTTTCGCGGATGTGTTAGTTTGGTGGATGTCTTAGTTTGGTGCATGTGTTTGTTTGGCGGATGTGTTAGTTTGGCGGATGTGTTAGTTTGGCGCATGTGTTAGTTTGGCGCATGTGTTAGTTTGGTGCATGTGTTAGTTTGGCGCATGTGTTAGTTTGGCGCATGTGTTCGTTTGGCGCATGTGTTTGTTTGGCGGATGTGTTTGTATGGCGGATGTGTTAGTTTGGCAGATGTCTTAGTTTGGCGCATGTGTTTGTTTGGTGGATGTGTTAGTTTGGCGGATGTGTTAGTTTGGCGGATGTCTTAGTTTGGCGCATGTGTTTGTTTGGCGGATGTGTTAGTTTGGCGGATGTCTTAGTTTGGCGCATGTGTTTGTTTGGTGGATGTGTTAGTTTGACGGATGTGTTAGTTTGGCGCATGTGTTTGTTTGGCGCATGTGTTTGTTTGGCGGACGTGTTAGTTTGGGGGATGTCTTAGTTTGGCGGATGTGTTCGTTTGGCGGATGTGTTAGTTTGGCGGAAGGCTTAATTTGGCGCATGTGTTTGTTTGGCGGGTGTGTTCATTTGGCGGATGTCTTAGTTTGGCGCATGTGTTTGTTTGGCGGATGTGTAAGTTTGGCGGATGTGTTAGTTTGGCGCATGTGTTTGTTTGGTGGATGTGTTAGTTTGGCGGATGTGTTAGTTGGCGGATGTCTTAGTTTGGCGCATGTGTTTGTTTGGTGGATGTGATAGTTTGGCGGATGTCTTAGTTTGGCGCATGTGTTTGTTTGGCAGATGTGTTAGTTTGACGGATGTGTTAGTTTGGCGCATGTGTTTGTTTGGCGCATGTGTTTGTTTGGCGGACGTGTTAGTTTGGGGGATGTCTTAGTTTGGCGGATGTGTTCGTTTGGCGGATGTGTTAGTTTGGCGGAAGGCTTAATTTGGCGCATGTGTTTGTTTGTCGGGTGTGTTCATTTGGCGGATGTCTTAGTTTGGCGCATGTGTTTGTTTGGCGGAAGTGTAAGTTTGGCGGATGTGTTAGTTTGGCGGAAGTCTTAGTTTGGCACATGTGTTTGTTTGGCGGATGTGTTAGTTTGGTGCTTGAGTTTGTTTGGCGGATGTTTTTGTTTGGCGGATGTGTTTGTTTTGGCGGATGTGTTTGTTTGGCGGATGTCTTAGTTTGGCAGATGTCTTAGTTTGGCGCATGTGTTTGTTTCGCGGATGTGTTAGTTTGGCGGATGTGTTAGTTTGGCGGATGTCTTAGTTTGGTGCATGTGTTTGTTTGGCGGATGTGTTAGTTTGGCGGATGTGTTAGTTTGGCGGATGTCTTAGTTTGGCGCATGTGTTTCTTTGGCGGATGTGTTAGTTTGGCGCAAGAGTTTGTTTGGCGGATGTTTTTGTTTGGTGGATGTGTTTGTTTGGCGGATGTGTTTGTTTGGCGGATGTCTTAGTTTGGCGGATGTGTTAGTTTGGCGCATGTGTTTGTTTCGCGGATGTGTTAGTTTGGCAGATGTGTTAGTTTGGCGGATGTCTTAGTTTGGCACATGTGTTTGTTTGGCGGATGTGTTAGTTTGGCGCATGAGTTTGTTTGGCGGATGTTTTTGTTTGGCGGATGTGTTTGTTTCGCGGATGTGTTTGTTTGGCGGATGTCTTAGTTTGGCGGATGTCTTAGTTTGGCGCATGTGTTTGTTTTGCAGATGTGTTAGTTTGGCGGATGTGTTAGTTTGGCGGATGTCTTAGTTTGGTGCATGTGTTTGTTTGGCGGATGTGTTAGTTTGGCGGATGTGTTAGTTTGGCGGATGTCTTAGTTTGGCGCATGTGTTTCTTTGGCGGGTGTGTTCGTTAGGTGGATGTCTTAGTTTGGCGGATGTCTTAGTTTGGCGCATGTGTTTGTTTCGCGGATGTGTTAGTTTGGCGGATGTGTTAGTTTGGCAGATGTCTTAGTTTGGCGGAGGTCTTAGTTTGGCGCATGTGTTTGTTTCGCGGATGTGTTAGTTTGGCGGATGTGATAGTTTGGCGGATGTCTTAGTTTGGTGCATGTGTTTGTTTGGCGGATGTGTTAGTTTGGCGGATGTGTTAGTTTGGCAGATATCTTAGTTTGGCGCATGTGTTTCTTTGGCGGACGTGTTCGTTTGGCGGATGTCTTAGTTTGGCGCATGTGTTTGTTTGGCGGATGTGTTAGTTTGGCAGATGTCTTAGTTTGGCACACGTGTTTGTTAGGCGGGTGTCTTAGTTTGGCGGATGTCTTCGTTTGGCGCATGTGTCTGTTTGGCAGATGTGTTTGTTTGGCGCATGTGTTTGTTTGGTGGATGTGTTAGTTTGGCGGATGTCTTACTTTGGCGCATGTGTTTGTTTGGCGGAAGTGTTAGTTTGGTGGATGTGTTTGTTTGGCGCATGTGTTTGTTTGGCGGAAGTGTTAGTTTGGCGGATGTGTTTGTTTGGCGCATGTGTTTGTTTGGCGGATGTGTTAGTTTGGCGCATGTGTTTGTTTGGCGGGTGTGTTTGTTTGGCGGATGTGTTAGTTTGGCGGATGTCTTAGTTTGTCGCATGTGTTTGTTTGGCGGATGTGTTAGTTTGGCGGATGTCTTAGTTTGGCACCTGTGTTTGTTTGGCGGATGTTTTAGTTTGGCGCATGTGTTTGTTTGGCGCATGTGTTTGTTTGGCGGATGTGTTAGTTTGGGTGATGTCTTAGTTTGGCGGATGTGTTCGTTTGGCGGATGTGTTAGTTTGGCGGATGTCTTTTTTTTGGTGCCTGTGTTTGTTTGGCGGATGTGTAAGTTTGGCGGATGTCTTAGTTTGGCGGATGTCTTAGTTTGGCACGTGTTTGTTTGGCGGATGTGTTAGTTTGGCGCATGAGTTTGTTTGGCGGATGTGTTTGTTTGGCGGATGTGTTTGTTTGGCGGATGTCTTAGTTTGGCGGATGTCTTAGTTTGGTGGATGTCTTAGTTTGGCGCATGTGTTTGTTTCGCGGATGTGTTAGTTTGGTGGATGTCTTAGTTTGGTGCATGTGTTTGTTTGGCGGATGTGTTAGTTTGGCGGATGTGTTAGTTTGGCGCATGTGTTAGTTTGGCGCATGTGTTAGTTTGGTGCATGTGTTAGTTTGGCGCATGTGTTAGTTTGGCGCATGTGTTCGTTTGGCGCATGTGTTTGTTTGGCGGATGTGTTTGTATGGCGGATGTGTTAGTTTGGCAGATGTCTTAGTTTGGCGCATGTGTTTGTTTGGTGGATGTGTTAGTTTGGCGGATGTGTTAGTTTGGCGGATGTCTTAGTTTGGCGCATGTGTTTGTTTGGCGGATGTGTTAGTTTGGCGGATGTCTTAGTTTGGCGCATGTGTTTGTTTGGTGGATGTGTTAGTTTGACGGATGTGTTAGTTTGGCGCATGTGTTTGTTTGGCGCATGTGTTTGTTTGGCGGACGTGTTAGTTTGGGGGATGTCTTAGTTTGGCGGATGTGTTCGTTTGGCGGATGTGTTAGTTTGGCGGAAGGCTTAATTTGGCGCATGTGTTTGTTTGGCGGGTGTGTTCATTTGGCGGATGTCTTAGTTTGGCGCATGTGTTTGTTTGGCGGATGTGTAAGTTTGGCGGATGTGTTAGTTTGGCGCATGTGTTTGTTTGGTGGATGTGTTAGTTTGGCGGATGTGTTAGTTGGCGGATGTCTTAGTTTGGCGCATGTGTTTGTTTGGTGGATGTGATAGTTTGGCGGATGTCTTAGTTTGGCGCATGTGTTTGTTTGGCAGATGTGTTAGTTTGACGGATGTGTTAGTTTGGCGCATGTGTTTGTTTGGCGCATGTGTTTGTTTGGCGGACGTGTTAGTTTGGGGGATGTCTTAGTTTGGCGGATGTGTTCGTTTGGCGGATGTGTTAGTTTGGCGGAAGGCTTAATTTGGCGCATGTGTTTGTTTGGCGGGTGTGTTCATTTGGCGGATGTCTTAGTTTGGCGCATGTGTTTGTTTGGCGGATGTGTAAGTTTGGCGGATGTGTTAGTTTGGCGCATGTGTTTGTTTGGCGGAAGTGTTAGTTTGATGGATGTGTTAGTTTGGCGCATGTGTTTGTTTGGCGCATGTGTTTGTTTGGCGCATGTGTTTGTTTGGCGGATGTGTTAGTTTGGGGGATGTCTTAGTTTGGCAGATGTGTTCGTTTGGCGGATGTGTTAGTTTGGCGGATGTCTTTGTTTGGCGCATGTGTTTGTTTGGCGGATGTGTAAGTTTGGCGGATGTGTTAGTTTGGCGGATGTCTTAGTTTGGCACATGTGTTTGTTTGGCGGATGTGTTAGTTTGGTGCTTGAGTTTGTTTGGCGGATGTTTTTGTTTGGCGGATGTGTTTGTTTGGCGGATGTGTTTGTTTGGCGGATGTCTTAGTTTGGCGGATGTCTTAGTTTGGCGCATGTGTTTGTTTCGCGGATGTGTTATTTTGGCGGATGTGTTAGTTTGGCGCATGTGTTTGTTTGGCGGATGTGTAAGTTTGGCGGAAGTGTTAGTTTGATGGATGTGTTAGTTTGGCGGATGTCTTAGTTTGGCGCATGTGTTTGTTTGGCGGATGTGTTAGTTTGGTGCATGAGTTTGTTTGGCAGTTGTTTTTGTTTGGCGGATCTGTTTGTTTGGCGGATGTGTTTGTTTGGCGGATGTCTTAGTTTGGCGGATGTCTTAGTTTGGCGCATGTGTATGTTTCGCGGATGTGTTAGTTTGGCGGATGTGTTAGTTTGGCGGATGTCTTAGTTTGGCACATGTGTTTGTTTGGCGGATGTGTTAGTTTGGCGCATGTGTTTCTTTGGTGGGTGTGTTCGTTTGGCGGATGTCTTAGTTTGGCGGATGTCTTAGTTTGGCGCATGTGTTTGTTTCGCGGATGTGTTAGTTTGGCGGATGTGTTAGTTTGGCGGATGTCTTAGTTTGGCGGAGGTCTTAGTTTGGCGCATGTGTTTGTTTCGCGGATGTGTTAGTTTGGCGGATGTGATAGTTTGGCGGATGTCTTAGTTTGGTGCATGTGTTTGTTTGGCGGATGTGTTAGTTTGGCGGATGTGTTAGTTTGGCGGATATCTTAGTTTGGCGCATGTGTTTCTTTGGCGGACGTGTTCGTTTGGCGGATGTCTTAGTTTGGCGCATGTGTTTGTTTGGCGGATGTGTTAGTTTGGCGGATGTCTTAGTTTGGCACACGTGTTTGTTAGGCGGGTGTCTTAGTTTGGAGGATGTCTTCGTTTGGCGCATGTGTTTGTTTGGCGGATGTGTTTGTTTGGCGCATGTGTATGTTTTGTGGATGTGTTAGTTTGGCGGATGTCTTAGTTTGGCGCATGTGTTTGTTTGGCGGAAGTGTTAGTTTGGTGGATGTGTTTGTTTGGCGCATGTGTTTGTTTGGCGGAAGTGTGTTTGTTTGGCGGATGTGTTAGTTTGTCGGATGTCTTAGTTTGGCGCATGTGTTTGTTTGGCGGATGTGTTAGTTTGGCGGATGTCTTAGTTTGGCACCTGTGTTTGTTTGGCGGATGTGTTAGTTTGGCGCATGTGTTTGTTTGGCGCATGTGTTTGTTTGGCGGATGTGTTAGTTTGGCGCATGTATTTGTTTGGCGGGTGTGTTTGTTTGGCGGATGTGTTAGTTTGTCGGATGTCTTAGTTTGGCGCATGTGTTTGTTTGGCGGATGTGTTAGTTTGGCGGATGTCTTAGTTTGGCACCTGTGTTTGTTTGGCGGATGTGTTAGTTTGGCGCATGTGTTTGTTTGGCGCATGTGTTTGTTTGGCGGATGTGTTCGTTTGGGGGATGTCTTAGTTTGGCGGATGTGTTCGTTTGGCGGATGTGTTAGTTTGGCACATGTGTTTGTTTGGCGGGTGTGTTTGTTTGGCGGATGTGTTAGTTTGGCGGATGTCTTAGTTTGGCGCATGTGTTTGTTTGGTGGATGTGTTAGTTTGGCGGATGTCTTAGTTTGGCGCATGTGTTTGTTTGGTGGATGTCTTAGTTTGGCGCATGTGTTTGTTTGGTGGATGTCTTAGTTTGGCGGATGTCTTAGTTTGGCCCATGTGTTTGTTTGGCGGATGTGCTAGTTTGGCGGATGTCTTAGTTTGGCACACGTGTTTGTTAGGCGGGTGTCTTAGTTTGGCGGATGTCTTCGTTTGGCGCATGTGTTTGTTTGGCGGATGTGTTTGTTTGGCGCATGTGTTTGTTTGGTGGATGTGTTAGTTTGGCGGATGTCTTAGTTTGGCGCATGTGTTTGTTTGGCGGAAGTGTTAGTTTGACGGATGTGTTTGTTTGGCGCATGTGTTTGTTTGGCGGAAGTGTTAGTTTGGCGGATGTGTTTGTTTGGTGCACGTGTTTGTTTGGCGGATGTGTTAGTTTGGCGCATGTGTTTGTTTGGCGGGTGTGTTTGTTTGGCGGATGTGTTAGTTTGGCGGATGTATTAGTTTGGCGCATGTGTTTGTTTGGCGGATGTGTTAGTTTGGCGGATGTCTTAGTTTGGCGCATGTGTTTGTTTGGCCTATGTGTTAGTTTGACGGATGTGTTAGTTTGGCGCATGTGTTTGTTTGGCGCATGTGTTTGTTTGGCGGATGTGTTAGTTTAGGGGATGTCTTAGTTTGGCGGATGTGTTCGTTTGGCGGATGTGTTAGTTTGGCGGAAGGCTTAGTTTGGCGCATGTGTTTGTTTGGCGGATGTGTAAGTTTGGTGCATGTGTTAGTTTGGCGGATGTCTTAGTTTGGCGGATGTCTTAGTTTGGCACATGTGTTTGTTTCGCGGATGTGTTAGTTTGGCGGATGTGTTAGTTTGGAGGATGTCTTAGTTTGGTGCATGTGTTTGTTTGGCGGATGTGTTAGTTTGGCGGATGTGTTAGTTTGGCGGATGTCTTAGTTTGGCGCATGTGTTTCTTTGGCGGACGTGTTCGTTTGGCGGATGTCTTAGTTTGGCGCATGTGTTTGTTTGGTGGATGTCTTAGTTTGGCGGATGTCTTAGTTTGGCACATGTGTTTGTTTGGCGGATGTGTTAGTTTGGCGGATGTCTTAGTTTGGCACACGTGTTTGTTAGGCGGGTGTCTTAGTTTGGCGGATGTCGTCGTTTGGCGCATGTGTTTGTTTGGCGGATGTGTTTGTTTGGCGCATGTGTTTGTTTGGTGGATGTGTTAGTTTGGCGGATGTCTTACTTTGGCGCATGTGTTTGTTTGGCGGAAGTGTTAGTTTGGCGGATGTGTTTGTTTGGCGCATGTGTTTGTTTGGCGGAAGTGTGAGTTTGGCGGATGTGTTTGTTTGGCGCATGTGTTTGTTTGGCGGATGTGTTAGTTTGGCGCATGTATTTGTTTGGCGGGTGTGTTTGTTTGGCGGATGTGTTAGTTTGGCGGATGTCTTAGTTTGGCGCATGTGTTTGTTTGGCGGATGTGTTAGTTTGGCGGATGTCTTAGTTTGGCGCATGTGTTTGTTTGGCGCATGTGTTTGTTTGGCGGATGTGTTAGTTTAGGGGATGTCTTAGTTTGGCGGATGTGTTCGTTTGGCGGATGTGTTAGTTTGGCGGAAGGCTTAGTTTGGCGCATGTGTTTGTTTGGCGGATGTGTAAGTTTGGCGGATGTGTTAGTTTGGCGGATGTCATAGTTTGGCACATGTGTTTGTTTGGCGGATGTGTTAGTTTGGCGCATGAGTTTGTTTGGCGGATGTTTTTGTTTTAGCGGATGTGTTTGTTTGGCAGATGTGTTTGTTTGGCGGATGTCTTAGTTTGGCGGATGTCTTAGTTTGGCAGATGTGTTTGTTTCGCGGATGTGTTAGTTTGGCGGATGTGTTAGTTTGGAGGATGTCATAGTTTGGTGCATGTGTTTGTTTGGCGGATGTGTTAGTTTGGCGGATGTGTTAGTTTGGCGGATGTCTTAGTTTGGCGCATGTGTTTCTTTGGCGGACGTGTTCGTTTGGCGGATGTCTTAGTTTGGCGCATGTGTTTGTTTGGCGGATGTCTTAGTTTGGCGGATGTCTTAGTTTGGCGCATGTGTTTGTTTGGCGGATGTGTTAGTTTAGCGGATGTCTTAGTTTGGCACACGTGTTTGTTAGGCGGGTGTCTTAGTTTGGCGGATGTCTTCGTTTGGCGCATGTGTTTGTTTGGCGGATGTGTTTGTTTGGCGCATGTGTTTGTTTGGTGGATGTGTTAGTTTGGCGGATGTCTTACTTTGGCGCATGTGTTTGTTTGGCGGAAGTGTTAGTTTGGCGGATGTGTTTGTTTGGCGCATGTGTTTGTTTGGCGGAAGTGTGAGTTTGGCGGATGTGTTTGTTTGGCGCATGTGTTTGTTTGGCGGATGTGTTAGTTTGGCGCATGTATTTGTTTGGCGGGTGTGTTTGTTTGGCGGATGTGTTAGTTTGTCGGATGTCTTAGTTTGGCGCATGTGTTTGTTTGGCGGATGTGTTAGTTTGGCGGATGTCTTAGTTTGGCACCTGTGTTTGTTTGGCGGATGTGTTAGTTTGGCGCATGTGTTTGTTTGGCGCATGTGTTTGTTTGGCGGATGTGTTAGTTTGGGGGATGTCTTAGTTTGGCGGATGTGTTCGTTTGGAGGATGTGTTAGTTTGGCGCATGTGTTTGTTTGGCGGGTGTGTTTGTTTGGCGGATGTGTTAGTTTGGCGGATGTCTTAGTTTGGCGCATGTGTTTGTTTGGTGGATGTGTTAGTTTGGCGGATGTCTTAGTTTGGCGCATGTGTTTGTTTGGCGGATGTGTTAGTTTGACGGATGTGTTAGTTTGGCGCATGTGTTTGTTTGGCGCATGTGTTTGTTTGGCGGACGTGTTAGTTTGGGGGATGTCTTAGTTTTTTTTTTTTTTTTTTTTTTTTTTTTTGTATACAAGATCGAGGCTCGTGAAAGAGCGAACATTAATCACACAGAAAGACAAACCGACACATAAAACATATAACATCGGGAGCGGTAGACAAGATGGGGAGAGAGGGGGAAGGACACAAACACAACATTTGATAGCAGGGACCGAGAGACATGGAGACATCGAGAGATCTGAGAGAGGGCGAGGGCTTTGGGGGGGGGGGCATGGGAAGGGGGCGGTGGGAGAGGTATAAAACATATGGACACTGCCAGGACTTCCAGGAAAGAAGTTGGAATTTCAAACAAGGTGGATCTGGGGTGAATTAGCGGGGATAGAAAAGATCAAGGTTTTGGATGGGGGAAGATAAGAGATGGTGGTGAACAGCTGTTTTAAAGACCTGGAGGGAGGAGTGGGATTGAAGGGAGTGAGGGAGTTTGTTCCAGAGGCGGGAGAAAAGAGGAATGAAAGAGTGAAGGTGAGCAGAGAGCCGAGATTTCGGCAGTTTAACCATCAGAGGGTTGCTGGCAGATCTTGTGCTACCTGTAGGAATATTTGGGGGACAGAGCACAGAGAGAGCTGGGGGTGCAAGGCCGGAGAGGAGTCGGTAGAAGACAGAAAGACCACCTACCTGCCTGCGGTGAGTGAGTGAAAGGCCCTCAGAGATAGCTTCATCGCGGGAGATTCCAATAATTCTGAAAGCTTTGGTTTCAACAGCGTGAAGCCGAGCTAGGTGTGAGGCAGGAGCACCGGCCCATAGGGGAGAACAGTATTCCATTGAGCTGCGGGTGAAAGCCTTGTATGTGGTGAGGAGCTCAGGTGTGCCGAGGAAGGACTTCGCACGACGGAGGATGCCCAGTCGGCGACTGGCTTTGGAGGCCAGCTTGGAAATGTGGTTTTCCCAAGAAAGATCATGGCAGATAGTGAGACCCAAAATCTTGAGCGACAGAACTTCTTGGAGAGGATTGTTGAGAAAGTAGATGGGAGGGTTGTCCAGTCGATCTTTTCGGAGAGACATAGTAAGAGTGTGAGATTTGTCAGGATTGAAAGACATGTTCCACTTGTTTGACCAGTCTGTGATTTTGTCCAGGTCTTCAGAGAGTGAGGAGGCAGCAGACTGCCGATCTGAGGGAAGAGGAATGGAGCGGCAGAGAGTGGAGTCATCAGCAAAGAGATAGAGAGGATTTTCGAGAGAGTCAGAGAGATCATTGATGAAGACCAGAAAAAGCACGGGGCCCAGAACACTGCCTTGGGGAACTCCAGCCTGAACAGGAAGAGGAGATGAGAGAAACCCATTCAGGGCCACACGTTGACGACGACTAGAGAGGAAGTCCGCCAGCCATGCGTGGAGATTTCCATGGATACCAAAGGAGGAGAGTTTGGTGAGCAGAGCGGGGTGCCAGACCGTGTCGAAGGCACGTGATATGTCGAGGGAGACAGCTCTAATTTCCTGTTTGGCATTGAGGACCTCCATCCATTGTTGAGACAGCAGAAGCAGCATGTCCAGAGTAGAGTGACCTGGTCTGAAACCAAATTGATGATCAGAGATCAAGCCATTGGAGAAGAGGAAAGATTTCTATCCGAAGCAATGATGGATTCCATGACTTTGCTGATAATTGGGAGAAGGCTGATTGGTCTGTAGTTGCTAGGATCTGTTTTTGCACCTTTTTTGTGCAAAGCGGTAGTTTGGCGGATGTGTTCGTTTGGCGGATGTGTTAGTTTGGCGGAAGGCTTAATTTGGCGCATGTGTTTGTTTGGCGGGTGTGTTCATTTGGCGGATGTCTTAGTTTGGCGCATGTGTTTGTTTGGCGGAAGTGTAAGTTTGGCGGGTGTGTTCGTTTGGCGGATGTCTTAGTTTGGCGGATGTCTTAGTTTGGCGCATGTGTTTGTTTGGCGGATGTGTTAGTTTGGCGGATGTGTTAGTTTGGTGGATGTCTTAGTTTGGCGCATGTGTTTCTTTGCCGGATGTGTTAGTTTGGCGCATGAGTTTGTTTGGCGGATGTTTTTGTTTGGTGGATGTGTTTGTTTGGCGGATGTGTTTGTTTGGCGGATGTCTTAGTTTGGCGGATGTGTTAGTTTGGCGCATGTGTTTGTTTCGCAGATGTGTTAGTTTGGCGGATGTGTTAGTTTGGCGGATGTCTTAGTTTGGCACATGTGTTTGTTTGGCGGATGTGTTAGTTTGGCGCATGAGTTTGTTTGGCGGATGTTTTTGTTTGGCGGATGTGTTTGTTTCGCGGATGTGTTTGTTTGGCGGATGTCTTAGTTTGGCGGATGTCTTAGTTTGGCGCATGTGTTTGTTTTGCGGATGTGTTAGTTTGGCGGATGTGTTAGTTTGGCGGATGTCTTAGTTTGGTGCATGTGTTTGTTTGGCGGATGTGTTAGTTTGGCGGATGTGTTAGTTTGGCGGATGTCTTAGTTTGGCGCATGTGTTTCTTTGGCGGGTGTGTTCGTTTGGCGGATGTCTTAGTTTGGCGGATGTCTTAGTTTGGCGCATGTGTTTGTTTCGCGGATGTGTTAGTTTGGCGGATGTGTTAGTTTGGCAGATGTCTTAGTTTGGCGGAGGTCTTAGTTTGGTGCATGTGTTTGTTTCGCGGATGTGTTAGTTTGGCGGATGTGATAGTTTGGCGAATGTCTTAGTTTGGTGCATGTGTTTGTTTGGCGGATGTGTTAGTTTGGCGGATGTGTTAGTTTGGCGGATATCTTAGTTTGGCGCATGTGTTTCTTTGGCGGACGTGTTCGTTTGGCGGATGTCTTAGTTTGGCGCATGTGTTTGTTTGGCGGATGTGTTAGTTTGGCGGATGTCTTAGTTTGGCACACGTGTTTGTTAGGCGGGTGTCTTAGTTTGGCGGATGTCTTCGTTTGGCGCATGTGTTTGTTTGGCAGATGTGTTTGTTTGGCGCATGTGTTTGTTTGGTGGATGTGTTAGTTTGGCGGATGTCTTACTTTGGCGCATGTGTTTGTTTGGCGGAAGTGTTAGTTTGGTGGATGTGTTTGTTTGGCGCATGTGTTTGTTTGGCGGAAGTGTTAGTTTGGCGGATGTGTTTGTTTGGCGCATGTGTTTGTTTGGCGGATGTGTTAGTTTGGCGCATGTGTTTGTTTGGCGAGTGTGTTTGTTTGGCGGATGTGTTAGTTTGGCGGATGTCTTAGTTTGTCGCATGTGTTTGTTTGGCGGATGTGTTAGTTTGGCGGATGTCTTAGTTTGGCACCTGTGTTTGTTTGGCGGATGTGTTAGTTTGGCGCATGTGTTTGTTTGGCGCATGTGTTTGTTTGGCGGATGTGTTAGTTTGGGTGATGTCTTAGTTTGGCGGATGTGTTCGTTTGGCGGATGTGTTAGTTTGGCGGATGTCTTTTTTTTGGTGCCTGTGTTTGTTTGGCGGATGTGTAAGTTTGGCGGATGTCTTAGTTTGGCGGATGTCTTAGTTTGGCACGTGTTTGTTTGGCGGATGTGTTAGTTTGGCACATGAGTTTGTTTGGCGGATGTGTTTGTTTGGCGGATGTGTTTGTTTGGCGGATGTCTTAGTTTGGCGGATGTCTTAGTTTGGTGGATGTCTTAGTTTGGCGCATGTGTTTGTTTCGCGGATGTGTTAGTTTGGTGGATGTCCTAGTTTGGTGCATGTGTTTGTTTGGCGGATGTGTTAGTTTGGCGGATGTGTTAGTTTGGCGCATGTGTTAGTTTGGCGCATGTGTTAGTTTGGTGCATGTGTTAGTTTGGCGCATGTGTTATTTTGGCGCATGTGTTCGTTTGGCGCATGTGTTTGTTTGGCGGATGTGTTTGTATGGCGGATGTGTTAGTTTGGCGGATGTCTTAGTTTGGCGCATGTGTTTGTTTGGTGGATGTGTTAGTTTGGCGGATGTGTTAGTTTGGCAGATGTCTTAGTTTGGCGCATGTGTTTGTTTGGCGGATGTGTTAGTTTGGCGGATGTCTTAGTTTGGCGCATGTGTTTGTTTGGCGGATGTGTTAGTTTGACGGATGTGTTAGTTTGGCGCATGTGTTTGTTTGGCGCATGTGTTTGTTTGGCGGACGTGTTAGTTTGGGGGATGTCTTAGTTTGGCGGATGTGTTCGTTTGGCGGATGTGTTAGTTTGGCGGAAGGCTTAATTTGGCGCATGTGTTTGTTTGGCGGGTGTGTTCATTTGGCGGATGTCTTAGTTTGGCGCATGTGTTTGTTTGGCGGATGTGTAAGTTTGGCGGATGTGTTAGTTTGGCGCATGTGTTTGTTTGGTGGATGTGTTAGTTTGGCGGATGTGTTAGTTTGGCGGATGTCTTAGTTTGGCGCATGTGTTTGTTTGGTGGATGTGTTAGTTTGGCGGATGTCTTAGTTTGGCGCATGTGTTTGTTTGGCAGATGTGTTAGTTTGACGGATGTGTTAGTTTGGCGCATGTGTTTGTTTGGCGCATGTGTTTGTTTGGCGGACGTGTTAGTTTGGGGGATGTCTTAGTTTGGCGGATGTGTTCGTTTGGCGGATGTGTTCGTTTGGCGGAAGGCTTAATTTGGCGCATGTGTTTGTTTGGCGGGTGTGTTCATTTGGCGGATGTCTTAGTTTGGCGCATGTGTTTGTTTGGCGGATGTGTAAGTTTGGCGGATGTGTTAGTTTGGCGCATGTGTTTGTTTGGCGGAAGTGTTAGTTTGATGGATGTGTTAGTTTGGCGCATGTGTTTGTTTGGCGCATGTGTTTGTTTGGCGCATGTGTTTGTTTGGCGGATATGTTAGTTTGGGGGATGTCTTAGTTTGGCAGATGTGTTCGTTTGGCGGATGTGTTAGTTTGGCGGATGTCTTTGTTTGGCGCATGTGTTTGTTTGGCGGATGTGTAAGTTTGGCGGATGTGTTAGTTTGGCGGATGTCTTAGTTTGGCACATGTGTTTGTTTGGCGGATGTGTTAGTTTGGTGCTTGAGTTTGTTTGGCGGATGTTTTTGTTTGGCGGATGTGTTTGTTTGGCGGATGTGTTTGTTTGGCGGATGTCTTAGTTTGGCGGATGTCTTAGTTTGGCGCATGTGTTTGTTTCGCGGATGTGTTATTTTGGCGGATGTGTTAGTTTGGCGGATGTCTTAGTTTGGTGCATGTGTTTGTTTGGTGGATGTGTTAGTTTGGCGGATGTGTTAGTTTGGCGGATGTCTTAGTTTGGCACATGTGTTTCTTTGGCGGATGTGTTAGTTTGGTGCATGAGTTTGTTTGGCGGATGTTTTTGTTTGGTGGATGTGTTTGTTTGGCGGATGTGTTTGTTTGGCGGATGTCTTAGTTTGGCGGATGTCTTAGTTTGGCGCATGTGTTTGTTTCGCGGATGTGTTAGTTTGGCGGATGTGTTAGTTTGGCGGATGTCTTAGTTTGGCACATGTGTTTGTTTGGCGGATGTGTTAGTTTGGCGCATGAGTTTGTTTGGCGGATGTTTTTGTTTGGCGGATGTGTTTGTTTCGCGGATGTGTTTGTTTGGCGGATGTCTTAGTTTGGCGGATGTCTTAGTTTGGCGCATGTGTTTGTTTTGTGGATGTGTTAGTTTGGCGGATGTGTTAGTTTGGCGGATGTCTTAGTTTGGTGCATGTGTTTGTTTGGCGGATGTGTTAGTTTGGCGGATGTGTTAGTTTGGCGGATGTCTTAGTTTGGCGCATGTGTTTCTTTGGCGGGTGTGTTCGTTTGGCGGATGTCTTAGTTTGGCGGATGTCTTAGTTTGGCGCATGTGTTTGTTTCGCGGATGTGTTAGTTTGGCGGATGTGTTAGTTTGGCGGATGTCTTAGTTTGGCGGAGGTCTTAGTTTGGCGCATGTGTTTGTTTCGCGGATGTGTTAGTTTGGCGGATGTGATAGTTTGGCGGATGTCTTAGTTTGGTGCATGTGTTTGTTTGGCGGATGTGTTAGTTTGGCGGATGTGTTAGTTTGGCGGATATCTTAGTTTGGCGCATGTGTTTCTTTGGCGGACGTGTTCGTTTGGCGGATGTCTTAGTTTGGCGCATGTGTTTGTTTGGCGGATGTGTTAGTTTGGCGGATGTCTTAGTTTGGCACACGTGTTTGTTAGGTGGGTGTCTTAGTTTGGCGGATGTCTTCGTTTGGCGCATGTGTTTGTTTGGCAGATGTGTTTGTTTGGCGCATGTGTTTGTTTGGTGGATGTGCTAGTTTGGCGGATGTCTTACTTTGGCGCATGTGTTTGTTTGGCGGATGTCTTAGTTTGGCGCATGTGTTTGTTTGGCGGGTGTGTTAGTTTGGCGGATGTCTTAGTTTGGCGCATGTGTTTGTTTGGCGGATGTGTTAGTTTGACGGATGTGTTAGTTTGGCGCATGTGTTTGTTTGGCGCATGTGTTTGTTTGGCGGACGTGTTAGTTTGGGGGATGTCTTAGTTTGGCGGATGTGTTCGTTTGGCGGATGTGTTAGTTTGGCGGAAGGCTTAATTTGGCGCATGTGTTTGTTTGGCGGGTGTGTTCATTTGGCGGATGTCTTAGTTTGGCGCATGTGTTTGTTTGGCGGATGTGTAAGTTTGGCGGATGTGTTAGTTTGGCGCATGTGTTAGTTTGGCAGATGTCTTAGTTTGGCGCATGTGTTTGTTTGGTGGATGTGTTAGTTTGGCGGATGTCTTAGTTTGGCGCATGTGTTTGTTTGGCGGATGTGTTAGTTTGACGGATGTGTTAGTTTGGCGCATGTGTTTGTTTGGCGCATGTGTTTGTTTGGCGGACGTGTTAGTTTGGGGGATGTCTTAGTTTGGCGGATGTGTTCGTTTGGCGGATGTGTTAGTTTGGCGGAAGGCTTAATTTGGCGCATGTGTTTGTTTGGCGGGTGTGTTCATTTGGCGGATGTCTTAGTTTGGCGCATGTGTTTGTTTGGCGGATGTGTAAGTTTGGCGGATGTGTTAGTTTGGCGCATGTGTTTGTTTGGCGGAAGTGTTAGTTTGATGGATGTGTTAGTTTGGCGCATGTGTTTGTTTGGCGCATGTGTTTGTTTGGCGCATGTGTTTGTTTGGCGGATGTGTTAGTTTGGGGGATGTCTTAGTTTGGCAGATGTGTTCGTTTGGCGGATGTGTTAGTTTGGCGGATGTCTTTGTTTGGCGCATGTGTTTGTTTGGCGGATGTGTAAGTTTGGCGGATGTGTTAGTTTGGCGGATGTCTTAGTTTGGCACATGTGTTTGTTTGGCGGATGTGTTAGTTTGGTGCTTGAGTTTGTTTGGCGGATGTTTTTGTTTGGCGGATGTGTTTGTTTGGCGGATGTGTTTGTTTGGCGGATGTCTTACTTTGGCGGATGTCTTAGTTTGGCGCATGTGTTTGTTTTGCGGATGTGTTAGTTTGGCGGATGTGTTAGTTTGGCGGATGTCTTAGTTTGGTGCATGTGTTTGTTTGGCGGATGTGTTAGTTTGGCGGATGTGTTAGTTTGGCGGATGTCTTAGTTTGGCACATGTGTTTCTTTGGCGGATGTGTTAGTTTGGTGCATGAGTTTGTTTGGCGGATGTTTTTGTTTGGTGGATGTGTTTGTTTGGCGGATGTGTTTGTTTGGCGGATGTCTTAGTTTGGCGGATGTCTTAGTTTGGCGCATGTGTTTGTTTCGCGGATGTGTTAGTTTGGCGGATGTGTTAGTTTGGCGGATGTCTTAGTTTGGCACATGTGTTTGTTTGGCGGATGTGTTAGTTTGGCGCATGAGTTTGTTTGGCGGATGTTTTTGTTTGGCGGATGTGTTTGTTTCGCGGATGTGTTTGTTTGGCGGATGTCTTAGTTTGGCGGATGTCTTAGTTTGGCGCATGTGTTTGTTTTGCGGATGTGTTAGTTTGGCGGATGTGTTAGTTTGGCGGATGTCTTAGTTTGGTGCATGTGTTTGTTTGGCGGATGTGTTAGTTTGGCGGATGTGTTAGTTTGGCGGATGTCTTAGTTTGGCGCATGTGTTTCTTTGGCGGGTGTGTTCGTTTGGCGGATGTCTAAGTTTGGCGGATGTCTTAGTTTGGCGCATGTGTTTGTTTCGCGGATGTGTTAGTTTGGCGGATGTGTTAGTTTGGCGGATGTCTTAGTTTGGCGGAGGTCTTAGTTTGGCGCATGTGTTTGTTTCGCGGATGTGTTAGTTTGGCGGATGTGATAGTTTGGCGGATGTCTTAGTTTGGTGCATGTGTTTGTTTGGCGGCTGTGTTAGTTTGGCGGATGTGTTAGTTTGGCGGATATCTTAGTTTGGCGCATGTGTTTCTTTGGCGGACGTGTTCGTTTGGCGGATGTCTTAGTTTGGCGCATGTGTTTGTTTGGCGGATGTGTTAGTTTGGCGGATGTCTTAGTTTGGCACACGTGTTTGTTAGGCGGGTGTCTTAGTTTGGCGGATGTCTTCGTTTGGCGCATGTGTTTGTTTGGCAGATGTGTTTGTTTGGCGCATGTGTTTGTTTGGTGGATGTGTTAGTTTGGCGGATGTCTTACTTTGGCGCATGTGTTTGTTTGGCGGAAGTGTTTGTTTGGCGGATGTCTTAGTTTGGCGGATGTCTTAGTTTGGTGCATGTGTTTGTTTCGCGGATGTGTTAGTTTGGCGGATGTGTTAGTTTGGCGGATGTCTTAGTTTGGTGCATGTGTTTGTTTGGCGGATGTGTTAGTTTGGCGGATGTGTTAGTTTGGCGGATGTCTTAGTTTGGCACATGTGTTTCTTTGGCGGATGTGTTAGTTTGGTGCATGAGTTTGTTTGGCGGATGTTTTTGTTTGGTGGATGTGTTTGTTTGGCGGATGTGTTTGTTTGGCGGATGTCTTAGTTTGGCGGATGTCTTAGTTTGGCGCATGTGTTTGTTTCGCGGATGTGTTAGTTTGGCGGATGTGTTAGTTTGGCGGATGTCTTAGTTTGGCACATGTGCTTGTTTGGCGGATGTGTTAGTTTGGCGCATGAGTTTGTTTGGCGGATGTTTTTGTTTGGCGGATGTGTTTGTTTCGCGGATGTGTTTGTTTGGCGGATGTCTTAGTTTGGCGGATGTCTTAGTTTGGTGCATGTGTTTGTTTTGCGGATGTGTTAGTTTGGCGGATGTGTTAGTTTGGCGGATGTCTTAGTTTGGTGCATGTGTTTGTTTGGCGGATGTGTTAGTTTGGCGGATGTGTTAGTTTGGCGGATGTCTTAGTTTGGCGCATGTGTTTCTTTGGCGGGTGTGTTCGTTTGGCGGATGTCTTAGTTTGGCGGATGTCTTAGTTTGGCGCATGTGTTTGTTTCGCGGATGTGTTAGTTTGGCGGATGTGTTAGTTTGGCGGATGTCTTAGTTTGGCGGAGGTCTTAGTTTGGCGCATGTGTTTGTTTCGCGGATGTGTTAGTTTGGCGGATGTGATAGTTTGGCGGATGTCTTAGTTTGGTGCATGTGTTTGTTTGGCGGATGTGTTAGTTTGGCGGATGTGTTAGTTTGGCGGATATCTTAGTTTGGCGCATGTGTTTCTTTGGCGGACGTGTTCGTTTGGCGGATGTCTTAGTTTGGCGCATGTGTTTGTTTGGCGGATGTGTTAGTTTGGCGGATGTCTTAGTTTGGCACACGTGTTTGTTAGGCGGGTGTCTTAGTTTGGCGGATGTCTTCGTTTGGCGCATGTGTTTGTTTGGCAGATGTGTTTGTTTGGCGCATGTGTTTGTTTGGTGGATGTGTTAGTTTGGCGGATGTCTTACTTTGGCGCATGTGTTTGTTTGGCGGAAGTGTTAGTTTGGTGGATGTGTTTGTTTGGCGCATGTGTTTGTTTGGCGGAAGTGTTAGTTTGGCGGATGTGTTTGTTTGGCGCATGTGTTTGTTTGGCGGATGTGTTAGTTTGGCGCATGTGTTTGTTTGGCGGGTGTGTTTGTTTGGCGGATGTGTTAGTTTGGCGGATGTCTTAGTTTGTCGCATGTGTTTGTTTGGCGGATGTGTTAGTTTGGCGGATGTCTTAGTTTGGCACCTGTGTTTGTTTGGCGGATGTGTTAGTTTGGCGCATGTGTTTGTTTGGCGCATGTGTTTGTTTGGCGGATGTGTTAGTTTGGGTGATGTCTTAGTTTGGCGGATGTGTTCGTTTGGCGGATGTGTTAGTTTGGCGGGTGTCTTTTTTTTGGCGCCTGTGTTTGTTTGGCGGATGTGTAAGTTTGGCCGATGTCTTAGTTTGGCGGATGTCTTAGTTTGGCACGTGTTTGTTTGGCCGATGTGTTAGTTTGGCGCATGAGTTTGTTTGGCGGATGTGTTTGTTTGGCGGATGTGTTTGTTTGGCGGATGTCTTAGTTTGGCGGATGTCTTAGTTTGGCCGATGTCTTAGTTTGGCGCATGTGTTTGTTTCGCGGATGTGTTAGTTTGGTGGATGTCTTAGTTTGGTGCATGTGTTTGTTTGGCGGATGTGTTAGTTTGGCGGATGTGTTAGTTTGGCGCATGTGTTAGTTTGGCGCATGTGTTAGTTTGGTGCATGTGTTAGTTTGGCGCATGTGTTCGTTTGGCGCATGTGTTCGTTTGGCGCATGTGTTTGTTTGGCGGATGTGTTTGTATGGCGGATGTCTTAGTTTGGCGGATGTCTTAGTTTGGCGCATGTGTTTGTTTGGCGGATGTGTTAGTTTGGCGGATGTGTTCGTTTGGTGGATGTGTTAGTTTGGCGGATGTCTTTGTTTGGCGCATGTGTTTATTTGGCGGATGTGTAAGTTTGGCGGATGTGTTAGCTTGGCGGATGTCTTAGTTTGGCACATGTGTTTGTTTGGTGGATGTGTTAGTTTGGCGCATGAGTTTGTTTGGCGGATGTTTTTGTTTGGCGGATGTGTTTGTTTGGCGGATGTCTTAGTTTGGCGGATGTCTTAGTTTGGCGCATGTGTTTGTTTCGCGGATGTGTTAGTTTGGCGGATGTCTTAGTTTGGTGCATGTCTTTGTTTGGTGGATGTGTTTGTTTGGCGGATGTGTTTGTATGGCGGATATCTTAGTTTGGCGGATGTCTTATTTTGGCGCATGTGTTTGTTTGGCAGATGTGTTAGTTTGGCGGATGTGTTCGTTTGGCGGATGTGTTAGTTTTGCGGATGTCTTTGTTTGGCGCATGTGTTTATTTGGCGGATGTGTAAGTTTGGCGGATGTGTTAGTTTGGCGGATGTCTTCGTTTGGCACATGTGTTTGTTTGGCGGATGTGTTAGTTTGGCGCATGAGTTTGTTTGGCGGATGTTTTTGTTTGGCGGATGTGTTTGTTTGGCGGATGTCTTAGTTTGGCGGATGTCTTAGTTTGGCGCATGTATTTGTTTCGCGGATGTGTTAGTTTGGCGGATGTCTTAGTTTGGCGCATGTGTTTGTTTGGCGGATGTGTTAGTTTGGCGGATGTGTTAGTTTGGCGCATGTGTTCGTTTGGCGCATGTGTTAGTTTGGCACATGTGTTAGTTTGGCGGATGTGTTCGTTTGGCGCATGTGTTCGTTTGGCGGATGTGTTTGTTTGGTGGATGTGTTAGTTTGGCGGATGTTTGTTTGGCGCATGTGTTTGTTTGGCGGATGTGTTAGTTTGGCGCATGTGTTTGTTTGGCGGATGTGTTAATTTGGCGGATGTCTTAGTTTGGCGCATGTGTTTGTTTGGCGGATGTGTTAGTTTGACGGATGACTTCGTTTGGCGCATGTGTTTGTTTGGCGGATGTGTTAGTTTGGCAGATGTCGTAGTTTGGCGCATGTCTTAGTTTGGCGCCTGTGTTTCTTTGGCGGATGTCTTAGTTTGGCGGATGTCTTAGTTTGGCGCATATGTTTGTTTGGCGGATGTGTTAGTTTGGCGGAAGGCTTAGTTTGGCGCTTGTGTTTGTTTGGTGGATGTGTTCGTTTGGCGGATGTCTTGGTTTGGCGCATGTGTTTGTTTGGCGGATGTGTTCATTTGGCGGATGTCTTAGTTTGGCGCATGTGTTTGTTTGGCGGATGTGTTAGTTTGGCGGAAGGCCTAGTTTGGCGCATGTGTTTGTTTGGCGGATGTGTTAGTTTGGCGGAAGGCCTAGTTTGGCGCATTTGTTTGTTTGGTGGATGTGTTAGTTTGGCGCATGTGTTAGTTTGGCGCATGTGTTAGTTTGGCGCATGTGTTTGTTTGGTGGATGTGTTAGTTTGGCGGATGTTTGTTTGGCGCATGTGTTTGTTTGGCGGATGTGTTAGTTTGGCGCATGTGTTTGTTTGGCGGATGTGTTAATTTGGCGGATGTCTTAGTTTGGCGCATGTGTTTGTTTGGCGCATGTGTTAGTTTGACGGATGACTTCGTTTCGCGCATGTGTTCGTTTCGCGCATGTGTTTGTTTGGCGGATGTGTTAGTTTGGCGGATGTCATGGTTTGGCGCATGTCTTAGTTTGGCGCCTGTGTTTGTTTGGCGGATGTGTTAGTTTGGCGGATGTCTTAGTTTGGCGGATGTGTTTGTTTGGCGGATGTGTTAGTTTGGCGGATGTCTTAGTTTGGCGCATATGTTTGTTTGGCGGATGTGTTAGTTTGGCGGAAGGCTTAGTTTGGCGCTTGTGTTTGTTTGGTGGATGTGTTCGTTTGGCGGATGTCTTGGTTTGGCGCATGTGTTTGTTTGGCGGATGTGTTCATTTGGCGGATGTCTTAGTTTGGCGCATGTGTTTGTTTGGCGGATGTCTTAGTTTGGCGGATGTCTTAGTTTGGTGCATGTGTTTGTTTGGCGGATGTGTTAGTTTGGCGGATGTGTTTGTTTGGCGGATGTGTTAGTTTGGCGGATGTCTTAGTTTGGCGCATGTGTTTGTTTGGCGGATGTGTTAGTTTGGCGGAAGGCTTAGTTTGGCGCATGTGTTTGTTTGGCGGATGTGTTAGTTTGGCGGATGTGTTAGTTTGGCGCATGTGTTAGTTTGGCGCATGTGTTAGTTTGGTGCATGTGTTAGTTTGGCGCATGTGTTCGTTTGGCGCATGTGTTCGTTTGGCGCATGTGTTTGTTTGGCGGATGTGTTTGTATGGCGGATGTCTTAGTTTGGCGGATGTCTTAGTTTGGCGCATGTGTTTGTTTGGCGGATGTGTTAGTTTGGCGGATGTGTTCGTTTGGTGGATGTGTTCGTTTGGCGGATGTCTTTGTTTGGCGCATGTGTTTATTTGGCGGATGTGTAAGTTTGGCGGATGTGTTAGCTTGGCGGATGTCTTAGTTTGGCACATGTGTTTGTTTGGTGGATGTGTTAGTTTGGCGCATGAGTTTGTTTGGCGGATGTTTTTGTTTGGCGGATGTGTTTGTTTGGCGGATGTCTTAGTTTGGCGGATGTCTTAGTTTGGCGCATGTGTTTGTTTCGCGGATGTGTTAGTTTGGCGGATGTCTTAGTTTGGTGCATGTCTTTGTTTGGTGGATGTGTTTGTTTGGCGGATGTGTTTGTATGGCGGATATCTTAGTTTGGCGGATGTCTTATTTTGGCGCATGTGTTTGTTTGGCAGATGTGTTAGTTTGGCGGATGTGTTCGTTTGGCGGATGTGTTAGTTTTGCGGATGTCTTTGTTTGGCGCATGTGTTTATTTGGCGGATGTGTAAGTTTGGCGGATGTGTTAGTTTGGCGGATGTCTTCGTTTGGCACATGTGTTTGTTTGGCGGATGTGTTAGTTTGGCGCATGAGTTTGTTTGGCGGATGTTTTTGTTTGGCGGATGTGTTTGTTTGGCGGATGTCTTAGTTTGGCGGATGTCTTAGTTTGGCGCATGTATTTGTTTCGCGGATGTGTTAGTTTGGCGGATGTCTTAGTTTGGCGCATGTGTTTGTTTGGCGGATGTGTTAGTTTGGCGGATGTGTTAGTTTGGCGCATGTGTTCGTTTGGCGCATGTGTTAGTTTGGCACATGTGTTAGTTTGGCGGATGTGTTCGTTTGGCGCATGTGTTCGTTTGGCGGATGTGTTTGTTTGGTGGATGTGTTAGTTTGGCGGATGTTTGTTTGGCGCATGTGTTTGTTTGGCGGATGTGTTAGTTTGGCGCATGTGTTTGTTTGGCGGATGTGTTAATTTGGCGGATGTCTTAGTTTGGCGCATGTGTTTGTTTGGCGGATGTGTTAGTTTGACGGATGACTTCGTTTGGCGCATGTGTTTGTTTGGCGGATGTGTTAGTTTGGCAGATGTCGTAGTTTGGCGCATGTCTTAGTTTGGCGCCTGTGTTTCTTTGGCGGATGTCTTAGTTTGGCGGATGTCTTAGTTTGGCGCATATGTTTGTTTGGCGGATGTGTTAGTTTGGCGGAAGGCTTAGTTTGGCGCTTGTGTTTGTTTGGTGGATGTGTTCGTTTGGCGGATGTCTTGGTTTGGCGCATGTGTTTGTTTGGCGGATGTGTTCATTTGGCGGATGTCTTAGTTTGGCGCATGTGTTTGTTTGGCGGATGTGTTAGTTTGGCGGAAGGCCTAGTTTGGCGCATGTGTTTGTTTGGCGGATGTGTTAGTTTGGCGGAAGGCCTAGTTTGGCGCATTTGTTTGTTTGGTGGATGTGTTAGTTTGGCGCATGTGTTAGTTTGGCGCATGTGTTAGTTTGGCGCATGTGTTTGTTTGGTGGATGTGTTCGTTTGGCGGATGTTTGTTTGGCGCATGTGTTTGTTTGGCGGATGTGTTAGTTTGGCGCATGTGTTTGTTTGGCGGATGTGTTAATTTGGCGGATGTCTTAGTTTGGCGCATGTGTTTGTTTGGCGCATGTGTTAGTTTGACGGATGACTTCGTTTCGCGCATGTGTTCGTTTCGCGCATGTGTTTGTTTGGCGGATGTGTTAGTTTGGCGGATGTCATGGTTTGGCGCATGTCTTAGTTTGGCGCCTGTGTTTGTTTGGCGGATGTGTTAGTTTGGCGGATGTCTTAGTTTGGCGGATGTGTTTGTTTGGCGGATGTGTTAGTTTGGCGGATGTCTTAGTTTGGCGCATATGTTTGTTTGGCGGATGTGTTAGTTTGGCGGAAGGCTTAGTTTGGCGCTTGTGTTTGTTTGGTGGATGTGTTCGTTTGGCGGATGTCTTGGTTTGGCGCATGTGTTTGTTTGGCGGATGTGTTCATTTGGCGGATGTCTTAGTTTGGCGCATGTGTTTGTTTGGCGGATGTCTTAGTTTGGCGGATGTCTTAGTTTGGTGCATGTGTTTGTTTGGCGGATGTGTTAGTTTGGCGGATGTGTTTGTTTGGCGGATGTGTTAGTTTGGCGGATGTCTTAGTTTGGCGCATGTGTTTGTTTGGCGGATGTGTTAGTTTGGCGGAAGGCTTAGTTTGGCGCATGTGTTTGTTTGGCGGATGTCTTAGTTTGGCGGATGTCTTAGTTTGGCGCATGTGTTTGTTTGGCGGATGTGTTAGTTTGGCGGATGTCTTAGTTTGGCACATGTGTTTGTTTGGCGGATGTGTTAGTTTGGCGGGTGCCTTAGTTTGGCGGATGTCTTTGTTTGGTGCATGTGTTTGTTTGGTGGATGTGTTAGTTTGGCGGATGTGTTAGTTTGGCGGATGTCTTAGTTTGGCACATGTGTTTGTTTGGTGGATGTCTTAGTTTGGCGCATGTGTTAGTTTGATGGGTGTGTTAGTTTGCCGCATGTGTTTGTTTGGCGGATGTGTTTGTTTGGCAGATGTCTTTGTTTGGCGCATGTGTTTGTTTGGCGGATGTGTTAGTTTGGCGGATGTCTTAGTTTGGCGCATGTGTTTGTTTGGCGGATGTGTTAGTTTGACGGATGTGTTAGTTTGGCGCATGTGTTTGTTTGGCGGATGTGTAAGTTTGGCGGAAGTGTTAGTTTGATGGATGTGTTAGTTTGGCGGATGTCTTAGTTTGGCGCATGTGTTTGTTTGGCGGATGTGTTAGTTTGGTGCATGAGTTTGTTTGGCAGTTGTTTTTGTTTGGCGGATGTGTTTGTTTGGCGGATGTGTTAGTTTGGCGGATGTCTTAGTTTGGCACACGTGTTTGTTAGGCGGGTGTCTTAGTTTGGCGGATGTCTTCGTTTGGCGCATGTGTTTGTTTGGCGGATGTGTTTGTTTGGCGCATGTGTTTGTTTGGTGGATGTGTTAGTTTGGTGGATGTGTTTGTTTGGCGCATGTGTTTGTTTGGCGGAAGTGTGAGTTTGGCGGATGTGTTTGTTTGGCGCATGTGTTTGTTTGGCGGAAGTGTGAGTTTGGCGGATGTGTTTGTTTGGCGCATGTGTTTGTTTGGCGGATGTGTTAGTTTGGTGCATGTATTTGTTTGGCGGGTGTGTTTGTTTGGCGGATGTGTTAGTTTGGCGGATGTCTTAGTTTGGCGCATGTGTTTGTTTGGTGGATGTGTTAGTTTGGCGGATGTCTTAGTTTGGCGCATGTGTTTGTTTGGCGGATGTGTTAGTTTGAAGGATGTGTTAGTTTGGCGCATGTGTTTGTTTGGCGGATGTGTAAGTTTGGCGGAAGTGTTAGTTTGATGGATGTGTTAGTTTGGCGGATGTCTTAGTTTGGCGCATGTGTTTGTTTGGCGGATGTGTTAGTTTGGTGCATGAGTTTGTTTGGCAGTTGTTTTTGTTTGGCGGATGTGTTTGTTTGGCGGATGTGTTTGTTTGGCGGATGTCTTAGTTTGGCGGATGTCTTAGTTTGGCGCATGTGTATGTTTCGCGGATGTGTTAGTTTGGCGGATGTGTTAGTTTGGCGGATGTCTTAGTTTGGCACATGTGTTTGTTTGGCGGATGTGTTAGTTTGGCGCATGTGTTTCTTTGGCGGGTGTGTTCGTTTGGCGGATGTCTTAGTTTGGCGGATGTCTTAGTTTGGTGCATGTGTTTGTTTCGCGGATGTGTTAGTTTGGCGGATGTGTTAGTTTGGCGGATGTCTTAGTTTGGCGCATGTGTTTGTTTGGCGGATGTGTTAGTTTGGTGCATGAGTTTGTTTGGCAGTTGTTTTTGTTTGGCGGATGTGTTTGTTTGGCGGATGTGTTTGTTTGGCGGATGTCTTAGTTTGGCGGATGTCTTAGTTTGGCGCATGTGTTTGTTTCGCGGATGTGTTAGTTTGGCGGATGTGTTAGTTTGGCGGATGTCTTAGTTTGGCGGAGGTCTTAGTTTGGCGCATGTGTTTGTTTCGCGGATGTGTTAGTTTGGCGGATGTCATAGTTTGGCGGATGTCTTAGTTTTGTGCATGTGTTTGTTTGGCGGATGTGTTAGTTTGGCGGATGTGTTAGTTTGGCGGATATCTTAGTTTGGCGCATGTGTTTCTTTGGCGGACGTGTTCGTTTGGCGGATGTCTTAGTTTGGCGCATGTGTTTGTTTGGCGGATGTCTTAGTTTGGCACCTGTGTTTGTTTGGCGGATGTGTTAGTTTGGCGCATGTGTTTGTTTGGCGCATGTGTTTGTTTGGCGGATGTGTTAGTTTGGGGGATGTCTTAGTTTGGCGGATGTGTTCGTTTGGCGGATGTGTTAGTTTGGCGCATGTGTTTGTTTGGCGGGTGTGTTTGTTTGGCGGATGTGTTAGTTTGGCGGATGCCTTAGTTTGGCGCATGTGTTTGTTTGGTGGATGTGTTAGTTTGGCGGATGTCTTAGTTTGGCGCATGTGTTTGTTTGGCGGATGTGTTAGTTTGACGGATGTGTTAGTTTGGCGCATGTGTTTGTTTGGCGGATGTGTAAGTTTGGCGGAAGTGTTAGTTTGATGGATGTGTTAGTTTGGCGGATGTCTTAGTTTGGCGCATGTGTTTGTTTGGCGGATGTGTTAGTTTGGTGCATGAGTTGGTTTGGCAGTTGTTTTTGTTTGGCGGATGTGTTTGTTTGGCGGATGTGTTTGTTTGGCGGATGTCTTAGTTTGGCGGATGTCTTAGTTTGGCGCATGTGTTTGTTTCGCGGATGTGTTAGTTTGGCGGATGTGTTAGTTTGGCGGATGTCTTAGTTTGGCGGAGGTCTTAGTTTGGCGCATGTGTTTGTTTCGCGGATGTGTTAGTTTGGCGGATGTGATAGTTTGGCGGATGTCTTAGTTTGGTGCATGTGTTTGTTTGGCGGATGTGTTAGTTTGGCGGATGTGTTAGTTTGGCGGATATCTTAGTTTGGCGCATGTGTTTCTTTGGCGGACGTGTTCGTTTGGCGGATGTCTTAGTTTGGCGCATGTGTTTGTTTGGCGGATGTGTTAGTTTGGCGGATGTCTTAGTTTGGCACACGTGTTTGTTAGGCGGGTTTCTTAGTTTGGCGGATGTCTTCGTTTGGCGCATGTGTTTGTTTGGCGGATGTGTTTGTTTGGCGCATGTGTTTGTTTGGTGGATGTGTTAGTTTGGCGGATGTCTTAGTTTGGCGCATGTGTTTGTTTGGCGGAAGTGTTAGTTTGGTGGATGTGTTTGTTTGGCGCATGTGTTTGTTTGGCGGAAGTGTGAGTTTGGCGGATGTGTTTGTTTGGCGCATGTGTTTGTTTGGCGGATGTGTTAGTTTGGTGCATGTATTTGTTTGGCGGGTGTGTTTGTTTGGCGGATGTGTTAGTTTGGCGGATGTCTTAGTTTGGCGCATGTGTTTGTTTGGTGGATGTGTTAGTTTGGCGGATGTCTTAGTTTGGCGCATGTGTTTGTTTGGCGGATGTGTTAGTTTGACGGATGTGTTAGTTTGGCGCATGTGTTTGTTTGGCGGATGTGTAAGTTTGGCGGAAGTGTTAGTTTGATGGATGTGTTAGTTTGGCGGATGTCTTAGTTTGGCGCATGTGTTTGTTTGGCGGATGTGTTAGTTTGGTGCATGAGTTTGTTTGGCGGTTGTTTTTGTTTGGCGGATGTGTTTGTTTGGCGGATGTGTTTGTTTGGCAGATGTCTTAGTTTGGCGGATGTCTTAGTTTGGCGCATGTGTTTGTTTCGCGGATGTGTTTGTTTGGCGGATGTGTTTGTTTGGCGGATGTGTTAGTTTGGCGGATGTCTTAGTTTGGCACACGTGTTTGTTAGGCGGGTGTCTTAGTTTGGCGGATGTCTTCGTTTGGTGCATGTGTTTGTTTGGCGGATGTGTTTGTTTGGCGCATGTGTTTGTTTGGTGGATGTGTTAGTTTGGCGGATGTCTTAGTTTGGCGCATGTGTTTGTTTGGCGGAAGTGTTAGTTTGGTGGATGTGTTTGTTTGGCACTTGTGTTTGTTTGGCGGAAGTGTGAGTTTGGCGGATGTGTTTGTTTGGCGCATGTGTTTGTTTGGCGGATGTGTTAGTTTGGCGCATGTATTTGTTTGGCGGGTGTGTTTGTTTGGCGGATGTGTTAGTTTGTCGGATGTCTTAGTTTGGCGCATGTGTTTGTTTGGCGGATGTGTTAGTTTGGCGGATGTCATAGTTTGGCACCTGTGTTTGTTTGGCGGATGTGTTAGTTTGGCGCATGTGTTTGTTTGGCGCATGTGTTTGTTTGGCGGATGTGTTAGTTTGGGGGATGTCTTAGTTTGGCGGATGTGTTCGTTTGGCGGATGTGTTAGTTTGGCACATGTGTTTGTTTGGCGGGTGTGTTTGTTTGGCGGATGTGTTAGTTTGGCGGATGTCTTAGTTTGGCGCATGTGTTTGTTTGGTGGATGTCTTAGTTTGGCGCATGTGTTTGTTTGGTGGATGTCTTAGTTTGGCGGATGTCTTAGTTTGGCCCATGTGTTTGTTTGGCGGATGTGTTAGTTTGGCGGATGTCTTAGTTTGGCACACGTGTTTGTTAGGCGGGTGTCTTAGTTTGGCGGATGTCTTCGTTTGGCGCATGTGTTTGTTTGGCGGATGTGTTTGTTTGGCGCATGTGTTTGTTTGGTGGATGTGTTAGTTTGGCGGATGTCTTAGTTTGGCGCATGTGTTTGTTTGGCGGAAGTGTTAGTTTGACGGATGTGTTTGTTTGGCGCATGTGTTTGTTTTTTTTTTTGTTTTTTTTTGTATACAAGATCGAGGCTCGTGAAAGAGCGAACATTAATCACACAGAAAGACAAACCGACACATAAAACATATAACATAGGGAGCGGTAGACAAGATGGGGAGAGAGGGGGAAGGACACAAACACAACATTTGAGAGCAGGGACCGAGAGACATGGAGACATCGAGAGATCTGAGAGAGGGCGAGGGCTTTGGGGGGGGGGGCGTGGGAAGGGGGCGGTGGGAGAGGTATAAAACATATGGACACTGCCAGGACTTCCAGGAAAGAAGTTGGAATTTCAAACAAGGTGGATCTGGGGTGAATTAGCGGGGGTAGAAAAGATCAAGGTTTTGGATGGGGGAAGATAAGAGATGGTGGTGAACAGCTGTTTTAAAGACCTGGAGGGAGGAGTGGGATTGAAGGGAGTGAGGGAGTTTGTTCCAGAGGCGGGAGAAAAGAGGAATGAAAGAGTGAAGGTGAGCAGAGAGCCGAGATTTCGGCAGTTTAACCATCAGAGGGTTGCTGGCAGATCTTGTGCGACCTGTAGGAATATTTGGGGGACAGAGCACAGAGAGAGCTGGGGGTGCAAGGCCGGAGAGGAGTCGGTAGAAGACAGAAAGACCACCTACCTGCCTGCGGTGAGTGAGTGAAAGGCCCTCAGAGATAGCTTCATCGCGGGAGATTCCAATAATTCTGAAAGCTTTGGTTTCAACAGCGTGAAGCCGAGCTAGGTGTGAGGCAGGAGCACCGGCCCATAGGGGAGAACAGTATTCCATTGAGCTGCGGATGAAAGCCTTGTATGTGGTGAGGAGCTCAGGTGTGCCGAGGAAGGACTTCGCACGACGGAGGATGCCCAGTCGGCGACTGGCTTTGGAGGCCAGCTTGGAAATGTGGTTTTCCCAAGAAAGATCATGGCAGATAGTGAGACCCAAAATCTTGAGCGACAGAACTTCTTGGAGAGGATTGTTGAGAAAGTAGATGGGAGGGTTGTCCAGTCGATCTTTTCGGAGAGACATAGTAAGAGTGTGAGATTTGTCAGGATTGAAAGACATGTTCCACTTGTTTGACCAGTCTGTGATTTTGTCCAGGTCTTCAGAGAGTGAGGAGGCAGCAGACTGCCGATCTGAGGGAAGAGGAATGGAGCGGCAGAGAGTGGAGTCATCAGCAAAGAGATAGAGAGGATTTTCGAGAGAGTCAGATAGATCATTGATGAAGACCAGAAAAAGCACGGGGCCCAGAACACTGCCTTGGGAAACTCCAGCCTGAACAGGAAGAGGAGATGAGAGAAACCCATTCAGGGCCACACGTTGACGACGACTAGAGAGGAAGTCCGCCAGACATGCGTGGAGATTTCCATGGATACCAAAGGAGGAGAGTTTGGTGAGCAGAGCGGGGTGCCAGACCGTGTCGAAGGCACGTGATATGTCGAGGGAGACAGCTCTAATTTCCTGTTTGGCATTGAGGACCTCCATCCATTGTTGAGACAGCAGAAGCAGCATGTCCAGAGTAGAGTGACCTGGTCTGAAACCAAATTGATGATCAGAGATCAAGCCATTGGAGAAGAGGAAAGATTTCATATCCGAAGGAATGATGGATTCCATGACTTTGCTGATAATTGGGGGAAGGCTGATTGGTCTGTAGTTGCTAGGATCTGTTTTTGCACCTTTTTTGTGCAAAGCGGTGATGTTGGCTGATTTCCAAGCAGATGGCAGTTGACCTTGAGCAAAAGAGAGGGTGAAGAGAACAGAGAGAGGGTGAGATAGAGCAGCAGAGCAGGATTTTAGGACCCGTGGGCTGATGCCGTCGGGTCCAGTTGCAGAATCAGAGTCGAGGGTTGACAGAAACTTTTCCACCTTGTCAGGAGGAAAGGACACGGAGTCCAGGAGCAGCAGGGTACGACTGGGTATGGTGGGTACAGAGAGGGATGGGTTTGGGACACAAGATTTAGAGGCAAACACAGAGTTGAGGCATTCAGCTTTTTCACGTGCGGAGTCAACTGTGTAGCCGTTTGAGGTAAGGGAGGGGATGGAGGGGGAACAAACACCAGAAACGGATTTGACCAGACGCCACCAGGATTTGGAAGAGGGAGACAGATAAGAGAGTTCGGTCTTGAGAACGGAGAGATATTGTTTCCTGGCTCTCCTGAGGGTGGACACACACTTGTTTCGGGCTTTGTGAAAGGAAAAGAGATTTCCTTCCGTTGGATTTGCTTTCCAGGAGACGAAGGCAAGTTGTTTCTGGGCAACAGCCTCACCACAAGATTCCGTGTACCATGGACGGGAGGAAGGGTATGACAACTGAAGACGAGATGGGATAAATCTGTGCATGAGAGAGAGCAATTTACTTTGGAAGAATTCCCAGGATGAGTTGATGTCAGAGGTGGTAGAGATGGGAGATCAGTCCAGATGATTGATGGCTGCTTGAAGACCGTGCCAGTTGGCCTGAGTGAAATGCCAGACTCGTCGACGCTGAGCAGGCTCCCTGAGGATGGTCAGAGAGATGTCCACTTTAACAAGAACATGATCAGATGATCCGATCGGAGCAGAAGAAGAGCAGCAGACATTTTCAGGGAAGTTAGTCATAACCAAGTCCAGAAGAGAAGATGTTCCGTTGACTGAGATCCGGGTCGGGAAATTGACAGATTGTGTCAGTCCCAGTGAATCGCAGAAGTCCTTTGCTGAGGAGCCATGGCTGGTGAGAGAGGTACCCACACCCAGCCAACTGGCATGATGACAGTTGAAATCACCACATATGAGGAAGAGAGAGTTGGGATGAGTAGATAGAAGTTGGTCCATATCATCAGACAGCGAGATGTAGATGGAGTCATCACTGTTTGGTGGACGGTACAACACACATATGAACAAGAGGTGGGAGCGAAGGGGAAGCCATAGCCAGAGGTATTCCTGGGGGTGAGGTGGAGAGAGTGCAGTGCAGGGCGAGTGAGGAAGAGAGTTTTTGATAAAGATAGCAACCCCGCCTCCAGGACGAGGCTCAGGTCTATCATACCGGAGGAGGGAGTAGCCCGGGAGAGATACTATGGAATCAGAGACATCATAAAGGAGGAAAGTTTCTGTTAAGCAGATCACGTCTGGTTTGACAGAAGCAACCTGTATGGAGAGATCAGTTAAGTTTGAACGAAGGCCCCGGATGTTTGAGGTCCATACCGTTAATGAAGAGGAAGGGGGAGCATCAGATACAGAACAGGGGGGAGGAGGGGTAGGGTAAGATGTGGAAGAGGTGGAAGAGGTAGGGAGAGCTGTTGAAGGTGTGTCAGAGATTTCAGAATAGCTCGGAGAAAGGGAAGGATGGGGCGGACAAAAGGTTTGATGGTGATTGGGTGAGCCACAATGAGGTGTTATTTGAGGAGGGGGAAGAGCGAGGCAGAAGGTTGGGGGAGATGGAGGTGAGAGTTTGAAGGGGGAAGAAGCGGGGAGACCGCTTTGAGGAGGGGGAGTGAGAGGGGGGAAATTGAGAAGCAATGAGGGTGGGGAGATTTGAAGGGGAGGGGTGAGGGGGGAGTTTGGGACGGAAGGGACAAGGGGAGGGATTTGAAAGGGATGGGATATGGGGGAGATTTGGAGGAGAGGGGTGAGGCAGGAGTCTAGGAGGGGAGGGGCGAGGGGGCGTCTTGGCGGGGAGGGGTGAGGGGGTAGTTTAGGAGGGAGGGGGCAAGGGGGGAGATTTGAAAGGGATGGGTGATGGGGAAGATTTGGAGGGGAGGGGTGATGGGGAAGATTTGGAGGGGAGGGGTTATGGGGAAGATTTGGAGGGGAGGGGTGAGATTGGATTTTTGAAAGTGTACGATTTATGGGAAACGAACATTTATTGCAAAATGAGTTTCTTGTGACCTTCGAGTTAAAAATACGTTTAAGGACGCTGGATGGAGGATGGAGTGCAGGAGAGTTTAGGGAATGTAGAAAAAAGGCACTATAGGAGATGGATATTTTTTTTGGGATGAATTGATTTGGTGAGCAAGTCGAAAGCAGCCTTTTAAAGAAGAAGAAGAAAAAGGTGTTATAAAATATGACGGAATACATAATTTGAGGGGAAAGTGTAAACATTGAAGGTTAATGAGTGAAAACTATCTGGGGAAATGGGGTAGAAACACGTGGTCGAAGAACGAACGAACGAATAAGAATGAATAAACGAATGAGAACAGAGAAGGAAATGTTTTTTTTTTTTTTTTTTTTTTTTGAGTTGAGATTTACACAAGGAAGTAGGCTATGGGTGAAAAGCCTGGGAATACAGAGAACGAAAGTTATTGGATCACAAACGACGGACCGCTGAGAAAAACAAAGCCTCAAGGTTGTACAGTGCACACTGTACAAGGCCTCAAGACATGACACGAATTAACACGATTTTCAATACAGGTATGAAAGATTTGCACCGAAAAATCTTCGTCGGGACACAATATACGTACAACACCATAAATAAATACAATTATAACGAAAATACAAATGGGAACAATCACTTAACTTCGATTTCAAATCGTTCGCGACGCGGCAAAGGCCTTGCTCGCGACACGGCAAACAGACGATCAATTTATGAAAGATAAACACCGAGAAACAACCAAAGTTGCACACAATAACTTCACACACCGAAAGATAAATACAGTTTCGACAAAATACAATTGTGAACAGACTTAACTTCGAAAAACGTGGAGACCGTGTGGAGCTTGGCTTTGGCGGAAGTGTTAGTTTGGCGGATGTGTTTGTTTGGTGCACGTGTTTGTTTGGCGGATGTGTTAGTTTGGCGCATGTGTTTGTTTGGCGGGTATGTTTGTTTGGCGGATGTGTTAGTTTGGCGGATGTCTTAGTTTGGCGCATGTGTTTGTTTGGCGGATGTGTTAGTTTGGCGGATGTGTTAGTTTGGCGCATGTGTTTGTTTGGCGCATGTGTTTGTTTGGCGGATGTGTTAGTTTGGGGGATGTCTTAGTTTGGCGGATGTGTTCGTTTGGCGGATGTGTTAGTTTAGGGGATGTCTTAGTTTGGCGCATGTGTTTGTTTGGCGGGTGTGTTCATTTGGCGGATGTCTTAGTTTGGCACATGTGTTTGTTTGGCGGATGTGTAAGTTTGGCGGATGTGTTAGTTTGCCGCATGTGTTTGTTTGGCGGAAGTGTTAGTTTGATGGATGTGTTAGTTTGGCGCATGTGTTTGTTTGGCGCATGTGTTTGTTTGGCGGATGTGTTAGTTTGGGGGATGTCTTAGTTTGGCAGATGTGTTCGTTTGGCGGATGTGTTAGTTTGGCGGATGTCTTTGTTTGGCGCATGTGTTTGTTTGGCGGATGTGTAAGTTTGGCGGATGTGTTAGTTTGGCGGATGTCTTAGTTTGGCACATGTGTTTGTTTGGCGGATGTGTTAGTTTGGTGCATGAGTTTGTTTGGCGGATGTTTTTGTTTGGCGGATGTGTTTGTTTGGCGGATGTGTTTGTTTGGCAGATGTCTTAGTTTGGCGGATGTCTTAGTTTAGCGCATGTGTTTGTTTCGCGGATGTGTTAGTTTGGCGGATGTGTTAGTTTGGCGGATGTCTTAGTTTGGTGCATGTGTTTGTTTGGCGGATGTGTTTGTTTGGCGCATGTGTTTGTTTGGCGGATGTGTTAGTTTGGCGCATGTGTTTGTTTGGCGGGTGTGTTTGTTTGGCGGATGTGTTAGTTTGTCGGATGTCTTAGTTTGGCGCATGTGTTTGTTTGGCGGATGTGTTAGTTTGGTGGATGTCTTAGTTTGGCACCTGTGTTTGTTTGGCGGATGTGTTAGTTTGGCGCATGTGTTTGTTTGGCGCATGTGTTTGTTTGGCGGATGTGTTAGTTTGGGGGATGTCTTAGTTTGGCGGATGTGTTCGTTTGGCGGATGTGTTAGTTTGGCGCATGTGTTTGTTTGGCGGGTGTGTTTGTTTGGCGGATGTGTTAGTTTGGCGCATGTGTTTGTTTGGCGGGTGTGTTTGTTTGGCGGATGTCTTAGTTTGGCACTTGTGTTTGTTTGGTGGATGTGTTAGTTTGGCGGATGTCTTAGTTTGGCGCATGTGTTTGTTTGGCGGGTGTGTTCGTTTGGCGGATGTGTTAGTTTGGCGCATGTGTTTGTTTGGCGGGTGTGTTTGTTTGGCGGATGTCTTAGTTTGGCACTTGTGTTTGTTTGGTGGATGTGTTAGTTTGGCGGATGTCTTAGTTTGGCGCATGTGTTTGTTTGGCGGATGTGTTAGTTTGACGGATATGTTAGTTTGGCGCATGTGTTTGTTTGGCGGATGTGTAAGTTTGGCGGAAGTGTTAGTTTGATGGATGTGTTAGTTTGGCGGATGTCTTAGTTTGGCGCATGTGTTTGATTGGCGGATGTGTTAGTTTGGTGCATGAGTTTGTTTGGCAGTTGTTTTTGTTTGGCGGATGTGTTTGTTTGGCGGATGTGTTTGTTTGGCGGATGTCTTAGTTTGGCGGATGTCTTAGTTTGGCGCATGTGTATGTTTCGCGGATGTGTTAGTTTGGCGGATGTGTTAGTTTGGCGGATGTCTTAGTTTGGCACATGTGTTTGTTTGGCGGATGTGTTAGTTTGGCGCATGTGTTTCTTTGGTGGGTGTGTTCGTTTGGCGGATGTCTTAGTTTGGCGGATGTCTTAGTTTGGCGCATGTGTTTGTTTCGCGGATGTGTTAGTTTGGCGGATGTGTTAGTTTGGCGGATGTCTTAGTTTGGCGGAGGTCTTAGTTTGGCGCATGTGTTTGTTTCGCGGATGTGTTAGTTTGGCGGATGTGATAGTTTGGCGGATGTCTTAGTTTGGTGCATGTGTTTGTTTGGCGGATGTGTTAGTTTGGCGGATGTGTTAGTTTGGCGGATATCTTAGTTTGGCGCATGTGTTTCTTTGGCGGACGTGTTCGTTTGGCGGATGTCTTAGTTTGGCGCATGTGTTTGTTTGGCGGATGTGTTAGTTTGGCGGATGTCTTAGTTTGGCACACGTGTTTGTTAGGCGGGTGTCTTAGTTTGGCGGATGTCTTCGTTTGGCGCATGTGTTTGTTTGGCAGATGTGTTTGTTTGGCGCATGTGTATGTTTTGTGGATGTGTTAGTTTGGCGGATGTCTTAGTTTGGCGCATGTGTTTGTTTGGCGGAAGTGTTAGTTTGGTGGATGTGTTTGTTTGGCGCATGTGTTTGTTTGGCGGAAGTGTGTTTGTTTGGCGGATGTGTTAGTTTGTCGGATGTCTTAGTTTGGCGCATGTGTTTGTTTGGCGGATGTGTTAGTTTGGCGGATGTCTTAGTTTGGCACCTGTGTTTGTTTGGCGGATGTGTTAGTTTGGCGCATGTGTTTGTTTGGCGCATGTGTTTGTTTGGCGGATGTGTTAGTTTGGCGCATGTATTTGTTTGGCGGGTGTGTTTGTTTGGCGGATGTGTTAGTTTGTCGGATGTCTTAGTTTGGCGCATGTGTTTGTTTGGCGGATGTGTTAGTTTGGCGGATGTCTTAGTTTGGCACCTGTGTTTGTTTGGCGGATGTGTTAGTTTGGCACATATGTTTGTTTGGCGGGTGTGTTTGTTTGGCGGATGTGTTAGTTTGGCGGATGTCTTAGTTTGGCGCATGTGTTTGTTTGGTGGATGTGTTAGTTTGGCGGATGTCTTAGTTTGGCGCATGTGTTTGTTTGGTGGATGTCTTAGTTTGGCGCATGTGTTTGTTTGGTGGATGTCTTAGTTTGGCGGATGTCTTAGTTTGGCGCATGTGTTTGTTTGGTGGATGTCTTAGTTTGGCGGATGTCTTAGTTTGGCCCATGTGTTTGTTTGGCGGATGTGTTAGTTTGGCGGATGTCTTAGTTTGGCACACGTCTTAGTTTGGCGGGTGTCTTAGTTTGGCGGATGTCTTCGTTTGGCGCATGTGTTTGTTTGGCGGATGTGTTTGTTTGGCGCATGTGTTTGTTTGGTGGATGTGTTAGTTTGGCGGATGTCTTAGTTTGGCGCATGTGTTTGTTTGGCGGAAGTGTTAGTTTGACGGATGTGTTTGTTTGGCGCATGTGTTTGTTTGGCGGAAGTGTTAGTTTGGCGGATGTGTTTGTTTGGTGCACGTGTTTGTTTGGCGGATGTGTTAGTTTGGCGCATGTGTTTGTTTGGCGGGTGTGTTTGTTTGGCGGATGTGTTAGTTTGGCGGATGTATTAGTTTGGCGCATGTGTTTGTTTGGCGGATGTGTTAGTTTGGCGGATGTCTTAGTTTGGCGCATGTGTTTGTTTGGCCTATGTGTTAGTTTGACGGATGTGTTAGTTTGGCGCATGTGTTTGTTTGGCGCATGTGTTTGTTTGGCGGATGTGTTAGTTTAGGGGATGTCTTAGTTTGGCGGATGTGTTCGTTTGGCGGATGTGTTAGTTTGGCGGAAGGCTTAGTTTGGCGCATGTGTTTGTTTGGCGGATGTGTAAGTTTGGTGGATGTGTTAGTTTGGCGGATGTCTTAGTTTGGCGGATGTCTTAGTTTGGCACATGTGTTTGTTTCGCGGATGTGTTAGTTTGGCGGATGTGTTAGTTTGGAGGATGTCTTAGTTTGGTGCATGTGTTTGTTTGGCGGATGTGTTAGTTTGGCGGATGTGTTAGTTTGGCGGATGTCTTAGTTTGGCGCGTGTGTTTCTTTGGCGGACGTGTTCGTTTGGCGGATGTCTTAGTTTGGCGCATGTGTTTGTTTGGTGGATGTCTTAGTTTGGCGGATGTCTTAGTTTGGCGCATGTGTTTGTTTGGCGGATGTGTTAGTTTGGCGGATGTCTTAGTTTGGCACACGTGTTTGTTAGGCGGGTGTCTTAGTTTGGCGGATGTCTTCGTTTGGCGCATGTGTTTGTTTGGTGGATGTGTTTGTTTGGCGCATGTGTTTGTTTGGTGGATGTGATAGTTTGGCGGATGTGTTTGTTTGGCGGATGTGTTAGTTTGGCGCATGTATTTGTTTGGCGGGTGTGTTTGTTTGGCGGATGTGTTAGTTTGGCGGATGTCTTAGTTTGGCGCATGTGTTTGTTTGGCGGATGTGTTAGTTTGGCGGATGTCTTAGTTTGGCGCATGTGTTTGTTTGGCGCATGTGTTTGTTTGGCGGATGTGTTAGTTTAGGGGATGTCTTAGTTTGGCGGATGTGTTCGTTTGGCGGATGTGTTAGTTTGGCGGAAGGCTTAGTTTGGCGCATGTGTTTGTTTGGCGGATGTGTAAGTTTGGCGGATGTGTTAGTTTGGCGGATGTCTTAGTTTGGCACATGTGTTTGTTTGGCGGATGTGTTAGTTTGGCGCATGAGTTTGTTTGGCGGATGTTTTTGTTTTAGCGGATGTGTTTGTTTGGCAGATGTGTTTGTTTGGCGGATGTCTTAGTTTGGCGGATGTCTTAGTTTGGCAGATGTGTTTGTTTCGCGGATGTGTTAGTTTGGCGGATGTGTTAGTTTGGAGGATGTCATAGTTTGGTGCATGTGTTTGTTTGGCGGATGTGTTAGTTTGGCGGATGTGTTAGTTTGGCGGATGTCTTAGTTTGGCGCATGTGTTTCTTTGGCGGACGTGTTCGTTTGGCGGATGTCTTAGTTTGGCGCATGTGTTTGTTTGGCGGATGTCTTAGTTTGGCGGATGTCTTAGTTTGGCGCATGTGTTTGTTTGGCGGATGTGTTAGTTTAGCGGATGTCTTAGTTTGGCACACGTGTTTGTTAGGCGGGTGTCTTAGTTTGGCGGATGTCTTCGTTTGGCGCATGTGTTTGTTTGGCGGATGTGTTTGTTTGGCGCATGTGTTTGTTTGGTGGATGTGTTAGTTTGGCGGATGTCTTACTTTGGCGCATGTGTTTGTTTGGCGCATGTGTTTGTTTGGCGGATGTGTTAGTTTGGCGCATGTATTTGTTTGGCGGGTGTGTTTGTTTGGCGGATGTGTTAGTTTGTCGGATGTCTTAGTTTGGCGCTTGTGTTTGTTTGGCGGATGTGTTAGTTTGGCGGATGTCTTAGTTTGGCACCTGTGTTTGTTTGGCGGATGTGTTAGTTTGGCGCATGTGTTTGTTTGGCGCATGTGTTTGTTTGGCGGATGTGTTAGTTTGGGGGATGTCTTAGTTTGGCGGATGTGTTCGTTTGGAGGATGTGTTGGTTTGGCGCATGTGTTTGTTTGGCGGGTGTGTTTGTTTGGCGGATGTGTTAGTTTGGCGGATGTCTTAGTTTGGCGCATGTGTTTGTTTGGTGGATGTGTTAGTTTGGCGGATGTCTTAGTTTGGCGCATGTGTTTGTTTGGCGGATGTGTTAGTTTGACGGATGTGTTAGTTTGGCGCATGTGTTTGTTTGGCGCATGTGTTTGTTTGGCGGACGTGTTAGTTTGGGGGATGTCTTAGTTTGGCGGATGTGTTCGTTTGGCGGATGTGTTAGTTTGGCGGAAGGCTTAATTTGGCGCATGTGTTTGTTTGGCGGGTGTGTTCATTTGGCGGATGTCTTAGTTTGGCGCATGTGTTTGTTTGGCGGAAGTGTAAGTTTGGCGGATGTGTTAGTTTGGCGGAAGTCTTAGTTTGGCACATGTGTTTGTTTGGCGGATGTGTTAGTTTGGTGCTTGAGTTTGTTTGGCGGATGTTTTTGTTTGGCGGATGTGTTTGTTTTGGCGGATGTGTTTGTTTGGCGGATGTCTTAGTTTGGCAGATGTCTTAGTTTGGCGCATGTGTTTGTTTCGCGGATGTGTTAGTTTGGCGGATGTGTTAGTTTGGCGGATGTCTTAGTTTGGTGCATGTGTTTGTTTGGCGGATGTGTTAGTTTGGCGGATGTGTTAGTTTGGCGGATGTCTTAGTTTGGCGCATGTGTTTCTTTGGCGGATGTGTTAGTTTGGCGCATGAGTTTGTTTGGCGGATGTTTTTGTTTGGTGGATGTGTTTGTTTGGCGGATGTGTTTGTTTGGCGGATGTCTTAGTTTGGCGGATGTGTTAGTTTGGCGCATGTGTTTGTTTCGCGGATGTGTTAGTTTGGCAGATGTGTTAGTTTGGCGGATGTCTTAGTTTGGCACATGTGTTTGTTTGGCGGATGTGTTAGTTTGGCGCATGAGTTTGTTTGGCGGATGTTTTTGTTTGGCGGATGTGTTTGTTTCGCGGATGTGTTTGTTTTGCGGATGTCTTAGTTTGGCGGATGTCTTAGTTTGGCGCATGTGTTTGTTTTGCGGATGTGTTAGTTTGGCGGATGTGTTAGTTTGGCGGATGTCTTAGTTTGGTGCATGTGTTTGTTTGGCGGATGTGTTAGTTTGGCGGATGTGTTAGTTTGGCGGATGTCTTAGTTTGGCGCATGTGTTTCTTTGGCGGGTGTGTTCGTTTGGCGGATGTCTTAGTTTGGCGGATGTCTTAGTTTGGCGCATGTGTTTGTTTCGCGGATGTGTTAGTTTGGCGGATGTGTTAGTTTGGCAGATGTCTTAGTTTGGCGGAGGTCTTAGTTTGGCGCATGTGTTTGTTTCGCGGATGTGTTAGTTTGGCGGATGTGATAGTTTGGCGGATGTCTTAGTTTGGTGCATGTGTTTGTTTGGCGGATGTGTTAGTTTGGCGGATGTGTTAGTTTGGCGGATATCTTAGTTTGGCGCATGTGTTTCTTTGGCGGACGTGTTCGTTTGGCGGATGTCTTAGTTTGGCGCATGTGTTTGTTTGGCGGATGTGTTAGTTTGGCAGATGTCTTAGTTTGGCACACGTGTTTGTTAGGCGGGTGTCTTAGTTTGGCGGATGTGTTAGTTTGGCGCATGTGTTTGTTTGGCGGGTGTGTTTGTTTGGCGGATGTGTTAGTTTGGCGGATGTATTAGTTTGGCGCATGTGTTTGTTTGGCGGATGTGTTAGTTTGGCGGATGTCTTAGTTTGGCGCATGTGTTTGTTTGGCCTATGTGTTAGTTTGACGGATGTGTTAGTTTGGCGCATGTGTTTGTTTGGCGCATGTGTTTGTTTGGCGGATGTGTTAGTTTAGGGGATGTCTTAGTTTGGCGGATGTGTTCGTTTGGCGGATGTGTTAGTTTGGCGGAAGGCTTAGTTTGGCGCATGTGTTTGTTTGGCGGATGTGTAAGTTTGGTGGATGTGTTAGTTTGGCGGATGTCTTAGTTTGGCGGATGTCTTAGTTTGGCACATGTGTTTGTTTCGCGGATGTGTTAGTTTGGCGGATGTGTTAGTTTGGAGGATGTCTTAGTTTGGTGCATGTGTTTGTTTGGCGGATGTGTTAGTTTGGCGGATGTGTTAGTTTGGCGGATGTCTTAGTTTGGCGCGTGTGTTTCTTTGGCGGACGTGTTCGTTTGGCGGATGTCTTAGTTTGGCGCATGTGTTTGTTTGGTGGATGTCTTAGTTTGGCGGATGTCTTAGTTTGGCGCATGTGTTTGTTTGGCGGATGTGTTAGTTTGGCGGATGTCTTAGTTTGGCACACGTGTTTGTTAGGCGGGTGTCTTAGTTTGGCGGATGTCTTCGTTTGGCGCATGTGTTTGTTTGGCGGATGTGTTTGTTTGGCGCATGTGTTTGTTTGGTGGATGTGATAGTTTGGCGGATGTCTTACTTTGGCGCATGTGTTTGTTTGGCGGAAGTGTTAGTTTGGCGGATGTGTTTGTTTGGCGCATGTGTTTGTTTGGCGGAAGTGTGAGTTTGGCGGATGTGTTTGTTTGGCGCATGTGTTTGTTTGGCGGATGTGTTAGTTTGGCGCATGTATTTGTTTGGCGGGTGTGTTTGTTTGGCGGATGTGTTAGTTTGGCGGATGTCTTAGTTTGGCGCATGTGTTTGTTTGGCGGATGTGTTAGTTTGGCGGATGTCTTAGTTTGGCGCATGTGTTTGTTTGGCGCATGTGTTTGTTTGGCGGATGTGTTAGTTTAGGGGATGTCTTAGTTTGGCGGATGTGTTCGTTTGGCGGATGTGTTAGTTTGGCGGAAGGCTTAGTTTGGCGCATGTGTTTGTTTGGCGGATGTGTAAGTTTGGCGGATGTGTTAGTTTGGCGGATGTCTTAGTTTGGCACATGTGTTTGTTTGGCGGATGTGTTAGTTTGGCGCATGAGTTTGTTTGGCGGATGTGTTTGTTTGGCGCATGTGTTTGTTTGGTGGATGTGTTAGTTTGGCGGATGTCTTACTTTGGCGCATGTGTTTGTTTGGCGGAAGTGTTAGTTTGGTGGATGTGTTTGTTTGGCGCATGTGTTTGTTTGGCGGAAGTGTTAGTTTGGCGGATGTGTTTGTTTGGCGCATGTGTTTGTTTGGCGGATGTGTTAGTTTGGCGCATGTGTTTGTTTGGCGGGTGTGTTTGTTTGGCGGATGTGTTAGTTTGGCGGATGTCTTAGTTTGTCGCATGTGTTTGTTTGGCGGATGTGTTAGTTTGGCGGATGTCTTAGTTTGGCACCTGTGTTTGTTTGGCGGATGTTTTAGTTTGGCGCATGTGTTTGTTTGGCGCATGTGTTTGTTTGGCGGATGTGTTAGTTTGGGTGATGTCTTAGTTTGGCGGATGTGTTCGTTTGGCGGATGTGTTAGTTTGGCGGATGTCTTTTTTTTGGTGCCTGTGTTTGTTTGGCGGATGTGTAAGTTTGGCGGATGTCTTAGTTTGGCGGATGTCTTAGTTTGGCACGTGTTTGTTTGGCGGATGTGTTAGTTTGGCGCATGAGTTTGTTTGGCGGATGTGTTTGTTTGGCGGATGTGTTTGTTTGGCGGATGTCTTAGTTTGGCGGATGTCTTAGTTTGGTGGATGTCTTAGTTTGGCGCATGTGTTTGTTTCGCGGATGTGTTAGTTTGGTGGATGTCTTAGTTTGGTGCATGTGTTTGTTTGGCGGATGTGTTAGTTTGGCGGATGTGTTAGTTTGGCGCATGTGTTAGTTTGGCGCATGTGTTAGTTTGGTGCATGTGTTAGTTTGGCGCATGTGTTAGTTTGGCGCATGTGTTCGTTTGGCGCATGTGTTTGTTTGGCGGATGTGTTTGTATGGCGGATGTGTTAGTTTGGCAGATGTCTTAGTTTGGCGCATGTGTTTGTTTGGTGGATGTGTTAGTTTGGCGGATGTGTTAGTTTGGCGGATGTCTTAGTTTGGCGCATGTGTTTGTTTGGCGGATGTGTTAGTTTGGCGGATGTCTTAGTTTGGCGCATGTGTTTGTTTGGCGGATGTGTTAGTTTGACGGATGTGTTAGTTTGGCGCATGTGTTTGTTTGGCGCATGTGTTTGTTTGGCGGACGTGTTAGTTTGGGGGATGTCTTAGTTTGGCGGATGTGTTCGTTTGGCGGATGTGTTAGTTTGGCGGAAGGCTTAATTTGGCGCATGTGTTTGTTTGGCGGGTGTGTTCATTTGGCGGATGTCTTAGTTTGGCGCATGTGTTTGTTTGGCGGATGTGTAAGTTTGGCGGATGTGTTAGTTTGGCGCATGTGTTTGTTTGGTGGATGTGTTAGTTTGGCGGATGTGTTAGTTTGGCGGATGTCTTAGTTTGGCGCATGTGTTTGTTTGGTGGATGTGATAGTTTGGCGGATGTCTTAGTTTGGCGCATGTGTTTGTTTGGCAGATGTGTTAGTTTGACGGATGTGTTGGTTTGGCGCATGTGTTTGTTTGGCGCATGTGTTTGTTTGGCGGACGTGTTAGTTTGGGGGATGTCTTAGTTTGGCGGATGTGTTCGTTTGGCGGATGTGTTAGTTTGGCGGAAGGCTTAATTTGGCGCATGTGTTTGTTTGGCGGGTGTGTTCATTTGGCGGATGTCTTAGTTTGGCGCATGTGTTTGTTTGGCGGATGTGTAAGTTTGGCGGATGTGTTAGTTTGGCGCATGTGTTTGTTTGGCGGAAGTGTTAGTTTGATGGATGTGTTAGTTTGGCGCATGTTTGTTTGGCGCATGTGTTTGTTTGGCGCATGTGTTTGTTTGGCGGATGTGTTAGTTTGGGGGATGTCTTAGTTTGGCAGATGTGTTCGTTTGGCGGATGTGTTAGTTTGGCGGATGTCTTTGTTTGGCACATGTGTTTGTTTGGCGGATGTGTAAGTTTGGCGGATGTGTTAGTTTGGCGGATGTGTTAGTTTGGCGGATGTATTAGTTTGGCGCATGTGTTTGTTTGGCGGATGTGTTAGTTTGGCGGATGTCTTAGTTTGGCGCATGTGTTTGTTTGGCCTATGTGTTAGTTTGACGGATGTGTTAGTTTGGCGCATGTGTTTGTTTGGCGGATGTGTTAGTTTGGCGGATGTATTAGTTTGGCGCATGTGTTTGTTTGGCGGATGTGTTAGTTTGGCGGATGTCTTAGTTTGGCGCATGTGTTTGTTTGGCCTATGTGTTAGTTTGACGGATGTGTTAGTTTGGCGCATGTGTTTGTTTGGCGCATGTGTTTGTTTGGCGGATGTGTTAGTTTAGGGGATGTCTTAGTTTGGCGGATGTGTTCGTTTGGCGGATGTGTTAGTTTGGCGGAAGGCTTAGTTTGGCGCATGTGTTTGTTTGGCGGATGTGTAAGTTTGGTGGATGTGTTAGTTTGGCGGATGTCTTAGTTTGGCGGATGTCTTAGTTTGGCACATGTGTTTGTTTCGCGGATGTGTTAGTTTGGCGGATGTGTTAGTTTGGAGGATGTCTTAGTTTGGTGCATGTGTTTGTTTGGCGGATGTGTTAGTTTGGCGGATGTGTTAGTTTGGCGGATGTCTTAGTTTGGCGCATGTGTTTCTTTGGCGGACGTGTTCGTTTGGCGGATGTCTTAGTTTGGCGCATGTGTTTGTTTGGTGGATGTCTTAGTTTGGCGGATGTCTTAGTTTGGCGCATGTGTTTGTTTGGCGGATGTGTTAGTTTGGCGGATGTCTTAGTTTGGCACACGTGTTTGTTAGGCGGGTGTCTTAGTTTGGCGGATGTCTTCGTTTGGCGCATGTGTTTGTTTGGCGGATGTGTTTGTTTGGCGCATGTGTTTGTTTGGTGGATGTGTTAGTTTGGCGGATGTCTTACTTTGGCGCATGTGTTTGTTTGGCGGAAGTGTTAGTTTGGCGGATGTGTTTGTTTGGCGCATGTGTTTGTTTGGCGGAAGTGTGAGTTTGGCGGATGTGTTTGTTTGGCGCATGTGTTTGTTTGGCGGATGTGTTAGTTTGGCGCATGTATTTGTTTGGCGGGTGTGTTTGTTTGGCGGATGTGTTAGTTTGGCGGATGTCTTAGTTTGGCGCATGTGTTTGTTTGGCGGATGTGTTAGTTTGGCGGATGTCTTAGTTTGGCGCATGTGTTTGTTTGGCGCATGTGTTTGTTTGGCGGATGTGTTAGTTTAGGGGATGTCTTAGTTTGGCGGATGTGTTCGTTTGGCGGATGTGTTAGTTTGGCGGAAGGCTTAGTTTGGCGCATGTGTTTGTTTGGCGGATGTGTAAGTTTGGCGGATGTGTTAGTTTGGCGGATGTCTTAGTTTGGCACATGTGTTTGTTTGGCGGATGTGTTAGTTTGGCGCATGAGTTTGTTTGGCGGATGTTTTTGTTTTAGCGGATGTGTTTGTTTGGCAGATGTGTTTGTTTGGCGGATGTCTTAGTTTGGCGGATGTCTTAGTTTGGCAGATGTGTTTGTTTCGCGGATGTGTTAGTTTGGCGGATGTGTTAGTTTGGAGGATGTCATAGTTTGGTGCATGTGTTTGTTTGGCGGATGTGTTAGTTTGGCGGATGTGTTAGTTTGGCGGATGTCTTAGTTTGGCGCATGTGTTTCTTTGGCGGACGTGTTCGTTTGGCGGATGTCTTAGTTTGGCGCATGTGTTTGTTTGGCGGATGTCTTAGTTTGGCGGATGTCTTAGTTTGGCGCATGTGTTTGTTTGGCGGATGTGTTAGTTTAGCGGATGTCTTAGTTTGGCACACGTGTTTGTTAGGCGGGTGTCTTAGTTTGGCGGATGTCTTCGTTTGGCGCATGTGTTTGTTTGGCGGATGTGTTTGTTTGGCGCATGTGTTTGTTTGGTGGATGTGTTAGTTTGGCGGATGTCTTACTTTGGCGCATGTGTTTGTTTGGCGGAAGTGTTAGTTTGGCGGATGTGTTTGTTTGGCGCATGTGTTTGTTTGGCGGAAGTGTGAGTTTGGCGGATGTGTTTGTTTGGCGCATGTGTTTGTTTGGCGGATGTGTTAGTTTGGCGCATGTATTTGTTTGGCGGATGTGTTTGTTTGGCGGATGTGTTAGTTTGTCGGATGTCTTAGTTTGGCGCATGTGTTTGTTTGGCGGATGTGTTAGTTTGGCGGATGTCTTAGTTTGGCACCTGTGTTTGTTTGGCGGATGTGTTAGTTTGGCGCATGTGTTTGTTTGGCGCATGTGTTTGTTTGGCGGATGTGTTAGTTTGGGGGATGTCTTAGTTTGGCGGATGTGTTCGTTTGGAGGATGTGTTGGTTTGGCGCATGTGTTTGTTTGGCGGGTGTGTTTGTTTGGCGGATGTGTTAGTTTGGTGGATGTGTTAGTTTGGCGGATGTGTTAGTTTGGCGGATGTCTTAGTTTGGCGCATGTGTTTGTTTGGTGGATGTGATAGTTTGGCGGATGTCTTAGTTTGGCGCATGTGTTTGTTTGGCAGATGTGTTAGTTTGACGGATGTGTTGGTTTGGCGCATGTGTTTGTTTGGCGCATGTGTTTGTTTGGCGGACGTGTTAGTTTGGGGGATGTCTTAGTTTGGCGGATGTGTTCGTTTGGCGGATGTGTTAGTTTGGCGGAAGGCTTAATTTGGCGCATGTGTTTGTTTGGCGGGTGTGTTCATTTGGCGGATGTCTTAGTTTGGCGCATGTGTTTGTTTGGCGGATGTGTAAGTTTGGCGGATGTGTTAGTTTGGCGCATGTGTTTGTTTGGCGGAAGTGTTAGTTTGATGGATGTGTTAGTTTGGCGCATGTTTGTTTGGCGCATGTGTTTGTTTGGCGCATGTGTTTGTTTGGCGGATGTGTTAGTTTGGAGGATGTCTTAGTTTGGCAGATGTGTTCGTTTGGCGGATGTGTTAGTTTGGCGGATGTCTTTGTTTGGCGCATGTGTTTGTTTGGCGGATGTGTAAGTTTGGCGGATGTGTTAGTTTGGCGGATGTCTTAGTTTGGCGGATGTATTAGTTTGGCGCATGTGTTTGTTTGGCGGATGTGTTAGTTTGGCGGATGTCTTAGTTTGGCGCATGTGTTTGTTTGGCCTATGTGTTAGTTTGACGGATGTGTTAGTTTGGCGCATGTGTTTGTTTGGCGGATGTGTTAGTTTGGCGGATGTATTAGTTTGGCGCATGTGTTTGTTTGGCGGATGTGTTAGTTTGGCGGATGTCTTAGTTTGGCGCATGTGTTTGTTTGGCCTATGTGTTAGTTTGACGGATGTGTTAGTTTGGCGCATGTGTTTGTTTGGCGCATGTGTTTGTTTGGCGGATGTGTTAGTTTAGGGGATGTCTTAGTTTGGCGGATGTGTTCGTTTGGCGGATGTGTTAGTTTGGCGGAAGGCTTAGTTTGGCGCATGTGTTTGTTTGGCGGATGTGTAAGTTTGGTGGATGTGTTAGTTTGGCGGATGTCTTAGTTTGGCGGATGTCTTAGTTTGGCACATGTGTTTGTTTCGCGGATGTGTTAGTTTGGCGGATGTGTTAGTTTGGAGGATGTCTTAGTTTGGTGCATGTGTTTGTTTGGCGGATGTGTTAGTTTGGCGGATGTGTTAGTTTGGCGGATGTCTTAGTTTGGCGCATGTGTTTCTTTGGCGGACGTGTTCGTTTGGCGGATGTCTTAGTTTGGCGCATGTGTTTGTTTGGTGGATGTCTTAGTTTGGCGGATGTCTTAGTTTGGCGCATGTGTTTGTTTGGCGGATGTGTTAGTTTGGCGGATGTCTTAGTTTGGCACACGTGTTTGTTAGGCGGGTGTCTTAGTTTGGCGGATGTCTTCGTTTGGCGCATGTGTTTGTTTGGCGGATGTGTTTGTTTGGCGCATGTGTTTGTTTGGTGGATGTGTTAGTTTGGCGGATGTCTTACTTTGGCGCATGTGTTTGTTTGGCGGAAGTGTTAGTTTGGCGGATGTGTTTGTTTGGCGCATGTGTTTGTTTGGCGGAAGTGTGAGTTTGGCGGATGTGTTTGTTTGGCGCATGTGTTTGTTTGGCGGATGTGTTAGTTTGGCGCATGTATTTGTTTGGCGGGTGTGTTTGTTTGGCGGATGTGTTAGTTTGGCGGATGTCTTAGTTTGGCGCATGTGTTTGTTTGGCGGATGTGTTAGTTTGGCGGATGTCTTAGTTTGGCGCATTTGTTTGTTTGGCGCATGTGTTTGTTTGGCGGATGTGTTAGTTTAGGGGATGTCTTAGTTTGGCGGATGTGTTCGTTTGGCGGATGTGTTAGTTTGGCGGAAGGCTTAGTTTGGCGCATGTGTTTGTTTGGCGGATGTGTAAGTTTGGCGGATGTGTTAGTTTGGCGGATGTCTTAGTTTGGCACATGTGTTTGTTTGGCGGATGTGTTAGTTTGGCGCATGAGTTTGTTTGGCGGATGTTTTTGTTTTAGCGGATGTGTTTGTTTGGCAGATGTGTTTGTTTGGCGGATGTCTTAGTTTGGCGGATGTCTTAGTTTGGCAGATGTGTTTGTTTCGCGGATGTGTTAGTTTGGCGGATGTGTTAGTTTGGAGGATGTCATAGTTTGGTGCATGTGTTTGTTTGGCGGATGTGTTAGTTTGGCGGATGTGTTAGTTTGGCGGATGTCTTAGTTTGGCGCATGTGTTTCTTTGGCGGACGTGTTCGTTTGGCGGATGTCTTAGTTTGGCGCATGTGTTTGTTTGGCGGATGTCTTAGTTTGGCGGATGTCTTAGTTTGGCGCATGTGTTTGTTTGGCGGATGTGTTAGTTTAGCGGATGTCTTAGTTTGGCACACGTGTTTGTTAGGCGGGTGTCTTAGTTTGGCGGATGTCTTCGTTTGGCGCATGTGTTTGTTTGGCGGATGTGTTTGTTTGGCGCATGTGTTTGTTTGGTGGATGTGTTAGTTTGGCGGATGTCTTACTTTGGCGCATGTGTTTGTTTGGCGGAAGTGTTAGTTTGGCGGATGTGTTTGTTTGGCGCATGTGTTTGTTTGGCGGAAGTGTGAGTTTGGCGGATGTGTTTGTTTGGCGCATGTGTTTGTTTGGCGGATGTGTTAGTTTGGCGCATGTATTTGTTTGGCGGGTGTGTTTGTTTGGCGGATGTGTTAGTTTGTCGGATGTCTTAGTTTGGCGCATGTGTTTGTTTGGCGGATGTGTTAGTTTGGCGGATGTCTTAGTTTGGCACCTGTGTTTGTTTGGCGGATGTGTTAGTTTGGCGCATGTGTTTGTTTGGCGCATGTGTTTGTTTGGCGGATGTGTTAGTTTGGGGGATGTCTTAGTTTGGCGGATGTGTTCGTTTGGAGGATGTGTTGGTTTGGCGCATGTGTTTGTTTGGCGGGTGTGTTTGTTTGGCGGATGTGTTAGTTTGGCGGATGTCTTAGTTTGGCGCATGTGTTTGTTTGGTGGATGTGTTAGTTTGGCGGATGTCTTAGTTTGGCGCATGTGTTTGTTTGGCGGATGTGTTAGTTTGACGGATGTGTTAGTTTGGCGCATGTGTTTGTTTGGCGCATGTGTTTGTTTGGCGGACGTGTTAGTTTGGGGGATGTCTTAGTTTGGCGGATGTGTTCGTTTGGCGGATGTGTTAGTTTGGCGGAAGGCTTAATTTGGCGCATGTGTTTGTTTGGCGGGTGTGTTCATTTGGCGGATGTCTTAGTTTGGCGCATGTGTTTGTTTGGCGGAAGTGTAAGTTTGGCGGATGTGTTAGTTTGGCGGAAGTCTTAGTTTGGCACATGTGTTTGTTTGGCGGATGTGTTAGTTTGGTGCTTGAGTTTGTTTGGCGGATGTTTTTGTTTGGCGGATGTGTTTGTTTTGGCGGATGTGTTTGTTTGGCGGATGTCTTAGTTTGGCAGATGTCTTAGTTTGGCGCATGTGTTTGTTTCGCGGATGTGTTAGTTTGGCGGATGTGTTAGTTTGGCGGATGTCTTAGTTTGGTGCATGTGTTTGTTTGGCGGATGTGTTAGTTTGGCGGATGTGTTAGTTTGGCGGATGTCTTAGTTTGGCGCATGTGTTTCTTTGGCGGATGTGTTAGTTTGGCGCATGAGTTTGTTTGGCGGATGTTTTTGTTTGGTGGATGTGTTTGTTTGGCGGATGTGTTTGTTTGGCGGATGTCTTAGTTTGGCGGATGTGTTAGTTTGGCGCATGTGTTTGTTTCGCGGATGTGTTAGTTTGGCAGATGTGTTAGTTTGGCGGATGTCTTAGTTTGGCACATGTATTTGTTTGGCGGATGTGTTAGTTTGGCGCATGAGTTTGTTTGGCGGATGTTTTTGTTTGGCGGATGTGTTTGTTTCGCGGATGTGTTTGTTTGGCGGATGTCTTAGTTTGGCGGATGTCTTAGTTTGGCGCATGTGTTTGTTTTGCAGATGTGTTAGTTTGGCGGATGTGTTAGTTTGGCGGATGTCTTAGTTTGGTGCATGTGTTTGTTTGGCGGATGTGTTAGTTTGGCGGATGTGTTAGTTTGGCGGATGTCTTAGTTTGGCGCATGTGTTTCTTTGGCGGGTGTGTTCGTTAGGCGGATGTCTTAGTTTGGCGGATGTCTTAGTTTGGCGCATGTGTTTGTTTCGCGGATGTGTTAGTTTGGCGGATGTGTTAGTTTGGCAGATGTCTTAGTTTGGCGGAGGTCTTAGTTTGGCGCATGTGTTTGTTTCGCGGATGTGTTAGTTTGGCGGATGTGATAGTTTGGCGGATGTCTTAGTTTGGTGCATGTGTTTGTTTGGCGGATGTGTTAGTTTGGCGGATGTGTTAGTTTGGCGGATATCTTAGTTTGGCGCATGTGTTTCTTTGGCGGACGTGTTCGTTTGGCGGATGTCTTAGTTTGGCGCATGTGTTTGTTTGGCGGATGTGTTAGTTTGGCAGATGTCTTAGTTTGGCACACGTGTTTGTTAGGCGGGTGTCTTAGTTTGGCGGATGTCTTCGTTTGGCGCATGTGTCTGTTTGGCAGATGTGTTTGTTTGGCGCATGTGTTTGTTTGGTGGATGTGTTAGTTTGGCGGATGTCTTACTTTGGCGCATGTGTTTGTTTGGCGGAAGTGTTAGTTTGGTGGATGTGTTTGTTTGGCGCATGTGTTTGTTTGGCGGAAGTGTTAGTTTGGCGGATGTGTTTGTTTGGCGCATGTGTTTGTTTGGCGGATGTGTTAGTTTGGCGCATGTGTTTGTTTGGCGGGTGTGTTTGTTTGGCGGATGTGTTAGTTTGGCGGATGTCTTAGTTTGTCGCATGTGTTTGTTTGGCGGATGTGTTAGTTTGGCGGATGTCTTAGTTTGGCACCTGTGTTTGTTTGACGGATGTTTTAGTTTGGCGCATGTGTTTGTTTGGCGCATGTGTTTGTTTGGCGGATGTGTTAGTTTGGGTGATGTCTTAGTTTGGCGGATGTGTTCGTTTGGCGGATGTGTTAGTTTGGCGGATGTCTTTTTTTTGGTGCCTGTGTTTGTTTGGCGGATGTGTAAGTTTGGCGGATGTCTTAGTTTGGCGGATGTCTTAGTTTGGCACGTGTTTGTTTGGCGGATGTGTTAGTTTGGCGCATGAGTTTGTTTGGCGGATGTGTTTGTTTGGCGGATGTGTTTGTTTGGCGGATGTCTTAGTTTGGCGGATGTCTTAGTTTGGTGGATGTCTTAGTTTGGCGCATGTGTTTGTTTCGCGGATGTGTTAGTTTGGTGGATGTCTTAGTTTGGTGCATGTGTTTGTTTGGCGGATGTGTTAGTTTGGCGGATGTGTTAGTTTGGCACATGTGTTAGTTTGGCGCATGTGTTAGTTTGGTGCATGTGTTAGTTTGGCGCATGTGTTAGTTTGGCGCATGTGTTCGTTTGGCGCATGTGTTTGTTTGGCGGATGTGTTTGTATGGCGGATGTGTTAGTTTGGCAGATGTCTTAGTTTGGCGCATGTGTTTGTTTGGTGGATGTGTTAGTTTGGCGGATGTGTTAGTTTGGCGGATGTCTTAGTTTGGCGCATGTGTTTGTTTGGCGGATGTGTTAGTTTGGCGGATGTCTTAGTTTGGCGCATGTGTTTGTTTGGTGGATGTGTTAGTTTGACGGATGTGTTAGTTTGGCGCATGTGTTTGTTTGGCGCATGTGTTTGTTTGGCGGACGTGTTAGTTTGGGGGATGTCTTAGTTTGGCGGATGTGTTCGTTTGGCGGATGTGTTAGTTTGGCGGAAGGCTTAATTTGGCGCATGTGTTTGTTTGGCGGGTGTGTTCATTTGGCGGATGTCTTAGTTTGGCGCATGTGTTTGTTTGGCGGATGTGTAAGTTTGGCGGATGTGTTAGTTTGGCGCATGTGTTTGTTTGGTGGATGTGTTAGTTTGGCGGATGTGTTAGTTTGGCGGATGTCTTAGTTTGGCGCATGTGTTTGTTTGGTGGATGTGATAGTTTGGCGGATGTCTTAGTTTGGCGCATGTGTTTGTTTGGCAGATGTGTTAGTTTGACGGATGTGTTAGTTTGGCGCATGTGTTTGTTTGGCGCATGTGTTTGTTTGGCGGACGTGTTAGTTTGGGGGATGTCTTAGTTTGGCGGATGTGTTCGTTTGGCGGATGTGTTAGTTTGGCGGAAGGCTTAATTTGGCGCATGTGTTTGTTTGGCGGGTGTGTTCATTTGGCGGATGTCTTAGTTTGGCGCATGTGTTTGTTTGGCGGATGTGTAAGTTTGGCGGATGTGTTAGTTTGGCGCATGTGTTTGTTTGGCGGAAGTGTTAGTTTGATGGATGTGTTAGTTTGGCGCATGTGTTTGTTTGGCGCATGTGTTTGTTTGGCGCATGTGTTTGTTTGGCGGATGTGTTTGTTTGGCGCATGTGTTTGTTTGGCGGATGTGTAAGTTTGGCGGATGTGTTAGTTTGGCGGATGTCTTAGTTTGGCACATGTGTTTGTTTGGCGGATGTGTTAGTTTGGTGCTTGAGTTTGTTTGGCGGATGTTTTTGTTTGGCGGATGTGTTTGTTTGGCGGATGTGTTTGTTTGGCGGATGTCTTAGTTTGGCGGATGTCTTAGTTTGGCGCATGTGTTTGTTTCGCGGATGTGTTATTTTGGCGGATGTGTTAGTTTGGCGCATGTGTTTGTTTGGCGGATGTGTAAGTTTGGCGGAAGTGTTAGTTTGATGGATGTGTTAGTTTGGCGGATGTCTTAGTTTGGCGCATGTGTTTGTTTGGCGGATGTGTTAGTTTGGTGCATGAGTTTGTTTGGCAGTTGTTTTTGTTTGGCGGATCTGTTTGTTTGGCGGATGTGTTTGTTTGGCGGATGTCTTAGTTTGGCGGATGTCTTAGTTTGGCGCATGTGTATGTTTCGCGGATGTGTTAGTTTGGCGGATGTGTTAGTTTGGCGGATGTCTTAGTTTGGCACATGTGTTTGTTTGGCGGATGTGTTAGTTTGGCGCATGTGTTTCTTTGGTGGGTGTGTTCGTTTGGCGGATGTCTTAGTTTGGCGGATGTCTTAGTTTGGCGCATGTGTTTGTTTCGCGGATGTGTTAGTTTGGCGGATGTGTTAGTTTGGCGGATGTCTTAGTTTGGCGGAGGTCTTAGTTTGGCGCATGTGTTTGTTTCGCGGATGTGTTAGTTTGGCGGATGTGATAGTTTGGCGGATGTCTTAGTTTGGTGCATGTGTTTGTTTGGCGGATGTGTTAGTTTGGCGGATGTGTTAGTTTGGCGGATATCTTAGTTTGGCGCATGTGTTTCTTTGGCGGACGTGTTCGTTTGGCGGATGTCTTAGTTTGGCGCATGTGTTTGTTTGGCGGATGTGTTAGTTTGGCGGATGTCTTAGTTTGGCGGATGTGTTTGTTTGGCGGATGTGTTAGTTTGGCGGATATCTTAGTTTGGCGCATGTGTTTCTTTGGCGGACGTGTTCGTTTGGCGGATGTCTTAGTTTGGCGGATGTGTTCGTTTGGCGGATGTGTTAGTTTGGCGGATGTCTTTTTTTTGGTGCCTGTGTTTGTTTGGCGGATGTGTAAGTTTGGCGGATGTCTTAGTTTGGCGGATGTCTTAGTTTGGCACGTGTTTGTTTGGCGGATGTGTTAGTTTGGCGCATGAGTTTGTTTGGCGGATGTGTTTGTTTGGCGGATGTGTTTGTTTGGCGGATGTCTTAGTTTGGCGGATGTCTTAGTTTGGTGGATGTCTTAGTTTGGCGCATGTGTTTGTTTCGCGGATGTGTTAGTTTGGTGGATGTCTTAGTTTGGTGCATGTGTTTGTTTGGCGGATGTGTTAGTTTGGCGGATGTGTTAGTTTGGCACATGTGTTAGTTTGGCGCATGTGTTAGTTTGGTGCATGTGTTAGTTTGGCGCATGTGTTAGTTTGGCGCATGTGTTCGTTTGGCGCATGTGTTTGTTTGGCGGATGTGTTTGTATGGCGGATGTGTTAGTTTGGCAGATGTCTTAGTTTGGCGCATGTGTTTGTTTGGTGGATGTGTTAGTTTGGCGGATGTGTTAGTTTGGCGGATGTCTTAGTTTGGCGCATGTGTTTGTTTGGCGGATGTGTTAGTTTGGCGGATGTCTTAGTTTGGCGCATGTGTTTGTTTGGTGGATGTGTTAGTTTGACGGATGTGTTAGTTTGGCGCATGTGTTTGTTTGGCGCATGTGTTTGTTTGGCGGACGTGTTAGTTTGGGGGATGTCTTAGTTTGGCGGATGTGTTCGTTTGGCGGATGTGTTAGTTTGGCGGAAGGCTTAATTTGGCGCATGTGTTTGTTTGGCGGGTGTGTTCATTTGGCGGATGTCTTAGTTTGGCGCATGTGTTTGTTTGGCGGATGTGTAAGTTTGGCGGATGTGTTAGTTTGGCGCATGTGTTTGTTTGGTGGATGTGTTAGTTTGGCGGATGTGTTAGTTTGGCAGATGTCTTAGTTTGGCGCATGTGTTTGTTTGGTGGATGTGATAGTTTGGCGGATGTCTTAGTTTGGCGCATGTGTTTGTTTGGCAGATGTGTTAGTTTGACGGATGTGTTAGTTTGGCGCATGTGTTTGTTTGGCGCATGTGTTTGTTTGGCGGACGTGTTAGTTTGGGGGATGTCTTAGTTTGGCGGATGTGTTCGTTTGGCGGATGTGTTAGTTTGGCGGAAGGCTTAATTTGGCGCATGTGTTTGTTTGGCGGGTGTGTTCATTTGGCGGATGTCTTAGTTTGGCGCATGTGTTTGTTTGGTGGATGTGTAAGTTTGGCGGATGTGTTAGTTTGGCGCATGTGTTTGTTTGGCGGAAGTGTTAGTTTGATGGATGTGTTAGTTTGGCGCATGTGTTTGTTTGGCGCATGTGTTTGTTTGGCGCATGTGTTTGTTTGGCGGATGTGTTTGTTTGGCGCATGTGTTTGTTTGGCGGATGTGTAAGTTTGGCGGATGTGTTAGTTTGGCGGATGTCTTAGTTTGGCACATGTGTTTGTTTGGCGGATGTGTTAGTTTGGTGCTTGAGTTTGTTTGGCGGATGTTTTTGTTTGGCGGATGTGTTTGTTTGGCGGATGTGTTTGTTTGGCGGATGTCTTAGTTTGGCGGATGTCTTAGTTTGGCGCATGTGTTTGTTTCGCGGATGTGTTATTTTGGCGGATGTGTTAGTTTGGCGCATGTGTTTGTTTGGCGGATGTGTAAGTTTGGCGGAAGTGTTAGTTTGATGGATGTGTTAGTTTGGCGGATGTCTTAGTTTGGCGCATGTGTTTGTTTGGCGGATGTGTTAGTTTGGTGCATGAGTTTGTTTGGCAGTTGTTTTTGTTTGGCGGATCTGTTTGTTTGGCGGATGTGTTTGTTTGGCGGATGTCTTAGTTTGGCGGATGTCTTAGTTTGGCGCATGTGTATGTTTCGCGGATGTGTTAGTTTGGCGGATGTGTTAGTTTGGCGGATGTCTTAGTTTGGCACATGTGTTTGTTTGGCGGATGTGTTAGTTTGGCGCATGTGTTTCTTTGGTGGGTGTGTTCGTTTGGCGGATGTCTTAGTTTGGCGGATGTCTTAGTTTGGCGCATGTGTTTGTTTCGCGGATGTGTTAGTTTGGCGGATGTGTTAGTTTGGCGGATGTCTTAGTTTGGCGGAGGTCTTAGTTTGGCGCATGTGTTTGTTTCGCGGATGTGTTAGTTTGGCGGATGTGATAGTTTGGCGGATGTCTTAGTTTGGTGCATGTGTTTGTTTGGCGGATGTGTTAGTTTGGCGGATGTGTTAGTTTGGCGGATATCTTAGTTTGGCGCATGTGTTTCTTTGGCGGACGTGTTCGTTTGGCGGATGTCTTAGTTTGGCGCATGTGTTTGTTTGGCGGATGTGTTAGTTTGGCGGATGTCTTAGTTTGGCACACGTGTTTGTTAGGCGGGTGTCTTAGTTTGGCGGATGTCTTCGTTTGGCGCATGTGTTTGTTTGGCGGATGTGTTTGTTTGGCGCATGTGTATGTTTTGTGGATGTGTTAGTTTGGCGGATGTCTTAGTTTGGCGCATGTGTTTGTTTGGCGGAAGTGTTAGTTTGGTGGATGTGTTTGTTTGGCGCATGTGTTTGTTTGGCGGAAGTGTGTTTGTTTGGCGGATGTGTTAGTTTGTCGGATGTCTTAGTTTGGCGCATGTGTTTGTTTGGCGGATGTGTTTGTTTGGCGGATGTCTTAGTTTGGCACCTGTGTTTGTTTGGCGGATGTGTTAGTTTGGCGCATGTGTTTGTTTGGCGCATGTGTTTGTTTGGCGGATGTGTTAGTTTGGCGCATGTATTTGTTTGGCGGGTGTGTTTGTTTGGCGGATGTGTTAGTTTGTCGGATGTCTTAGTTTGGCGCATGTGTTTGTTTGGCGGATGTGTTAGTTTGGCGGATGTCTTAGTTTGGCACCTGTGTTTGTTTGGCGGATGTGTTAGTTTGGCGCATGTGTTTGTTTGGCGCATGTGTTTGTTTGGCGGATGTGTTCGTTTGGGGGATGTCTTAGTTTGGCGGATGTGTTCGTTTGGCGGATGTGTTAGTTTGGCACATGTGTTTGTTTGGCGGGTGTGTTTGTTTGGCGGATGTGTTAGTTTGGCGGATGTCTTAGTTTGGCGCATGTGTTTGTTTGGTGGATGTGTTAGTTTGGCGGATGTCTTAGTTTGGCGCATGTGTTTGTTTGGTGGATGTCTTAGTTTGGCGCATGTGTTTGTTTGGTGGATGTCTTAGTTTGGCGGATGTCTTAGTTTGGCCCATGTGTTTGTTTGGCGGATGTGCTAGTTTGGCGGATGTCTTAGTTTGGCACACGTGTTTGTTAGGCGGGTGTCTTAGTTTGGCGGATGTCTTCGTTTGGCGCATGTGTTTGTTTGGCGGATGTGTTTGTTTGGCGCATGTGTTTGTTTGGTGGATGTGTTAGTTTGGCGGATGTCTTAGTTTGGCGCATGTGTTTGTTTGGCGGAAGTGTTAGTTTGACGGATGTGTTTGTTTGGCGCATGTGTTTGTTTGGCGGAAGTGTTAGTTTGGCGGATGTGTTTGTTTGGTGCACGTGTTTGTTTGGCGGATGTGTTAGTTTGGCGCATGTGTTTGTTTGGCGGGTGTGTTTGTTTGGCGGATGTGTTAGTTTGGCGGATGTATTAGTTTGGCGCATGTGTTTGTTTGGCGGATGTGTTAGTTTGGCGGATGTCTTAGTTTGGCGCATGTGTTTGTTTGGCCTATGTGTTAGTTTGACGGATGTGTTAGTTTGGCGCATGTGTTTGTTTGGCGCATGTGTTTGTTTGGCGGATGTGTTAGTTTAGGGGATGTCTTAGTTTGGCGGATGTGTTCGTTTGGCGGATGTGTTAGTTTGGCGGAAGGCTTAGTTTGGCGCATGTGTTTGTTTGGCGGATGTGTAAGTTTGGTGGATGTGTTAGTTTGGCGGATGTCTTAGTTTGGCGGATGTCTTAGTTTGGCACATGTGTTTGTTTCGCGGATGTGTTAGTTTGGCGGATGTGTTAGTTTGGAGGATGTCTTAGTTTGGTGCATGTGTTTGTTTGGCGGATGTGTTAGTTTGGCGGATGTGTTAGTTTGGCGGATGTCTTAGTTTGGCGCATGTGTTTCTTTGGCGGACGTGTTCGTTTGGCGGATGTCTTAGTTTGGCGCATGTGTTTGTTTGGTGGATGTCTTAGTTTGGCGGATGTCTTAGTTTGGCGCATGTGTTTGTTTGGCGGATGTGTTAGTTTGGCGGATGTCTTAGTTTGGCACACGTGTTTGTTAGGCGGGTGTCTTAGTTTGGCGGATGTCGTCGTTTGGCGCATGTGTTTGTTTGGCGGATGTGTTTGTTTGGCGCATGTGTTTGTTTGGTGGATGTGTTAGTTTGGCGGATGTCTTACTTTGGCGCATGTGTTTGTTTGGCGGAAGTGTTAGTTTGGCGGATGTGTTTGTTTGGCGCATGTGTTTGTTTGGCGGAAGTGTGAGTTTGGCGGATGTGTTTGTTTGGCGCATGTGTTTGTTTGGCGGATGTGTTAGTTTGGCGCATGTATTTGTTTGGCGGGTGTGTTTGTTTGGCGGATGTGTTAGTTTGGCGGATGTCTTAGTTTGGCGCATGTGTTTGTTTGGCGGATGTGTTAGTTTGGCGGATGTCTTAGTTTGGCGCATGTGTTTGTTTGGCGCATGTGTTTGTTTGGCGGATGTGTTAGTTTAGGGGATGTCTTAGTTTGGCGGATGTGTTCGTTTGGCGGATGTGTTAGTTTGGCGGAAGGCTTAGTTTGGCGCATGTGTTTGTTTGGCGGATGTGTAAGTTTGGCGGATGTGTTAGTTTGGCGGATGTCATAGTTTGGCACATGTGTTTGTTTGGCGGATGTGTTAGTTTGGCGCATGAGTTTGTTTGGCGGATGTTTTTGTTTTAGCGGATGTGTTTGTTTGGCAGATGTGTTTGTTTGGCGGATGTCTTAGTTTGGCGGATGTCTTAGTTTGGCAGATGTGTTTGTTTCGCGGATGTGTTAGTTTGGCGGATGTGTTAGTTTGGAGGATGTCATAGTTTGGTGCATGTGTTTGTTTGGCGGATGTGTTAGTTTGGCGGATGTGTTAGTTTGGCGGATGTCTTAGTTTGGCGCATGTGTTTCTTTGGCGGACGTGTTCGTTTGGCGGATGTCTTAGTTTGGCGCATGTGTTTGTTTGGCGGATGTCTTAGTTTGGCGGATGTCTTAGTTTGGCGCATGTGTTTGTTTGGCGGATGTGTTAGTTTAGCGGATGTCTTAGTTTGGCACACGTGTTTGTTAGGCGGGTGTCTTAGTTTGGCGGATGTCTTCGTTTGGCGCATGTGTTTGTTTGGCGGATGTGTTTGTTTGGCGCATGTGTTTGTTTGGTGGATGTGTTAGTTTGGCGGATGTCTTACTTTGGCGCATGTGTTTGTTTGGCGGAAGTGTTAGTTTGGCGGATGTGTTTGTTTGGCGCATGTGTTTGTTTGGCGGAAGTGTGAGTTTGGCGGATGTGTTTGTTTGGCGCATGTGTTTGTTTGGCGGATGTGTTAGTTTGGCGCATGTATTTGTTTGGCGGGTGTGTTTGTTTGGCGGATGTGTTAGTTTGTCGGATGTCTTAGTTTGGCGCATGTGTTTGTTTGGCGGATGTGTTAGTTTGGCGGATGTCTTAGTTTGGCACCTGTGTTTGTTTGGCGGATGTGTTAGTTTGGCGCATGTGTTTGTTTGGCGCATGTGTTTGTTTGGCGGATGTGTTAGTTTGGGGGATGTCTTAGTTTGGCGGATGTGTTCGTTTGGAGGATGTGTTAGTTTGGCGCATGTGTTTGTTTGGCGGGTGTGTTTGTTTGGCGGATGTGTTAGTTTGGCGGATGTCTTAGTTTGGCGCATGTGTTTGTTTGGTGGATGTGTTAGTTTGGCGGATGTCTTAGTTTGGCGCATGTGTTTGTTTGGCGGATGTGTTAGTTTGACGGATGTGTTAGTTTGGCGCATGTGTTTGTTTGGCGCATGTGTTTGTTTGGCGGACGTGTTAGTTTGGGGGATGTCTTAGTTTTTTTTTTTTTTTTTTTTTTTTTTTTTGTATACAAGATCGAGGCTCGTGAAAGAGCGAACATTAATCACACAGAAAGACAAACCGACACATAAAACATATAACATCGGGAGCGGTAGACAAGATGGGGAGAGAGGGGGAAGGACACAAACACAACATTTGATAGCAGGGACCGAGAGACATGGAGACATCGAGAGATCTGAGAGAGGGCGAGGGCTTTGGGGGGGGGGGGGCATGGGAAGGGGGCGGTGGGAGAGGTATAAAACATATGGACACTGCCAGGACTTCCAGGAAAGAAGTTGGAATTTCAAACAAGGTGGATCTGGGTGAATTAGCGGGGATAGAAAAGATCAAGGTTTTGGATGGGGGAAGATAAGAGATGGTGGTGAACAGCTGTTTTAAAGACCTGGAGGGAGGAGTGGGATTGAAGGGAGTGAGGGAGTTTGTTCCAGAGGCGGGAGAAAAGAGGAATGAAAGAGTGAAGGTGAGCAGAGAGCCGAGATTTCGGCAGTTTAACCATCAGAGGGTTGCTGGCAGATCTTGTGCTACCTGTAGGAATATTTGGGGGACAGAGCACAGAGAGAGCTGGGGGTGCAAGGCCGGAGAGGAGTCGGTAGAAGACAGAAAGACCACCTACCTGCCTGCGGTGAGTGAGTGAAAGGCCCTCAGAGATAGCTTCATCGCGGGAGATTCCAATAATTCTGAAAGCTTTGGTTTCAACAGCGTGAAGCCGAGCTAGGTGTGAGGCAGGAGCACCGGCCCATAGGGGAGAACAGTATTCCATTGAGCTGCGGATGAAAGCCTTGTATGTGGTGAGGAGCTCAGGTGTGCCGAGGAAGGACTTCGCACGACGGAGGATGCCCAGTCGGCGACTGGCTTTGGAGGCCAGCTTGGAAATGTGGTTTTCCCAAGAAAGATCATGGCAGATAGTGAGACCCAAAATCTTGAGCGAAAGAACTTCTTGGAGAGGATTGTTGAGAAAGTAGATGGGAGGGTTGTCCAGTCGATCTTTTCGGAGAGACATAGTAAGAGTGTGAGATTTGTCAGGATTGAAAGACATGTTCCACTTGTTTGACCAGTCTGTGATTTTGTCCAGGTCTTCAGAGAGTGAGGAGGCAGCAGACTGCCGATCTGAGGGAAGAGGAATGGAGCGGCAGAGAGTGGAGTCATCAGCAAAGAGATAGAGAGGATTTTCGAGAGAGTCAGAGAGATCATTGATGAAGACCAGAAAAAGCACGGGGCCCAGAACACTGACTTGGGGAACTCCAGCCTGAACAGGAAGAGGAGATGAGAGAAACCCATTCAGGGCCACACGTTGACGACGACTAGAGAGGAAGTCCGCCAGCCATGCGTGGAGATTTCCATGGATACCAAAGGAGGAGAGTTTGGTGAGCAGAGCGGGGTGCCAGACCGTGTCGAAGGCACGTGATATGTCGAGGGAGACAGCTCTAATTTCCTGTTTGGCATTGAGGACCTCCATCCATTGTTGAGACAGCAGAAGCAGCATGTCCAGAGTAGAGTGACCTGGTCTGAAACCAAATTGATGATCAGAGATCAAGCCATTGGAGAAGAGGAAAGATTTCATATCCGAAGCAATGATGGATTCCATGACTTTGCTGATAATTGGGAGAAGGCTGATTGGTCTGTAGTTGCTAGGATCTGTTTTTGCACCTTTTTTGTGCAAAGCGGTAGTTTGGCGGATGTGTTCGTTTGGCGGATGTGTTAGTTTGGCGGAAGGCTTAATTTGGCGCATGTGTTTGTTTGGCGGGTGTGTTCATTTGGCGGATGTCTTAGTTTGGCGCATGTGTTTGTTTGGCGGAAGTGTAAGTTTGGCGGGTGTGTTCGTTTGGCGGATGTCTTAGTTTGGCGGATGTCTTAGTTTGGCGCATGTGTTTGTTTGGCGGATGTGTTAGTTTGGCGGATGTGTTAGTTTGGCGGATGTCTTAGTTTGGCACATGTGTTTGTTTGGCGGATGTGTTAGTTTGGCGCATGAGTTTGTTTGGCGGATGTTTTTGTTTGGCGGATGTGTTTGTTTCGCGGATGTGTTTGTTTGGCGGATGTCTTAGTTTGGCGGATGTCTTAGTTTGGCGCATGTGTTTGTTTTGCGGATGTGTTAGTTTGGCGGATGTGTTAGTTTGGCGGATGTCTTAGTTTGGTGCATGTGTTTGTTTGGCGGATGTGTTAGTTTGGCGGATGTGTTAGTTTGGCGGATGTCTTAGTTTGGCGCATGTGTTTCTTTGGCGGGTGTGTTCGTTTGGCGGATGTCTTAGTTTGGCGGATGTCTTAGTTTGGCGCATGTGTTTGTTTCGCGGATGTGTTAGTTTGGCGGATGTGTTAGTTTGGCAGATGTCTTAGTTTGGCGGAGGTCTTAGTTTGGTGCATGTGTTTGTTTCGCGGATGTGTTAGTTTGGCGGATGTGATAGTTTGGCGAATGTCTTAGTTTGGTGCATGTGTTTGTTTGGCGGATGTGTTAGTTTGGCGGATGTGTTAGTTTGGCGGATATCTTAGTTTGGCGCATGTGTTTCTTTGGCGGACGTGTTCGTTTGGCGGATGTCTTAGTTTGGCGCATGTGTTTGTTTGGCGGATGTGTTAGTTTGGCGGATGTCTTAGTTTGGCACACGTGTTTGTTAGGCGGGTGTCTTAGTTTGGCGGATGTCTTCGTTTGGCGCATGTGTTTGTTTGGCAGATGTGTTTGTTTGGCGCATGTGTTTGTTTGGTGGATGTGTTAGTTTGGCGGATGTCTTACTTTGGCGCATGTGTTTGTTTGGCGGAAGTGTTAGTTTGGTGGATGTGTTTGTTTGGCGCATGTGTTTGTTTGGCGGAAGTGTTAGTTTGGCGGATGTGTTTGTTTGGCGCATGTGTTTGTTTGGCGGATGTGTTAGTTTGGCGCATGTGTTTGTTTGGCGGGTGTGTTTGTTTGGCGGATGTGTTAATTTGGCGGATGTCTTAGTTTGTCGCATGTGTTTGTTTGGCGGATGTGTTAGTTTGGCGGATGTCTTAGTTTGGCACCTGTGTTTGTTTGGCGGATGTGTTAGTTTGGCGCATGTGTTTGTTTGGCGCATGTGTTTGTTTGGCGGATGTGTTAGTTTGGGTGATGTCTTAGTTTGGCGGATGTGTTCGTTTGGCGGATGTGTTAGTTTGGCGGATGTCTTTTTTTTGGTGCCTGTGTTTGTTTGGCGGATGTGTAAGTTTGGCGGATGTCTTAGTTTGGCGGATGTCTTAGTTTGGCACGTGTTTGTTTGGCGGATGTGTTAGTTTGGCACATGAGTTTGTTTGGCGGATGTGTTTGTTTGGCGGATGTGTTTGTTTGGCGGATGTCTTAGTTTGGCGGATGTCTTAGTTTGGTGGATGTCTTAGTTTGGCGCATGTGTTTGTTTCGCGGATGTGTTAGTTTGGTGGATGTCTTAGTTTGGTGCATGTGTTTGTTTGGCGGATGTGTTAGTTTGGCGGATGTGTTAGTTTGGCGCATGTGTTAGTTTGGCGCATGTGTTAGTTTGGTGCATGTGTTAGTTTGGCGCATGTGTTAGTTTGGCGCATGTGTTCGTTTGGCGCATGTGTTTGTTTGGCGGATGTGTTTGTATGGCGGATGTGTTAGTTTGGCGGATGTCTTAGTTTGGCGCATGTGTTTGTTTGGTGGATGTGTTAGTTTGGCGGATGTGTTAGTTTGGCGGATGTCTTAGTTTGGCGCATGTGTTTGTTTGGCGGATGTGTTAGTTTGGCGGATGTCTTAGTTTGGCGCATGTGTTTGTTTGGCGGATGTGTTAGTTTGACGGATGTGTTAGTTTGGCGCATGTGTTTGTTTGGCGCATGTGTTTGTTTGGCGGACGTGTTAGTTTGGGGGATGTCTTAGTTTGGCGGATGTGTTCGTTTGGCGGATGTGTTAGTTTGGCGGAAGGCTTAATTTGGCGCATGTGTTTGTTTGGCGGGTGTGTTCATTTGGCGGATGTCTTAGTTTGGCGCATGTGTTTGTTTGGCGGATGTGTAAGTTTGGCGGATGTGTTAGTTTGGCGCATGTGTTTGTTTGGTGGATGTGTTAGTTTGGCGGATGTGTTAGTTTGGCGGATGTCTTAGTTTGGCGCATGTGTTTGTTTGGTGGATGTGTTAGTTTGGCGGATGTCTTAGTTTGGCGCATGTGTTTGTTTGGCAGATGTGTTAGTTTGACGGATGTGTTAGTTTGGCGCATGTGTTTGTTTGGCGCATGTGTTTGTTTGGCGGACTTGTTAGTTTGGGGGATGTCTTAGTTTGGCGGATGTGTTCGTTTGGCGGATGTGTTAGTTTGGCGGAAGGCTTAATTTGGCGCATGTGTTTGTTTGGCGGGTGTGTTCATTTGGCGGATGTCTTAGTTTGGCGCATGTGTTTGTTTGGCGGATGTGTAAGTTTGGCGGATGTGTTAGTTTGGCGCATGTGTTTGTTTGGCGGAAGTGTTAGTTTGATGGATGTGTTAGTTTGGCGCATGTGTTTGTTTGGCGCATGTGTTTGTTTGGCGCATGTGTTTGTTTGGCGGATATGTTAGTTTGGGGGATGTCTTAGTTTGGCAGATGTGTTCGTTTGGCGGATGTGTTAGTTTGGCGGATGTCTTTGTTTGGCGCATGTGTTTGTTTGGCGGATGTGTAAGTTTGGCGGATGTGTTAGTTTGGCGGATGTCTTAGTTTGGCACATGTGTTTGTTTGGCGGATGTGTTAGTTTGGTGCTTGAGTTTGTTTGGCGGATGTTTTTGTTTGGCGGATGTGTTTGTTTGGCGGATGTGTTTGTTTGGCGGATGTCTTAGTTTGGCGGATGTCTTAGTTTGGCGCATGTGTTTGTTTCGCGGATGTGTTATTTTGGCGGATGTGTTAGTTTGGCGGATGTCTTAGTTTGGTGCATGTGTTTGTTTGGCGGATGTGTTAGTTTGGCGGATGTGTTAGTTTGGCGGATGTCTTAGTTTGGCACATGTGTTTCTTTGGCGGATGTGTTAGTTTGGTGCATGAGTTTGTTTGGCGGATGTTTTTGTTTGGTGGATGTGTTTGTTTGGCGGATGTGTTTGTTTGGCGGATGTCTTAGTTTGGCGGATGTCTTAGTTTGGCGCATGTGTTTGTTTCGCGGATGTGTTAGTTTGGCGGATGTGTTAGTTTGGCGGATGTCTTAGTTTGGCACATGTGTTTGTTTGGCGGATGTGTTAGTTTGGCGCATGAGTTTGTTTGGCGGATGTTTTTGTTTGGCGGATGTGTTTGTTTCGCGGATGTGTTTGTTTGGCGGATGTCTTAGTTTGGCGGATGTCTTAGTTTGGCGCATGTGTTTGTTTTGTGGATGTGTTAGTTTGGCGGATGTGTTAGTTTGGCGGATGTCTTAGTTTGGTGCATGTGTTTGTTTGGCGGATGTGTTAGTTTGGCGGATGTGTTAGTTTGGCGGATGTCTTAGTTTGGCGCATGTGTTTCTTTGGCGGGTGTGTTCGTTTGGCGGATGTCTTAGTTTGGCGGATGTCTTAGTTTGGCGCATGTGTTTGTTTCGCGGATGTGTTAGTTTGGCGGATGTGTTAGTTTGGCGGATGTCTTAGTTTGGCGGAGGTCTTAGTTTGGCGCATGTGTTTGTTTCGCGGATGTGTTAGTTTGGCGGATGTGATAGTTTGGCGGATGTCTTAGTTTGGTGCATGTGTTTGTTTGGCGGATGTGTTAGTTTGGCGGATGTGTTAGTTTGGCGGATATCTTAGTTTGGCGCATGTGTTTCTTTGGCGGACGTGTTCGTTTGGCGGATGTCTTAGTTTGGCGCATGTGTTTGTTTGGCGGATGTGTTAGTTTGGCGGATGTCTTAGTTTGGCACACGTGTTTGTTAGGTGGGTGTCTTAGTTTGGCGGATGTCTTCGTTTGGCGCATGTGTTTGTTTGGCAGATGTGTTTGTTTGGCGCATGTGTTTGTTTGGTGGCTGTGCTAGTTTGGCGGATGTCTTACTTTGGCGCATGTGTTTGTTTGGCGGATGTCTTAGTTTGGCGCATGTGTTTGTTTGGCGGGTGTGTTAGTTTGGCAGATGTCTTAGTTTGGCGCATGTGTTTGTTTGGCGGATGTGTTAGTTTGACGGATGTGTTAGTTTGGCGCATGTGTTTGTTTGGCGCATGTGTTTGTTTGGCGGACGTGTTAGTTTGGGGGATGTCTTAGTTTGGCGGATGTGTTCGTTTGGCGGATGTGTTAGTTTGGCGGAAGGCTTAATTTGGCGCATGTGTTTGTTTGGCGGGTGTGTTCATTTGGCGGATGTCTTAGTTTGGCGCATGTGTTTGTTTGGCGGATGTGTAAGTTTGGCGGATGTGTTAGTTTGGCGCATGTGTTAGTTTGGCAGATGTCTTAGTTTGGCGCATGTGTTTGTTTGGTGGATGTGTTAGTTTGGCGGATGTCTTAGTTTGGCGCATGTGTTTGTTTGGCGGATGTGTTAGTTTGACGGATGTGTTAGTTTGGCGCATGTGTTTGTTTGGCGCATGTGTTTGTTTGGCGGACGTGTTAGTTTGGGGGATGTCTTAGTTTGGCGGATGTGTTCGTTTGGCGGATGTGTTAGTTTGGCGGAAGGCTTAATTTGGCGCATGTGTTTGTTTGGCGGGTGTGTTCATTTGGCGGATGTCTTAGTTTGGCGCATGTGTTTGTTTGGCGGATGTGTAAGTTTGGCGGATGTGTTAGTTTGGCGCATGTGTTTGTTTGGCGGAAGTGTTAGTTTGATGGATGTGTTAGTTTGGCGCATGTGTTTGTTTGGCGCATGTGTTTGTTTGGCGCATGTGTTTGTTTGGCGGATGTGTTAGTTTGGGGGATGTCTTAGTTTGGCAGATGTGTTCGTTTGGCGGATGTGTTAGTTTGGTGGATGTCTTTGTTTGGCGCATGTGTTTGTTTGGCGGATGTGTAAGTTTGGCGGATGTGTTAGTTTGGCGGATGTCTTAGTTTGGCACATGTGTTTGTTTGGCGGATGTGTTAGTTTGGTGCTTGAGTTTGTTTGGCGGATGTTTTTGTTTGGCGGATGTGTTTGTTTGGCGGATGTGTTTGTTTGGCGGATGTCTTAGTTTGGCGGATGTCTTAGTTTGGCGCATGTTTTTGTTTTGCGGATGTGTTAGTTTGGCGGATGTGTTAGTTTGGTGGATGTCTTAGTTTGGTGCATGTGTTTGTTTGGCGGATGTGTTAGTTTGGCGGATGTGTTAGTTTGGCGGATGTCTTAGTTTGGCACATGTGTTTCTTTGGCGGATGTGTTAGTTTGGTGCATGAGTTTGTTTGGCGGATGTTTTTGTTTGGTGGATGTGTTTGTTTGGCGGATGTGTTTGTTTGGCGGATGTCTTAGTTTGGCGGATGTCTTAGTTTGGCGCATGTGTTTGTTTCGCGGATGTGTTAGTTTGGCGGATGTGTTAGTTTGGCGGATGTCTTAGTTTGGCACATGTGTTTGTTTGGCGGATGTGTTAGTTTGGCGCATGAGTTTGTTTGGCGGATGTTTTTGTTTGGCGGATGTGTTTGTTTCGCGGATGTGTTTGTTTGGCGGATGTCTTAGTTTGGCGGATGTCTTAGTTTGGCGCATGTGTTTGTTTTGCGGATGTGTTAGTTTGGCGGATGTGTTAGTTTGGCGGATGTCTTAGTTTGGTGCATGTGTTTGTTTGGCGGATGTGTTAGTTTGGCGGATGTGTTAGTTTGGCGGATGTCTTAGTTTGGCGCATGTGTTTCTTTGGCGGGTGTGTTCGTTTGGCGGATGTCTTAGTTTGGCGGATGTCTTAGTTTGGCGCATGTGTTTGTTTCGCGGATGTGTTAGTTTGGCGGATGTGTTAGTTTGGCGGATGTCTTAGTTTGGCGGAGGTCTTAGTTTGGCGCATGTGTTTGTTTCGCGGATGTGTTAGTTTGGCGGATGTGATTGTTTGGCGGATGTCTTAGTTTGGTGCATGTGTTTGTTTGGCGGCTGTGTTAGTTTGGCGGATGTGTTAGTTTGGCGGATATCTTAGTTTGGCGCATGTGTTTCTTTGGCGGACGTGTTCGTTTGGCGGATGTCTTAGTTTGGCGCATGTGTTTGTTTGGCGGATGTGTTAGTTTGGCGGATGTCTTAGTTTGGCACACGTGTTTGTTAGGCGGGTGTCTTAGTTTGGCGGATGTCTTCGTTTGGCGCATGTGTTTGTTTGGCAGATGTGTTTGTTTGGCGCATGTGTTTGTTTGGTGGATGTGTTAGTTTGGCGGATGTCTTACTTTGGCGCATGTGTTTGTTTGGCGGAAGTGTTAGTTTGGCGGATGTGTTTGTTTGGCGGATGTGTTTGTTTGGCGGATGTCTTAGTTTGGCGGATGTCTTAGTTTGGTGCATGTGTTTGTTTCGCGGATGTGTTAGTTTGGCGGATGTGTTAGTTTGGCGGATGTCTTAGTTTGGTGCATGTGTTTGTTTGGCGGATGTGTTAGTTTGGCGGATGTGTTAGTTTGGCGGATGTCTTAGTTTGGCACATGTGTTTCTTTGGCGGATGTGTTAGTTTGGTGCATGAGTTTGTTTGGCGGATGTTTTTGTTTGGTGGATGTGTTTGTTTGGCGGATGTGTTTGTTTGGCGGATGTCTTAGTTTGGCGGATGTCTTAGTTTGGCGCATGTGTTTGTTTCGCGGATGTGTTAGTTTGGCGGATGTGTTAGTTTGGCGGATGTCTTAGTTTGGCACATGTGCTTGTTTGGCGGATGTGTTAGTTTGGCGCATGAGTTTGTTTGGCGGATGTTTTTGTTTGGCGGATGTGTTTGTTTCGCGGATGTGTTTGTTTGGCGGATGTCTTAGTTTGGCGGATGTCTTAGTTTGGTGCATGTGTTTGTTTTGCGGATGTGTTAGTTTGGCGGATGTGTTAGTTTGGCGGATGTCTTAGTTTGGTGCATGTGTTTGTTTGGCGGATGTGTTAGTTTGGCGGATGTGTTAGTTTGGCGGATGTCTTAGTTTGGCGCATGTGTTTCTTTGGCGGGTGTGTTCGTTTGGCGGATGTCTTAGTTTGGCGGATGTCTTAGTTTGGCGCATGTGTTTGTTTCGCGGATGTGTTAGTTTGGCGGATGTGTTAGTTTGGCGGATGTCTTAGTTTGGCGGAGGTCTTAGTTTGGCGCATGTGTTTGTTTCGCGGATGTGTTAGTTTGGCGGATGTGATAGTTTGGCGGATGTCTTAGTTTGGTGCATGTGTTTGTTTGGCGGATGTGTTAGTTTGGCGGATGTGTTAGTTTGGCGGATATCTTAGTTTGGCGCATGTGTTTCTTTGGCGGACGTGTTCGTTTGGCGGATGTCTTAGTTTGGCGCATGTGTTTGTTTGGCGGATGTGTTAGTTTGGCGGATGTCTTAGTTTGGCACACGTGTTTGTTAGGCGGGTGTCTTAGTTTGGCGGATGTCTTCGTTTGGCGCATGTGTTTGTTTGGCAGATGTGTTTGTTTGGCGCATGTGTTTGTTTGGTGGATGTGTTAGTTTGGCGGATGTCTTACTTTGGCGCATGTGTTTGTTTGGCGGAAGTGTTAGTTTGGTGGATGTGTTTGTTTGGCGCATGTGTTTGTTTGGCGGAAGTGTTAGTTTGGCGGATGTGTTTGTTTGGCGCATGTGTTTGTTTGGCGGATGTGTTAGTTTGGCGCATGTGTTTGTTTGGCGGGTGTGTTTGTTTGGCGGATGTGTTAGTTTGGCGGATGTCTTAGTTTGTCGCATGTGTTTGTTTGGCGGATGTGTTAGTTTGGCGGATGTCTTAGTTTGGCACCTGTGTTTGTTTGGCGGATGTGTTAGTTTGGCGCATGTGTTTGTTTGGCGCATGTGTTTGTTTGGCGGATGTGTTAGTTTGGGTGATGTCTTAGTTTGGCGGATGTGTTCGTTTGGCGGATGTGTTAGTTTGGCGGGTGTCTTTTTTTTGGCGCCTGTGTTTGTTTGGCGGATGTGTAAGTTTGGCCGATGTCTTAGTTTGGCGGATGTCTTAATTTGGCACGTGTTTGTTTGGCGGATGTGTTAGTTTGGCGCATGAGTTTGTTTGGCGGATGTGTTTGTTTGGCGGATGTGTTTGTTTGGCGGATGTCTTAGTTTGGCGGATGTCTTAGTTTGGCCGATGTCTTAGTTTGGCGCATGTGTTTGTTTCGCGGATGTGTTAGTTTGGTGGATGTCTTAGTTTGGTGCATGTGTTTGTTTGGCGGATGTGTTAGTTTGGCGGATGTGTTAGTTTGGCGCATGTGTTAGTTTGGCGCATGTGTTAGTTTGGTGCATTTGTTAGTTTGGCGCATGTGTTCATTTGGCGCATGTGTTCGTTTGGCGCATGTGTTTGTTTGGCGGATGTGTTTGTATGGCGGATGTCTTAGTTTGGCGGATGTCTTAGTTTGGCGCATGTGTTTGTTTGGCGGATGTGTTAGTTTGGCGGATGTGTTCGTTTGGTGGATGTGTTAGTTTGGCGGATGTCTTTGTTTGGCGCATGTGTTTATTTGGCGGATGTGTAAGTTTGGCGGATGTGTTAGCTTGGCGGATGTCTTAGTTTGGCACATGTGTTTGTTTGGTGGATGTGTTAGTTTGGCGCATGAGTTTGTTTGGCGGATGTTTTTGTTTGGCGGATGTGTTTGTTTGGCGGATGTCTTAGTTTGGCGGATGTCTTAGTTTGGCGCATGTGTTTGTTTCGCGGATGTGTTAGTTTGGCGGATGTCTTAGTTTGGTGCATGTCTTTGTTTGGTGGATGTGTTTGTTTGGCGGATGTGTTTGTATGGCGGATATCTTAGTTTGGCGGATGTCTTATTTTGGCGCATGTGTTTGTTTGGCAGATGTGTTAGTTTGGCGGATGTGTTCGTTTGGCGGATGTGTTAGTTTTGCGGATGTCTTTGTTTGGCGCATGTGTTTATTTGGCGGATGTGTAAGTTTGGCGGATGTGTTAGTTTGGCGGATGTCTTCGTTTGGCACATGTGTTTGTTTGGCGGATGTGTTAGTTTGGCGCATGAGTTTGTTTGGCGGATGTTTTTGTTTGGCGGATGTGTTTGTTTGGCGGATGTCTTAGTTTGGCGGATGTCTTAGTTTGGCGCATGTATTTGTTTCGCGGATGTGTTAGTTTGGCGGATGTCTTAGTTTGGCGCATGTGTTTGTTTGGCGGATGTGTTAGTTTGGCGGATGTGTTAGTTTGGCGCATGTGTTCGTTTGGCGCATGTGTTAGTTTGGCACATGTGTTAGTTTGGCGGATGTGTTCGTTTGGCGCATGTGTTCGTTTGGCGGATGTGTTTGTTTGGTGGATGTGTTAGTTTGGCGGATGTTTGTTTGGCGCATGTGTTTGTTTGGCGGATGTGTTAGTTTGGCGCATGTGTTTGTTTGGCGGATGTGTTAATTTGGCGGATGTCTTAGTTTGGCGCATGTGTTTGTTTGGCGGATGTGTTAGTTTGACGGATGACTTCGTTTGGCGCATGTGTTTGTTTGGCGGATGTGTTAGTTTGGCAGATGTCGTAGTTTGGCGCATGTCTTAGTTTGGCGCCTGTGTTTCTTTGGCGGATGTCTTAGTTTGGCGGATGTCTTAGTTTGGCGCATATGTTTGTTTGGCGGATGTGTTAGTTTGGCGGAAGGCTTAGTTTGGCGCTTGTGTTTGTTTGGTGGATGTGTTCGTTTGGCGGATGTCTTGGTTTGGCGCATGTGTTTGTTTGGCGGATGTGTTCATTTGGCGGATGTCTTAGTTTGGCGCATGTGTTTGTTTGGCGGATGTGTTAGTTTGGCGGAAGGCCTAGTTTGGCGCATGTGTTTGTTTGGCGGATGTGTTAGTTTGGCGGAAGGCCTAGTTTGGCGCATTTGTTTGTTTGGTGGATGTGTTAGTTTGGCGCATGTGTTAGTTTGGCGCATGTGTTAGTTTGGCGCATGTGTTTGTTTGGTGGATGTGTTAGTTTGGCGGATGTTTGTTTGGCGCATGTGTTTGTTTGGCGGATGTGTTAGTTTGGCGCATGTGTTTCTTTGGCGGATGTGTTAGTTTGGTGCATGAGTTTGTTTGGCGGATGTTTTTGTTTGGTGGATGTGTTTGTTTGGCGGATGTGTTTGTTTGGCGGATGTCTTAGTTTGGCGGATGTCTTAGTTTGGCGCATGTGTTTGTTTCGCGGATGTGTTAGTTTGGCGGATGTGTTAGTTTGGCGGATGTCTTAGTTTGGCACATGTGTTTGTTTGGCGGATGTGTTAGTTTGGCGCATGAGTTTGTTTGGCGGATGTTTTTGTTTGGCGGATGTGTTTGTTTCGCGGATGTGTTTGTTTGGCGGATGTCTTAGTTTGGCGGATGTCTTAGTTTGGCGCATGTGTTTGTTTTGTGGATGTGTTAGTTTGGCGGATGTGTTAGTTTGGCGGATGTCTTAGTTTGGTGCATGTGTTTGTTTGGCGGATGTGTTAGTTTGGCGGATGTGTTAGTTTGGCGGATGTCTTAGTTTGGCGCATGTGTTTCTTTGGCGGGTGTGTTCGTTTGGCGGATGTCTTAGTTTGGCGGATGTCTTAGTTTGGCGCATGTGTTTGTTTCGCGGATGTGTTAGTTTGGCGGATGTGTTAGTTTGGCGGATGTCTTAGTTTGGCGGAGGTCTTAGTTTGGCGCATGTGTTTGTTTCGCGGATGTGTTAGTTTGGCGGATGTGATAGTTTGGCGGATGTCTTAGTTTGGTGCATGTGTTTGTTTGGCGGATGTGTTAGTTTGGCGGATGTGTTAGTTTGGCGGATATCTTAGTTTGGCGCATGTGTTTCTTTGGCGGACGTGTTCGTTTGGCGGATGTCTTAGTTTGGCGCATGTGTTTGTTTGGCGGATGTGTTAGTTTGGCGGATGTCTTAGTTTGGCACACGTGTTTGTTAGGTGGGTGTCTTAGTTTGGCGGATGTCTTCGTTTGGCGCATGTGTTTGTTTGGCAGATGTGTTTGTTTGGCGCATGTGTTTGTTTGGTGGATGTGCTAGTTTGGCGGATGTCTTACTTTGGCGCATGTGTTTGTTTGGCGGATGTCTTAGTTTGGCGCATGTGTTTGTTTGGCGGGTGTGTTAGTTTGGCAGATGTCTTAGTTTGGCGCATGTGTTTGTTTGGCGGATGTGTTAGTTTGACGGATGTGTTAGTTTGGCGCATGTGTTTGTTTGGCGCATGTGTTTGTTTGGCGGACGTGTTAGTTTGGGGGATGTCTTAGTTTGGCGGATGTGTTCGTTTGGCGGATGTGTTAGTTTGGCGGAAGGCTTAATTTGGCGCATGTGTTTGTTTGGCGGGTGTGTTCATTTGGCGGATGTCTTAGTTTGGCGCATGTGTTTGTTTGGCGGATGTGTAAGTTTGGCGGATGTGTTAGTTTGGCGCATGTGTTAGTTTGGCAGATGTCTTAGTTTGGCGCATGTGTTTGTTTGGTGGATGTGTTAGTTTGGCGGATGTCTTAGTTTGGCGCATGTGTTTGTTTGGCGGATGTGTTAGTTTGACGGATGTGTTAGTTTGGCGCATGTGTTTGTTTGGCGCATGTGTTTGTTTGGCGGACGTGTTAGTTTGGGGGATGTCTTAGTTTGGCGGATGTGTTCGTTTGGCGGATGTGTTAGTTTGGCGGAAGGCTTAATTTGGCGCATGTGTTTGTTTGGCGGGTGTGTTCATTTGGCGGATGTCTTAGTTTGGCGCATGTGTTTGTTTGGCGGATGTGTAAGTTTGGCGGATGTGTTAGTTTGGCGCATGTGTTTGTTTGGCGGAAGTGTTAGTTTGATGGATGTGTTAGTTTGGCGCATGTGTTTGTTTGGCGCATGTGTTTGTTTGGCGGATGTGTTAGTTTGGCAGATGTCGTAGTTTGGCGCATGTCTTAGTTTGGCGCCTGTGTTTCTTTGGCGGATGTCTTAGTTTGGCGGATGTCTTAGTTTGGCGCATATGTTTGTTTGGCGGATGTGTTAGTTTGGCGGAAGGCTTAGTTTGGCGCTTGTGTTTGTTTGGTGGATGTGTTCGTTTGGCGGATGTCTTGGTTTGGCGCATGTGTTTGTTTGGCGGATGTGTTCATTTGGCGGATGTCGTAGTTTGGCGCATGTCTTAGTTTGGCGCCTGTGTTTCTTTGGCGGATGTCTTAGTTTGGCGGATGTCTTAGTTTGGCGCATATGTTTGTTTGGCGGATGTGTTAGTTTGGCGGAAGGCTTAGTTTGGCGCTTGTGTTTGTTTGGTGGATGTGTTCGTTTGGCGGATGTCTTGGTTTGGCGCATGTGTTTGTTTGGCGGATGTGTTCATTTGGCGGATGTCTTAGTTTGGCGCATGTGTTTGTTTGGCGGATGTGTTAGTTTGGCGGAAGGCCTAGTTTGGCGCATGTGTTTGTTTGGCGGATGTGTTAGTTTGGCGGAAGGCCTAGTTTGGCGCATTTGTTTGTTTGGTGGATGTGTTAGTTTGGCGCATGTGTTAGTTTGGCGCATGTGTTAGTTTGGCGCATGTGTTTGTTTGGTGGATGTGTTAGTTTGGCGGATGTTTGTTTGGCGCATGTGTTTGTTTGGCGGATGTGTTAGTTTGGCGCATGTGTTTCTTTGGCGGATGTGTTAGTTTGGTGCATGAGTTTGTTTGGCGGATGTTTTTGTTTGGTGGATGTGTTTGTTTGGCGGATGTGTTTGTTTGGCGGATGTCTTAGTTTGGCGGATGTCTTAGTTTGGCGCATGTGTTTGTTTCGCGGATGTGTTAGTTTGGCGGATGTGTTAGTTTGGCGGATGTCTTAGTTTGGCACATGTGTTTGTTTGGCGGATGTGTTAGTTTGGCGCATGAGTTTGTTTGGCGGATGTTTTTGTTTGGCGGATGTGTTTGTTTCGCGGATGTGTTTGTTTGGCGGATGTCTTAGTTTGGCGGATGTCTTAGTTTGGCGCATGTGTTTGTTTTGTGGATGTGTTAGTTTGGCGGATGTGTTAGTTTGGCGGATGTCTTAGTTTGGTGCATGTGTTTGTTTGGCGGATGTGTTAGTTTGGCGGATGTGTTAGTTTGGCGGATGTCTTAGTTTGGCGCATGTGTTTCTTTGGCGGGTGTGTTCGTTTGGCGGATGTCTTAGTTTGGCGGATGTCTTAGTTTGGCGCATGTGTTTGTTTCGCGGATGTGTTAGTTTGGCGGATGTGTTAGTTTGGCGGATGTCTTAGTTTGGCGGAGGTCTTAGTTTGGCGCATGTGTTTGTTTCGCGGATGTGTTAGTTTGGCGGATGTGATAGTTTGGCGGATGTCTTAGTTTGGTGCATGTGTTTGTTTGGCGGATGTGTTAGTTTGGCGGATGTGTTAGTTTGGCGGATATCTTAGTTTGGCGCATGTGTTTCTTTGGCGGACGTGTTCGTTTGGCGGATGTCTTAGTTTGGCGCATGTGTTTGTTTGGCGGATGTGTTAGTTTGGCGGATGTCTTAGTTTGGCACACGTGTTTGTTAGGTGGGTGTCTTAGTTTGGCGGATGTCTTCGTTTGGCGCATGTGTTTGTTTGGCAGATGTGTTTGTTTGGCGCATGTGTTTGTTTGGTGGATGTGCTAGTTTGGCGGATGTCTTACTTTGGCGCATGTGTTTGTTTGGCGGATGTCTTAGTTTGGCGCATGTGTTTGTTTGGCGGGTGTGTTAGTTTGGCAGATGTCTTAGTTTGGCGCATGTGTTTGTTTGGCGGATGTGTTAGTTTGACGGATGTGTTAGTTTGGCGCATGTGTTTGTTTGGCGGACGTGTTAGTTTGGGGGATGTCTTAGTTTGGCGGATGTGTTCGTTTGGCGGATGTGTTAGTTTGGCGGAAGGCTTAATTTGGCGCATGTGTTTGTTTGGCGGGTGTGTTCATTTGGCGGATGTCTTAGTTTGGCGCATGTGTTTGTTTGGCGGATGTGTAAGTTTGGCGGATGTGTTAGTTTGGCGCATGTGTTAGTTTGGCAGATGTCTTAGTTTGGCGCATGTGTTTGTTTGGTGGATGTGTTAGTTTGGCGGATGTCTTAGTTTGGCGCATGTGTTTGTTTGGCGGATGTGTTAGTTTGACGGATGTGTTAGTTTGGCGCATGTGTTTGTTTGGCGCATGTGTTTGTTTGGCGGACGTGTTAGTTTGGGGGATGTCTTAGTTTGGCGGATGTGTTCGTTTGGCGGATGTGTTAGTTTGGCGGAAGGCTTAATTTGGCGCATGTGTTTGTTTGGCGGGTGTGTTCATTTGGCGGATGTCTTAGTTTGGCGCATGTGTTTGTTTGGCGGATGTGTAAGTTTGGCGGATGTGTTAGTTTGGCGCATGTGTTTGTTTGGCGGAAGTGTTAGTTTGATGGATGTGTTAGTTTGGCGCATGTGTTTGTTTGGCGCATGTGTTTGTTTGGCGCATGTGTTTGTTTGGCGGATGTGTTAGTTTGGGGGATGTCTTAGTTTGGCAGATGTGTTCGTTTGGCGGATGTGTTAGTTTGGTGGATGTCTTTGTTTGGCACATGTGTTTGTTTGGCGGATGTGTAAGTTTGGCGGATGTGTTAGTTTGGCGGATGTCTTAGTTTGGCACATGTGTTTGTTTGGCGGATGTGTTAGTTTGGTGCTTGAGTTTGTTTGGCGGATGTTTTTGTTTGGCGGATGTGTTTGTTTGGCGGATGTGTTTGTTTGGCGGATGTCTTAGTTTGGCGGATGTCTTAGTTTGGCGCATGTTTTTGTTTTGCGGATGTGTTAGTTTGGCGGATGTGTTAGTTTGGCGGATGTCTTAGTTTGGTGCATGTGTTTGTTTGGCGGATGTGTTAGTTTGGCGGATGTGTTAGTTTGGCGGATGTCTTAGTTTGGCACATGTGTTACTTTGGCGGATGTGTTAGTTTGGTGCATGAGTTTGTTTGGCGGATGTTTTTGTTTGGTGGATGTGTTTGTTTGGCGGATGTGTTTGTTTGGCGGATGTCTTAGTTTGGCGGATGTCTTAGTTTGGCGCATGTGTTTGTTTCGCGGATGTGTTAGTTTGGCGGATGTGTTAGTTTGGCGGATGTCTTAGTTTGGCACATGTGTTTGTTTGGCGGATGTGTTAGTTTGGCGCATGAGTTTGTTTGGCGGATGTTTTTGTTTGGCGGATGTGTTTGTTTCGCGGATGTGTTTGTTTGGCGGATGTCTTAGTTTGGCGGATGTCTTAGTTTGGCGCATGTGTTTGTTTTGCGGATGTGTTAGTTTGGCGGATGTGTTAGTTTGGCGGATGTCTTAGTTTGGTGCATGTGTTTGTTTGGCGGATGTGTTAGTTTGGCGGATGTGTTAGTTTGGCGGATGTCTTAGTTTGGCGCATGTGTTTCTTTGGCGGGTGTGTTCGTTTGGCGGATGTCTTAGTTTGGCGGATGTCTTAGTTTGGCGCATGTGTTTGTTTCGCGGATGTGTTAGTTTGGCGGATGTGTTAGTTTGGCGGATGTCTTAGTTTGGCGGAGGTCTTAGTTTGGCGCATGTGTTTGTTTCGCGGATGTGTTAGTTTGGCGGATGTGATAGTTTGGCGGATGTCTTAGTTTGGTGCATGTGTTTGTTTGGCGGCTGTGTTAGTTTGGCGGATGTGTTAGTTTGGCGGATATCTTAGTTTGGCGCATGTGTTTCTTTGGCGGACGTGTTCGTTTGGCGGATGTCTTAGTTTGGCGCATGTGTTTGTTTGGCGGATGTGTTAGTTTGGCGGATGTCTTAGTTTGGCACACGTGTTTGTTAGGCGGGTGTCTTAGTTTGGCGGATGTCTTCGTTTGGCGCATGTGTTTGTTTGGCAGATGTGTTTGTTTGGCGCATGTGTTTGTTTGGTGGATGTGTTAGTTTGGCGGATGTCTTACTTTGGCGCATGTGTTTGTTTGGCGGAAGTGTTAGTTTGGCGGATGTGTTTGTTTGGCGGATGTGTTTGTTTGGCGGATGTCTTAGTTTGGCGGATGTCTTAGTTTGGTGCATGTGTTTGTTTCGCGGATGTGTTAGTTTGGCGGATGTGTTAGTTTGGCGGATGTCTTAGTTTGGTGCATGTGTTTGTTTGGCGGATGTGTTAGTTTGGCGGATGTGTTAGTTTGGCGGATGTCTTAGTTTGGCACATGTGTTTCTTTGGCGGATGTGTTAGTTTGGTGCATGAGTTTGTTTGGCGGATGTTTTTGTTTGGTGGATGTGTTTGTTTGGCGGATGTGTTTGTTTGGCGGATGTCTTAGTTTGGCGGATGTCTTAGTTTGGCGCATGTGTTTGTTTCGCGGATGTGTTAGTTTGGCGGATGTGTTAGTTTGGCGGATGTCTTAGTTTGGCACATGTGCTTGTTTGGCGGATGTGTTAGTTTGGCGCATGAGTTTGTTTGGCGGATGTTTTTGTTTGGCGGATGTGTTTGTTTCGCGGATGTGTTTGTTTGGCGGATGTCTTAGTTTGGCGGATGTCTTAGTTTGGTGCATGTGTTTGTTTTGCGGATGTGTTAGTTTGGCGGATGTGTTAGTTTGGCGGATGTCTTAGTTTGGTGCATGTGTTTGTTTGGCGGATGTGTTAGTTTGGCGGATGTGTTAGTTTGGCGGATGTCTTAGTTTGGCGCATGTGTTTCTTTGGCGGGTGTGTTCGTTTGGCGGATGTCTTAGTTTGGCGGATGTCTTAGTTTGGCGCATGTGTTTGTTTCGCGGATGTGTTAGTTTGGCGGATGTGTTAGTTTGGCGGATGTCTTAGTTTGGCGGAGGTCTTAGTTTGGCGCATGTGTTTGTTTCGCGGATGTGTTAGTTTGGCGGATGTGATAGTTTGGCGGATGTCTTAGTTTGGTGCATGTGTTTGTTTGGCGGCTGTGTTAGTTTGGCGGATGTGTTAGTTTGGCGGATATCTTAGTTTGGCGCATGTGTTTCTTTGGCGGACGTGTTCGTTTGGCGGATGTCTTAGTTTGGCGCATGTGTTTGTTTGGCGGATGTGTTAGTTTGGCGGATGTCTTAGTTTGGCACACGTGTTTGTTAGGCGGGTGTCTTAGTTTGGCGGATGTCTTCGTTTGGCGCATGTGTTTGTTTGGCAGATGTGTTTGTTTGGCGCATGTGTTTGTTTGGTGGATGTGTTAGTTTGGCGGATGTCTTACTTTGGCGCATGTGTTTGTTTGGCGGAAGTGTTAGTTTGGCGGATGTGTTTGTTTGGCGGATGTGTTTGTTTGGCGGATGTCTTAGTTTGGCGGATGTCTTAGTTTGGTGCATGTGTTTGTTTCGCGGATGTGTTAGTTTGGCGGATGTGTTAGTTTGGCGGATGTCTTAGTTTGGTGCATGTGTTTGTTTGGCGGATGTGTTAGTTTGGCGGATGTGTTAGTTTGGCGGATGTCTTAGTTTGGCACATGTGTTTCTTTGGCGGATGTGTTAGTTTGGTGCATGAGTTTGTTTGGCGGATGTTTTTGTTTGGTGGATGTGTTTGTTTGGCGGATGTGTTTGTTTGGCGGATGTCTTAGTTTGGCGGATGTCTTAGTTTGGCGCATGTGTTTGTTTCGCGGATGTGTTAGTTTGGCGGATGTGTTAGTTTGGCGGATGTCTTAGTTTGGCACATGTGCTTGTTTGGCGGATGTGTTAGTTTGGCGCATGAGTTTGTTTGGCGGATGTTTTTGTTTGGCGGATGTGTTTGTTTCGCGGATGTGTTTGTTTGGCGGATGTCTTAGTTTGGCGGATGTCTTAGTTTGGTGCATGTGTTTGTTTTGCGGATGTGTTAGTTTGGCGGATGTGTTAGTTTGGCGGATGTCTTAGTTTGGTGCATGTGTTTGTTTGGCGGATGTGTTAGTTTGGCGGATGTGTTAGTTTGGCGGATGTCTTAGTTTGGCGCATGTGTTTCTTTGGCGGGTGTGTTCGTTTGGCGGATGTCTTAGTTTGGCGGATGTCTTAGTTTGGCGCATGTGTTTGTTTCGCGGATGTGTTAGTTTGGCGGATGTGTTAGTTTGGCGGATGTCTTAGTTTGGCGGAGGTCTTAGTTTGGCGCATGTGTTTGTTTCGCGGATGTGTTAGTTTGGCGGATGTGATAGTTTGGCGGATGTCTTAGTTTGGTGCATGTGTTTGTTTGGCGGATGTGTTAGTTTGGCGGATGTGTTAGTTTGGCGGATATCTTAGTTTGGCGCATGTGTTTCTTTGGCGGACGTGTTCGTTTGGCGGATGTCTTAGTTTGGCGCATGTGTTTGTTTGGCGGATGTGTTAGTTTGGCGGATGTCTTAGTTTGGCACACGTGTTTGTTAGGCGGGTGTCTTAGTTTGGCGGATGTCTTCGTTTGGCGCATGTGTTTGTTTGGCAGATGTGTTTGTTTGGCGCATGTGTTTGTTTGGTGGATGTGTTAGTTTGGCGGATGTCTTACTTTGGCGCATGTGTTTGTTTGGCGGAAGTGTTAGTTTGGTGGATGTGTTTGTTTGGCGCATGTGTTTGTTTGGCGGAAGTGTTAGTTTGGCGGATGTGTTTGTTTGGCGCATGTGTTTGTTTGGCGGATGTGTTAGTTTGGCGCATGTGTTTGTTTGGCGGGTGTGTTTGTTTGGCGGATGTGTTAGTTTGGCGGATGTCTTAGTTTGTCGCATGTGTTTGTTTGGCGGATGTGTTAGTTTGGCGGATGTCTTAGTTTGGCACCTGTGTTTGTTTGGCGGATGTGTTAGTTTGGCGCATGTGTTTGTTTGGCGCATGTGTTTGTTTGGCGGATGTGTTAGTTTGGGTGATGTCTTAGTTTGGCGGATGTGTTCGTTTGGCGGATGTGTTAGTTTGGCGGGTGTCTTTTTTTTGGCGCCTGTGTTTGTTTGGCGGATGTGTAAGTTTGGCCGATGTCTTAGTTTGGCGGATGTCTTAGTTTGGCACGTGTTTGTTTGGCGGATGTGTTAGTTTGGCGCATGAGTTTGTTTGGCGGATGTGTTTGTTTGGCGGATGTGTTTGTTTGGCGGATGTCTTAGTTTGGCGGATGTCTTAGTTTGGCCGATGTCTTAGTTTGGCGCATGTGTTTGTTTCGCGGATGTGTTAGTTTGGTGGATGTCTTAGTTTGGTGCATGTGTTTGTTTGGCGGATGTGTTAGTTTGGCGGATGTGTTAGTTTGGCGCATGTGTTAGTTTGGCGCATGTGTTAGTTTGGTGCATGTGTTAGTTTGGCGCATGTGTTCATTTGGCGCATGTGTTCGTTTGGCGCATGTGTTTGTTTGGCGGATGTGTTTGTATGGCGGATGTCTTAGTTTGGCGGATGTCTTAGTTTGGCGCATGTGTTTGTTTGGCGGATGTGTTAGTTTGGCGGATGTGTTCGTTTGGTGGATGTGTTAGTTTGGCGGATGTCTTTGTTTGGCGCATGTGTTTATTTGGCGGATGTGTAAGTTTGGCGGATGTGTTAGCTTGGCGGATGTCTTAGTTTGGCACATGTGTTTGTTTGGTGGATGTGTTAGTTTGGCGCATGAGTTTGTTTGGCGGATGTTTTTGTTTGGCGGATGTGTTTGTTTGGCGGATGTCTTAGTTTGGCGGATGTCTTAGTTTGGCGCATGTGTTTGTTTCGCGGATGTGTTAGTTTGGCGGATGTCTTAGTTTGGTGCATGTCTTTGTTTGGTGGATGTGTTTGTTTGGCGGATGTGTTTGTATGGCGGATATCTTAGTTTGGCGGATGTCTTATTTTGGCGCATGTGTTTGTTTGGCAGATGTGTTAGTTTGGCGGATGTGTTCGTTTGGCGGATGTGTTAGTTTTGCGGATGTCTTTGTTTGGCGCATGTGTTTATTTGGCGGATGTGTAAGTTTGGCGGATGTGTTAGTTTGGCGGATGTCTTCGTTTGGCACATGTGTTTGTTTGGCGGATGTGTTAGTTTGGCGCATGAGTTTGTTTGGCGGATGTTTTTGTTTGGCGGATGTGTTTGTTTGGCGGATGTCTTAGTTTGGCGGATGTCTTAGTTTGGCGCATGTATTTGTTTCGCGGATGTGTTAGTTTGGCGGATGTCTTAGTTTGGCGCATGTGTTTGTTTGGCGGATGTGTTAGTTTGGCGGATGTGTTAGTTTGGCGCATGTGTTCGTTTGGCGCATGTGTTAGTTTGGCACATGTGTTAGTTTGGCGGATGTGTTCGTTTGGCGCATGTGTTCGTTTGGCGGATGTGTTTGTTTGGTGGATGTGTTAGTTTGGCGGATGTTTGTTTGGCGCATGTGTTTGTTTGGCGGATGTGTTAGTTTGGCGCATGTGTTTGTTTGGCGGATGTGTTAATTTGGCGGATGTCTTAGTTTGGCGCATGTGTTTGTTTGGCGGATGTGTTAGTTTGACGGATGACTTCGTTTGGCGCATGTGTTTGTTTGGCGGATGTGTTAGTTTGGCAGATGTCGTAGTTTGGCGCATGTCTTAGTTTGGCGCCTGTGTTTCTTTGGCGGATGTCTTAGTTTGGCGGATGTCTTAGTTTGGCGCATATGTTTGTTTGGCGGATGTGTTAGTTTGGCGGAAGGCTTAGTTTGGCGCTTGTGTTTGTTTGGTGGATGTGTTCGTTTGGCGGATGTCTTGGTTTGGCGCATGTGTTTGTTTGGCGGATGTGTTCATTTGGCGGATGTCTTAGTTTGGCGCATGTGTTTGTTTGGCGGATGTGTTAGTTTGGCGGAAGGCCTAGTTTGGCGCATGTGTTTGTTTGGCGGATGTGTTAGTTTGGCGGAAGGCCTAGTTTGGCGCATTTGTTTGTTTGGTGGATGTGTTAGTTTGGCGCATGTGTTAGTTTGGCGCATGTGTTAGTTTGGCGCATGTGTTTGTTTGGTGGATGTGTTAGTTTGGCGGATGTTTGTTTGGCGCATGTGTTTGTTTGGCGGATGTGTTAGTTTGGCGCATGTGTTTCTTTGGCGGATGTGTTAGTTTGGTGCATGAGTTTGTTTGGCGGATGTTTTTGTTTGGTGGATGTGTTTGTTTGGCGGATGTGTTTGTTTGGCGGATGTCTTAGTTTGGCGGATGTCTTAGTTTGGCGCATGTGTTTGTTTCGCGGATGTGTTAGTTTGGCGGATGTGTTAGTTTGGCGGATGTCTTAGTTTGGCACATGTGTTTGTTTGGCGGATGTGTTAGTTTGGCGCATGAGTTTGTTTGGCGGATGTTTTTGTTTGGCGGATGTGTTTGTTTCGCGGATGTGTTTGTTTGGCGGATGTCTTAGTTTGGCGGATGTCTTAGTTTGGCGCATGTGTTTGTTTTGTGGATGTGTTAGTTTGGCGGATGTGTTAGTTTGGCGGATGTCTTAGTTTGGTGCATGTGTTTGTTTGGCGGATGTGTTAGTTTGGCGGATGTGTTAGTTTGGCGGATGTCTTAGTTTGGCGCATGTGTTTCTTTGGCGGGTGTGTTAGTTTGGCGGATGTGTTAGTTTGGCGGATGTCTTAGTTTGGCGGAGGTCTTAGTTTGGCGCATGTGTTTGTTTGGCGGAGGTCTTAGTTTGGCGCATGTGTTTGTTTCGCGGATGTGTTAGTTTGGCGGATGTGATAGTTTGGCGGATGTCTTAGTTTGGTGCATGTGTTTGTTTGGCGGATGTGTTAGTTTGGCGGATGTGTTAGTTTGGCGGATATCTTAGTTTGGCGCATGTGTTTCTTTGGCGGACGTGTTCGTTTGGCGGATGTCTTAGTTTGGCGCATGTGTTTGTTTGGCGGATGTGTTAGTTTGGCGGATGTCTTAGTTTGGCACACGTGTTTGTTAGGTGGGTGTCTTAGTTTGGCGGATGTCTTCGTTTGGCGCATGTGTTTGTTTGGCAGATGTGTTTGTTTGGCGCATGTGTTTGTTTGGTGGATGTGCTAGTTTGGCGGATGTCTTACTTTGGCGCATGTGTTTGTTTGGCGGATGTCTTAGTTTGGCGCATGTGTTTGTTTGGCGGGTGTGTTAGTTTGGCAGATGTCTTAGTTTGGCGCATGTGTTTGTTTGGCGGATGTGTTAGTTTGACGGATGTGTTAGTTTGGCGCATGTGTTTGTTTGGCGCATGTGTTTGTTTGGCGGACGTGTTAGTTTGGGGGATGTCTTAGTTTGGCGGATGTGTTCGTTTGGCGGATGTGTTAGTTTGGCGGAAGGCTTAATTTGGCGCATGTGTTTGTTTGGCGGGTGTGTTCATTTGGCGGATGTCTTAGTTTGGCGCATGTGTTTGTTTGGCGGATGTGTAAGTTTGGCGGATGTGTTAGTTTGGCGCATGTGTTAGTTTGGCAGATGTCTTAGTTTGGCGCATGTGTTTGTTTGGTGGATGTGTTAGTTTGGCGGATGTCTTAGTTTGGCGCATGTGTTTGTTTGGCGGATGTGTTAGTTTGACGGATGTGTTAGTTTGGCGCATGTGTTTGTTTGGCGCATGTGTTTGTTTGGCGGACGTGTTAGTTTGGGGGATGTCTTAGTTTGGCGGATGTGTTCGTTTGGCGGATGTGTTAGTTTGGCGGAAGGCTTAATTTGGCGCATGTGTTTGTTTGGCGGGTGTGTTCATTTGGCGGATGTCTTAGTTTGGCGCATGTGTTTGTTTGGCGGATGTGTAAGTTTGGCGGATGTGTTAGTTTGGCGCATGTGTTTGTTTGGCGGAAGTGTTAGTTTGATGGATGTGTTAGTTTGGCGCATGTGTTTGTTTGGCGCATGTGTTTGTTTGGCGCATGTGTTTGTTTGGCGGATGTGTTAGTTTGGGGGATGTCTTAGTTTGGCAGATGTGTTCGTTTGGCGGATGTGTTAGTTTGGTGGATGTCTTTGTTTGGCACATGTGTTTGTTTGGCGGATGTGTAAGTTTGGCGGATGTGTTAGTTTGGCGGATGTCTTAGTTTGGCACATGTGTTTGTTTGGCGGATGTGTTAGTTTGGTGCTTGAGTTTGTTTGGCGGATGTTTTTGTTTGGCGGATGTGTTTGTTTGGCGGATGTGTTTGTTTGGCGGATGTCTTAGTTTGGCGGATGTCTTAGTTTGGCGCATGTTTTTGTTTTGCGGATGTGTTAGTTTGGCGGATGTGTTAGTTTGGCGGATGTCTTAGTTTGGTGCATGTGTTTGTTTGGCGGATGTGTTAGTTTGGCGGATGTGTTAGTTTGGCGGATGTCTTAGTTTGGCACATGTGTTTCTTTGGCGGATGTGTTAGTTTGGTGCATGAGTTTGTTTGGCGGATGTTTTTGTTTGGTGGATGTGTTTGTTTGGCGGATGTGTTTGTTTGGCGGATGTCTTAGTTTGGCGGATGTCTTAGTTTGGCGCATGTGTTTGTTTCGCGGATGTGTTAGTTTGGCGGATGTGTTAGTTTGGCGGATGTCTTAGTTTGGCACATGTGTTTGTTTGGCGGATGTGTTAGTTTGGCGCATGAGTTTGTTTGGCGGATGTTTTTGTTTGGCGGATGTGTTTGTTTCGCGGATGTGTTTGTTTGGCGGATGTCTTAGTTTGGCGGATGTCTTAGTTTGGCGCATGTGTTTGTTTTGCGGATGTGTTAGTTTGGCGGATGTGTTAGTTTGGCGGATGTCTTAGTTTGGTGCATGTGTTTGTTTGGCGGATGTGTTAGTTTGGCGGATGTGTTAGTTTGGCGGATGTCTTAGTTTGGCGCATGTGTTTCTTTGGCGGGTGTGTTCGTTTGGCGGATGTCTTAGTTTGGCGGATGTCTTAGTTTGGCGCATGTGTTTGTTTCGCGGATGTGTTAGTTTGGCGGATGTGTTAGTTTGGCGGATGTCTTAGTTTGGCGGAGGTCTTAGTTTGGCGCATGTGTTTGTTTCGCGGATGTGTTAGTTTGGCGGATGTGATAGTTTGGCGGATGTCTTAGTTTGGTGCATGTGTTTGTTTGGCGGCTGTGTTAGTTTGGCGGATGTGTTAGTTTGGCGGATATCTTAGTTTGGCGCATGTGTTTCTTTGGCGGACGTGTTCGTTTGGCGGATGTCTTAGTTTGGCGCATGTGTTTGTTTGGCGGATGTGTTAGTTTGGCGGATGTCTTAGTTTGGCACACGTGTTTGTTAGGCGGGTGTCTTAGTTTGGCGGATGTCTTCGTTTGGCGCATGTGTTTGTTTGGCAGATGTGTTTGTTTGGCGCATGTGTTTGTTTGGTGGATGTGTTAGTTTGGCGGATGTCTTACTTTGGCGCATGTGTTTGTTTGGCGGAAGTGTTAGTTTGGCGGATGTGTTTGTTTGGCGGATGTGTTTGTTTGGCGGATGTCTTAGTTTGGCGGATGTCTTAGTTTGGTGCATGTGTTTGTTTCGCGGATGTGTTAGTTTGGCGGATGTGTTAGTTTGGCGGATGTCTTAGTTTGGTGCATGTGTTTGTTTGGCGGATGTGTTAGTTTGGCGGATGTGTTAGTTTGGCGGATGTCTTAGTTTGGCACATGTGTTTCTTTGGCGGATGTGTTAGTTTGGTGCATGAGTTTGTTTGGCGGATGTTTTTGTTTGGTGGATGTGTTTGTTTGGCGGATGTGTTTGTTTGGCGGATGTCTTAGTTTGGCGGATGTCTTAGTTTGGCGCATGTGTTTGTTTCGCGGATGTGTTAGTTTGGCGGATGTGTTAGTTTGGCGGATGTCTTAGTTTGGCACATGTGCTTGTTTGGCGGATGTGTTAGTTTGGCGCATGAGTTTGTTTGGCGGATGTTTTTGTTTGGCGGATGTGTTTGTTTCGCGGATGTGTTTGTTTGGCGGATGTCTTAGTTTGGCGGATGTCTTAGTTTGGTGCATGTGTTTGTTTTGCGGATGTGTTAGTTTGGCGGATGTGTTAGTTTGGCGGATGTCTTAGTTTGGTGCATGTGTTTGTTTGGCGGATGTGTTAGTTTGGCGGATGTGTTAGTTTGGCGGATGTGTTAGTTTGGCGGATGTCTTAGTTTGGCGCATGTGTTTCTTTGGCGGGTGTGTTCGTTTGGCGGATGTCTTAGTTTGGCGGATGTCTTAGTTTGGCGCATGTGTTTGTTTCGCGGATGTGTTAGTTTGGCGGATGTGTTAGTTTGGCGGATGTCTTAGTTTGGCGGAGGTCTTAGTTTGGCGCATGTGTTTGTTTCGCGGATGTGTTAGTTTGGCGGATGTGATAGTTTGGCGGATGTCTTAGTTTGGTGCATGTGTTTGTTTGGCGGATGTGTTAGTTTGGCGGATGTGTTAGTTTGGCGGATATCTTAGTTTGGCGCATGTGTTTCTTTGGCGGACGTGTTCGTTTGGCGGATGTCTTAGTTTGGCGCATGTGTTTGTTTGGCGGATGTGTTAGTTTGGCGGATGTCTTAGTTTGGCACACGTGTTTGTTAGGCGGGTGTCTTAGTTTGGCGGATGTCTTCGTTTGGCGCATGTGTTTGTTTGGCAGATGTGTTTGTTTGGCGCATGTGTTTGTTTGGTGGATGTGTTAGTTTGGCGGATGTCTTACTTTGGCGCATGTGTTTGTTTGGCGGAAGTGTTAGTTTGGTGGATGTGTTTGTTTGGCGCATGTGTTTGTTTGGCGGAAGTGTTAGTTTGGCGGATGTGTTTGTTTGGCGCATGTGTTTGTTTGGCGGATGTGTTAGTTTGGCGCATGTGTTTGTTTGGCGGGTGTGTTTGTTTGGCGGATGTGTTAGTTTGGCGGATGTCTTAGTTTGTCGCATGTGTTTGTTTGGCGGATGTGTTAGTTTGGCGGATGTCTTAGTTTGGCACCTGTGTTTGTTTGGCGGATGTGTTAGTTTGGCGCATGTGTTTGTTTGGCGCATGTGTTTGTTTGGCGGATGTGTTAGTTTGGGTGATGTCTTAGTTTGGCGGATGTGTTCGTTTGGCGGATGTGTTAGTTTGGCGGGTGTCTTTTTTTTGGCGCCTGTGTTTGTTTGGCGGATGTGTAAGTTTGGCCGATGTCTTAGTTTGGCGGATGTCTTAGTTTGGCACGTGTTTGTTTGGCGGATGTGTTAGTTTGGCGCATGAGTTTGTTTGGCGGATGTGTTTGTTTGGCGGATGTGTTTGTTTGGCGGATGTCTTAGTTTGGCGGATGTCTTAGTTTGGCCGATGTCTTAGTTTGGCGCATGTGTTTGTTTCGCGGATGTGTTAGTTTGGTGGATGTCTTAGTTTGGTGCATGTGTTTGTTTGGCGGATGTGTTTGTTTGGCGGATGTGTTTGTATGGCGGATGTCTTAGTTTGGCGGATGTCTTAGTTTGGCGCATGTGTTTGTTTGGCGGATGTGTTAGTTTGGCGGATGTGTTCGTTTGGTGGATGTGTTAGTTTGGCGGATGTCTTTGTTTGGCGCATGTGTTTATTTGGCGGATGTGTAAGTTTGGCGGATGTGTTAGCTTGGCGGATGTCTTAGTTTGGCACATGTGTTTGTTTGGTGGATGTGTTAGTTTGGCGCATGAGTTTGTTTGGCGGATGTTTTTGTTTGGCGGATGTGTTTGTTTGGCGGATGTGTTTGTTTGGCGGATGTCTTAGTTTGGCGGATGTCTTAGTTTGGCGCATGTGTTTGTTTCGCGGATGTGTTAGTTTGGCGGATGTCTTAGTTTGGTGCATGTCTTTGTTTGGTGGATGTGTTTGTTTGGCGGATGTGTTTGTATGGCGGATATCTTAGTTTGGCGGATGTCTTATTTTGGCGCATGTGTTTGTTTGGCAGATGTGTTAGTTTGGCGGATGTGTTCGTTTGGCGGATGTGTTAGTTTTGCGGATGTCTTTGTTTGGCGCATGTGTTTATTTGGCGGATGTGTAAGTTTGGCGGATGTGTTAGTTTGGCGGATGTCTTCGTTTGGCACATGTGTTTGTTTGGCGGATGTGTTAGTTTGGCGCATGAGTTTGTTTGGCGGATGTTTTTGTTTGGCGGATGTGTTTGTTTGGCGGATGTCTTAGTTTGGCGGATGTCTTAGTTTGGCGCATGTATTTGTTTCGCGGATGTGTTAGTTTGGCGGATGTCTTAGTTTGGCGCATGTGTTTGTTTGGCGGATGTGTTAGTTTGGCGGATGTGTTAGTTTGGCGCATGTGTTCGTTTGGCGCATGTGTTAGTTTGGCACATGTGTTAGTTTGGCGGATGTGTTCGTTTGGCGCATGTGTTCGTTTGGCGGATGTGTTTGTTTGGTGGATGTGTTAGTTTGGCGGATGTTTGTTTGGCGCATGTGTTTGTTTGGCGGATGTGTTAGTTTGGCGCATGTGTTTGTTTGGCGGATGTGTTAATTTGGCGGATGTCTTAGTTTGGCGCATGTGTTTGTTTGGCGGATGTGTTAGTTTGACGGATGACTTCGTTTGGCGCATGTGTTTGTTTGGCGGATGTGTTAGTTTGGCAGATGTCGTAGTTTGGCGCATGTCTTAGTTTGGCGCCTGTGTTTCTTTGGCGGATGTCTTAGTTTGGCGGATGTCTTAGTTTGGCGCATATGTTTGTTTGGCGGATGTGTTAGTTTGGCGGAAGGCTTAGTTTGGCGCTTGTGTTTGTTTGGTGGATGTGTTCGTTTGGCGGATGTCTTGGTTTGGCGCATGTGTTTGTTTGGCGGATGTGTTCATTTGGCGGATGTCTTAGTTTGGCGCATGTGTTTGTTTGGCGGATGTGTTAGTTTGGCGGAAGGCCTAGTTTGGCGCATGTGTTTGTTTGGCGGATGTGTTAGTTTGGCGGAAGGCCTAGTTTGGCGCATTTGTTTGTTTGGTGGATGTGTTAGTTTGGCGCATGTGTTAGTTTGGCGCATGTGTTAGTTTGGCGCATGTGTTTGTTTGGTGGATGTGTTAGTTTGGCGGATGTTTGTTTGGCGCATGTGTTTGTTTGGCGGATGTGTTAGTTTGGCGCATGTGTTTGTTTGGCGGATGTGTTAATTTGGCGGATGTCTTAGTTTGGCGCATGTGTTTGTTTGGCGCATGTGTTAGTTTGACGGATGACTTCGTTTCGCGCATGTGTTCGTTTCGCGCATGTGTTTGTTTGGCGGATGTGTTAGTTTGGCGGATGTCATGGTTTGGCGCATGTCTTAGTTTGGCGCCTGTGTTTGTTTGGCGGATGTGTTAGTTTGGCGGATGTCTTAGTTTGGCGGATGTGTTTGTTTGGCGGATGTGTTAGTTTGGCGGATGTCTTAGTTTGGCGCATATGTTTGTTTGGCGGATGTGTTAGTTTGGCGGAAGGCTTAGTTTGGCGCTTGTGTTTGTTTGGTGGATGTGTTCGTTTGGCGGATGTCTTGGTTTGGCGCATGTGTTTGTTTGGCGGATGTGTTCATTTGGCGGATGTCTTAGTTTGGCGCATGTGTTTGTTTGGCGGATGTCTTAGTTTGGCGGATGTCTTAGTTTGGTGCATGTGTTTGTTTGGCGGATGTGTTAGTTTGGCGGATGTGTTTGTTTGGCGGATGTGTTAGTTTGGCGGATGTCTTAGTTTGGCGCATGTGTTTGTTTGGCGGATGTGTTAGTTTGGCGGAAGGCTTAGTTTGGCGCATGTGTTTGTTTGGCGGATGTCTTAGTTTGGCGGATGTCTTAGTTTGGCGCATGTGTTTGTTTGGCGGATGTGTTAGTTTGGCGGATGTCTTAGTTTGGCACATGTGTTTGTTTGGCGGATGTGTTAGTTTGGCGGGTGCCTTAGTTTGGCGGATGTCTTTGTTTGGTGCATGTGTTTGTTTGGTGGATGTGTTAGTTTGGCGGATGTGTTAGTTTGGCGGATGTCTTAGTTTGGCACATGTGTTTGTTTGGTGGATGTCTTAGTTTGGCGCATGTGTTAGTTTGATGGGTGTGTTAGTTTGCCGCATGTGTTTGTTTGGCGGATGTGTTTGTTTGGCAGATGTCTTTGTTTGGCGCATGTGTTTGTTTGGCGGATGTGTTAGTTTGGCGGATGTGTTAGTTTGGTGCATGTGTTCGTTTGGCGCATGTGTTTGTTTGGCGGATGTGTTTGTTTGGCGGATGTCTTCGTTTGGCGCATGTGTTTGTTTGGCGGATGTGTTAGTTTGGCGGATGTCTAGTTTGGCGCATGTGTTTGTGAGGCGGATTTCTTAGTTTGGCGGATGTCTTAGTTTGGCGCATGTGTTTGTTTGGCGGATGTATTAGTTTGGCGGATGTGTTAGTTTGTGTTTGTTTGTTGGCGCATGTGTTTGGCGGATGTCAAACTAGCACACTTCTAGCACTAGAAACTAGCACACTTCCATTTTAATGGGACTATCAACAATGACACCAACAACAATGACATCTTCTGGGGTGCTGAGCCTCCTGAGGAGGTGTCTGAGATGTCCCCCAAGGGCCCCAAGTCCACTTACTTCTGAGCATTGAATGCCAGATGGGGTATGCTGGGACTGTATTGGTTCGAGGACACCAATGGTAAGATGGTGACAGTGCTGCGAAGTCTTATGCCGATTCCACGATGATCTTGCTCAACTACTGACCCCAAACCAAGTCAGACTTGCATGGTCATGTAGGACGGTGCCCCACCGCACACTGCAGGTGAAACCATCGACTTGCTCCACCAGCTCTTTGGAAATCATGTCATCAGCCTTGGCACATCATATGAGTGGGCGCCCCACAAACAGATTTGAATCCATTGGATTTTTTTTTTTTGGGGGTGCTGTCAAAGTTCAAGTTTATGCCAACAAACCTCGAACTCTGGCTGTTCTGAAGCAAGAGGTGGAGGACTACCGTCAGGCTACCACTCCAGCCACTTGCAGACAAGTTGTGGAGAATTTCGGAGTCAAGATCAAAGCCTGTTTCAACAGAGGCTGAGCACACATGAAAATATCAATTACGAGCAGTGTCATTAGTGATTTGAAAATGGCATGATGTATGCTTTCCATCAATGTATCACTAAACTTTCTGCTTGGGATCCTACGATCCTGATTTCGAATCCCGGTCGATCATTGAATTAACACCAGTGGGGTTGACTCAGCCTGTTCATCCTTCCGAGGTCGGCAAATTGAGCACTAGCTCACTGGCAATTGGGGCACAAACGCGCTTCCAGAGAAATGATACAACCAGCAGCCACAGGCTGCATACGAAACAATAACAACTAAACTTGCTGCTCCCTTTTTGTGTTTTTCTACAATAAAAAGTTCAAATAGTCCACATTTTTGAAACACCATGTACGAGTACATATGCGAGGTTTGTAGAATAACTTTTATCAGTACACTGAAACTGAACAGATCAGAACACAACAGGCCAAAACGAACAGTTGAGAGGGGGAGATACCAACAGCAGAGCTGAAGACCAGGATAAAGGCAGACTTGGACAAACAATGGGTGTGGGGAGGAAGCATGGGGTGGACAAGATGGATACAGGAGGAAACTATCAGGAGGGTAAACTGGAAATTTGGAAGGAAGAGGGATTGAGGTGGAGTGTAGGGGGGAGGGGAGTGTCTGGGTTAACGAAGGTAGAAAAGGTCATGGTTTTGGATTGGGGACAATCTGAGATGAGAGGGTGGTGAACAGCTGTCTTGAAGACCTGGAAGGAAGAATAAGATTGAAGAGAATGTGGAAGTTTGTTTCACAGGCGGCAAAAAAGAGGAAAGAAGGAGTGGAGGTACGCAGTGATCCTGGATTTACGTAGTTTCACCAGAAGGGGTTTGATGGTGGACCATGTGTGCCCTGCAGAAACCTGGGGAGGGGAGGGGGGGGGGGAGATCAGAGGGTGCAAAACACAGAAAGATCAGAGGGTGCAAGACCAGAAAGGAGGTGGTGGAAGGCAGACTTTGACTTTTGAAACTATTATAAAGGTAAGAAAATCACTCGTCATACAAATAATAATAAAATCACGACAATTCCAAACATGTGCAGCCCAACCACAGCAAAAAGGGGAAAAACACCTTTGGCACTAAAAAATGAAAAAATATTTATCACGTCATTATCAAATTTACAAAAACAACCCTTTACACACCATCTTTGCACAAACGTTCACAAATCATTTTTAATTTGACAAAAAGAAAACTCCATACTTAGCCTTGCCTTGACAAGAGCCTGAAAACAATTGAAGACCATAGAATTATAACCAGGCTAAGTCACATTTTATTTTTTCCCCCCGTTTTTCATCTTTTTCACGTTTTTCACGTTTTTCAAAATATCTTTCGAAATGACTAAAATGTGACTTAGCCTGGTTATAATTCTATGGTCTTCAATTACTATGTCACATAAAATATCTACATTTGCAAGAAGCTTCGCTTTCCTTGTCTCATTAATTGCCAGTTTTCCAATGGAGGTCAATTAATTGACAAGAGCGGTCTTTGAGCTGTTTTTGCAACCAAGTGGTATTCCAAAACAACAAGAAAGATCAATCAAAGATTTCAGACCCTCGCCAGGACGTGGTTTTAGTGAGTTTTAAGGCTTTTGTGTTAAAATAAATATGGCGGCCGAACCACGTGAACAATGACGTCATCAAAAAAATTCTCCACCAATTTATCCCGAGATGACGCTCAATAAATTTAATCTTGATCGAATTAAGTTTTGTACTTGTCGAATTATGAAGTCATAATGGAGGCACCTATGACATCATTAACATATGTTATTCCCCACGGAGAGTTCCTTACAATGATCCATGTCTCAATTTTTTCTATGCCTCGCTTTTGGAGATATAGAGGTGTAAAGTTTTTCGGTTTTCCCAATATGGCGCCCGTACCACATGACCTATGACGTCATAATTATCATTACCAAATTCTATAGGAGGAGATGCACCTATGGTCCAAATTTCCTGTCAATCGGACCAACAGTTGCAGAGAAAATCATATTTATTCTGTGCAGACAAACAAACAAACAAACAGAAAAGAAGACGTCATGCAGAGCATGATACTTGCAAAATCCACCCCTCCCCCCCAAAAAGGATGCCATGGATACATCAAATTATCAATTTCATTAAGATTGACGATCTTAATCAAAGCTCAGGTCAATCAGATTAATATTGATGATTTTTCTGGTGATAATTGATGATTTTAGAAGTTTGACCTTGAGTTGACCTTTGACCTTTTGACCTTAAAATAGTTGGTTTCCCAAATCAATGAGTCACTGTGCAATTGCTATATAACTTTCAAGTCAATCAGATGAAAAATGATGTGTTTTCAGATGAAAATTGATGATTTTGGAAGCTTGACCTTTAGATGACCTTTGACCTTTTGACCTCAAAAATAGTTGGTTTGACAATTTACTTACTCAATATACAAATGCTCTTGAATTTTCAGGTTAATCGGATTTAAAATGGCGATTTTATAAATTTGACCTCCAGGTGACTTTTGACCTCAATATTATGACCTGTAGGCGACTGACATACAGACAGACAGACAAACAGACAGACAGACAGAATGAAAAATCACTCATAGAGCGACACTTGACAAAAGAGAACAAAGTAGAATGGCACTCAGTAGAGCATCCTTTTGAACTCAAAAATAATTCGTGGTTGAATTCAGTGACCTGATATGCAAATCGTCTTCAAATTTTAAGTTAATCGGATGAAAGTTGACAATTTTAGAAATTTGGCCTATGTTTACCTTTTGGCCTATGTTGACCTAAAAAATTGTTGGTGGTTGGTTTCAGTAAGCTGACATGCAAATCCTATTCAGATTTCAAGTCAATCAGATGAAAATTGAGGATTTTGGGAATTAGAGAATAGTGTTTGACCATAGGCCTATATTGACCTTTTGGCCTATGTTGATCTCAAAAATAATGGGTGGATCAATTCCATTTGCTGATATGAAAATCCTATTCAAATTTCAAGTCAATCGGCTGAAAATTAAGAATTTTAGAAATTTGAAAATAGTGGTTGACTTTAGGCCTGTGTTGACTTTTTGTCCTATGTTGATTTGCAAAATAGTGGGTGGTTGAATTCAGTTCCCTGATATGTAAATCCTATTCAAATTTCAGGTCAATCAGATGAAAATTGAGGATTTTATCAATTTGAAAAAAGTGGTTGACCTTTGGCCTATGTTGACCTTATGACCTATGTTGTCCTAAAAAATAGTTTGTGGTTAAATTCAGTTAGCTGATATGTAAATCCTATTCAAATTTCGAGTCAATCCGATGAAAATTGAGGATTTTAGAATTTTGAAGAAAAGTGGTTGACCATTGGCCTATTTGACCTCCAGGTGACCAGGTTGACCAGGTTGACCTTCAGAACATACTTTGCTAAATATTAATTTTTTGCCAAGTATTTTTGCCAAGTATCAATAACCTTTTGACCTCAAAATTATATAGTATTTTGTCGGACCACAAACTCTACCATTTGGTGGTTTCGTGAAGATCGGTTTAAAATTGTGACCTGTAGGAAAGTATAAGTGAGCGGACAGACAAACAAACACACAAATAAACACACAAACCAGAGTGATCAATATACTTGTCAACAATTTTTTTTTGCCAGGTATTAACGCACAAGACCAACCAATATACTTGAAAAATCTTCGATTTTGCAAGTAACAAACAAGAAAGAGCAATCAGAGATTGCAAACCCTTGCCAGGATGTATTTTTATTGGTTTTCAAGGCTTTTGTGTTAAAACAAATATGGCGGCCGAACCACGTGAACGATGGTCATAATATTTTTTTTCTAAACTAATTTATTCCTAGATTATGCTCAATAAATTTCATCTTGATCGGATGAAGTTTTGTACTTGTCGAATTATGACGTCATAATGGAGGCACCTATGACATCATCATTAACATATTTTATTCCCCATGGAGAGTTCTTTACAATGAACCATGTCTCAATTTTTTCTATTCAGCGCTTTCGGAGGTATAGAGGAGCAAAGTTTTTCGGTTTTTCCAAGATGGCGGCCGAACCACGTGATCGATGACGTCATCATTATTTTTTTCTCCACCAGTTTATGCCGACATGGCACTCAAGGAATTGCATCTTGATTGGATGAAGTTTTGTTCTTGTCGAATTATCGAATTATGACGTCATAATGGAGGCCTTGGGCCGAGAGAGTTAAAAATTGGGCACAATCTATTCCAGGGCAAGACAAATATGTGTGTAAAGTTTGGCGCTTATACATGCAACGGTGTAGACGTAGTACTGCGAACAAACATACAGACAAACAGACAGACAGACAAACAGACAAACCAACCGATCAACATACTTGCCGGAATCTTTTCCAGCAAGTAACAAACAGACAAACAAATGGACTCAAATGCAATACCCTCTCCTCAGGCGAGGGTAACAAGAAATAGAGCAATCAGAGATTGCAAACCCTCGCCAGGATGTATTTTCTGTGGCTCTTCAGGCTTTTGTGTTAAAACAAATATGGTGGCTGAACCACGTGACTGATGACGTCTTTTTTTTTTTCTAAACTAATTTATTCCTAGATTATGCTCAATAAATTGCATCTTGATTGGATGAAGTTTTGTACCTATCGAATTATGACGTCATAATGGAGGCACCTATTAAATCATCATTAACATATTTTATTCCCCATGGAGAGTTCTTTACAATGAGTCAAGTCTCAATTTTTTCTATTCAGCACTTTTGGAGATATAGAGGTGCAAAGTTTTTTTGGGTTTTCCAAGATGGCGGCCGAACCACGTGACCGATGACATCATTATTATTATTTTTTCTCCACCAGTTTATGTCGACATGACGCTCAAGAAATTTCATCTCGATTGGATGAAGTTTTGTACTTGTCGAATTATGACGTCATAATGGAGGCACCTATGACATCATCATAAACATATTTTATTCCCCATGGAGAGTTCTTTACAATGAACCATGTCTCAATTTTTTCTATTCAGTGCTTTTGGAGATATAGAGGTGCAAAGTTTTTCGTTTTTTTTCAAGACGGCAGCCAAATCACGCGACCGATGACATCATCATTATTTTTTTGACATCATCATTATTTTTTTTTCTCCACCAGTTTATGACGATATGACGCTCAATAAATTTCATCTCGATTGGATGAAGTTTTGTACTTGTCGAATTATGACGTCATAACAGCGGCACCTATGACGTCGTCATTCACATATGTTATTCCGCATGGAGAGTTCTTTGCAATGAGACCTGTCTCAATTATTTCTGTGCAGCGGTTTTTGAGATATAGAGGTGCAAATTATTTTGGTTTTTACAAGATGGCGCCCGTACCACGTGACCTGTGACGTCATAATATTCACTGAAATATTCTGCAGTAGGAGTCCCTCCTGTGGTGAAAATTTAATGTCAATCGGACTAACGGTTGCCGAGAAAATGAATTTTAAAAATGCAGACACGCATGTATATGCGTTCCCGAATGCTTTTCCATGCCTTTGGCTTTGCTAGCGCAGGTTAACAATTCTGGAAGAGGTTGAAGTTGGGTGCAAGGCTTCTTCTTCTTCCTGAACGTCATCACACTTAACTCTGAAACGTGATGAACGGCACATTCACCAGCATATATTCAATGAAAAGGTAAAATGATGATTTGACATTTGTGATGTTTTCTGATTTGGATGCAATTGCTTTTCCATTATATTTGCCCTCATTTCATATACTAGTACACGCGCTCACGGCAGGAGCGGCAGGGGGACCCATGTTATTATCATTATTATTGTCAACTAGCCGAAACCCGTGGAACATCCACGGAAGGGAGGATGTGGTGTATGGATAGAGTGTACCATTATGGATGGCATAGGGGATTTGCTTGTCCGAGTAAGAGTTAGGACGAAAGATGAGAATGAAGAGTGCGTATATGAACAACGATCGCCGACACTGGCACAAATGCATGCTCTGGATTGTCCACTCAATGGACGGCTTGCTTTCGCCTTCGCCTGTCCAATCAGCGGACGGCTTGCTTCGCCTTCGCCCAGCAGACGCCAATACGATGGCGTCGTAAGGTGGCGTCGTATCGGCAGTTAATCGGATGCTTTTGGGCCCCAACGTCGGCTAATTCAGATTTTTCGAGTATGGCTGTACGTGATAAACAAAGAGCGCGGTTCGTAGATCGTAAATCCATTAGTGCCGTGGGCATCGGGTCACTGGGTGCGGCGTAAAAGGGATAACAAAGTCGAGTCCTTACGCTATTATTATATAGATTATTATTACTATTATTTATGTTAGATTAGGTCATTGAATGGATCAGAGCGTGCACGACATTACAACATGTTAGATCAGGTCATTGAAAGGATCAGACCGTGCATATTATAACATCTCAGATCAGAACATGCATGACATTATAGCATGTTAGATCAGGTCTTTGAAATGATCAGAACGTGCATGACATTATAGCATGTTAGATCAGGTCTTTGAAATGATCCGAACATGCATGACATTATAGCATGTTAGATCAGGTCTTTGAAATGATCGGAACATGCATGACATTATAGCATGTTAGATCAGGTCTTTGAAATTATCAGAACGTGCATGACATCATAACATGTTGTATCAGGTCATTGAAAGGATCAGACCATACATGACATGATAACATGTTAGATCAGGTTATTGAAAGGATCCGACCATGCATATTATAACATCTCAGATCAGAACATGCATGACATTATAACATGTTAGATCAGGTCATTGAAAGGATCAGAACATGCATGATATTATAACATGTTAGTTCAGAACATGCATGATATTATAACATGTTAGTTCAGAACATGCATGATATTATAACATGTTGTATCAAGTCATTGAAATGATCAGAACATGCATGACATTTTAACGTGTTAGAACAGGTCATTGAAAGGATCAGAACATGCATGATATTATAACATGTTAGTTCAGAACATGCATGATATTATAACATGTTGTATCAAGTCATTGAAATGATCAGAACATGCATGACATTTTAACATGTTAGAACAGGTCATTGAAAGGATCAGAACATACATGATATTATACCATGTGAGATCAGAACATGCATGACATTTTAACATGTTATATCAGGTACACCCGCTCAATATGGGAGCGGCAGGAAGGGTCATTCCTCTTTGGGGTATATAGATTACAGACGATCTATGGTCGGGTCTCAAGAACATTGGGTGTGTGTTCATTTACCAAGTTTCTTGTGGAGAGATCGCCATTATAATATTCTTACTGCTGGTAAAGGCCGTTGGGCCGTTGCTCCCACAGAAACGTCATGATAAGCTATTTATAAACATTGCCGCGACATTTGTTCAAGGAGGAAAACCCCTTTGGGGATGTGGGATATTATTGGTATTAATATTGTTTTGTAATAAAATTAATATTATTCTATTATTGTTAGTTTTGTTATTAGAAGCAGCGTTGGAAAAATGCCACGATAAAGCTAACTTAACATTGATATACACTCCAACACGCAACCCCATTGACGGCAATGGTGGGGAAAACCCACTCGGGGAGAAAACCCCCTTGGGGAGGGGGGAAAATGAATGTGCTACTACCTTCATTATGTAACCCTTCATCATCCCGTCAAGTTTGGTTGAGTTTGGATAAGTAACGACAGAATGTATCGCGGTCAAAAATTCATCAGACAGACAGACAGATAGACAGACAGACAGATAGACAGACAGACAGACAGACACAAAATGGTGTATTTTAGTATGATGTTATTGTTTCTTTTTCGCTTAAGCAACGCCGGGTACTCCAGCTATAAACACTTATATACTTTACTCGGGGTACAAATACAACTTTGTCTGGGGGGTAACATTGTCTATGTGGCCGCGGCCTCATTCGGGAGTGTGGGGGACTGGGAGAGGGGCGTAAATTAATCTATGTAAATGTGTACCGTGTAGCACCACCTGGTGACGGTGGCAGAGGGTATTACAATTTCCTTTTTTTACCTGTTCAACACTGAGGTTATGCAGCACTTTTTGCACGGGAACATTTTTCCTTCTTCCTTTCCCACCCCACCCTCCAAAAGATGTACATGTAATATATCTTTCCCCTCCCTCTCCCCTCACCACACACTCCCCCCTCCCCCTTCCACTCCACCCACTCCCTTCCTCACCCTCCTCTCCTGCTTCCCTTCCCCCCCTCCTTCCCCGACAATGCCGGGCACTCCTGCTAGTATACACACACACACACACACACACACACACACACACACACACACACACACACGGTACAGTGCCTACAGTAGGTATTCACACCCCTTTACTTTTTTCACGATTTGTTCTTACACAAGGGATTTACCATGGATTAATTTGAGAATTACCCCATAATTTAAAGTTCAATGACATAATACCCCAAAATCTTTCCTGGGAAATCTTTGATCTTTCCTGGGAAAACCACATTTCAAATCTGGCCTCCAAAGCCAGTCGCCGACTGGGCATCCTCCGTCGTGCGAAGTCCTTCCTTGGCACACCTGAGCTCCTCACCACATACAAGGCTTTCATCCGCAGCTCTATGGAATACTGCTCTCCCCTCTGGTCTAGTGCTCCTGCCTCACACCTAGCTCGTCTTCACGCTGTTGAAACCAAAGCGTTCAGAATCATTGGAATCTCCCGCGATGAAGCTAACTCCAAGGGCCTTTCACTCACTCACTGCAGGCAGGTTGGTGGTCTTTCCGTCTTCTACCGACTCCTCCCTGGCCTTGCCCCCCCCAGCTCTCTCTGGGCTCTGTCCCCCAAATATTCCTACAGGTCGCACAAGATCTGCCTGCAACCCTCTTATGGTTAAACTGCCAAAATCAAGACTTTCTGCTCACCTTCACTCCTTCATTCCTCTTTTCTCCCGCCTCTGGAACAAACTCCCTCACTCTCTTCAATCCCACTCCACCCTCCAGGACTTTAAAACAGCTGTTCACCACCATCTCTTATCCTCCCCCATCCAAAACCTTGATCTTTTCTACCCCCGCTAATTTCGGTCCCCTTGTGTTTTATACCTCTCCCCTCCCCCCCCCCCCCCCCTTCCCACGCCTCCTCCCCCCAAGCCCTCTCCCTCCCACACTTCTCCCTGCTCTCAAATGTTGTGGTTGTGTGCTTCCCCTTCTCTCCCCATCTTGTCTTCCGCTCCCTCTTTTTGTATATTTTGTTTGTCTGGTTGATTTGTTTGTGAAATAAATGTTAGCTCTTTCACGAGCCTCGATTCAGTATACAAAAAAAAAAAAGTCAAAGTGGTATTTTTTTAAAGAAATATGTACAAAATTATTTAAAATGAAACACCAAAATATTTAATTTACATAAGTATTCAACCCCCTGAGTCAACACTTCATAGAAGCGCCTTTGGCAGCGATTACAGTTTCGAGTCTTCTTGGGTTTGTCTGTATCAGCTTTGCACATCTGGATTTGGGGTGTTTCTCCCATTCTTCCTTGTAGATTTGCTCAAGCTCTGTTAAGTTGGATGGGGATCGTCGGTGAACAGCAATCTTCAAGTCTTTCCACAGATTCTCAATGGGATTCAAGTCTGGGCTTTGGCTGGGCCACTCAAGAATTTTCATGTTCTTGTTCTGAAGCCATTCTAGTGATACTTGGGCTGTATTCTTGGGGCCATTGTCCTGTTGGAACATACATCTCCGTCGCAGCGTAGTCCAAGGTCTTTTGCACTCTGAAGCAGGTTCTCCTCAAGGATTTGCCTGTATTTGGCTCCATTCATTGTTCACTCTATCATTACAGGTCTCCCAGTTGTTGCCACTGAAAAAACATCCCCATAGCATGATCATGCTTCACGGTAGGGATGGTGTCAGATGGGTGATGAGCTCTGCTCGGTTTTCACCAGACGTAGCACTTTGCATTCAGGCAAGAGAGTTCAATTCTCGTCTCATCAAACCACAGAATTGTTTGCCTCATGCTCTGAGTCTTTCAGGTGCCTTGTTGCACACTCCAGGCATGCTGTTATGTGCCATTTTCTCAGGACTAGACTTCCTTCTGGCCACTCTCCCATAAAGCCTAGATTTGTGAAGTGCTGCTGAGACTGTTTACCTTCGGGCAGGTTCTCCAAACTCAGCCAAGGAACTCTCTCTCTAGTTCTGTCAGAGTGGTCATTGGGATCTTGGTCACCTCGCTGACCAAGATCCTTCTTGCCAGGTTGCTCAGTTTGGTCGGATGGGAATCTCGAGGAAAAGTGTGGGTAGTTCCATATTCTTTCCATTTCCGAATGATGGAGCTCACTGTCCTCTTGGGAACTTTCAACAATTTAGAAAAATGTTTTATAACCTTTCCCAGATCTATGCCTCCTCACAATTTTATCTCGAAGTTCTACGGTCAGTTCCTTGGACTTCATGGTAGAGTTTTAGCTCTGAATTGTGCTGTCAACTGTGGGACCTTATATAGAAAGGTGTGTTTCTTTCTAAATCATGTCCAATCAATTGAATTGGCCATAGATGGACTCCAATCAAGTTGTAGAGACATCTCAAGGATGACCAAAGGAAATTGGATGCAGTTGAGCTCAATTTGGAGTGCCATAGCAAAGAGGTTGAATTCCTATGAACTCAAGACATTTCCACTCTTAATTTTTATTTATTTTGTAAAAAAAAAATCGAAAAAAAAAATTCCACTTTGACATTTTGGGGTATTATGTGTAGATCAGTGACAAAAAAAATCTCAATTCAATCCATTTTAAATTCAGGCTGGAACACAACAAAATGTGAAAAATGTCAAGGGGTGTGAATACTTTGTGAAGACACGATATACACTACCGGTCAAAAGTTTTAGAACACCTCAATTTTTCCAGTTTTTATTGAAACTTACGCAGTTTAATGTCAAGTGAATAACCTGAAATGGTACAAAGTAAGCAGTAAACTGCCGGAGGTTAAAAAAAAGTTTAGGTTAACAAAAATGGGAAAATAATGTAAATTGCACAGTTATATTGTAAAAAAAGGCCTTCTTCAGGGAACAAGTAATGGGTTAACAACTTACAGCTGTTCTGCAGCAATGTAAGTAAATTAAGCCTTGAAAGTTGATGCAAACAATTCCTACAGGTGTCCCAACCTCTGCTGATTACTTGATTACAAACCCCCTGTCTGTATAAAGCAGTGTTGGAACAGACTGTTATTACACCCCCTGAAGCATTATTTGGACAATATTGCAGTGCAGGAAGTAGTATATTGGAAACTGGAGGAAACTCTGACAGGAAGAGGTCTGGCAGACCCAAAGCCACAACACAATCAGAAGACAAGTTTCTGAGAGTCAACAGCTTGCGTGATAGGCGGCTCACAGGACAACAGCTTCAAGCACAGCTTAACACTGGTCGAAGTATGCAAGTCTCAGTTTCAACTGTGAAGAGAAGACTTCGAGCTGCAGGTTTGACAGGTCGAGTGGCAGTAAGAAAGCCATTGCTAAGATGGCAAAATAAGAAAAAGAGGCTTGCCTGGGCAATGAAGCACCGCCAGTGGACTACTGAAGACTGGAAGAAAGACTTATGGACCGGTGAATCAAAATTTGAAATCTTTGGTTCATCACACAGGGGTTTTGTATGCCGTCGAGTAGGCAAAAGGATGGTTCCTCAGTGTGTGACACCAACTGTCAAACATGGAGGAGGAAGCGTGATGGTCTGGGGCTCTTTTGCTGGATCCAGAGTCGGCGACTTGCACAGAGTGACTGGCACCCTGAACCAAAAGGGCGACCACAGCATTTTGCAGCGCCATGCAATACCCTCTGGTAAACGCCCAGTTGGTCAGGGGTTCATCCTACAGCAAGATAATGACCCTAAACACACCTCTGGGCGATGTCAAAACTACCTTCGAGGAAAACAACAAGACGGTGGGCTTATAATCATGAAATGGCCAGCATAGTCTCCAGACTTAAACCCCATCAAGCTGGTTTGGGATGAATTGGACAGAAGGGTGAAAGCAAAGCAACCTACAAGTGCACCACGTTTGTGGGAACTTCTGCAACAGTGTTGGGAAGAACTTCCCGAACAATATTTGATTTCCATTGCAGAAAGAATGCCACGAGTGTGTTCGGCGGTTATATCTGCAAAAGGTGGCTACTTTGCTGAGTCAAAAATTTAAATTACATTTTGTTGAACAAAATGATTCTATGATTTCGTTTTTATCTCAAATTGTTTATTTCTTCTATGCTTAATTTCAGAGTATATTGAGACATTAAACTGCGTAAATTTCAATAAAAACTGGCAAATTGAGGTGTTCTAAAACTTTTGACCGGTAGTGTATATTGTTACGGACGCGGTTAAAGGATGTTATTTTACCGAGCGGTGGTATTACCGCGACCGAACGGTTATTCCCCGACTAGAACCCGATTCCACCCAAACGTTGGCCGTATCGCACCGCAGCTGCTCAATATGGAAAACTCTAAAGCGACCGAATACAAAGAGGAAGAAGACGTACAGAAGAGTAATTGGATTTATTATTTACACATATAAGCAGGAAAAAAGCAGTCACGTTTATTTACAGAAGATATTAGATACACAGTGCAACGCTAGCTTACCTACAGTCTTAATTAACCCAGGGACAGAACAAACAAGGACAGACTCACGCGGGGAATGATGATAGGACTGGCGGGAGATGGATGGCTGGCGGGATAGGGAGGTCCAACTGGTCCTGCAACCGATCGACTCGTTGGGCAGCCGCCGCGCCTTCGCGGCCCTGCTCCAAACTGCCGTCCAGGCCTCACGCTGCTGTGGCTGCAGTTTCGGTGGCTCCAGCTGCAGTAAATGCCGTTTCGGTGGCTCGAGCTGCAGTAAATGCTTTTTCGGTGGCTCGAGCTGCAGTAAGTGCAGTTTCGGTGGCTCGAGCTGCAGCTCAACTCTGGACTTCTCCTGGACTCAACTCAAAGCGCCTCTCTTGGACTCAACCGCTTGGACTTCCTCTCGTCTCTCTGTAAAAGCTCATCTCCCGGACCCACTGCTTGGACTCCCTCTCGTCTCTCTGTAAAAGCCCATCTCTTTGACCCAACTGCTTGGACTCCCTCTCGTCTCCCTGTAAAAGCTCATCTCCTTTTGGAAACGCCCTAGCTGCGGGTTATATAGGCCCCGCCCCTCAACCTTCGCGAACCTCCTCGATGTTTCTCTCCACACCCTCTCCAAGTCCAACCCCTTGTTCGTGGTTGGTTGAGTGGGGCTGACTCACTCCTCCCCTCTATGACGAGGTGGGGACCCGCCTTTCTTCCCCAACCCTGCCTCGTGGCCAATGGCGGCAATTGTTGGTTGGCCATGCGAATGGCAATTGACGAAAAGGGGGAATGGAAGTTTTGGGAGTGGGAATGAAGGGAATCTATCTCTTTCACTGGTGCAATGGAGTATTTCAATTAATGGGAGACACAGCCTTACCCTAAAACACATAATAAGATATAAGCTATCGAACAGGGGTATTCTATGATTGGCTGTGGTGTGGATGCTTTATGGACTAATTATGGGACGCCCTTTGACCTTTACACAGCTCCGGAGGCAGGAGGCGCAGAATAACCAATAATAATAATAATAAAACACACAATAAAAAAAATACAGTCCTCATATGCGCAACACTGCACCCTCCTCCTCTTAGGCATGTCCCGGGCCTACAACTTTTATTTAGTGTGACACATAGGTGTAGTTCCCTCTACTTTTAACCTGACCCTGAGTGCGACAGTTTTTAAAACATAAATAAATGTGTCCCGCTGCTCCATTGCACCCTGCCTAACAGACTTACGCCCACAGTTAACCGAATTGCGGAATGGTCTTCAAACTATACACTGACGGTGGGGAGCATTATTTACAATGACTCTGCTTTTATTTACAAAACTAACCCAGGACCTGTAATTGTTCTTTCTGGGGGGGGGGGGGGGGGGAGACAGTCTGCTCTGCATCAATGCACCAAGAAAGCACCCAAAACGCACCAATACAAGCACCCTCAAGCACCAATCGGTGCAGTCACCATAGTTCATCAGTGTTCAATGAATGTTCAATAATAAAAATAAATCAACAACCCCTAACCCTGCAGGTGGTCTCTTGCTCTTCGGCTCCCTCTGCTGGCTATCATTATTTTCCTGGTGTTGTCATCTTCCCTTGCTGGCGGCCTATTTGCAATAAAAGAATGCACCTAATGTGTCCGTTTTTATTTTATTTATGGCCCACAGGGGCCGACTATGTGTGGTTCACCTGTGGGGCATCGGTGCCCTGTGGCCAAGGTCCGCCAGCAAGATTTCGGGCCCTCATGGCCGGTTCCAGCAGAGGGGCCATGCCCCAACCTATGGGGTCCATCAGTGGTGCTCGGCCACAGGCATGTGGTCCATAATGTGGTGCATCGATGCAGACAGCTGGTTCTGGGAATTCCGGGCGCACAATGGAGGACTCACACACGCTCCCCTCGGCGCCCAATGGCGCACAGGTCATGTGGGAGACAAAAGAGACAAATGAGCGAGGGGTAAGGTCACAAGGGTACACATCAATAAGGCAATGCAAGGCGAAATGCGTACGGAGGACGAAGTGAGAAAGCTCGTCCCTACCGTACGTCACCTCCCTGTCACCTACACTACCCTTGCCCTTACCCCATATGTACAAAAATATACACATTTACAAATTCGTCACTACTGTCACGTCTCCCCATATTTCCCTTATACCAAATTCGTCTCCACAATCCCTCTAACCAAAATTTGCCATCACCCAATTCATCATCAATCCTCATAAGGAGGAAGAGATGGAACATCAAGCACAATGTCACACCCACGTCATGATGCGTCTCACAATCCAAACATTTGCATCATAAAAAATAATCAAAACATGGCATGGTGTGGAGTACCTGTCACCTCAGGTGAGTGGATGCAGATGGTGCGAGGAGACTCCAATCCTAACTATCCTCTAAATGACATTAACACACTTTACATGACCCGGGGTCTTTCCCTGCCAATCCATTGGCCACTTACACTATGGGTTCTAAAAACCAATTCCCATTGACCAAACTGTGGTGCTTCTCAATTTGGGGTCTCACTCCCCCGATTCATCTCCCGGTGCCCTTGCACAATTTCTGGGCTGCGACGTGTAGCTCTCCCAGCAGGTCTACCCACCTGCACACCTCCACCACTGCAGTTGCCACCCGAGCTTACCTAGCTCCTCACCCTAACCTATCTAACTGGGGAAGGCCCCTCCTGGCTCTGTCACCCCTTGGTGCCCTCTGGCACTGGGCTACCCAGGTCCGTCCTCCGGATCCTCGGGCCCCATCCACAACAACTCTACCGGCTCCCAGAGCCCACCTGCGGCCTCACCTGGCCGACATCCTCACAGTGGTGGAGTGCCCAAACCAACTACACACACTAACAGGCTACACGCCCAGCCATTTCCACAACACTAATGCACCCATCCAAATGCCATTCTCTCACCCGCACCACAGATGCCAATATCCAACCACAATTTACCTATACCCTCTATCTAACACTTACACTACCCGCCCCGGGTATTCGTGATGGGGGTCCATCCTTCCCCCATTCACACCTTCGCACCATCCACTCCACTCCATCGTTTCCACCATACTCACTCCACGACCATCCATTCCAATACTCCATATATTCCACACAACCATTTATTCCATTCACCTGTTGGTGCACACCTGTGCACTCACACCTGGTGCCACCTGCACCCTCCTTCCTTCCTGGACCATTTGGTCAACACCACACGCAATCACCACTACGCCCTCATACACTGCTCCATACACCTGTTCAGTTGCACACCTGTGTAATCACACCTGTTCCTTATACACTTCCAATCCTCAAACACACGGCATCATCTCATCTAACTACTCCCCTCTGAAACTTGCACTTCCCAGTCACCCCTTTAAACTATTGCGCTCCCACGTCATTATCATCCACTCTAATCTACCTGCGTCCCCACTACAGGTATCAGTCACTAACTAATCTTAACGTTACCTAATGTCATCTTCTAGGTCCCTACACATTATCCAAACCCTCCCTCGGCGAGCCTACACTGCCATAAACCCCATAAGCTAGTGCTCCTTTGCCCCCCCGCTGTGAGGGATGGTGGATTGCCCATCCCACCACATCGGGGAGGTCCCACTATCAATTTTGCTCACCAAATTTCAACCAATCAAAAATTTTGCCAATCATATGCCAATGCTATTTACTTTTCGAAATTTCGGATCAAAACACTATCACTATCACCATCATCACAGTCCACTATATCCTAGCCTCGGTGCGTCATGACATCATTAAACTTGTAAAGTTCATAAAGCCGAGCAATGAATTTGGGTGGTTTGGTCGCCTGCAGGTTGAATCCGTCCGGCTTTCGGTTCAAGGGAGGTGGTTTGGTCGGGCCGAGATTCCACGCATCATCTCGGCGCGGCACCTTGCGGTCCCGGGCCCGATGGCTCAATCTCCCCCGGTCGGAACCCCGTCCCCACGAGGGGGCACCGTTCCGCTTCCTCCCACTCGCCCTTGAACCGGACCGGTCGCCTGGCCCGACAAGGCCCGGACTCGACCGTGCGGGGTGGGGCCAAGCCCGAATCGGCAACGACGCTTCGAAGAGAAACGACGCAGCTTCGATCCGCGCCGGGCCTCGCATCCAACAAAGGGCTCCTCGCACCGAGTGCTCACATCGGCTATCCGTCGCTCTAACCGCTAACCCGGTTACCGTCGATGCTTCACCGGCATGCTCACACGCATACGCTACCCCTTTTACCCTCACAAAACCCGGCGTTCCAACGCCGTCCGTACATTCCACCAACGCTCTCCCTGTTACACACCACACCTCTCGCGCACACTCTTGCGCACACCTCGGTCCACACCTCTCCAGCTTTACGTCCTCCGTAACACTCACCATGGGCGTGCACTCTGGCATCCACCCACTAACGCGCTCAGATGGGCTCTCCCACACTCGCGCTACGACCAACTCAGGTGTGCTTCCTCGCACACGTTCCACCACCACCTTACTCTCCGTGTCACACTCACCCTCGCACGTACACTCCGTATTGCTCTCATTCCCTGTGTCACACCCCGTACACCCCGACGTGCATTCTCGCTCGCACTCGGTTTCACTCCCACACTTTATAACACACCCACTCGCCGACGCACACTTTTTCCTCCCACGCGTGCCATTTCCACTCACACGGGACCCTTTACCAACGCCCGGGTGCCATATCGATCCCAATCGCGCGACAATTCTTTTGTCGCTAAACATCCTTTTACAAAATCTACCCGCACAATATACAGCACGACTCACCTGGGGGATCCTTTTCTCCACGCGAACCTGCAAACTTCCATTTGGATTAGCGAGTACATCATCATGATTTGAGCAGGGACTTTGTACATATTCCATTTCTTCCTCCCGCCGCGAGTGGTTTTCTAAGTCCCCGGTCTCTTCAATTTCAATGCCCACTTCCACTTTTTCTTTACTCACCTCGACGACCGTTGGTTTTAATAAAATTCCCTCTACCTCATCGGTCGCCGGCTTTTCCAAACCCCGTGTCGCGATTTCTACCCCCGTCATTGTACCCGCGCTTTCCTCCGCTTCGCTCAACCAGCGCTTCTCGACCCGCGTTACCTCCTCGTGCACCCCTGGGACCCCCTCGCCCACCATGCGATCCATGGTCTCCCTACATCCTTGCATGCGGTCACCCATTCTGTTCGCAATTTTGCCGATTCGCTCCATTTTGCTTCTCATTTCGCCCCCCATTACCCCCAATTGCTCACTCTGAGCCCTTATTTGCTCACTCTGAGCATCCATCCGGTTCCCCATTTTGGCTTCCAATTGCTCACTATTCTTTCTCAGCATCTCGGCGAATTGCGCCATGAAGTCCCCCACATCAAAGCCCGCTGCTACGGTCACGGGCGCGGCAAAATTTGGTGCCGCTGTAACCGCGTGCGCAAAGGCGCCATTTTGCGTGCCTGAAACCTCGTGCGCGAGAGCGCCATTTTGTGCATCTGATACCCCCTCAACCACATTGCCAATGTTCTCCTCTACTTCGTCCCTCTGATCCTGGGTTACTCCTAACCCCTCCTCTAGCTCACCCACCGGCATCCGATCGCCTTGACCAGCCATGGCGCGATTTCAAAATTCGGGTTTTTCTTTAAAACACAATTTTTCAGCAGCTCGTAATTTTGAGCGCGTTAAGCGCGCTTCGGGCCTCGTATCCCACTCCCGGACACCAATTGTTACGGTCGCGGTAATACCACCGCTCGGTAAAATAACATCCTTTAACCGCGTCCGTAACAATATGTTGGAACCCATCTGTGGATCGGTCCCATCGGCCGATGGGTCTGACCCATCTGTGGATGCACGAGAAATGACAATGCAGACCCATCGGCCGATGGGTCTGCGCCATCTGCGGATGTGTTGTTCACCTTGAAGGAATGTGTTGACAGAATGGTGCTCTTCAATCAGGTACACAGTCATTGGAATTACATGTGGTAGGAATTTAACAGAGATGATTTTTAAATGTTTTATTATCTATTTCTACCCATCTATTTATGCATTTTTTCAATACATTTTGTAATTAACAGATACATGGCAGTTTTAGTAAAGCTTTACATAACATACTCAACATTCATACAAAACATTAGGTGTTCTTCTGATAATGGCGGAGGGGAATGTTAAATTCCTTTATATTAAATTAAATAAAATAAAATTTAAATTAAATAAAATAATAAAATTTAAATTTTAAAAATAAAAGTTAAATAAAACATTTAAAAATCATCTCTGTTAAATTCCTACCACATGTAATTCCAATGACTGTGTACCTGATTGAAGAGCACCATTCTGTCAACACATTCCTTCAAGGTGAACAACACATCCGCAGATGGCGCAGACCCATCGGCCGATGGGTCTACATTGTCATTTCTCGTGCATCCACAGATGGGTCAGACCCATCGGCCGATGGGACCGATCCACAGATGGGTTCCAACATATATATATATATATATATGTATATATATATATATATATATATATATATATATATATATATATATATATATTGTAACGGTTTTGAGAAGTGTAACGAATTTGAGAAGTGTAACGGTTTTTGAGAAGTGTAACAATTTTGGAGGAAGTGTAACGAATGTGAAAAGTATGGTTTTGTTGTGTGTAACACCCTGGTAATGTAAATAATGGTCGCAGCCGTCCTCCTAGTTAATTCCATGAAACTTACACATAGGCCACGATATATCTTTTTAAATAGTGTATTTCCTTATTCTATGTAGGCTAAATATGTGTTTCCCACTAGATTGACTTTGCATTGTATCAAACAAAATAAGCGTAGGCCCTTTCAATTTCCCCAAACATCTCCGCTCTCCAAAGTTCCTTTCAAAAGGGGTGCGAGTGGTGTTCAATCCCGCAAACCGCCATTGCCCATGTGCTAATCTCGGAGAAGAAAGGCGTGTCTCCACCTCGTCATAGAGGGGAGGAGTGAGCCAATCCCACTTGGCCAACCAGCACCGCGGTTAGCGACCCGGTAGGCGTGCCCTCGCAGCCGACGGCTTGATTCCACCCGGAGTAATAAAAGGGACTGGAAGGGACTGCTTCACTAGATGACCTGGGAGATGAGCGAAGAGGCGACATACGAGAGGAGCTGTGAGCTGAGCTGTGAGCGGTGAGATGTGAAACGCTCCAAGCCAAAGAGGAGAGGTACTCGGAAAGGAAACCAGCTTTGGAGAGACGCGCTGAAAGGAGGGAGACGGCTCCACCAGAAGGAGAGGAGCAGGTGTGCCCGAGCCAGCGCGTGACGTCTACAGCATCGGCAGCGGATACGCGACGGAGGGTTTTCCCGCCAAAACCGCGAGGAATTGAGAGCTGCTGCCTCCGACCCTGCCTCCCTCTCCAGCAATCCACCTCAAGCCCTACCTGCCTGCAATATCCCCCGTGTAAGTGTGAACGTCGTCTGTCCGACTCGTTGTCTTGGGGTTAAGTAAAATGAATAGTTTAAGCTAACGATGCACTGTGTGACTGCTTCTTCCATCCATTGCTGTAAATAATTTTGGTCGCTCTTTCTTTTTTTGCTTGTGTGTGTATAATAAATCTGTTCTTCCTCCGTACTCTGTCTTCTTCTCTTTTCCTTCTCTTTCGGTCGCTTTAGAGGTTTCCCGATTGAATATCTGCGGTGCGATCTGGTCAACGTCGGGTGGAATCGGGTTCTAATCGGGGAGTAACTGTTCGGACGCGGTAATACCAACCGCTCGGTAAAATAACATCTAAACCGCGTCTGTAACAATTGGTGTCGAGGAGTGGGATCGGACCCGAACCGCGCTTAACGCGCTCAAAATTACAAGCTGCCGAAATTTATTTTGTTTTATAAAACCCGAATTTTGAGATCGCGCCATGGACAATCAAGGCGATCGGATGTCGGTGGGAGAGATAGACAGGGTGGAATCGACCCAGGACCTCGGGGAAATGTATGTGGAGGAAAGGGAGGAGGAGAAAAATGGCAATGTGGTTGCGGGGGTATCAGGCGCACAAAATGGCGCTCTTGCGCACAAGGTTGGGGCAGCTGCGGCCGCACCCTTGGTACTACCAACGGTGGCCCAAATGCAAGCCTTCATGGCCCAATTCATGGTGGAAATGCAGAGAGAAAACGACATTATGGAACGAATGGAAAACAGAATGAGGGCTGATAATGAGCGAATAACGAAAGAATGGGGAAACCAAATTGAAGCAATAACGAACGAATTGGGAAACCAAATTGAAGCAACAATGAACGGAATGAGGGCCGATAGGGAGGAAAGGGAGCAGAGGGACAGAGACCGCAAGTTGGGCGAAAGGGTCCCAGGGGTGCACGAGGAAGTAACGCGGGTCGAAAAGCGCCGGTTGAACGAAGTTGAGAAAAGCACGGGTACAATGACGGGGGTAGAAATCGCGACACGGGGTTTGGAAAAGCCGGCGACCGCTGAGGTAGAGAAGGGTGTTTTATTAAAGCCAACGGTCGTCGAGGTGAATAAAGAAAAAGCAGTGCTGGGAATTAAAATTGAAGAGATGACGGAGGTAGCCCGGGAATTGCAGGGAGAAATGGATTATGTACAAAGTCCCTGCTCACATCACGATGCTGTGCTTAACCCGAATGGAAGTTTGCAGGTTCGCGTGGAGAAAAGGATCCCCCAGGTGAGTCGTGCTGTATATTGTGCGGGTAGATTTTGCAGGAGGATGTTTAGCGACAAAAGAATTTTCGCGCGCTTGGGATCGAGGAAGCATCCGGGCGTTGGTGAAGGGTCCCGTGTGAGTGGAAATGGCACGCGTGGGAGGAAAAAGTGTGCGTCGGCGAGTGGGTGTGTTATAAAGTGTGGGAGTGAAACCGAGTGCGAGCGAGAATGCACGTCGGGGTGTACGGAGTGTGACACGAATAGTGAGTTGGTGATGGCGCAGGTGCGAGAGGGCACATCGGAGCGCGAGTGTGAAACCGAGTGCGAGCGAGAATGCACGTCGGGGTGTACGGAGTGTGACACGAATAGTGAGTTGGTGATGGCGCAGGTGCGAGAGGGCACATCGGAGCGCGAGTGTGAAACCGAGTGCGAGCGAGAATGCACGTTGGGGTGTACGAAGTGTGACACGGAGAGTAAGGTGGTGGTGGAACGTGTGCGAGAAAGCACACCTGAATTGGTGGTAGTGCGGGTGTGGGAGAGCCCATGTGAGCGCGTTAGTGGGTGGATGCCAGAGTGCACGCCCATGGTGAGTGTTACAGAGGACGTAATGGAGGAGAGGTGTGCGCAAGAGTGTGCGCGAGAGGTGTGGTGTGTAACAGGGAGAGCGTTGGTGGAATGTACGGACGGCGTTGGAACGCCAGATTTTGTGAGGGTGAAAGGGGTAGCGTATGCGTGTGAGCATGCAAGTAAAGCATCGACGGTAACCGGGTTAGCGGTTAGGGCGACGGATAGCCGATGCGAGCACTCGGTGCGAGGGGTGCTTTGTTGGGTGCGAGGCCCGGCGCGGGTCGATGCTGCGTCACTTCTCTTCGAAGCGTCGTTGCCGATTCGGGCGTGGCCCCGCCCCGCACGGTCGAGTCCGGGCCTTGGCGGGTGAGGCGACCGGTCCGGTTCAAGGGCGAGTGGGAGGAAGCGGAACGGTGCCCCCTCGTGGGGACGGGGTTCCGACCGGGGGAGATTGAGCCATCGGGCCCGGGACCGCAAGGTGCCGCGCCGAGATGGTGCGTGGAATCTCGGCCCAACCAAACCACCTCCCTTGAACCGAAAGCCGGACGGATTCAACCTGCAGGCGACCAAACCACCCGAATTCATTGCTCGGCTTTACGAACCGAGTTTAATGATGTCACGACGCACCGAGGCTAGGATATAGCGGACTGTGATGATGATGGTAGTGATTTGATACGAAATTTATAATAGTGGGTAGAATTAGCAGTAAATGGAAAATTTTTGAATTGGTTGGAATTTGGACGAGCAAAATTGATAGTGGAGAGACCCCCGATGTGGTGGGATGGCAAATCCACCATCCCTCACGGAGGTGGGGCAAATGCGCTATAGATTATGGGGTGGATGGCAGTGGAAACTAGCCCGGGTGGGTTAGGATATATCGTGTGTAGGGATCTAGCGAAGATGACATTAGGTAACGTTAAGTTTAGTTAGTGACTGATACCTGTAGTGGGGACGCAGGTAGTTTAGTGTGGATGATAATGACGTGGGAGCGCAATAGTTTAAAGGGACGACTGGGAAGCGCAAGTTTCAGAGGGGAGTAGTTAGCTGAGATGATGCCGTGTGTTTGAAGATTGAACAGGTGTGATTGCACACGTGTGCAACTGAACAGGTGTATGGAGCAGTGTATGAGTGAGTGATGATGATGTGTATTGTGATGACCAAATGGTCCAGGAAGAAAGGAGGGTGCAGGTGGCACCAGGTGTGAGGGCACAGGTGTGCAACAGCAGGTATGGAGAATGGTAGTGTGGAATAAATGGAGTATTGGAATGGATGGTCGTGGAGTGAGTATGGTGGAAATTGTGGAGTGGAGTGGATGGTGCGAAGGTGTGAATGGGGGAAGAGTGGACCCCCATCACGGATACCCGGGGCGGGTAGTGTAAGTGTTAGGTAGAGGGTACAGGTAAATTGTGGTTGGATATTGGCATCTGTGGTGCGGGTGAAAGAATGGTCTTTGGATGGGTGCATTAGTGTTGTGGAAATGGCTGGGCGTGTAGCCTGTTAGTGTGTGTAGTTGGTTGGGCACTCCACCACTGTGAGGATGTCGGCCAGGTGAGGCCGCAGGTGGGCTCTGGGAGCCGGTAGTAGTTGTTGTGGATGGGGCCCGAGGATCTGGAGGACGGACCCGGGTAGCCCAGTGCCAGAGGGCACCGAGTGGGGTGACAGAGCCAGGAGGGGCTTTCCCCCAGTTAGATAGGTTAGGGTGAGGATCAGGTAAGCTCGGGTGGCAACTACAGTGGTGGAGGTGTGCAGGTGGGTAGACCTGCTGGGAGAGCTACACGCCACAGCCCAGAAATTGTGTGAGGGCACCGGGAGATGAATCGGGGGAGTGAGACCCCAAATTGAGAAGCACCACAGTTTGGTCAATGGGAATTGGTTTTTAGAACCCATAGTGTAAGTGGCCAATGGATTGGCAGGGAAAGACCCCGGGTAGTGTAAAGTGTGTTAAAATCATTTCGAGAATAGTTAGGATTGAAGTCTCCTCGCACCATTTGCATCCACTCACCTGAGGTGACAGGAACTCCACACCATGCCATGTTTTATTATTTTTCATTGATGCAAATGTTTTGGATTGTGAGACGCATCATGACGTGGGTGTGACATTGTGCTTTGATGTTCCATCTCTGCCTCCTTATGAGGATTGATGATAAATTTGGTGATGGCAAGTTTTGAAGTAGAGGGATTGTGGGGACGAATTTGGTATAGGGGAAATATGGGGAAGACGTGACAGTAGTGACGAATTTGTAAATGGGTAGATTTTGTAAATATGGGATAAGGGCAAGGGTAGTGTAGGTGACAGGGGGGTGACGTACGGTAGGGACGAGCTTTCTCACTTCGCCCTCCGTACGCATTTCGCCTTGCATTGCCTTATTGACGTGTACCCTTGTGACCTTACCCCTCGCTCAATTGTCTTCCCCCCTTTTGTCTCCCACTTGAGGACCTGTGCGCCATTGGGTGCCGAGGGGAGCGTGCGTGAGGTGGCCATTGTGCGCACGAGATTCCCAGAACCAGCATGCATTGCGTTGATGTACCACTTTATGGACCGCTGTTCTGCGGCCAAGTACCACTTGATGGACCCCAGGTTCTGGGGCAGGGCACCTCTGTTGGAGACCGGCCATAGTGGCCAGGGAATCTTGCTTGCGGACCTCGGTAAGGTGGCACCTATGCCAAACAGGTGGACCACCCTTAGTTGGCCCCTGTTGCCCTAAATAAAAATGGACACGGTTTGTGCTTTTTATATTTCCAAGTGGGCCGCATGAAGCCAGAAGACGTCGGGAAGAACATCGGCCCAGCAGAGAAAGAGAAGACCACCACCAGTTGTTTTGTTGTGTTTATTATGAACCATGGTGACTGCGCACCAAGTGGTGCTTTTGGTGCTTTGTGGTGCTTTTGGTGCTTTTGGGTGCTTTGGTGGTATTGGTACTGGTGCATCGATGCAATGCGTGCTGTCTCCTCCCTCCCAACAGGAATTTTTTTTTCTTGTTCCCTAAAAAGAAAAAAAAAAACACAAGTCCTGGGTTGCGTTGTAAATATGAAATAACGTCATTGTAAATAATGCTCCCCACCGTAAATGTATAGTTGAGAACAATCCCGTAATTCGGTTAGCTGTGGGCTTGAGTCTGTTAGACAGGGTGCAATGCAATAGGGGGACATACTTATTTGTGTTTTAAGATTGTCGCACTCAGGGTCAGGTTAAAAGTAGAGGGAACTACACCTACGTGTCACACTAAGTTAAAGTTTTGTAGGCCTGAGACGGGCCTGAAGAAAGGAGGGTGCAGTGTAACGGTTTTGAGAAGTGTAACGAATTTGAGAAGTGTAACGGTTTTTGAGAAGTGTAACAATTTTGGAGGAAGTGTAACGAATGTGAAAAGTATGGTTTTGTTGTGTGTAACACCCTGGTAATGTAAATAATGGTCGCAGCCGTCCTCCTAGTTAATTCCATGAAACTTACACATAGGCCACGATATATCTTTTTAAATAGTGTATTTCCTTATTCTATGTACGCTAAATATGTGTTTCCCACTAGATTGACTTTGCATTGTATCAAACAAAATAAGCGTAGGCCCTTTCAATTTCCCCAAACATCTCCGCTCTCCAAAGTTCCTTTCAAAAGGGGTGCGAGTGGTGTTCAATCCCGCAAACCGCCATTGCCCATGTGCTAATCTCGGAGAAGAAAGGCGTGTCTCCACCTCGTCATAGAGGGGAGGAGTGAGCCAACCCCACTTGGCCAACCAGCACCGCGGTTAGCGACCCGGTAGGCGTGCCCTCGCAGCCGGCGGCTTGATTCCGCCCGGAGTAATAAAAGAGACTGGAAGGGACTGCTTCACTAGATGACCTGGGAGATGAGCGAAGAGGCGACATACGAGAGGAGCTGTGAGCTGAGCTGTGAGCGGTGAGATGCGAAACGCTCCAAGCCAAAGAGGAGAGGTACTCGGAAAGGAAACCAGCTTTGGAGAGACGCACTGAAAGGAGGGAGACGGCTCCACCAGAAGGAGAGGAGCAGGTGTGCCCGAGCCAGCGCGTGACGTCTACAGCATCGGCAGCGGATACGCGACGGAGGGTTTTCCCGCCAAAACCGCGAGGAATTGAGAGCTGCTGCCTCCGACCCTGCCTCCCTCTCCAGCAATCCACCTCAAGCCCTACCTGCCTGCAATATCCCCCGTGTAAGTGTGAACGTCGTCTGTCCTACTCGTTGTCTTGGGGTTAAGTAAAATGAATAGTTTAAGCTAACGATGCACTGTGTGACTGCTTCTTCCATCCATTGCTGTAAATAATTTTGGTCGCTCTTTCTTTTTTTGCTTGTGTGTGTATAATAAATCTGTTCTTCCTCCGTACTCTGTCTTCTTCTCTTTTCCTTCTCTTTCGGTCGCTTTAGAGGTTTCCCGATTGAATATCTGCGGTGCGATCTGGTCAACGTCGGGTGGAATCGGGTTCTAATCGGGGAGTAACTGTTCGGACGCGGTAATACCAACCGCTCGGTAAAATAACATCTAAACCGCGTCTGTAACAATATATATATATATATATATATATATATATATATATATATATATATATATATATATATATATATATATATATATATATATACAGACTTGGCATTTAATATGGAATATTTTTTTTATGGGGGTGAACTTACTTTTCAAGATGACTTAGAACCAAAAGTTCATTGGAATTATGTTGAAATTATTCTAGATTTTGTTAATGTGACCTTTAAAAGAAACAAAAACCACATTTGACATTTCGAAGCAAATAAATTGATCCTTGAAAGTGATGTAAACTGATATCGAACTCAATTCACGGACAGTACTGTGTTAAACTTCTGTGCGTTTTCCAGAAGTATCTCTTTATTTTGCACAGTAGCCAAAAATTTTTTTTAACAAAAACAAAAGTTAAATTACGACTGGGATTACGGAGAGTAAAATTACAGTTCAGCACTTCGTGTAACCCCCACGAGCATTCAGGAGAGCACGTACACGTTGAGGCATGCTGTTCACGAGATTTGCCAAGATTTGGACAGGAATCGCTTGCCATGCAGTTACAATAGCCTGCTGCAATTCACGCACAGAGGCAGGCTGCTGGTCCAAGTTGTCGATTTGACGCGTTAATTCTGCCCACAAGTTCTCTATCGGATTCATATCCGGGGACATGGCAGGCCACTCCATATGTTCTACACCATGGTCAGCAAGAAAGTGTTGGATCATGCGAGCACGATGAGGCCGTGCATTGTCATCTTGGAAGACAAAGTTTCCTCGAAAGGCTGCATGAACAAATGGAAGCAATGTTTCTTCCAGAATGGCCCTGTATTTGAACTGGTTCAGGTTTCCATTCAAAACAACCAGGTCAGTTTTGCCCCCTGCATGAAAAGCAGGCCAAACGGTCACCCCACCACCTCCAGCTTGGACTCTTGGCACTATACAATCTTCGATGTAGGCTTCATGCACTTGTCTTCGCACTCAGACGCGGCCATCTTGACGATAGACCAGAAATCTAGACTCGTCACTGAAGATCACGTGATTCCAGTGTCCTGGCTGCCATTGACGGTGCTCTCTGGCCCACTGCAATCGGCGCTGGCAGTGTTGTCTGGTCAGACGTGGCTTTCTCAGGGGACGCCTGGCACGATCGCCTGCTTGAACCAGTCGTTGGTTGACCAGCCTTCTGGATACAGGCACATTTGTCAGTTGCTGCCACTCAGCCCAAAGCCGATTAGCTGACTTGGTACGGCTATTGCGGACTAACCGGTGCAGCTGGCGATCATCCCTCCTTGTGGTTCTGCGGAGACGTCCTGACCTCGGTATTGGAGTAGGGAAACCCCTCTGAGCATTTCGTTTCAGGATCTTTGACACCTGACCTTGAGTGATGCCATACTGCTGAGCAATAGCACGCTGTTTCCTGCCGGAATTTCGTAACGCCACCACTAAATGACAAACAGCATTGTCGAGTTGACGGACCATTTCCAGGGGAAGAGGCAATAACTTTTGTAGACGTGCAGCAGTTGTTTTCCACTAATACAGAATGCAACAACCAATATATATATACCGGATTGTGAAGCCAATCGTCAAATGTACCTGTCCGTACATTTTGTCACGCCACCTGTGATATAATCCTGTTATTGACTTCTTGCTGCGACAGACAATCAGTGACATGGTTCTTTTAACAAAGAAATCACCGAAGCGTAAAATAAGCTCACCAGATTGATATACCGAGTTCAGAAATTAAACCCAAGTCAAGAAAAAAAAAAAATTCCATATTAAATGCCAGGTCTGTATATATATATATATATATATATATATATATATATATATATATATATATATATATATATATATATATATATATATATATATATATATATATATATATACATGTATATATATATTGTTGCGGATATGGGATTTGGCCTCCATCCATAGCCGCTTGTAAATATTCCCCTATTTCCCCAATACTCCCCAACTATCCCCAATCCCCCATTCCCTAGTCCCATTGTCTGTAAACAACACTCTGTAGCCCCGACCTTCCCCTTTTTCCCCCATTAAATGTCGTGCCCAGGTTCACCGCATCTCACGTAGACAACTATAGGACATCTTGCTAGTTATTCTTAGTCTATGTCAGTTAAGGACTCGTTTCCATTAATTCTGACTCTTCGTTGCACCAGAATGTGATTGTATGGCATCATTAGTAAGTTTAGGACCTCCCAATACCTCCCCGCATCTCTTCCTCATGGAACAACAACACCAACAACAACAACAGCGGGGGCGGCGCGGCGGCGGCGCGGGGAGTGTGCGTCCTCACTCCGGCTTGGTTAGCCGCCATTGAACATGTGCTCCGACGGGGTTACCACGCAGGGGCTCACTGTCAGCTCCTCGTCAAGGGCGGAGCCCGGTAACCCCCCGCACCCAATAAGAAGCGGCGGACCGATTCCATCTGGGGCGGAGCTAACGAGCCGAGGGCGTGTCACTCCCCGCTGGACATGCGCAGGAAGACGGAGGTGACGTCAGATGCGCCTCAGCTTGAAGAGAAATGGATGCCACCTCCAGCGCTGAGAAATACCTCCCCGCCTCTCTGGACCGGACCGGGTCGATTCTGCCCCTGAGCCAAGGTGCACCTTGAGCTATCGACTGCCTGCCCTTCCTTGCCATCAATCCCTGTGTGAGTCAGTCTTGTCCCGTTTGTCTGTGGTCTGTCGGGCATAAGATAAGACTGTGTCTAAGTGCTTATCTTTCTGTGCTTTACCTCTTGCCGTGTAATCTAACCGTTCTGCATAACCAATATTATATCCTCCTCCGGAGGTCTTGAGAACTGTACCCCTTGTGTCGTTGCCTTAATCCCAGCCGTTGTGTCCTTTCCTTCATTGATTTAGCATAGCGCGATTCGGCCAACGTTCGAGTGTAATCGGGTAAACTGTGCGAACACGGCGGCCATTCCGCTCGGCCCATCATAACATCCTAATAAGTCGTGTCCGTAACAATATATATATGTGTGTGTGTGTGTACATACAGTCACATGAAAAAGTAAGTGCAGCCCATGTAGAGTTTTGACTTTTTCAACGTATTTCAACATACAGCTACTTGATCTTCATTTCAGCAATATTGATAGATAAAGGTGATATAATATAACAAATATCATGAAACATTTACATTTTGTCATCCATTGTATAATTTAAATAAACATAAATGCTAATTTCGCATGTGGAAAAAGTAAGTACGTGCGCGAGGTGTGTTAAGGAAGTGTGCGAACGGCGAGTGTGCGCGAGAGGTGTGGTGTGTAACAGGGAGTGCGGAGGTGGAATGGACGGAGTGTGTGGGATGCACCGGAGGCGCCAAGACGCCGGGTTTGGTGAGTGTGAAAAGGGTCGCGTGGTGTGAGCATGCAAGTGAAGCATCGACGTTAACCGGGTTAGCAGCTAGATCGACTTTTAGCCGAAGTGAGCCCTCGGTTCGTGCCGGGCTATGTGTGCGGCGGGAACCAGCGGGGATCGTAACCACGGCGGTTTCGAAAGAACCGCCGTACGGGATCCACGCCGGGCCTCGCTCCGAACGGTTGCGTCCGTGCTCCACTAGGCGGAGCGGGCGGCCCGGTCGGAAGGGTCGGCACAGCGACCCCTTGTGGTTGAGACGTCCCGGCAGGGCAAGATCGGGCCATCGGACGGCTCCGTGCCGAGATGGTGCGTGGAATCTCGGCCCGGGTAAGCCCCCTTCCCTGCACCGAATGCCGGACGAATCCAACCGCCGGCAACAAACCACCCGCATTCATTGCTCGGCTTTGCGAAGCCGAGCTTTGGAAATGAATTGGCGCACCGAGAGGCTCAAGTGAGTAGACGTGTGAGGGTGGTAGCAGTAGCAATAGTGAATTTGAAAAGCAAAATTTGATGATTGGCGAAGGATTGGTAGAAGGATTGGCTGTGATTGGAAAATTTTGGATCGGTTGAAATTGGATGAGCCAAATTTATAGTGGGAGATACCCAATGTGATTGGATGAGCAAAATTTGTAGTGAGAGATGCCTGATGTGGTGGGATGGCAACTCTGCCATCCCTCACAAAAGGGGGCAAAGGAGCTATAGGTTTATGGGGTTTTTGGCAATGAAAACTAGCCCGGGAGGGTTAGGATAAAATGTATAGGGACCTAGAAATGACCATAGGTAACGGTAAGGTTAAGTAGCAACATTGGACAGGTAGTGGGGACATAGAGAGGGTAGTTGGATTATAATGATGAGGGAGCGCAATAATGTAAGGGGCGACGGGGAAGCACGAGTTTTAGAGGGAAACCAGGTAGATTAGATGATGCCGTGTGTGTGAGAGTATTGATATCGAGCAAATGAGGAATTGCGGGGCAATGCTCAGGAGAGATGTGTGTGTGAGCGTGGGAAAATCTGGGTGCCTGAGGCAATGGTTCTTTGAGAATTGAAAGTGTACTCAGAAGTGTATTGTGGAAAGTGTGAAGTGATTGTGGATTGTATTGAGCGTGGAAGTGTATGGAGCAGTGCATGAGAAATAAATGTAGTGGTGCATTGTATGGAATGATTGAAGGAGCTTTGGAGGAAGGAGGGTGCAGGTGGCACCAGGTGAGATTGCACAGGTGTGCAACTGGACAGGTATATGGAACAGGTGTATGAGTGAGTAATAGTGATTGGGTGTTGTGTCGAGCAAATGGCTTTGGAGGAAGGAGGGTGCAGGAAGCACCAGGTGTAGGAGTGATTGCACAGGTGTGCCAATACAGGTGAGCATGGTTGTATGGAATACATGGAGTATGGAATGGATGGTGTGGAGTGAGTATGGTGGAAACTGTGGAGTGGAGTGGATGGTGCGAAGGCAGTGGATGGGGAGGATGGACCCCATCACGAATACCCGGGGAGGGTAGTTTAAGAGTTAGGTAGAGGTAGTAGGTAAATTGTGGTTGGATATTGGCATCTGTGGTGCGTGGTGGAAGAATGGTGTTTGGATGGGTGCATTAGTGACGTGGAAATGGCTGGGCGTGTGGCCTGTTAGAATGTGTAGTTGAATGGGCACTCCACCACTGTGAGGATGTCGGCCAGGTGAGGCCGCAGGTGGGCTCTGGGAGCCGTTAGAGTTGTGGATGGGGCCCGAGGATCCGGAGGACGGACCCGGGTAGCCCAGTGCCAGAGAGGGCACCGAGTGGGGAGGGCGCCAGAGGGCCTTCCCCAGTTAGATAGGTAGGGTGAGGAGCAGGTAAGCTCGGAGGCAACTACAGTGGTGGAGGTGTGCAGGTGGGTATACCTGCTGGGAGAGCCACACGACCCAGTCCTGAAATTGTGCAAGGGCACAGGGAGTTGAATCGGGGGAGTGAGACCCCAAATTGATGAAGCACCACAGTTTGGTCAATGGGAATTTGGTTCTTAAAACCACATCGAGTAAGATTGCCAATGGTTTGGCAGGGAAAGACCCCGGGTAGTGTAAAGTGTATTAAAGTCATTTAGAGGATAGTCAGGATTAAGAATCTCCTCGCACCATCTACATCCACTTACCTGAGGTAACAGGACTCCACACCACGCCATGTTGTTGTGATTTTTCTCCCATCTCTTTGGTAGATGCCGCCCTCATCTGTTCCAATTCATTACTTTGAGCATCCAATTTACCTTCCAACCCGACTTTCACCTCCTCTATCTGGTTCCCCATCTGTTTGATTTCCCGGGCGGATTGCTCCCCTATTTCCCTCAATTTGCCTTCCATCTTGTCTTCTAGCCCCGTTAACCCATTCTTCACCCCTTTTATCCCGTTGTCTAACCCCTCAAATTTATTGTCTAACCCCTCAAATTTATTGTCTAAACCCTCAAATTTCTTGTCTAAACCCTCAAATTTATTTCCCATATTGTTTAACCCGTCTCTTAATTGCTCACTGGTACCCCTCGCTTCGTCCCTCATTCTGCTTTGCAACCCTTCAATTTGGCTTACCATTTTTTCGGTCAATTCACACCTGCTCCCCCTTACCTCATCCCTTATTTCTTTCATTTCCCTGCTTCTTTTTTCGTTGTCGCACTTCGACTCCGCCATATATTCGCTGAACCGTGCCATGAACTGCTGCATGTCAAAGCCCGCTGGCACAGCGGGCTCGGCTATCGCGCTCTCGTGCGAGGCGCCATTTTGTGCGCCTGAACCCTCGTGCGCGAGGGCGCCATCTTGTGTACCTGAAGCCCCCTCAACCACATCCTCATTTCTCTCCTCCTCCATTTCCTCCCTCTGGTCCTGGGTTACCCCTGTGGAAGTGTGATCAGAGTCTTGCAGGATGACGGTGTATGCCTAAGGAAATTGTATTGATGTTTACTTGTAGTGATTGATTGTTTACTTATATTGATGTTTAGATTAATGGTTAATATAAACAAAAAACAAAAAGATGAGGGAATTGTGGAAGTGTAACTCAGTGTAACTCATTGGTTGGAACTGGTAACGAACCAAGGTACGAGCAGGTGGTCGTAAGAATGTCAGGAATGCATCTCGCCCTGTTGAAGCTGGGAGTCCTGTTGTGTAGCTTTAGCACGACCCCGGGCTAACACACATTCCCAAGCCCGTACTATTGTCTTTCATCGGGATGCAAAGAGGATGAAGCAAATTCCCAGCAGGGAGGAGCGAGTTGGTGCCAGGAAGGCGAGCAGGATGACTGAGTAACATTGCTGCGGAGAAGGGATTACGATTTCAGCGCACAGAGGATTAACTGAAGTTTGCCCATATAAACAGAAGAGATTTTGAGTCAAGGAGCACTCATCCTCAGAAGCCCTGCCCGACGGAATGAACGCGTACCACGAGTACGGCGCTGCGGAGAAGACATCGGCAACGAAAGAGGGACTATCAGGATAGAGTTACCTGGTCCATTGAGTTAAACGGTAGTTATTTGGTATTGGAATGAAGTGAACAACCAGTTAATAAAGTCATGACCTTTTGTAAAACCTGTTTCCGACCATTGGCGTCTTGAGTCCCTACACACCTCCACGACAATATGGAGGCACCGCTGGGATCAATTGGACACATACAAGATCTTTAAAAGGTAAGTGTGTCTTGTTTTTTTTTTTGTCCATTATGATATACGAACCTGTGTTTAGTTTGTGTACAGACATGGTGGAGGAGGTGGTGGTGGGTTTCTCTACGCACCAATACCGCGCTATAGGTAACATAACGACAATCCAAGGAGTGTAAACGTATTTTTGTCACGACCGTCCGAGGTAAAAGTCACGGATGGAACGTTTTAAATGATTCTATTATTCGTGTGTTTGCGAGGATGCGTACGTTATACGCTGGGTGTTAAGAGCCTTACTCTGGTCTGCAGGCAAATCGGCTCATGAAGTGCACCATGAGGCGATTTGTTTGCCGGTTCGGTAAGGTTCGGTAAGGTCCGTACACGTGTACAATCGTGTACACCCGTTTTAAATAAATAAATAAATAATTTTTTTTCAGTTTTCCCGCCATTTCTAAAACTCGTTTGATTAACATATAAATTAATGACAGACAACGCCATCTCATGCCGGTCCAGAATTATTGTGAAAGATGGCGATTGGATGAAAATTGCATACCGACACTCCCTCACTGTCCCTCATTGTCCCTCATTTCCATTTCGGCTACCTGTCTCTTGCCCCCGCTCTTTCTTGCGAAATGAACGTTCTTTGAGCAAGTGGAATGATTTAGGAATGTTTAGAGGTCATTGCAATATTAATTATATGTGATCATTTGTGAAATTTCATGAACAGATATGTGCAATGGATCTAATTTGAGTGAGTATGACAAAATTTGGTGCAGGATTCGTGGAATGTACAAGGCTGGTACATGTGTTTAGCACTTGAAGACGTACCCCTGAGCTGCCCGCTCAAGGTGTGCGATTAAGGCGGCGGACAAAGAAATTAGTATATACAGATATTTTTTCTCAGTCAAATTGGATGGGAAAAATGCACTTTTATATTTTCCCCCATTGCAATGTGCTTATATTTTGGAACGGCTAGGGGGATTTAAATAAAATAAAAATGAATAAGCTTTTCAGACAGATAGAGAGAGACAGACAGACAGATAGACAGAGAGAGACAAACAGACAGAGAGACAGAAAGAGAGAGAGAAAGAGAGAGAGAGAGAGAGACATAGAGACAGACAGAGATAAAGATGATATTCAGACAGACAGAGAGAGAAAGACATAGAGAGAGACAGACAGAGATAAAGATGATATTCAGACAGACAGAGAGAGACAGACAGAGAGTCAGACAGACAGAGAGAGAGATAGACAGAGAGAGAGAGACATAGAGACAGACAGATAGACAGAGAGAGACAAACATACAGAGAGACAGAAAGAGAGACAGAAAGAAAGAGAGAGAGAGACATAGAGACAGACAGAGATAAAGATGATATTCAGACAGACAGAGAGAGAAAGACATAGAGACAGACAGAGATAAAGATGATATTCAGACAGACAGAGAGAGAGAGAGACATAGAGAGAGACAGACAGAGAGAGAGATAAACAGAGAGACAGACAGACAGATAGACAGAGAGAGACAAACAGACAGAGAGACAGAAAGAGAGACAGAAAGAAAGAGAGAGAGAGACATAGAGACAGACAGAGATAAAGATGATATTCAGACAGATAGAGAGAGACAGACAGACAGATAGACAGAGAGAGAGAGACATAGAGAGAGACAGAAAGAAAGAGAGAGAAAGACATAGAGAGAGACAGACAGAGATAAAGATGATATTCAGACAGACAGAGAGAGAGAGACATAGAGAGAGACAGACAAAGAATAAACGTTTTGGAAACATTCAAATGTTGGGTTTTACTGACGTTTCCACAACGTCGCCACAACGTTTCACTTTCGTTGTTGCAACATTTTGCTCCAACGTTTTGGGAACATTCAAATGTTGGGTTTTGCTGACGTTTCCACAACGTCGCTACAACGTTTCACTTTCGTTGTTGCAACGTTTCACTTTCGTTGTTGCAACGTTTTGCTCCAACGTTTTGGGAACACTCAAATGTTAAGTAAATCGGATAATAATTCACGAGTTATTTAATTATTAGCGATTAATGAAGTACTTATTTAATTAATTACATTTGTTATTACATTACAGTAATTACATTACAGTAATTACCTGAGGTAATTACAGTAATTACAGTTCCGGTAATTACAGTAATCATTACAGTAATTACAGTAATCTTATGACAGTAATTACATTACATTAACTCAGGCACCTTTTGAGTAAGGAAGCTGATATTTGGACATGACACTGACCAAGTGATGTGGCTATCAAGGATAATTTTGATTTATTGATTAATCATTTAATAAATGAACTCGTTGATTTATAAATGACTTATTTAATTAAAATTCCTCAGAGATACATCTTCGGATGAAATACTTGCAGATTGGTTATGCTATGAGCCAATTGATTAAGGAAAATATTTTGTGATGGCCATATTGGAGTTCGTGGCAACTCAGTTAGTGCCACTGCACCTTTAAAATGCATCCCTGCGTTCATTTTTCGATCGATTGAGTTGAAATTTTGAACAATCGGATCTGGACTGTCGTTGTTAACGACTCTAGCACGCACCCGTCCAATCAGGATGGAGCGGTATGGTCCCCGGATCATCACTGCCCGCAGTTTTAATTAGTTTTACTTTTTCTCTTGGTCATATAATTTTGAAGACATGCATGTCATGATATAGGAAATGTTTGTTCTGTTGAACGGAATAAATGTTGTTTATTTGTGTGGGTGTGTATTTTTGTGTATTTTGGATATATTTTCACGACTAATTCCAGTTAACACCCTGCAAAATTTGCTCGTTTTCTGGCCGAGTCGAAATTGCGTTGAGTTCCTATGGCATGCGCCATTAAAAGCGCTGTGTAATGGTTGAGCTCCCTTTATTTCGTTTTGGTCATGCGGATGAGCAGACAAAGTGACGAATGCTGTGGCTGGAGCAGTAGAAGCGATGTTTTTTTTAATTGAAACGATGTAATTTAATTAAAAGTGGGAGGGGGCAACACCACGCATACCTCTGTTAAGGTGTGTATAAACCCTGGAATATTTCAGCAATCAATACAATGCTGAAACGATGTAAGTTAATTTAATGAGTAATTTAATGAGGAATAAACGTGGGAGGGGGCAACACCACGCATACCTCTTTTAAGGTGTGTATAAACCCTGGAATATTTCAGCAATCAATACAATGCTGAAACTATGTAAGTTAATTTAATGAGTAATTTAATGAGTAATTTAATGAGTAATTTAATGAGTAATTTAATGAGTAATTTAATGAGTAATTAAAAGTGGGAGGGGGCAACACCACGCATACCTCTTTTAAGGTGTGTATAAACCCTGGAATAAACGTGGGAGGGGGCAACACCACGCATACCTCTTTTAAGGTGTGTATAAACCCTGGAATATTTCAGCAATCAATACGATGCTGAAATGATGTAATTTACTGTGTAAGATGGTCGACCTTGGGTTTGTTTGGGTTTTGTTGTTTATTTTTGTGGGTGTGTATTTTTGTGTATTTTGTATATGTTTTCACGGCTAATTCCAGTTAATATCCTGCAAAATTTGCTCGTTTTTCTGGCCGAGTCGAAATTGCGTTGAGTTCCTATGGCATGCGCCATTAAAAGCGCTGTGTAATGGTTGAGCTCCCTTTATTTCGTTTTGGTCATGCGGATGAGCAGACAAAATGACGAATGCTGCGGCTGGAGCAGTAGAAGGGATTTTTTAATTGTTCAATGATTATTCGATATTGTTATGACTTATTGTCAATAGGTATACTAAGTGGCCATGAGGTAGCCTGTTGCTATGTACAGTTTTATTCTATTGTTGATTATACCACATAGCTGTGGTGATAAAGGAAATGTTCGTTTTAAATAGATGATTATGATAGGACCATGACTATAAAATCATGATGATTATTATGAATGATATCATAGGGTTCAAATGCAGAATGATTGCATGAACTTGGGAAAGAACTTTCAAGCCCTATGGGATAAATTGGGTGTTACAAGCGATGGAGTTTCAAAATTTAGCATGATTGAAGGAATTTTAGTCTTATTTCAGGAGTTTTACGAAATTTATATTGCCAAGAGATTTGGGTACTATTAAAAGAAAAATGATGAGATATTTTTCCCAAAGAACTTTAATATCTGCCATCCATTTTGGCGGTCTCACGAATGAAGGATGAGTTGCCTTTAGTGGTTGCAAAGCAAATTTGTGGAGACCAGGCAAAATGGAAAAATAGGTCAGATATGACCCTAGGACAGAACAGTGATTCGTCAATTGACATGAGGTATGAACCAGAGGTGACGACCGATGAGCTTCGATCTCAGTCAATAGATGGACCTGTCCTGACATCATTGGGGAAAGGGCTTATGCAAGGAGTCATCCAAAATGATTAATTTGATTTATTGATGAATATTGATAAATTAATTGAAATTGAATAATTGAATTGAACTGAATAAATTTAATTGAATATTTTAAACTGAATAAATTGAACTGAATAAATTGAATTGAATATATTGATTGTTTGATTGATGAAAATGCGGTCTCAAGAAAGAAGCTTTGATATCTTTGTGAGATATTATCAATGTGAAGACAACCTTGGAAAATTGAGCAAGGTGGTGAGTTTATATATAGATATATATGTGCGGTTACCATTGTGTGATTTCCCCTTCAACAGAGCAGACACCTGAGGATTCACCCATTTCATACTGACCCTCTGGCTCATCTGCAAATACTGATCTGTGAGATTGGGTTGTGCAAAAGCCACAGGTGAGAGAGATTCTCTGGAAATCACCGTTTGAACAGGTGGAGAGATCCTTCCTGGAGGTACGAGTGAAGCTTTAGAGGAACAAACTACAACACATCCAACGCTACTTTGATAAAAGGCAGAATGGGAAATGGAGCCTGCAAGAATACACAAGGACAACCAGAGATTCCACAAAAAGGTACTTGTACACATCATATGTACGACCGTTATGGTGCCGAAGCTATAAGGCAGGTCGAGAATTGGTATTTGTGGACAAAGGGACATGATGAGGAGTTTCCAAGAGATGGTACATTTGAGCGAAGTCGATTGGAAAGATTGGAACAAAGATTGAAAGCCAGGAAGAGACAGAATCTAACGGTAGACTGGCTTGCATTCCATCTTTGGGATGGTGAATCCAGACAACGGGAACAGCAAGAACGGATAACGGATCTAGAACTTAAAATAAAAAGGATACAGGATACAGTGGAGGAGACAAATGCACAACTGCCCTCGAAATTAGGAATGAAAGTGACAGTTGTCCCATCTGATTTCCAGTTGTCTCCCCAAAAAGGACGGTACAGAGAATTTTTTCGTGTTTCAGGAGATAACGAGAGATTGCAGTGGCAACTCAGGGATGTAGAGATGCAGCCCAGCAATACAAGTGCACAGGTGCACAGACCAGGCAACGAAAGAAACCGGTGTTTCAAGTGTGGACGGATGGGACATTGGAAAAGAGGATGTCCGTATACCAAAAGGAAGACAAGTTCATAGGGTAAACCAAGATCAAGGGTACCAGTGCTGACCGATACCTCAGACAATGATTAGGCCTTCATTGCGACAAATCCCAAATGATGATTGGCCTCAACAAATTAGATTACTGGACAAACATGAATAACTGTCGATGATTCTTGGGTCTGAAAAGTTTTCGGAGCAAGAATTATTCATTTTTCTTTTGCTTGTAAGCAAATTGATAAATTAATTGATCAAATGCCGAAATTGGATCTTTTATGTTGGGCACAAAATTTTAAATTTACAAAGTTTGGAACAATTGCTTTGCAATTTTTTTTGGCAAACCAAGTGACAAGAGTCACATCATGATCAGGTGGGAATTTCGGACTATTGTTCTGCATGATTGATAGGTCAGTGGTCGACTGACATACAAATGGGTGGGTAGTCAAATTTGGATAAATTATTGTGGGAACTGAAAGGGTAATGTCAATGTGATGTCATAGGGGTTTTCTAAGAATAAACCTTTTGGTCCATTTGTGTATTAGCGCTTATAAAATTGAAGGACAAATTTTGAGAAATTGAAATAAAGTTGACACCCATCCGGATCTGTAAATAAGGGTTCCAACGCAAACAAATACGCATAATGCATGTGTGTGTGGGTATTTTGTGTGTCAGTGTTTTTGTTTTTGTGTATCAATCTTACAAGATTGTTGACACCGACAGTGTGCCTTGTCTGAAAATAGATAGTTCCATGGGGATGGGATCGCATATCGAGAGAATTCGTAAAATAAAAAATAGAAATATAATTTGATTATGAAAATTATCACTTTTGTCAAGGGAGATGGAGAATAAAGATTTGATTTGCTGAGTTATGAGCAGCTATTCATTAATAGTAAAAATTGGAAGTAATCTTGGGATTCCATTGTGATAGAATTTATATGAGAATCAAAGCTATTTATGGATATGAGCTTCATAAAAAAATGTGGGAGTACAAAATTAGCCAAATTTTGGAGAGGTCTTACACTGACTTCCCAGAGTACTTTGCTCATGGATCTTATATATATATAAACTTGAATTTTATCAGAATATAAATTGGGCTGTATGTATGGATGTGTATAAGGCATAGATGATATGGGAAAATAGTAAAGGAAATTTTGCTGGTTTGAACTATTGTGAGTTTTGAGTTCTGGAGTTCAAGCAAAGTCACTGGTTAACAGATGAGAATGGATAGTAAATAAATTCTTCGATGCTGGGTAAATTAAGTACGATATTACTTAGACTTATGAGAGCTATTGTTCTTCCTTACAGCAGTGCGAAATTATTGGGAAAAAAAAAATATATATATATTAGATCCAACATAATGAATCTATAAATGAATGTCAGAGGGATAATCTCCTCAATTTGTACTAATTATTTGATTGTGGGTAAAGGAATTAATTTATCATAGTGGATTGTTAACAGCAGCCTGAAAATGTCCTGAGAGTGCATCCATGTAATCAGAAATCCCAGATTTGTTTTTACAAACAACATTTTGGTAGAGGTCTTGTGTGGACGAGCACTTCCTTGGTAGATAAAAAACGGTACTGCATGCTGGCAGCCACTTTTGCGGCCAGTTAGGCCAAACAAATTGAGAGGAAATTGTAGTTAAATACGTAAGTTACACATGGCTATTTGTAAAAAGGAAATTTGTTGAGATGGGACACATTTTTCGAAGGTTTATTAAAGTGTTATAATATGACATGTGGCAAGGCAAACGATTGGATGGGAAAATTAGATCTGGTTATAGAATAAATTTATTGACCCCTTGAAGTTAATTCTTCGAATCATTGTTTCACTGGCATTTTTTGTTCACATTGGAAATAGTTTGGTAGAGCTTTGTTTAAAACCTTTGGTTGCGGTATCTTGGAACGAAATGATAAACCATAGGAGATTGATAAGAATAGAAAAAAAAAAAAATGGACCCAAAATAGAAAGTTGGATTCATGCCTCTCATTGCAAGCAAGCACATGGGGCTAAGGTGGACGATCCCACAGAAAATGAGGCTGCACCTAGCAGCCCAGCAGAACATTCAGTGGCAGATAAATGATAGTCGTGATTTACAGTCATTTGAATTACATTTTAACACCCCTTGCATTGATAAACATTACATTTTCAACATGTGATATTCCTACTTGGGATAGTGACATTTATTTGCCTACATGACATACAATTACCTGCTGATATTAATACAACATGAGTGAAAAAATGTATCACACTCATGATCAGGGGATTGAGTTCAACCCCGGGCGATAGGGGGATCAGGGTAAGACAAATAATCTGATTTATGTTACATATTAAGGGATTTTCTTTATTTACCTTTTAGGAAGCTTGTTAGTTTGGTATATAATGTTGAATGTCATCGACATATAATTATGTCATAGGTATGAATATATACAAGGAGTAGCAGACTTGTTTGTTGGTTTAGTAGTTATATTGGCAATTGTTTTAGTGGTGGCTTGCTTGAAAGCCTTAGTGACGGTGTGTTTGAATAAGGTAACCAACAACACGATGATAACGCATGAAGTGACAAATGAGGAAAGAAATGTGGAACCACAAGAGGAAGACTTTTATGGCGACATAAATACTGAGATTAAAAGATTAAATCAAGTGATGTTGCAAATGAATACAGTAGAATTAAGATAATGGCATAACGACAATGTTATGAGTTGTGTCAATTACAAGATCAGTGAACTCATATCACCACGAGTGACACACTGTTAAAAAAAAAAAAAAAAAAAAAAAAAAACGGAAAAGGAAAAGTGGGGAGGAATTATGGTAATAATACATTATGCTTAATTTGTTGGTTTGGGAAAAATTTTGGTGGGAATTAGATATTCCTGTTTGTGATTGTAATCATATACAATTTATTTTCTTAGAGTAGTGCTAAAATACCTGCGCGAGTTAATTTTGAACTATATTAACCTGAAAGCAATTGTGGATGCTATTCTTAGTTTAGTAGTGAAATACATACCTGATTGAATATTACTTGTGTGACGCATATAAATGAATATAACTTTTTGAATGTTGTAAGGGAAAACAACAAATTGTTGAATGTGAAACTGTCGGAAGATATACATAATTATGCTGATTTCATGGTAAGATGTACCCTATCTGATTCAGTGTGTGTGGAAAGCAGATTCAGATGTGACTGAGCATAAGGATAAGACGAGATCACATTTGAAGGGGGTGCTAACGGAATTGGGAAGACGTTCGAGAAAGAAAATTTGTGGCTAAAAAAATGAAGTTAATCGTGGCATACACCCTCTTTCTCAAAGAATGATGAAGACATTCTCCCGTGTAACTTGGAGATGGATGCTTACCTTCACCAAGGAAATTTATGTGACCATTTGCCTGGATCACACTGCAACATATGAAAGAAAGGCGATCACTTACTCTTGTTCGAAGGCTTCGAACATTCATCACATCAGAAGTTGGAGGACAACGACATTTTACCTGCAACCTCTGTGAAATGCGGGGACATATGTTATTACTTCACCACCGTCCGGGGAACCAGCATGTAGCTGCAAAAAACGGCTGTGCCCTTGTCACAACAGCTGTGCACGATTCTGCTGGTTGCTCCTGGTATGGACCATGAATGACCTGAACACCATGGTCCCAACATCATTGTGGATGCATCCGGCATCCCTGTTCCACATCTTGCTGGCCAATCAACATTACACCAACACTTGCTGCCCACTCATAATGAGGGAGGAGGCAAGTCGACTACAACTGGGCGAAGGCCTTGTCCAAGGAATCATTATGGTTCACAGCAAGAGTGGCAAGAATGCTACATGGAGAGCAGGGTCAGTCTATGACTCCGCAACGTTACCACAACAGCGAAATCCTACACGAAGTAGTGCAGGTGTTTATAAAAACAGAAGAAAATGTTTCATACCTGAATTCAAACACAAGTGATCAGCCCTTCCTTTCAAACAAAGAATCAACGTTTGTTTGGAGGGAAACGTTTTTGCCAGATGTTGCAGATGCCTTAAAAACTTGAAAATGGTGAAGCAAAATTGTTGTATCTTGGTGATGGTGAAGTGTTGTTTTACAAAGATATTTGTGATGCAAATGAAATAGATTGAATTAACAATATGGAAGGAGTCAATGACCAACGAAATGTTTTGTGATCAGAGTCTTGCAGGATGACGGTGTATGCCTAAGGAAATTGTATTGATGTTTACTTGTAGTGATTGATTGTTTACTTATATTGATGTTTAGATTAATGGTTAATATAAACAAAAAACAAAAAGATGAGGGAATTGTGGAAGTGTAACTCAGTGTAACTCATGGGTTGGAACTGGTAACGAACCAAGGTACGAGCAGGTGGTCGTAAGAATGTCAGGAATGCATCTCGCCCTGTTGAAGCTGGGAGTCCTGTTGTGTAGCTTTAGCACGACCCCGGGCTAACACACATTCCCAAGCCCGTACTATTGTCTTTCATCGGGATGCAAAGAGGATGAAGCAAATTCCCAGCAGGGAGGAGCGAGTTGGTGCCAGGAAGGCGAGCAGGATGACTGAGTAACATTGCTGCGGAGAAGGGATTACGATTTCAGTGCACAGAGGATTAACTGAAGTTTGCCCATATAAACAGAAGAGATTTTGAGTCAAGGAGCACTCATCCTCAGAAGCCCTGCCCGACGGAATGAACGCGTACCATGAGTACGGCGCTGCGGAGAAGACATCGTCCACGAAAGAGGGACTATCAGGATAGAGTTACCTGGTCCATTGAGTTAAACGGTAGTTATTTGGTATTGGAATGAAGTGAACAACCAGTTAATAAAGTCATGACCTTTTGTAAAACCTGTTTCCGACCATTGGCGTCTTGAGTCCCTACACACCTCCACGACACCCCTAACCCCTCTTCTAATTCCCCCACCGGCATCCGATCGCCTTGACCATCCATGGCGCGATTTTCAAATTTGGGCTCTTTTTTTTTTTTTTTTTTTTTTAAATTAAATTTCGGCCGCTCGAAATTTTGAGCGCGCTATTCGCGCTTCAGGTCCGGATCCCACTCCTGACACCAATTTGTTACAGATCTCTCCGTCGGCCTTTTTCCCCTTAAGAAGGGGGGATCAATCCCCTTGTCCGCGACTGACCGACGTGAGTCCTGGGGGTCCCAACGCTCCTCCCGGTCGGGAGCAGCCAGGGTATTTGGTCTACAAAAAGTCCCAAGGACCTGAGTGCCACTCCTGACCGCGAGCAAGGGAGGGACTCCCGCTCGAACCCCGTTTCCAGATGTTATGATTGCCGAGCGGTGTTAGCAACACGACGTTCGAGCCCTTACCAAAGACTAAACCCGATCCTGGAACGTTGGCCGAAATCGCGCCACAGGTTTTCAATGAGGGAAATCACAAAAACGACCGGACTAGCATGAAGAAGAAGAACGAAGGTAGGAAATACAAATGGAATTTATTACTAATATTTACACAAATCAAAGGAACCAAGGAAGGAGGAAGAATAAGAAAATAAAGACAGAAGGAGTAAGAAGACAGTGCAAATACTAGCTTACCTATAAACAGTCTTACTTAAACCCCAGGACAACACAGGAGACGGATGAACAATCAGACTTACACGGGGGATGATGATAGGGATGAATGGCTGGAAGGAGAGGAAGGTTCAGGTGGGATGGTAGGACGACCGGGCCGGGAGCAAGCAGCCGCCGGCTCTCCGCCCTCTGGTCCACACCGCCGGGATGCTCCCAGCAACGCCTTGGAGCCCGTTGTGGCAAGGCTGGTTGGCAACAGCGTCTCCCTCACTCGTACTCCCGCAGGTTGCACGACTCTCTTCACCAACTCAAGCGCCTTCCTTACAGCAACTGCCTTCCTGCTCCCTCTTTCCTTTGACTCCCTCAATCCTCTGCTGAACTCTTACGCACTTTCGGTGGACTGCCAACTCTGACGCCTCTCTCTCTTTCACAAATCGCTTGCTGTCTCTCTTCCTTTCACAAATGGCTTGCTGTCTCTCTTCCTTTCACAAATGGCTTGCTGTCTCTCTTCCTTTCACAAATGGCTTGCTGTCTCTCTTCCTTTCACAAATCTTGTGCGTGCGCTTATATTGCGCCTGGGGCGATCAAGCCGCCGGCCTCCAGGACACGCCCATCGGTGAGCTCGCCTCGGCCTTGATTGGTCGCGAGGGCTCACCGATCCCGCCCCTAGAGGAGGCGTTGGCAAGGCCACGCCTTGTTCCTGGTGCTGGGCTGACTCCTCCCACCTTCTGCTCCGAGATGACCTCGTGCGTAATGGACGGCGAATGCAGTTGGCAATGCGAATTGCGATGGTGATGCCATTAACCCCACCCAAAATTACTGGCGCTTCGAAGATGCCATGGGGCTTCGGAGAGACCTAATCTTATTTCATTTGATGCAATGCAGAGTCGACTATTGGGAAACACAGCCTTAAACTACATAGAATAAGGAGATAACTATAAGAGAGGGACATATGATTGGCTACGTGTATGTATATGGCTTAACTAAGGGACGACCTTTGACCTTTACACACAACACGGAGGGTGATATTTACACACAAAAAAACACAATTCTCAAATCCACAATATATATACATATATATATATATATATATATATATATATATATATATATATATATATATATATATATATATATATATATATATATATATATATATATATATATGTATATATATATATATATATATATATATATATATATATATATATATATATATAGACTTGGCATTTAATATGGAATATTTTTTTTGTGGGGGTGAAGTTACTTTTCAAGTTGATTTAGAACCAAAAGTTCATTGAAATTATGTTGAAATTATTCTAGATTTTGTTAATGTGACCTTTAAAAGAAACAAAAACCACATTTGACATTTCGAAGCAAATAAATTGATCCTTGAAAGTGATGTAAACTGATATTGAACTCAATTCACAGACAGTACTGTGTTAAACTTCTGTACGTTTTCCAGAAGTATTTCTTTATTTTGCACATTAGCCAAAAATTTTTTTAACAAAAACAAAAGTTAAATTACAACTGGGATTACGGACAGTAAAATTACAGTTCAGTATGTCGTGTAACCCCCACGAGCATTCAGGAGAGCACGTACACGTTGAGGCATGCTGTTCACGAGATTTGCCAAGGTTTGGACAGGAATTGCTTGCCATGCAGTGACAATAGCCTGCTGCAATTCACGTACAGAGGTAGGCTGCTGGTCCAAGTTGTCGATTTGACGCGTTAATTCTGCCCACAAGTTCTCTATCGGATTCATATCCGGGGACATGGCAGGCCACTCCATATGCTCTACACCACGGTCAGCAAGAAAGTGTTGGATCATGCGAGCATGATGAGGCCATGCATTGTCCTCATCCTGAATTCACCTGAATTCATCCCTGCTGTTCAAAACAACATCAAGCTCACCCTGTTCAACACCCGGTCCCTCAACAACAAATGCCTCATCCTGAACGAATACATCCTGGATAACAAACTGGACTTTCTCTGCCTCACCGAAACCTGGCAACAACCTCTGGACTACTAAACACTCAACCTCACCACACCCAATGGATATTCCTACGTCAATAAACCACGCTCGGGGGGCCGAGGTGGTGGAATTGCCGTTATCCACCATCAAGACATCAGGACCAGCCTCATCCCCATCGCCTCATCCTCATCATTTGAACACCTGGCTTTTAAACTCTCTGGTCGCACGCAGTCAGTCATGGCTGTCGTCTACCACGCTCCCAAGCCACACCCATCATTCCTGTCTGACTTCTCCTACTTTCTGACCCAGCTATGTTCCCTCTCCCCCTCAATCCTCCTCCTTGGTGATTTCAACATCCACATGGACTCCACTGACTCCACAATAACCACTGACTTCACTGATTTACTCACCTGCTTTAACCTCACTGAACATGTCGACTTTCCTACCCATATCCGTGATCACATTTTGGACCTTGTCTGCTCCACTGGATTAAATTTGCACCATCTCTCTGGCTCCGACCTCACCCTCTCTGACCACTTAGCTATCACTATGACCATCAACATCCCCACCCCAACACCAAGACATTATCGCACTATCACCTTCCGTAAGCTAAACGCTCTTTCACCTACCTCATTCTCATCCACCCTCTCTGAAAAAATGTCCACTTCTCCCTTCGTTGACCTCCACACCCCTTCCGACCTCACTGACTACTACAACCACACTCTCTCCTCCTGCCTTGACCAGCTTGCGCCTGTAAAAACCAAAACAGTTTCTTTCGCCCATTCTGCTCCCTGGTTTACCCCTGAACTCCGCCTGATGAAAACTCGTGCTCGCCAACTTGAAAGACAAAACAGGTCTCACAGTTCACTCCCAAGCCTACAAGGACCACCTACAACACTACAAAGATGCCCTCTCCCGTGCCCGCTCCGCCTACTGCTCTCAAATTATCCACTCTGGCTCCGGAAACCCAAAAGCACTCTTCTCGACAATAAACAAACTCCTCCGCCCCCTGAACACCACCACCCAGTCATTCACAGTAGACAACTGCATCTCCTTCCTCTCTTTCTTCCAACGCAAAATTGACAACATCTACAACAGCTTGACCACCGCCGCACCCGCTCCCCTTCCAACCACCTGCCCCCCCTTGTCCTGCCATTCCCTGTCTCGGTTCTCCCCAATCTCCCCTACTGACCTCTCTGAACTCCTCATAAGAATGAAAACTGCCACCTGCACTCTTGACCCCATCCCCTCCAGCTTTGTCAAGGCCTCCCTCCCTGCTCTCTCTCCACTTATCATTGCAACAATAAACTCCTCCCTGTCTACAGGCATCGTCCCACTTTCCCTCAAAATTGCTGCTGTTACCCCCATTCTAAAAAAACCTGGTCTAAACCCTGACACCCTAAACAACTTCAGACCCATCTCCAACCTACCCTTTCTGTCAAAAGTTTGGGAACGCGCTGTAGCCACCCAACTCAAACATCACCTCTCTGCCAATAACCTGTATGAAACATTCCAATCCGGCTTCCGCTCCAACCACAGTACTGAAACTGCTCTCCTCAAAATCACCAACGACCTTCTCCTCTCCTCTGACGCTGGCAACCTCAACATTCTCGTCCTCCTCGACCTCAGCGCTGCCTTTGACACCATCGATCACACCATCCTCCTCACCCGACTTGAATCCACCTTTAACGTTACCGGCACTGCCCTCTCTTGGATTAAATCATACCTCTCTGACAGACGCCAGTTCATCTCCATCAATAACTGCAAATCCCCCACTGCTCCCCTCCCCCAAGGTGTCCCCCAAGGTTCAGTTATTGGCCCCCTCCTCTTCGTCCTTTACCTGTCCCCCCTCGGTCACTTAATCCGCCGTCATGGTCTCCAATTCCACTGCTTCGCCGATGACATCCAGCTTTTCATTTCCACCAAGTCCGTCTCCACCGACACCCACTCTATCCTGATAAACTGCATCACTGAAATAAAATCCTGGCTTCAAATCAACTTCCTCAAGCTTAACTGTGATAAATCTGAAATAATCATCATTGGCCCAAAAAGGCTCACAAAATCCACCCATAACTTTGCCCTCAACATCGACGGTATCCCAGTATCCACCTCGAATCACATCTGGAATCTTGGCGTCATCTTTGACCAAACCCTCTCCTTCGACAAATACATTCAACAGATCACAAAGTCAGCCTTCTTTCACCTGAAAAACATTGCCCGTCTCTGCTCATCCCTCTCCTCCACGGCTGCAGAAACCCTCATCCACGCCTTCATCAAATCCCGTCTGGACTACTGCAATAGCCTCCTCTATGGTTCACCCTCAAAAATCACCAATAAGCTCCAATACATTCAGAACTCCGCTGCCCGTCTACTCACCCATTCCCGGACCCGTGACCACATCACCCCCGTCCTTTACAAGCTTCACTGGCTCCCCATCCCCCAGAGAATCCAGTACAAAATCCTCCTCTTGACATACAAAGCCCTCCATAACCTGGCCCCATCCTACCTGGCTGACCTCCTCTCCAGACACACTCCCACCCGCAACCTCTGCTCTGCTGGTACCAACCTCCTGACCCCCTCCATCCGGACCAAATTCAGATCCTGGGGGGACAGGGCCTTCTCCATCGCTGCTCCCACCCTCTGGAACTCACTACCTCACACCATCAGAGACTCCTCCTCACTCACCACATTCAAAACATCACTAAAGACCCACCTGTTCAACACTGCATTCAACATTCAACCCACAGCATTTAACCCCTGACTATCTCTTCTCCTTCTCCCTCCTTTTGCTTTAAATATTTCCCTATTGATTCTTGTCTTTTTGCAATTGTGGTTTTCATGTGTTGTTATGCATTATGTTTTCCACTCTGCCAAAGCGCCTTTGGGCTTCTTGAAAAGCGCTATACAAAATAAATGAATTATTATTATTTTTATTATTGTCATCCTGGAAGACAAAGAAGCAATGTTTCTTCCAGAATGGCCCTGTATTTGAACTGGTTCAGGTTTCCATTCAGAACAACCAGGTCAGTTTTGCCCCCTGCATGAAAAGCAGTCCAAACGGTCACCCAACCACCTCCAGCTTGGACTCTTGGCACTATACAATCTTCGTTGTAGGCTTCATGCACTTGTCTGCGCACTCGGACATGGCCATCTTGACGATAGACCAGAAATCAAGACTCGTCACTGAAGATCACGTGATTCCAGTGTCCTGGCTGCCATTGACGGTGCTTTCTGGCCCACTGCCATCGGCGATGGTGGTGTTGTCTTGTCAGGCGTGGCTTTCTCAGGGTACGCCTGGCACGATAGCCTGCTTGAACCAGTCGTTGGATGACTAGCCTTCTGGATACAGGCACATTTGTCAGTTGCTGCCACTCAGCCCTAAGCCGATTAGCTGACATGGTATGGCCATTGCGGACTAACCGGTGCAGCTGGCGATCATCCCTCCTTGTGGTTCTGCGGGGACGTCCTGGCCTCGATATTGGAGGAGGGACACCCCTCTGAGCATTTCGTTTCGGGATCTTTGACACCTGACCTTGAGTGATGCCATACTGCCGAGCAATAGCACACTGTTTCATGCCAGAATTTCGTAAAGCCACCACTCCATGACAAACAGCATTGTCATGTTGACGAACCATCTCCAGAGGAAGCGGCAATAACTTTTGTAGACGTGCAGCAGTTGTTTTCCACGAATACAGAACGCAACAACCCTTATATACCCGATTGTGAAGCCAATCGTCAAATGTACCTGTCCGTACATTTTGTCATGCCACCTGTGATATAATCCTGTTATTGACTTCTTGCTGCGACAGACAATCAGTGACATGGTTCTTTTAACAAAGAAATCACCGAAGCGTAAAAGAAACTCACCAGATTGATATTCTGAGTTCAGAAAGGAAACACAAGTCAAGAGAAAAAAAATATTCCATATTAAAGGCCAAGTCTGTATATACATATATACAGTCACGTGAAAAATGAAGTACACCCCATGTAAAGTTTTGACTTTAAGACATATTTCAACATACAGCTATTTGATCTTCATTTCAGCAATATTGACAGATAAAGGTGATATAATATAACAAATATCATGAAACATTTACATTTTGTAGTTCATTGTATAATTTAAATAAACATAAATGCAAATTTCGCATGTGGAAAAAGTAAGTACACCCCTACATTTATCACTACTTCAAATACCTAAAATTAGAATCAGGTGTACCAGCTCAGGTGCAAATGATTAGAACATCATTCGAGAGGATCTTGGAGGAACCTGTCTTAATTAAACCTCAGACATTTAGTTTGGTTTGCTCTTTGATGTTGAAGTGTGCGGCGTCACCATGCCTAGATCAAAATAGCTCTGAGGCCTTCAGAAAGAAGGTTATAGATGCCTACGAGTCTGGGAAGGGATGTAAAAAGATATCCAAACAATTTGAAATCAATCATTCGATTGTCCAGAAGATCATCTACAAGTGGAGAAGATTCCAAACAACTGCCAACTTGTTCAGGCCAGGCCGCCCCAGCAAGTTCAGCCCGAGAGCAGACCGCAAGATGCTGAAATAAGTCTCTAAGAACCCCAGAATGTCATCACGGGACCTCCAGGTCGCTCTTGCCACTGTTGATGTCAAAGTGCACGAGTCTACCATTAGAAAGAAGCTGCACAAATTTGATATACATGGGAGGTGTGCCAGGAGGAAACCTTTGCTGTCCAGAAAGAACATCAGGGCAAGACTAAAGTTTGCCAATGAACATCTCGGCAAAGGCCAGCACTTCTGAAACAATGTGCTCTGGACAGATGAGTCAAAGGCAGAGCTATTTGGCCACAGTACCAGAAGACATGTTTGGCGATAACCAAAGACAGCATTTGACCACAAGAACCTGATACCAACTGTAAAGCATGGTGGTGGAAATAGTATAGTTTGGGGCAGCTTTGCTACATCATGGCCTGGGCAGCTCAACGTCATAGAATCCACTATGAATTCTTCATTGTACCAGAGGGTGCTTGAGGGTAATGTGAGGCCATCTGTCGAAACGTTGAAGCTCAACCGAAGGTGGACCTTGCAACATGACAATGACCCCAAACATACCAGTAAATCCACCAAGGAATTGCTGAAAAGAAAGAAATGGAGGGTTCTGGAATGGCCAAGTCAAAGCCCGGATCTAAATCCCATTGAGATGTTGTGGGGGGATTTGAAACGAGCTGTGCATGCAGGAAACCCCTCAAACATCGCACAGCTGAAAGAATTCTGCATGGAGGAGTGGGCAAAAATTTCTCCCAGTCGATGTCAGAGACTGATAGACAGTTATAGGAAACGCTACTTGAGGTTGTTTCTGCGAAAGAGGGCAATACCACCTATTAGAGCCAAGGGTGTACTTACTTTTTCCACATGCGAAATTTGCATTTATATTTTCTTAAATTGGACTACAATTAATTTACATTGGACTACATACAATGGACTACAAAATGTAAATGTTTCATGATATTTGTTATATTATATCACCTTCATCTATCAATATTGTTGAAATGAAGATCAAATATCTGTATGTTGAAATATGGTGAAAAAGTCAAAACTTTACATGGGTGTACTTACTTTTTCACGTGACTGTATATATATATATATATATATATATATATATATATACACTACATGACCAAAAGAATGCAGATACCCCTTCTAATTAGTGGGTTCGGCTATTTCAGCCGCACCCATTGCTGACAGGTATATATAATCAAGCACACAGCCATGCGATCACCATGGACAAACATTGGCAGTAGAATGGGCTAAACTGAAGAGCTCAGCGACTTTCAACATGGCACCATCATAGGATGCCATCTTTCCAACAAGCCAGTTTGTCAAATGTCGGCCCTGCTAGAGCTGCCCCGGTCAACTGTAAGTGCTGTTTTTGTGAAGAGGAAACGTCTCGGAGCAACAACAACTCAGCCATGAAGTGGTAGGCCACACAAGCTCACAGAATGGGACCGCAAAGTGCTGAAGCCCGTAGTGCGTAAAACTCGTCTGTCCTTGGTTGCAACACTCACTACCGAGTTCCAAACTGCCTCTGGAAGCAACGTCAGCACAACTGTTTGTCGGGAGCTTCATGAAATGGGTTTCTCTGGCTGAGCAGCCGCACACAAGCCCAAGATCACCATGCACAATGCCAAGCGTCGGCTGGAGTGGAGAAAAGCTCGCCACCATTGGAATCTGGAGCAGTGGAAATGCGTTCTCTGGAGTGATGAATCACACTTCACCATCTGGCAGTCCTACGGACGCATCTGGGTTTGGAGGATGCCAGGAGAATGCTACCTGCCCGAATGCATAGTGCCAACTGTAAAGTATGGTGGAGGAGGAATAATGGTCTGGGGCTGTTTTTCATGGTTCGGGCTAGGCCCTATAGTTCCAGTGAAGGGAAATCTTAACACTACAGCATACAATGACATTCTAGACGATTGTGTGCTTCCAATTTTGTGGCAACAGTTTGGGGAAGGTCCTTTCCTGTTTCAGCATGACAATGCCCTCATGCACAAAGCGAGGTCCATACAGAAATGGTTTGGCGAGATCGGTGTGGAAGAACTTGACTGGCCTGCACAGAGCCCTGATCTCAACCCCATCGGACACCTTTGGAATGAATTGGAACGCCGACTGCGAGCCAGGCCTAATCGCCCAACATCAGTGCCCGACGTCACTAATGTTCTTGTGGCTGAATGGAAGCAAATCCACACAGCAATGTTCCAACATCTCGTGGAAAGCCTTCCCAGAAGAGTGGAGGCTATTATCGTAGCAAAGGGGGGACCAACTCCATATTACTGCCCATGGTTTTGGAATGAGATATGTGGTATTCGGGTGTCCACATACTTTTGGTCATGTAGTATATATATATATAGAAAAATAGCATCTTTCCTCTTTGTGTACACATATGATTTAACGAGTCATAAATAGAGAGCAAATGTATGATTTTATTTGGGCACCATGGGCAGCACGAATACATTTTGGACATGTGAGGACAGCAAAGGCTCCAAAAGCAAGGAAAATAGCTTAATCGAGGAAGAAGAAACACATATTAACGAAAAGTCTAGTATGGGTAACAAGCCTCAGTGGCTTATAAAACGCACAATTAACGCGTAAATGACTCAAATTATTTTAATTGGAGGGCAGACGCTTATCGCAATAACCACATGTTTCCGGGGATGTCGCGGATTCCTCTTGCTGTTACAGCGGATCGGCTCATAACGCAATGACATTAAAAGAAAAATATCGCACAGATAACTGTGGACGAGGGACCAAGCAACGATGCATTTACAGTGGTGCTTTGGCTTTGTGTAATGGATGGGGAAGAAAATTGGAAGAGTAAAACGAGGGTGAACGAGAGTTTTACTTTTGAAAGTAAAGCGTGACGTATTCGGATGACGTGGTGTTGATGAAGAAGTGTATGTGTGTATATGTTTGTGTGTGTGGGCGTTTGTTTATGTGGGCATTTGTGTGTGTGTGTGTGTGTTTGTGTGTGTGTGTGAATTTATGGGTGTGTGTGTGCGTTTGTGTGTGTTTGTATGTGCATTTGTGTGTGCATTTGTGTATACGTGTGTGGGCTTGTGTGTGTGTCCATGTGTGTGTCCGTGTGTGTGTTTGCGCGTTTGTGTGTGCATCTGTGTGTATGTGTGTGTGTTTGTGTGTGCTTGTGTGTGTTTGGTTGTGTGTGTTTGTATGTGTGTGTGTGTGTGTGTGTGTGTTTGTGTGTGTGTGTGTGTGTGTGTGTGTGTGTGTGTGCGTTTGTGTGTGCATTAGTGTATGTGTTTGCATTTGTTTGCATGTGTATGTGTTTGTTTGAATGTGTGTGTGGGTGTGTGTGTGTGTGTGTGTGTTTGTTTGTGGGTGTTTGCGTTTGTGTGATTGGGTGTGTTTGTGTGTACGTGTGTGTATTTGTGTGTGTGTGTGTGTGTGTGTGTGTGTGTGTGTGTTTGGGGGTGTTTGCGTTTGTGTGTTTGGGTGTGTTTGTGTGTATTTGTGTGTGTGTGTTTGTGCTTGTGTGTGTTTGTGTGTGTATGTGTTGGTGCATGTGTGTGTTTGTGTGTGTGCATGTGCATGTTTGTGTGTATGTATATGTGTGTGTGTGTTCGTATGTTTGTATGTGCGTGTGTGTGTATGTGCTTCTTCATGTGTAAATAAGAAGCTGTAAAATGAGTGTGACCTCCTAACAGTGCTGCAGTAAGGTAATATATAATGAGTTTGTGTGGTAGATGATGCTTATTGGTCACAATTCGTGCAACAATCCTGACGAGAATTCATGGAGTGGTGTTTGGTTGTGTATGTTTGTGTTTGTGCTCGTGTGTGTGTTTGTTTGTCACGCTACTCTTTCTACTGTTCTGGGCCGATTACATTCAGACTTTCTACATGGGATCAGCATGACCCCAATTAATGCAAAGGGGTGTTTTTATATTTGCTGGAGGTCGTGGGGGTGGGGGGCCAAATTCGCTTTGTAAATGTGTATCATGCAGCACCACCTCTAGGTGGGCGAGTGTATTACAAGTCCCCTTTGCAGTACGTACAGTGTTCCTGTCACCACATTTTCCAGTGTGCAGTGAGGTGTTTTAAATTATAAGCAGTATGCATGTTTTTGCTTCATTCATGTAACCCAGGTTTTTGTTTTATTTTCGTGAGTGATTGAGGCAGCTGCCAGTTGCCTATACACCACCTAAATAAAGGTATGTGTCAGAAGAACGTGTTGCATGCTTGGAGAAAGATCGCCCACAGGGCGGGTACTCTACTAGTGGCTGTAATGGGGGCATGGTTTTTTTGTCCTTAATATACACCGTGAGTATGAGGGTTTTAATATCTTCTATAATTCTGAAAGGAAGTTCATCCCCAACAGACTATTTTAGCCATTATTCTGGAATGATGGCTTGATGATCTGTAAGGTTGCAACATGTCTACAGCTATGCTGTTTTCTAGTTGTGGAATTTTGAACCATTTCCCATACGGTTTGATTCATGCTGTGAGATGCCCTCTAGGGGTCGCAGTATTGCGCAACATGACGATGATGTCAGTGTTGCAATATGTTTGAAGGACATGACGAAGGTGTATCGATTTGAATGTCCACACACCAAGAACAATTTTGAATATTTAATTCTCTGGAGAAGATTCGCTCGAATACACCAAGGATTACAACAAAGTTTAACAATACTATACTGACATATACACTCACAGATTCAACACAACGTGTCCAGCCTATCTTCTAGCAAGTGGTTGAATGCAGTTCCTTTTTTCTCGTAAGTTTGGGAACAAAGGAAATCTCCTGCTGTCTCAGGAGTCAGACTGAGGAATGGAAAGTTCAGGAGTTTTGCAGACAGACTGGCGCCATGGACTCAATCAAGCATCTGGTTATCATTACATCTCCGACCATTGAGGATAAGTATCTTAAGATGAAGAAGTGCAGACTTGTTGTTTTTCCCATCATGGCGCCTCTCAGAGGCTTTGTCTGTTCTTCTCTGATTAAATCAGCTCCATTCACCTTTTGTACATTTCAATACACTTTCAAACATTGTATCTCTTTCCTTGCATAGATGATCAATGTTAGCCTTATTTTGAAGTCGAGCAAACACGCAATTTATACAATTCATATGCAGATTTAATCAAATATTTATCACTAAAGTATAAGCTTCACTTTTATTGGCTACATATAAATAAATATATATATATATCGGAGACTTACAGTTGGAAGTCCATTTTAGACTTCCACAAACTGAATATGTATATATATATATATATATATATATATATATATATATATATATATATACACATATATATGTGTCACGCTACCAGATTTTTATACCAGATGCGCTAATCATCTACTGCGTATAAACGCCGTTGAAAGGCGGCGCCGCGTGTTTCACCATTTTCGCTTCCGGATTGATCGTTTATCAGCAATAAACTTCCGTAAATATACCTTTGTAGCGGACACGATGGCTCGCTGGCGCGGTGACATCATTCCGCGCACCAATGGGGTGTCGGCCACGCCCGAGGGGTAGGCGTGGCCTCGGGATATAAACGGGACTCGCAGCCCCGAGCGAGTCAGTGCTACAGTTTGAGCTTTACAATAACGACTCTTTTGACCCTACGCGTTGTGGCTTACCTTCTTTGGCAAACAAGTTGCGTGCGTAGCACCACGCTACACTGGTGACCCCTTTTGGTTCAGCCGTCGCTGACCACAGAACGCGCCATGGCCAGCAACGCGGTCGCAGTAAAGCTCCCTGAGTTTTGGGAAGCACAGGCCGAGGTATGGTTCGTGCAGGCCGAAGTACAGTTCCAGCTTCGAGGTATAACGGCGGACGAGACGCGTTACTATCACGTGATCGCCGCCCTCGGGCCGGCACGGCCGCCCGAGTCGTGTCCATTCTGCGGCACCCACCGGCAGAGCACAAGTACAGGGCGCTCAAACGTCTCCTCATCGCCACGTTCGGCCTCACGGAGTTCGAACAGACGGACCGCCTCCTGGACCTTCCCGAACTCGGCGACACACGACCATCGGTACGGATGGACTACATGCTGTCGTTGCTGGGTGACAAAGCCCCGGATTTTTTATTCCGAGCGCTTTTTCTACGCCAGCTTCAACACAACACACAGGTACGCCTCGCGTTGGCCGGTTCCAAAATAGAGGAACCCCGCGCTCTGGCCGTCGAGGCCGACAAGTTTTTCGTGGCTTGTGACACGTGGGCGAGCTTCGGTGCGGCCGTCGTGGATCCCGAGGCTGATGCGGCTGCACACCTCGTGGATCCCGAGGCTGATGCGCATGCACACCTCATGGCCGCCGCCACGCGCCGCCCACCACCACTGCAGCGGCGAAAGCCGCGGCCTCCGCCGCTCCCGCCGCAAGCCTGGTGCCGTTTCCATGCCAGGTTCGGCCACAAGGCTAAGAAGTGTTGCCCGCCGTGCTCGTTTGGCAAGTCGGGAAACGACCGAGCCGACGCTTGGTAGCGGCCCTGAGCGTCGGCAATTCCGGCAGCCTCTTATTCATCACGGACACCTTGTCCGGGCGCCGCTTCCTCTGTGACACAGGAGCGCAGGTAAGCATCATCCCAGCCCACGCGTCCGACAAGCGAACCGCGGGCCGGGGCCCCGCGTTGCTTGCAGCCAACGGTACACCCATACGCACATTCGAGAAGCGCTGCCTCTCCCTGCGGTTCGGAAGGCAGCGCTTTCAATGGTTGTTCGTAACCGCCAGCGTGCCCATGGCATTGCTCGGTGCGGACTTCCTATGTGCAAATGGGTTGTTGGTGGACGTGAAGCACAGACGGCTCGTCCAGGCCGAAACCTTTACCTCGCTCGCTTGTTCACTGAGCAGCTCGTTAAGCGGCTCACTGAGCGGCTCACCGAGCGGCTCACCAAGCGGCTTGCTAAACGGTGCCGTCCCGGCGAGTTTGGTTTGTACGCTTGCGGCAGCGGATGACTTTACCCGCCTCCTCGCCAGTTTCCCGGCCCTCACGCGGCCCACCTTCTCGGCGGTGGCCGTCAAGCACGGGGTGGAGCATCACATCCCCACCGTCGGGCCACCGGTCTACGCCTGGGCACGCCGCCTCGTGCCGACGAAGCTCGCGGTGGCGAAAGCGGAGTTCGCTATGCTGGAGCGGCTGGGCATCGTACGGCGCTCCAACAGCGCATGGGCATCGCCGCTGCACATCGTGCCGAAGCCCGGCGGGGAATGGCGGCCATGCGGAGACTACCGCCGCCTCAACGATGCTACCACCCCCGACCGCTACCCGGTCCCTCACATCCAAGACTTTTCCGCCCGGTTGGCGAAAATGTCCCTCTTCTCCAAGGTGGACCTCATCCACGGATACCACCAGGTCCCCGTCAGGCCGGAGGACATACCAAAGACAGCCGTCATCACACCATTCGGCCTCTTCGAGTTCCTGCGGATGCCCTTCGGGTTGAAGAATGCGGCTCAGGCGTTCCAACGGCTGATGGACAGCGTCTTGCGCGACTTGTACTTCGTTTACGTCTGCCTGGACGACATCCTTGTCGCAAGCGCGTCCCGTGAGGAGCACCTCCGCCATCTCCGCACGCTCTTCGAACGCCTGGGCCGGCATGGCCTGATCGTCAACCCCGCCAAGTGCCGGTTCGGCGTCGCAGAAATCGACTCTTTGGGGCACCGCGTCACCAGGCACGGGGCCATCCCCTTACCGGCCAAGGTGGAGGCGGTCAGGGGATTTCCGCGCCCCCGCACGATCAAGGGGCCCCAGGAGTTCCTGGGCATGGTGAACTTTTACCACCGTTTCCTACCCCGCGTCGCCCAGCTCCTGCGCCCCCTGCACGAGGCCCTCCGGGGGAAGCCGGGCAAAGGTGACGTTGCTTGGACCGAGCCGATGGATGCGGCGTTCGCGGGCGCGAAGCTCGCCTTGGCTAACGCCACCATGCTCGCGCACCCGGCGCCCGATGCACCGATCGCCTTCACCACCGAAGCGTCGGACTACGCGGTGGGCGCGGTGCACGAGAAATGGGTGAAGGGGGCTTGGCAGCCGCTGGCGTTTTTTAGCCGGCAGCTCCGCCCGCACGAACGGCGGTACAGTACCTTCGACCACGAGCTCCTCGGGCTTCACCTGGCGGTCCGGCATTTCCGCAATCTGCTCGAGGGCTGTTCGTTCACGGCCTTCGTCAACCACAAGCCCCTGGTTTTCGCGATGGCCAAAGTCGCCGAGCCGTGGTCGGCCCGGCAGCAGCGTCACCTCTCGGCCGTGTCCGAGTACACGACGGACATCCGGCACGTCGCAGGGAAGGACAACCCGGTGGCGGATTGCCTTTCCCGGTCCGTCGCCCACGCGGTCCACCTCGGGATCGACTATGCCCGGATAGCGGCGGACCAGACCGCCGACCCCGACGTCCAGGCCTTGCGGACCGCCGTCATGGGCCTCTGCGTCACCGAGGTGCCGTCCGACGGCGCGGGCATGGCCCTCTTGTGTGACGTCTCCCTCGGCCGGCCTTGCCCCATCGTGCCCGCGGGCTGGCAGCGCCGGGTTTTTGACGCCATCCACGGCCTGTCCCACCCGGGCACGAAGGCCTCCCAGAGGCTGGTCGCCGACAAGTTCGTCTGGCATGGCCTCCGGAAGGCCGTCCGTGAATGGGCCAGGATGTGCCTCGCGAGCCAGCGCGCGAAGGTGCACCGCCACACCCAGGCCCCGTTGGCCCCGTTTACTGTACCCAAACGTCGGTTCGACCACGTTCACGTGGACTTGGTGGGACCTCTGCCCCCCTCGCGGGGTTTCACCCACGTCCTCACCATGGTGGACCGCACCTCCCGGTGGCCGGAGGCCGTGCCTTTGGCAGCGACGACGGCGGCGGACGTCGCGCAGGCGTTCATCGCCACCTGGGTTGCCCGGTTCGGCGCCCCCTCTGACATCTCGTCCGACCGCGGCCCCCAGTTCACCTCAGAGCTCTGGGGGGTGGCAGCGTGGGGGCTCAGCGTCCAGCTGCACCGCACCACGGCCTACCACCCCCAGGCCAACGGCCTGTGCGAGCGCTTCCATCGCTCCTTGAAGGCCGCGCTCCGGGCCACCCTCCGCGACGGCGGCTGGGTCGACAGGCTTCCCTGGGTCCTGCTGGGCCTCAGGACGGCGCCCAAGGACGACCTGCGCACATCCGCGGCGGAGTTGGTCTTCGGACAACCGCTGCGGGTGCCGGGCGAGTTCCTCCCCGACTCCACGGCACCATGGTCCGCGGCGCAGCAGCGCTCCGCACTGCAGGAGACCGCCCGGAGGTTCACCCCGGTGCCGACGGCGCACCACGGGTGCCCGCCAACGCACGTCGCCCCGGAGCTTCGTACGGCGGAGTACGTTTTCGTCTGCCACAACGCCCACCGGACACCGCTGCGACTCCCGTACGACGGGCCCTTCCGCGTGCTGGAGACCAGGGCGAAGCATTTCACCCTAGACATAGGCGGTACTCCTGACCGCGTTTCCGTGGACCGCCTCAAGCCGGCCCACCTCGACGTGGACCACCCCCCACAAGCGGCTCGGCCCCCGCGCCGGGGCCGCCCCCCGGCAGGTGGACCCCCAGCACCGCCCAGCCCCGCCACCCCCCTGTCCTGCACCCATTCCAGATGCCGCCAGAGGCATCCCAGATGGCATCCCCGCATCCCAAACGCCGCCAGCCGCCAGAGGGCGCTTCGGCCGAGTCATCCGTTTGCCCCGCAAACTGACCCTTCAGGTGCGCGGGAATTCTGGGGGGGCGCGTGTGGCGGACACGATGGCTCGCTGGCGCGGTGACATCATTCCGCGCACCAATGGGGTGTCGGCCACGCCCGAGGGGTAGGCGTGGCCTCGGGATTTCCACGGGACTCGCAGCCCCGAGCGAGTCAGTGCTACAGTTTGAGCTTTACAATAAAGACTCTTTTGATCCTACGCGTTGTGGCTTACCTTCTTTGGCAAACAAGTTGCGTGCATAGCACCACGCTACACCTTTATTGGACACAGTTTCGTCTTATATTTCACCCATCGACGGGAAAATATACGATCTTTCGTTCTATGACAGTGGCATTACCTGTTATGACCGTTGAAGCCTGAATTTTGCTTCGGACTCGACGGGCATTTTCCGCGATTCCACGGCAACAGTCGCCTGTGGTGGCGTGCCAGTCGCTACACGTGTTTGTTTAGATAATGATTAATGATACTGATAATGAATAATACTGATACGTGACTGATAATTATCATTGTCATTATCTTGTGAGCCTAATTCACAAAGTACATACAAGTACAGCATTGTTCAGTAAACGATATTCTTTGTCCAGTATATGAATAAAATATCATGCACACTGGATGCACAGCACTGAGCAGCATGTACAGGTCTTATCAATTGCACAAACTATGATGACGGTCTCAATCATTATAATGATTGTGTGCGTGTTTGTGTGCATGTTTGTTTCCCATAAATTCCAATTAAAATCAGTGCTGGTCACAACTTATCTGCTCGGAAAAAAAGTGAAAAATACAGAATATTGGCACGGTGCCAAAAAAAATTGGCACTCGGCCAATAACTCTTATGGTACTTTTATTTACTTTACTTGTCCAACATCATGCTTGAAAAAAACCTTTAAACCCTAGAAATTGATTGATTGTAAATTACTGGTTGGTATTTTTTGTGAAATTTTCTAGATTTCCTGGCATGAAAAGTTGAAAAACTTGACATTTTGGGGAACACATGAATATTTAAATTTTTGTTTTAATGAATTTGTAATTGCCCAATTTGACCAACCCTGCTATTTTATGAAGGTACAGGGTTGGTACTTTAATGCTGCAGGTATAACTCGAAATCCATAATTTGAGCATCTGGTACAATAATCTGGTAGCGTGACACACACACACATATATATATATATATATATATATATATATATATATATATATATATATATATATATATATGGTATATAATATATATATACCATATATATATATATATAATATAATATATATATATATATCTATATATATATGTATGTATATATATATATATATATATATATATACTGTATATATATAAAGGAAATCCTAGTCCAATTCTGGGGTTAGGTCCCTGGAAGACGGCACATTTGGCAAAACTATGTTGTGCAAGCTTGAAAACATTATTTGAAAATGGGGATAGGGGAACACGGCTGCAGAATGTAACATACGGAATTTTTTTCTACATGTTTTTTCATTAATAAAAACATCCGAAGGAATACCTATATAGTACATATTGTTGTGAGATCGATTTATTGGGGCAACCTTGCATAATATAGGGTAGTTATCTCCCATATTGCACGTTTTTGCATAAGCATGAGGTAATTTAATTGTGATATGATATTGTTACGGGTGTCGGAAATGAGGACCTGAGTCCCAGACGTCACTCCCGACTAAGTGTGTTATAGGGTGACTAATGTCAGTGACCCTAAGTCCTATCTCCAACCCGCCGGGCTGAGGCCTGCAAGCTAGCTGAGCGGTTTTTGGAAGCTTGAACTTTTGGCTTTATGCAAAGAGTTTAAACTGCCACACTGGCAGCTCAGGGGAGCTTGCAACCCAATCCGAAAAATGTCAAACAAAAAAAATGAAATACAATCAATTTACTTCAAATAATGCAAAACTATACAATAATCAAATCATACAAGTATAAGGATGAAAGACTTAATTAATTAATAATGACAGACTGAAACAATTAACACAGGTCACATACAACCGATACGAAAGGCTGACACAACATCACACACACAACACTCTATCTAACCCAGGGAAAGGAAGGTAAGCAAATTAATAAAATAATATTTGCAGGGAATTGAAATAAAATGGGATTGGAGGATGGGAATGGAATGGGGTTCAGGCCTGTTTGAAGAGCAGCTTCATCAACGTTCGTCAGAGCGGGGCTTGGCGGGAACCAAGGTTCATCAACATTCTGCAATTCCTTTCTCCTTTTATCCCTTTCCTTTCATCAACCTCCTTCATACAACACAGAAAATCCCTCAGGAAGTTAATCGAGGTCGACTCCTTGATATAGCACATGCCGAGCCCGTTCACAGCACGAAGCATGGATCGTTTTTTCACCACCCCAAAGAAGCGCCTTTTTAGACACAATACGCTCTTTTCCTTTTTGTCCACCTCCTTCATGCACAATCAATCTGTCAGAAAGTTCGTAGAGATCGAGTCCCTCACACCAACAAGCCTACCAAAGCCGTTCACACCACAAGCAAGGATCGCTTTTACACCACCCCGCCAAGAGCCGCTCTTCTTCTCTTCTCTCTCCTTTTTTGCACTTTCTTGCTTGAAAGAAAAAGGGTTGAATCCTTCCCAAAGCTGTTTTTGTGAAACACCACCAACAGTCATAATCACGTGGCGTAAAGGGAGTGGATATGGGGTAAACTTTAAAAAAAAAAGGAAAAATAAATACGAAAAAGTCCTATTTGGGGATCCACAGCTGAACTGGCACTTCTATGCAATACACCCTAAACAACACGACTCCTAAATGATTGACATTGCCACAAACGTAACAATATGCATCATTTTATGGGTAGAAAGATGCTATCTCCCCTTTCCTAATATGTAAGTCTAAAACCGCCCTCCCTTGATACCCCTTTTCAATGTTCTTACTTTTGTAATCTGCCTATCATGTTCTTTACAAGAGTCTGATCGGCCGTCAGGTGGTAGGTAAAGGCGGGAAAGGCACCGTGACAAAAAGAGCATGGTAATCTGACCCAGACCAAAGGCGGTGAGTGACAGGTCGAGGAAGGTTTTGCCCCATCCCCTGACTGAGCCCCAAACCAATATGGTTCCAACCAATAACCGAAGTGTGTCACAAAATGGGTGGAGGACAGTTTCTATAAAAGGCATGCCGGAACTCCACTGAGACTCGATTTGGGAGCTGAGCCACGGAGTCTGTGCGAGTGAATCCATGTGGTTTCCCCACGGAATGTGGCTCCTCTGTGCAGCATCAAGGCAGCCATGCCACACCCAGGAAACCATGTACACTCTCTCCTTTCATGACAGCTGCAAGACGAACTGGGACTGTCAAGCCGTGTTATCGAATGGAACTCGCTGTGTCCTGTGGGCACAGCAGTGGTATTTCCTGTCCCTCAATTCTTATATGTTGTACTATATATCTCCTGAGGTGTGAATGGGCCCATTAAGGTTTAGGTACATAAGGATCTTCGATTCTGCTTTTTGGATCAGGGGCATGTATTGTGGGTAGGGGGGTCAATTGTTGAATGATTGCATTGCTTTTTACGGACTAGCCCATAGGGCAAAGCCGTCTAGAACAGTGTTTGTCCGTCTGTATGTATGTATGTATGCATGTCCCCTCAAATGTATACCAATCAGAGCTGAAGATCTGGTCACATGACAGGGTGATGTGATTACGTCTGATGTCATTACGGCGGTAAGGCGGCTGACTCTCCACACACTGCCATTTTGATTTATATGCCGTTCATGCCGAATATATTGTCGAACCTGTCATATATCACAATCGCCATGCTCTACCTTACGTTTTTCATTCATTGTGAAACACAAACAAACCGTTTGTTAAAATGAACATCAAATATCGAAAGCATTGGCGTTACGTCTTTATTTTTTTTATTTTTTGGTATAAAAGATCAAGGCTCGTGAAAGAGCTAACATTAATCACACAAAAAGTTAAACCGACACACAAAACACAAAACAAGGGGAGCGGCAGACAAGATGGGGAGAGGGGGGGAAGGACACAAACACAACACCTGAGAGCAGGCATATCGAGAGAACCGTGGGAGGGAGAGGGCTTGGGGGTGGTGGGATAGGTATAAAACATATGGACACTGTTAGGACTTCCAGGAAATACGTCAGAATTTCCAAAAAGTGGATCTGGGGTGAATTAGAGGGGGTAGTTAGAAAAGATCAAGGTTTTGGATGGGGGAAGATAAGAGATGGTGGTGAACAGCTGTTTTAAAGACCTGGAGGGTGGAGTGGGATTGAAGGGAGTGGGGGAGTTTGTTCCAGAGGTGGGAGAAAAGGGGAATGAAAGAGTGAAGGTGAGCAGAGAGTCTTGATTTTGGCAGTTTAACGATAAGAGGGTTGCTGGCAGATTTTGTGCGACCTGTAGGAATATTTGGGGGACAGAGCATAGAGAGAGCTGGGGGAGCAAGGCCGGAGAGGAGTCGGTAGAAGACGGAAAGACCACCAACCTGCCTCCGGTGAGTGAATGAGAGGCCCTCGGAGTTAGCTTCATCGCAGATTCCAATTCAGATTCCATCGTCTCTTCCAACAAAATGGTACGTACCCAATGCTTGAGGGGTATAATCTAGATTACAGTAGATCTTCCCTCAATGCATGTTGTTGTTGTTGTTGTTCCCTCAGTACTGTATGTTTAACTTACCTCACGGATGTCTGGATTCCTTCAAATTTCTTTATTTAATGTTATAAATAGCATTAGCGACTATTAAAAAAGCTAATCATGTGTGTTTGTGGTTTCTAAAGTAATATCTTACAAGCCCAGCTACACCGTTGTTAGACTTTTGGTCTTGTTTTTTTTCATTCCCACCCTGTGTGCTCTCAAATACACTTCAAAAACCACTTGGTCTCTGAGCGAATTTGAGTGTCGCTCATCACCATTTTAAGTATATACGCCTGTTAAAGGACGGTTTGGGATGAGGCGATTTGCGCCCAGAACGAGGCCGTGCATATGCCTGATAGTGCAGCAGATAAGTGAATTCTATGAAAGGATTGTGAATTTCATGATGGAAGCATGAAACTTGGCACAAAGATAGACCAAGACTATTCAAACATTTGTGGCTATAGGACCACCGTAGATTTAACTTGAGTCGGTCAAGGCAGCCATTTAAATAAATGTGGCCATAAGTTTCTGTCTCTAATATAATTTCTGGACCATATAATCTGCTGATGCTTGGCACAAATATAGTATGGAATTAGTCAGTCCGCTATTCCTTGAAAAATGAGAACTACATTGAGTGAGTTAAGTGTGTGTGTGTGTGTGTGTGTGTGTGTGTGTGTGTGTGTGTGTGTGTGTGTGTGTGTGTGTGTGTGTGTGTGTGTGTGTGTGTGTGTGTGTGTTGGGGAAAGGGAATGGAGGAGGTGGAGGGGTGGCGGTTGTGTAATCTGGGGGTTGGGGGGGGGGGGGTGGTTGCATAATCTGCATACTTGATACGTGAATGATCATGTTCTTCTTTCAGGTGCAATTCCCATACCTCCAGCTTCCAGCATCTCTTCTGATCTATGATGATGGTATTAGACTAGACTTGCTTTCGGGTGGTCAAACCTGTCTTGGTTTTAGGCAACAATGGCCAAATTAGATACAGTACATTCAGAAAGCATTCAGACCCCTTCACTTTCTTCACATTTTGTTATGTTGCAGCCTTATGCTGAAATCGTTTAAATTCGTTTTTCCCTCATAAATCTACACTCAATACCCCACCCATAATGACAAAGAGAAAACAGGATTTTAGAAAGTTTTGCAAATTTATTAAAAAGAAAAAACTGAAATATCACATTGACATAAGTATTCATACCCTTTGCTATGACACTTGAAATGTAGCTCAGGTGCCTCCCATTTCTCTTGATCATCTTTGAGATGTTTCTACACCTTGATTGGAGTCCACCTGTGGTGAATTCAATTGATTGGACATGATTTGGAAAGGCACACACCTGTCTATATAAGGTCTCACAGCTGACAATGGATATCAGAGCAAAAACCAAGCCATGAGGTCGAAGGAACTGCCTGCAGAGCTCAGAGACAGGATTGTGTCGAGGCACAGATCTGGGGAAGCCTACAAAAAAATCTCTGCTGCATTGAAGGTTCCCAAGAGCACAGTGGCCTCCATTATTCTTAAATAATAATTCCAGCAATCTCTGTGTGTGTGTATGTTTGTTTGTGACCGCTGTTTCTCGACAACCACGGGTCCGATATACTTTAAACTTGCCAGGTATATTGCTGGGGACCCGAGGATGTGCCTTTTCAAGGTTTCATATTAATCGGACAAGTACTTACCGAGCTATGTCCAAAAAACGATTCAACCAATCAGAGAGCAGCGAGCTATCGCGTGTGCCGAACGTGGCGAACACACTCTGCCTCGGACGGCACATTTGAGAGCGTATTCATTTATTTCACGTTGGCAAACTATGTTGCCGCTATGTTGGCGTTAAACTATGTTTTAAAACTAATTAAAACCATTTCATGTAAATAGAGGGGGGGGGGGGGGGATTGTCACTGTACTCGCAAGCCGTTCGCCGTTCGCTTTGGCGTTGCGAATGGACCAAAACATTTCATTCACCAAACCATTTCATGTAAAGCGTTCGCCGTTCGCTTTGGCGTTGCGAATGAACCAAAACATTTCATGGACCAAACCATTTCATGTAAATAGAGGGGGGGGGGATTGTCACCGTACTCGCACCCACGTACCCACGTACCCACGTACGGGCATTGCACCCACGTACGGGCATGCCCTAGTTATTCTTAAATGGAAGAAGTTTGGAACAACCAGGACTCTTCCTAGAGCTGGCTGCCCGGCCAAACTGAGCAATTGGGGGAGAAGGGCTTTGGTAAGAGAGGTGACCAAGAACCCGATGGTCACTCTGGCTGAGCTCCAGAGATCCTGTGTGGAGATGGGAGAAACTTCCAGAAGGACAACCATCACTGCAACACTCCACCGATCTGGGATTTATGGCAGAGTGGCCAGACGGAAGCCTCTCCTCAGTGAAAGACACATGAAAGCCCACTTGGAGTTTGCAAAAAAGCACCTAAAGGACTCTGAGACTGTGAGAAACAAGATTCTGTGGTCTGATGAAACCAAGATTGAACTGTTTGGCTTCCGTCCCATGAACTGATCTGGCTTCCCCAAATCTGTGCCTCGACACAATCCTGTCTCTGAGTTCTGCAGGCAGTTCCTTCGACCTCATGGCTTGGTTTTTGCTCTGATATGCAAAATGCTTTATGTGTCAGGAAGACATACCAGAGGTACTCCACTGCCCTGCTGATTCAAAACGTGAAACAGATGGAGCAGGGTACAAAACCATGGCAGACAATGTCGAGGGTTTCAACAAGATCAGCTGTTTTCCAAGAACAATGCAGTTGTCACGCCTGGATGATGGTGATGGCATTGAAAAAAAACGTTCAAAAACCACAAGGCCAAATCTAACGAATCGTGCAGACTGCAGTTTAACAAAACTAAACTTCAAAGGACAGAAAGGAGAAGATCACCAGGAAATCCTGAGGACAACTCGTATGTCCCCAAGAAGTACACTCGTACTCATGGACCAACACCAGCTCTTACTACAACAAATCTGCAGCTAAACATCCATTGCATGAAACATCAAATTGCTAGACAAGTCTCTGCTTGCCAAACTGAGTGCTGGCAACTTGATAGCACCAGAAGCCAAGTACCATGTGAATTGTTTGTGTTTTCTGCACAACAGAGCACAAGAAGGGAAAACAACATGAGAAAGAAAAGGAAAAGCAGGGTAAAGTAAAGGAAAAGCACAAGGAAAACACCGGAAGAATCAGATGTTAGTTATATTTAACCATGGCATTGCATTTGCTGGATTGGTGTCCGATGTCAAAGAAGCCCCTATGGAAAGCATTGTGGCACCAGTGGTTAAAATGACAAACCTGTCAAATCTATACTTCACAAGACTGCAACAGCTTGGGACCAAGATGCATGTACATGTTCACACAAGTCAGTTGAAGGATCAAATCCTGGCCTACTTTCCCAACATGGAAGCACACAAGCAAGTCATTATTCCTACAAATGCAACAATATTGCATGGTTTAAAATATGCTGTCTCCATTCCAGAAGTCACTATTCTTGATGTAGCTGCAATTGTTAACATGCTACGATCTGCTACAGCTAAGACATTTAACGATTATGCAACTCTAGTGTTCCTGCCATACGTAGAATCGCAACTGTTTGAAGCAAGCCGGACAGATGTTGTGTGAGATGAGTATTTCCCAGAGAGTCTAAACACAAAATGGTCAGTGCACTAGGTTCAGACAGGTGTCTCGCTTTGCCAATGTTTAACGCATTTACTTGGTGAGACACCAACATAGTTCAGGTATATTAAATATTTGGAGGAATTGTGCCTTTGAGGATAAAATCATGAAATTTAGCACACCATGAGAGCATGTCCTAAGAAAGCTATTTGGCCATAGGGCAACCCCAGACTTTTCCCTTGATTACAATGGTGGTCATCTTTCAAAATGGCGGCCATCACTTACTATTTTGCCTATATTTGGTAGACTGAATGTGTAATAAACTGTTCCTCTGTTTAATCTATGCAGGTATATATAAATGCAAGTTTCCTGATTGCGCCTGATCGGGGTAAACATCGTAACTACAACACATGCAATGCTGAATATGTCTATTAATTATGTACTGTTTGAACGTCAGTTGCATCCTGTCTGTTAATTACATACTATTAGAATGTACCTTTCGACCCTTCAGTCGGCTGAGGCCCCTGAAGCCTTTTGAAGACCCTTTAAGACCCCCAAAACCACTAAGACCCTTGAAGACTCAAAATACCCAAAAGACCCCGAGGACTTAGAATACATAGAGGACTCCGAAGACCCAAAAAACCCTTAAAGACCTAGAAAACCAAAAAGACCACGAAGACATTAAAGACCCCGAAGACCCCAAACAACTAAAAGACCCAAAAGACTTTAAAGTTCCAAAAGATTCCGAAGACTCAAAAGACCCTTTATACCAGTGGTTCTTAACCTTTTTATAGGCGCCAAACCCTAACAAAACCCACCGAACACTCGCGGAACCCCTCAAATTTGACCAAAATTTTAAGAAGAATTGCATCTTATGCGTTTTCTGTTCTTCTTTTCAGGAGGCGATCTGGGAAATGCGTGGTTTTGTTTTGGTAAGGGCCACCCTCAAATCATTTTCGCATGCAAGCCTGCTTCTTTTCTTTGTTTTAATGTCCACCAGTTTCAAAAACGCATGCTTGCAGAGATACGTTGTAACGAACAGCGTGAGGATCTCAAGGGCAATTTTAGCGATGTGAGGATACCCTTCCATTTGGCGGCACCAAAACATTGAGAGCGTTGTTGTGCCGAAGAGTTGTTGTTGAGTCTGGCTCTTCTGAAGTTCGATGAGGTCGTCGAGGTATTGGTCATTGACATCTGCCGTTGCAACGTCGAAAGTAAACGGCTGCCGCACCCATGCTGGGTATTGCTCTTGGTCGGGGAAGTAGCCGTCAAATGACTTTCCCAGCTCATCCAAGTGCGTGGCAATCGCTTGCTTCAGCTCCCCTGGTACAGCAGTGCCTCCAACTTCAGACTCATCTTCGATCCCGCTCACGCACTCATCCAGTAGCGAAAAGTTCGCGAAGTTGTCATTCTCTGTTCGCCGCCTCCACAACGGTAACTTCTTTTGGAAAGCGCTCAGCTTTTCTTCAGATTCGATGACATTCACTCCACTGCCCTGCATCTGGCAATTGAGATGATTGAGTGTGTCGAAAATGTCAGCCAAGTACGCCAAGGCGAGGATGAACTCTGACTCTTGGAAGTGCATTGCATGGCAATGCTGGTGTTCTCACAAAAACAGGGCTAATTCTACACGCAAGGCAAAAACACGGCTCACAACCTTCCCTCGTGATAACCATCGAACGTTAGAGTGGTAGAGAAGGACTTCAAATTCAGAGTCGATTTCATTGCACAGCTCTTTGAAGATGTGATGATTCAGAGCACGGCTTTGCATGTAATTCACAGTTTCAATGACGATTTTCAGAACATTGGCCAGTTTTGGAGGCAGGGTTTTTGATGCCAGTGCGTGTCTGTGCAGGACGCAGTGCGTGACGATGATGTGTGGTGCATCGGCCTTCGGCAGCGCTCCAAAACCGGAGTTGCATCCCAGCATGGCTAGAGCTCCGCCCGAGCAAACTGCAGACACCATGTTCCACGAGAGGCGGTTGCTTCTGAAGAAGTCGTCCACAAGCTTCTTCACGTCAGCTGCCTTCATCGTTGTTGTGAGAGGCATGCAGAAAGTCTTCCTTGATCTTGTCTCCTTTGACATAACGCACAAATAAGATGACCTGGCTCAAATTCGAAATGTCGGTGGTCTCGTCGAGTTGAAGGCTGAATTTCGTCGGGCTTGCGACTAAATCTGCAACTACCTGGGCGAGGATGTCGTCGCTCATGTCGTCGATTCTGCATCTGATGGTGTCATTTGAGAGTGGAACGAGAGACAACTTGTTTTCAGCAGCTTTTCCCAGCATGATGTTGGCCATCTTCAACGCGGCCGGTTTGATGAGTGTCTCACCAACGGTGTGTGGTTTGCCCTGCTTTGCGATCAGGTACGCAACTTCATACGACGTGGTGAGGATCGGTTTGTCAATTGGAATGAAGCCCAGAGTGGGCAAGGTAGCACTTGCGTCGAATCGGACTCTCTTCAATTTGAATTCATCCAGCGTTGCGTCTTTGTACTGCCCCTCGCCGTGCAGTTTTTTGAAGTGTTCCCGTAGTTTTGCTGGTGCTAGGCTGGAGTTGCTCAACTTGACATTGCACAACATGCATTGAGGACGCTGACTTCTGTCCCGTTCCGTCAAACACGTGAACCCGTACCGCACGTAATCCTCCGACCACTTCCTTTTTTTGCTCGACATACTGCAAAAAAAAAAAAAAGTACCAAACTGATCTTAATTGAGTTCGGGCAAATAATTATATGACAAAAATTAAAAAAGGAACATGCTTAAATATAATCAGTACCCCTCTGAAAACTGAGAAATTTTAACGAACAAAACATAACTCATAGCTACGATGACGGGATTTATTATCTACTCAACTCTATGTCACCTCAAATCCCATTATAATATTACATAGAAAACTGCGAATTGTTAGTTTTGAATTGCGACCAAAGGAGTTATATCACCTCCACCTAATTTTCTGAGTAATTCAATCATATTTTATAATCACCATCCACTTTTGACTTTAATATAACTCTGAACCCGCCCTGCATATCCACAAACATTTCCAACTTACTTTTCATGAATCAGTAACTCCAAAGTAAGGTGTGACCAATGACGCACGGCACACGGCAAGCTAATCGAGGCTATTCACTGGAATTTCCGAACACCTGCAAAGTCCAAAATCCAGTAAGTAAGTAAGCAAGTAAGCACCATCAACAGAATAATTAGCAAGTTGCTCATTGATTCAACTTACTACAGTCAGTGTGAAACAACTTATCTTAAACACAGACCAGAGAAACCATGAATGGGATGGGAATACAATTACAAATAACATTTCCATTTGTTCGTAACATACATAGCAAAATAATAATAATATTAATACAAACAACAACAACAACAACATGCATTTTAAGGCCATTTTCCCTGCTAGAGCGGGGGTTAGCCTTGCGGTCCCCATGACAATCTTCTCCATTTTGCCCTATTCTCTGCATCTCTCCTTGTTAACCCCCTTGCCCGCATTTCTTCTTCCACCATCTTTAGCCAAGTCTTTCTCGGTCTTTCCCATCCTCTACTTCCTTCTACATTCATTTCCATCACTCTTCTCAACCAGTCAGTTTCATCCTTCCTCAACACATGACCAAACCATCTCAACCTGTTCCTCTTCACAGCATCAATCGCAGGCTCTATTCCCATCATATTTCGCAATTCATAATTTGTCTTCCTCTCTCTCAACGAAACTCCACACATCCACCAAACCATTCGCATTTCCACCCTTTCCAGCCTTCGTTGCTGCTCTACGTTCATTACCCATGTCTCGCTCCCATAAATCATAACACTTCTCACACATGCAGCATACACCTTTCCCTTCAGCTTCAACGAGACTCCCCTCATCATCAGCATGCCACTCAGTTCCCGAAACTACTTCCATGCACATCTCACTCTTGCAACCGTTGCCGAGTCTGATCCACCTTCTCCATTCAGCATGTATCCGAGGTAGCAAAATGTTTTCACACCTTCCAGCTTCACGCCGTCTCCAAGATCCAACTCAACATTTCCTCCATCTGCAGCTCCCTCTGTGCACACCTTACATTTGAATGTAGCTGCCACACTGGTTAATGACCCTCTCAGACCACTACATTTTTGATGAACCCACTCAGCGCACATTGTACATTGAATGGAGTTCACTCCGACACCCTTCCTGCACACAGCACATGGCCACTTCCCAGTTCTTTCCACCTCACCACATGCTTTGCCACTTGCCATCACCTTCGTCTTTCCTATATTCACCTTCAGACCTTTTGTCTCCATACATTCCTTCCACTTGTTCATCTTTTCCTTCAGTCCATCCATACTTTCCGCAATTAACACCAGATCATCTGCATACAACAACTCCAACGGTAAACCCTCCTTTACGTTCTGAGCCAGCACCTCCATCACAGCTACAAATAGTAGTGGACTTAGTACCGACCCCTGATGCACTCCTACCTTCACCTCAAACTCACCACTGTTCCCGTCCTTCGTCCTTACAGCTGTGCGCGCTCTTTTGTACATTGCCATCACTACTCTGATCAACCATTCCTCCACTCCTAACTTCCTCAATGCCCATGTCAATACTTCGCGTGGAACCCTATCGAATGCTTTCTCCAGATCAACAAACCCAAGAAACAACTTCTTCCTCTTCTCCATGTACTTCTCCTGCAACTGCCTCACAATAAAGAGCGCGTCTGTCGTTCCTCTTCCTGGCATAAATCCAAACTGCATTTCGTCGATCTTCACCTTCTTCCTTATCCTCCTCTCCAACACCCTTTCCAATACCTTCATTCCATGCTCCAATAACTTTATCGCTCGGTACGAGCCACACTCCAGAGGGTCACCTTTCCCCTTGTATAGAGGGACAAGGGTACTCAGTTCCCAATCCACTGGAATGCGGCCTTCTTTCACCACCAGATTACAGATCTCTGTCATTCTCTTCACACCCCAACTTCCTGCTGGCTTCAACATATCTCCCACAACTCCCGTCGGCCCTCCCGCTTTTCTACTCTTCATTGCTTTTATCGCTTCCTCAACTTCCTTCTCAGTTATCCAAACCTTGAATGGACACCAACACCATTCACGCCCTCCGGGCACCCTTGCCACACAAACTTGTATTTCTGTCCCTGCCTACCCTTCACCATTCTCACACCACTTCCCTTCCATCTCGTCTCTTGCACACAACATATGTCCACTCTTCTTCTGATCAATACTTCCACCACTTCTCCTGATCTCCCTGTCATTGTCCCTACATTCCATGTCCCAAACCTCAGAAACCGATCTCCACTTCGGGCTGTACCCTGCCCATATGTAGTTGTAATTGTCATGGTTCTCCTTTTGAGACAATGTTTTTATGGCCGGATGCCCTTCCTGACGCCAACCCTCTTAGTCGCCTCTTACGACACGCAGGGATACGGTGTACCTATTCTAACCAGGGTACACACCGGGATAAAGCTTTGAATAAAACCAAACGGGTTTAATCCCGAACAAATAAACGGAGAATGAAATCAATAATAACTATATACAATGAAGTAAAATAAATATTAATATTAATAATAATCGTAATTACACATAGATTCAAAATTGATACAAAACTTTTAAAAACCAAAAAAACAAATCGCAATGCGTTTCGGAGGACCTCCGCTGAACCCCTGAGACTGGCTCACTGATCCCCTGGGGTTCGTTCTAACCCAGGTTAAGAACCACGGCTTTATACAATGAATACCTTTTAGACCCAAAATACCGAAAATACCCTGAGGAATTAACATGGACCCCTGCCATATTCCACACTCTATTGCAAACTAATTCCTTTACAACAGTCTGGTGGAACCGGGTTATCTGCTTGTCAATAATATCGATTTTCCCTTTGACATGTATGTTGATTCCTTAAAGATATTCGGTATACTCAGCAGAGACGGACATATTTCTGGTTTTCATATTTTTTTCTTGCATGTACTATCTAAGTCTTTTAGCTGAATAATTTACCTTTTGAGTAGTCGACTTAGCTTTCCTGGTGGTCGTTTCTATAATAGTGGTGGTAGAACAATATCATGAGTTCTGTATCTGAATAACAATAGCCAAAGCATACAAGGTGGTGGATCTTCTACAACCTGGAACATCAGGCACACAATGATAGATGATAGATTGGACCAAATGTGTTCTGTGTCAGGAATAAACATCAGAGGTTCTTTTCTGTCTCGCTAATTTAATATTTTTAGATCTATAATAAACAGTCCTTCTGCATCTCGTAATGGCCTGGTATATAAAACATACCTCAATTATGATGAAAATTGTGTAGAAAAAAAATTGGGCAGGTTGCTTTCTTTGCCATGATAAATGACTGTTTCCGGTTATCCTGAAGTTTCACACTACAAGTATGTTGATGACATTAGCTTTTGTCAAAGATATAGTGACTGAATATACTAATCATATGCAGCAGCAACTTGACTGTCTCCAAGAATGGTCATTTAAAAACAATATGAATCTTAATACTAGTAAATGCCAAGTCATGATCACATGTTTTCGAAGACTCCCGGCAGAGGTGCCGAGTTTTCATATAGGAGACTCAGCTATTAATCAAACAGATTGTATTAAACTGTTAGGCATCCATGCGCATGAAAACTTGAAATGGGACACTCAAGTTCAGGCCATGTGGAAAACCTTCAACATAAAACTACTTTTTGCGGCAACTGAAACGTTGTAATATCCCTGTTTCTGACTTAATACCAGTATATTGTTATGTTTGTGGGGGGTAGGTAATGAAATACCTTAGTCCAGGTAGAATTGTATAGGGCAGCGTGCTCCGTATGCCACGTAGTCATGTAAGTGTATATTTGTCTCCATGCGAGGGGTGGAGCTATTCTAATTAGTTAGGGTATAAGGGTAGATTCCCTGTGTGTAGTCGCCACTGTATTTTTTTTCCTTCGTTCATAATGACACTTACACCACCAGCCATGCGATCAGCGCCCACAATTAAATGAAGCAATCGCCGACCAGAACCGAACACTACCACTGATGCCACCCAGCCGAGTCATCTCAAGGGGCATCAAGAAAGGCCGTGAGGCCCCGCCGCGAGAGGAACAATTGGTCAGGATGGCCCTAGACTGATGTGACAGCGCTCGGTGATTGGAGCACGGGTGTCGTCAGAAAGAACATTCTAGCGCCAGGGACAAAAAGGACACGTCCCGCCAGGGACAAAAAGGACACGTTTTCTCTCTCTTGGTTCGGAGTTTCATAACGAGCAGTCACATGTCCCTGTCACTCTCTTGGTTCCGACATTCAGAACGAAGAGTCTTTTTTTTCTTACTTTTTTTTGTATACAAGAGCGAGGCTCATGTAAGAGCTAAAATTAATCACAAAAAGACAAACTGGCATATAATACATAAGATAAAGGGAGCGGGAGATAAGATGGGGAGAGAAAGGGAAGCACACAAGTACAACATTTGAGAGCAGGGACATCGGAAGATCTGTGGGAGGGAGAGGGCTTGGAGGGGAGGAGGCACGGGAAGTGGGGGAGGGGGGGTGGGAGAGGTGTAAAACAAATGGACACTGATAGGACTTCCAGGAAAGAAGTCGGAATTTCAAAAAAGTGGATCGAGGGTGAATTAGTGGGAGTAGAAAAGATCAAGGTTTTGGATGGGGGAAGACAAGAGATGGTGTTGAACAGCTGTTTTAAAGACCTGGAGGGAGGAGTAGGATTCAATAGAGTAAGGGAGTTTGTTCCAGAGGCGGGAGAAAAGAGGAATGAAAGAGTGAAGGTGAATATAGAGTCTTGATTTTGGCAGTTTAACCATAAGAGGGTTGCAGGCAGATCTTGTGCGACCTGTAGGAATATTTGGGGGACAGAGCACAGACAGAGCTGGGGGAGCTAGGCCAGAGAGGAGTCGGTAGAAGACAGAAAGACCACTAACCTGCCTGCGGTGAGTGAGTGAAAGGCCCTCGGAGTTAGCTTCATTGCAGGAGATTCCAATGATTCTGAAAGCTTTGGTTTCAACAGCGTGAAGCCGAGCTAGGTGTGAGGTAGGAGCACCAGCCCAGAGGGGAAAACAGTATTCCATTGAGCTGTGAATGAAAGCCTTGTATGTGGTGAGGAGCTCAGGTGTGCCATGGAAGGACTTCGCACGACGGAGGATGCCTAGTCGGCGACTGGCTTTGGAGGCCAGCTTAGAAATGTGGTTGTCCCAGGAAATATCATGGCAGATCGTGAGACCCAAAAGCTTGAGTGACAGAACTTCTTGGAGAGGATTGTTCAGAAAGTATATGGGAGGGTTTTCCAGACGATCTTTTCGGAGAGACAGAGTGAGAGTGTGAGATTTGTCAGGATTGAAAGACATGTTCCATTTGTTTGACCAGTCAGTGATTTTGTCCAGGTCTGCAGAGAGTGAGGAGGCTGCACACTGCCAATCTGAGGGATGAGGAATGGAGCGGCAGAGAGTGGAGTCATCAGCAAAGAGATAGAGAGGATTTTCCAGAGAGTTGGAGAGATCATTGATGAAGACCAGAAAAAGCACAGGGCTCAGAACACTGCCTTGGGGAACTTCAGCCTGAACAGGAAGGGGAGATGAGAGAAATCCATTCAGGGCCACACGTTGACTATGACCAAAGAGGAAGTCCGCAAGCCATGCGTGGAGATTTCCATGGATACCAGAGGAGGAGAGTTTGGAGAGCAGAGCGGAGTGCCATACCGTATCGAAGGCACGTGATATGTCAAGGGAGACAGCTCTGATTTCCTGTTTGGCATTAAGGACCTCCATCCATTGTTGAGACAGCAGAAGCAGCATGTCCAGAGTAGAATGACCTGGTCTGAATCCAAATTGATGATCCCAGATCAAGCCATTGGAGAAGAGGAAGGATTTGATGTCAGAAGCGATGATTGATTCCATGATCTTGCTGATTATTGAGAGCAAGCTGGTTGGTCTGTAGTTGCAACGCTCTGTTTTTGCACCTTTTTTGTGTAAAGCGGTATTGTTGGCTGATTTCCAATCTGATGGCAGATGACCTTGAGCAAAAGAGAGGGTGAATAGAACAGAGAGAGGGTGAGGTAGAGTGGCAGAGCAGGATTTTAGGACCTGTGCGCTGATGCCGTCTGGTCCAATTGCAGAATCAGAGTCGAGGTTTGACACAAACTTCTCCACCTTGTCAGGAGAGAAGTACACAGAGTCCTGGAGCAGCCTGGTTCTACAGGGAAAGGTGGGTACAGAGAGAGATTGGTTCGGGACACAAGATTTTGAGGCAAACACAGAGTTGAGGCATTTGGCTTTTTCATGTGCGGTGTCAGCTGTGTAGCCATTTGAGGTAAGGGAGGGAATGGAAGGGGAACAAACACCAGAAACAGATTTGACCAGACACCACCAAGATTTGGAGGAGGGAGACAGGTTTGAGAATTCAGTCTTGAGAGTGGAGAGATATTGTTTCCTGGCTCTCCTGAGGGTAGACACACTTGTTCCGAGCTTTGTGAAAGGAACTGAGATTTCCTTCAGTTTGATTTGCCTTCCAAGAGGCAAAGGCAAGTTGTTTCAGGATAACTGCCTCACCACAAGCTTCAGTGCACCTTGGACAGGAGGAAGGGTAAGACAACTGAAGACGAGATGGGATAAATCTGTGCATGAGAGAGAGAGCAGTTTACTTTGGAAGTATTCCTAGGAAGAGTTGATGTCAGAGGCAGTAGAGATGGGAGACCAGTCCAGATGATTGATGGCTGCTTGAAGACCGTGCCAGTCAGCCTGAGTGAAATGCCAGACTCGTCGGCGCTGAGGAGGCTCTCTGAGAATGGGCAGAGAGATATCCACTTTAACAAGAAAATGATCAGAAGATCCGATTGGAGCAGAAGAAGAGCAGCAGGAATTTGCAGGGAAGTTAGTCATAAGCAAGTCTAGTAGAGAAGATACTCCATTGACTGAGATCTGGGTCGGGAAATTGACAGATTGTGTCAGTCCCAGTGAGTCGCAGAAGTCCTTTGCTGATGTGCCATGGCTGGTGTGAGAGGAACCGACACACAGCCAGCTGGCATGATATTTGCTCTCTCTTGGTTCCGACATTCATTGCACTTCTCTCTCTTCTGCGCTGGCTTCGTGACGGCTGCGCTTCGTGTCATGTGCATCGGAGCTTTGGGAGCATTGGAGGGGAAGGGAGTTTGGCCGTCGCTCCGCGGGTCGGTGGCTGCTCGTGGCGTGCCGTGCGCCATCTTGTGCAGTTCCCGTGTAGTTGGTTCAGGGTCAAGGATGCCAGGCGGAGTATCAGTCAACGCACCAAACTACACATTTATTTTTACTTTCATTGATTTCTCCCTGTGTCTGTATTTGAGCTTGCATGGAGGGTCCCTCGGTTAGGAATTTTAGTTTACTGTACATTCATTTCTGTTATCCTGGCATTTATTTTAATAAACCATTATTTGTTGCATTTTAATTGTTGTATTGTTGCTTTGCCGGTTTTGTACGTTTATTTCCTGTGGGGATCAGATAACCCCCGTGCCGCGACTGTCCGTGCCGGTAAGACCACGCCGCCCTCCACTACCCCCATGCCTTCAAGAGATAACACCGCCATTGTTTGGGTATACACCTCGGAGTTGAAGCTCGGTTGGCCATCCGTCACCCAGGGGTATTAACCCCGGGGACACGACAACTTGCGTCAGTTAATGTGCGATTCGGACCCGGCAGACACTCTGTGTCCGAGGGTTACGAGTGCAATATTCGCTGAGTGGAAATTGCACTCAGCATTTGGACTCAATGGCTGAGCGGATGGAGGGCTCTGAGGAACTCGGAAGCGAGCAGGGGATAGAGGGATTTGACAATAGTGTTGGAAATATATGGCTTTCCAGGTCATGTTTGCAAAATTAGTGATGGAAATAAGAGGGATAATGAAGGGAATGAGTGAGCAAATTAATGCTCAAACAAACAAAATTGATGCCTGGAATAAATAAATAAAAGCTGAAAAGAAAGAAACAAAACCCAAAGAGAACAAACGAATGAATTAAAGGAAGAAATAAAGAATGAATTACCGGCACAGGAGGGGAAATGTTTGTTTAAAAATGGCCTGAGTGAACAAATTAATATTCAGAATGAGCGTGGGGAACAATTGGAAGACAAAATTGATGGAATGGAGGGAAAAATGAATGCCCAAAGTGAACGATTGGAAAACAAAATTGAGGGAATTAATTAACAAATGGGCGAACAAAGGAATGAAATGAGGGAGATGAATGAACTATTGAAAGGCAAAATAGGGGAAATAAAACAAGAACTGGAGGAACGAATTGACAAAGTAGCGGGGGGAAGAGATGGCATTGCAAATTGAAGCGGGAGAAACCCAGGCAGACAAAATTGGGGGCACAGGAGAAGGAATGTTTGAAAGTAAATAGGGAATGTTCAGAAGTAAATGGGGAATGTTCGGAAGTAAATGGGAAATCTTTATTAAATGAGGACCTGGAAGGCTGTCGGATTTGAG